>NC_081305.1:29425000-30025000 GCF_030435805.1 Mustela lutreola | reverse complement strand
CAGCAGGAGCACAGAAAAGAGGAGGGACTACCCTTTGTGTGCCTTTGAGAATCTCAGTTAGTTCTGTCCATGAACTGAATCAACTGGGCCTAACCAAATATTCCTCTGCCTGGTGCCAGTTTCAGAGGCCTGGAGGAGGTTTGTTCAGTGAAGAAGCACTTGCTGGGGTGCCTGGGTGGCTCAGTCGCTTAAGCATCCTGCTCCTGGTTTCCACTCAGGTTATGATCTCGGGGCTGTGGGATTGAGCCCACGTCGGGCTCTGTGGGGACCCGCTTGAGAGTCTCTCCCTCTCCTTCTGCCCCTCCCCCCACTCTCTCTCTCTCTCTAAATGGATGAATAAACAAATAAAATCTGAAGAAAAAAAAAAAGGAAAGGAAAAGCACTTGCTCCAGGCTGTATTCTGTGGGGCCTGGCCATAACAGCAGCAGCTCAGAGGTCTGAGAGCACTTCCCCATGGGGTTCTCACCAGGCAGGAGAGGATGGCCAGGACTGTGGGCTCAGTGAGCAAATTGCATCTTCTTGGGGTTAGCACCTGGAACCCCTGGTTGTAACATACCCAGCATCCCCCCACGCCCACCCTGGTCGGGCTGTCTGAGAACATCACGCATAGGAACGGGAAGTCTGTCTTGGGGAAAGTGGTAGGGGTAGGCCTGGGAAAGATCCCAGGGAGAGGGCAGCAAGCGCCAGCCGTTGTGTGGAGAGACCCATGACCTCAGTAGGGCTCAGCCAGGGCCTTTCCCGGACCCCATCCCAGTGACAGCTCATGCCTACCCTCTGATCATGGGGTCTAGTACTGAACCCGCACAGCAACATGTGACTAAGGAAGGGGTCCCCACCTCCAAGGCCACCGCTGCCTAATCCTCATGGAAATACTTCTTGAGAGTCCTTTACCTGCACTCTCTCTTGACCTGCCCACACCCTCCAAAGGTATCTCTGTATCTATCCCAAGAGTAAATTTGTTTTTTTTTTTTTAAGATTTTATTTATTTATTTGACAGAGAGAAATCACAAGTAAGCAGAGAGGCAGGCAGAGAGAGGAGGAAGCAGGCTCCCTGGTGAGCAGAGAGCCTGATGCACGGCTCGATCCCAGGACCCTGGGATCATGACCTGAGCCGAAGGCAGAGGCTTTAACCCACTGAGCCACCCAGGCGCCCCTGGTTTTTTTTGTTTTTTGTTTTTTTTTTTTAAGATTTTATTTATTTATTTGACGGAGAGAGAGAGCACAGGCAAGCAGGGAAAGTGGCAGGCAGAGGGAGATGCAGCCCAGCCCCACCCACCAGCAGGGAGCCTGATGTGGGCGAGGCTTGATCCCAAGAGGTTGGGATCATGCATGACCTGAGCCTAAGGCAGATACTTAACCGACTGAGCCACCCCGACCCCCCTGTTTTCTTTCTTATTGAATCTAAGCACACAGGATTATTCATGATCTTTGATAAATGACATTCTTTCATCTTAAGTTATTTATTACTTATCTTGAACAAGGTTATTTATTACTTATTTGTTTACTTATTTGATTATAATAAGGTAAAGACCTGTGTACCCACCACCAAATTCTTTGTGTGTTCCTGACTTTTCCATCACTTTGCTTCCCTCACCCTATCTTGAATCTTTTTTTTTGAAAGATTTATTTATTGATTTATTTATTGAGAGAGAGAGCAGGGGGAGGGGCAGAGGGACAGGGAGAGGGAGAATCCCAAGCAGATCCTGTGCTGAGCATGGAGCCGGACGCAGGTCTCCATCCCAGGTCTCCATCCCAGGACCCTGAGATCAAAACCTGAGCCAAAACCGAGAGTCAGATGCTTAACTACTGAGCCACCCAGGTGCCTACCTGCCCTCCGTCCTGAATCTTGAGTTTACCATTCCTTTGCTTTTCTAATAAATCATCTTCTTTATTATAGTTTTCTAAAAGACTATAATAAAAATCTAAATAATCGATTTAGATTTCATATTTTTACCTTACTTAAGAGAACGTTCTGCTGTAGGTAATCTTCCAGAAGACCATAATATTTTTTTCTCATTATATTGCTAAAATTCATCCATACTGTATCGTAGAGCTATGGTCCATTTGTCTTATATAATATAATATAATACCTATTATAATCATCTCTATTACATTCCATATGTATTTATTTATTCTGTTACTGGACATGTGAGTTGTTACCAGCTTTCCGCTACTTTGAGCGTTCTTGCACATGTCTCCTGGAAAACCATGTGAATGTAGCAATTTACAATCCCAACACCAACAAATATATGAAGATCCTATTGATCCATATCCTCTCCAACACTTGGCATGATCAGACTTTGTAACTGTTTCCAACCAAAATGTTATTAAGTGGTATCTCACTGTGGTCTGTTTATTTTTACTGGCTATCCAAGTATGGTTTAGAATGATCAGGGCTGAGGTGGGGATTAAACCACAAGGGAGCTTTCAGGATTTCTTTTCTTTCTTTTAAGATTTATTTATTTATTTATTTGACAGATCACAAGTAGGCAGAGAGGCAGGTGGGGGTGGGGGAAAAGCAGGCTCCCTGCTGAGCAGAGAGCCCGATGTGGGGCTCGATCCCAGGACCCTGAGATCACGACCCGAGCCGAAGGCAGAGGCTTATCCCCACTGAGCCACCCCGGCGCCCCAACTTTGAGGATTTCTTAAAGCACAGTATGCTTGCAAAGCCTCTCCTGATTAGGATCATGTCATTGTCTTGGTCACCTCTGGGTCCCCAGTAGCCTACACAGGGCCTGGCACCTCATCATTATCATTGTTATCACCATCAAAACAACAACAAAAATAAGAGATAACATTTACCGAGTACCAGGGCTCGTGGGTGGCTCAGTGGGTTAAAGCCTCTGCCTTCTGCTCAGGTCATGATCCCAGAGTCTTGGGATCGAGCCCCGAATAGGGCTCTCTGCTCAGCAGGAAGCCTGCTTCCTCCTCTCTCTGCCTACTTGTGATCTATCTCTGTCAAATAAATAAATAAAATCTTTTTTAAAAAATTTACTGAGTGCCTACTAAGTGCCAGGTGTTATGCTAAGAAACACCTTTCTTTACTTTCATTAGCTCAATTTTATTGTTCCAGAAACCCTACAAGGTAGATTCTATATTACTCCCCTATGAAAGACAAGAGACTGATATTAAGTATCTTTCCCAGAATCACACAAGTAGTATAGGATGGAGCCAGGATCCGAACCTTGGTATCTGACACCCAAGCCCTTACCTATTCTATCAGAGGTGTCAGATCAGTTCTTCTTGAACGGTGCTTTTACCTTTCCATAACCAGAGGCAGGGTCAGCTGCTGTAGCCTGTTTTCTCTCCTATCAAGTATATTTAAAATGTACACACACTTTGCCTATAAACAAAGCTTAAGTATTTTTATAATTTTACTCTAGTCAAATATAACTCATTGAATTTATGATTGGCTAAAATTCTTGGCAGTCATTCCACACAGGCAGAGAACTCTCACTGTTCTCAAATGTCATGAAATGTCCTCCTTTACCAACAAGTCCCCCCAAATCGTTGTTCTATTGTTTTTCTTGTCAGTCGCACTTATTATCTCTAACAGACCTTATCATTTACTAAATATTGTATCGTACTATTGATGTGCAGGGCAGGAGAATTTGTCCACTTAGTTCTGTCTGTATCTTTAATGGGTTTAGTACTTATGTATCCCTAGTGCCTTAGGTTGAGCCTGGCACAAAGCAGCAGCTCAGCAAATGTTTGTTGAGTGAATGGAATCAGGGTGTGCTTCTGCGAATGAATGAATGAGTGAGCGAATGAGTGAGTGAATGAATGAATGAGTGAATGAATGAATGATTTGTGTGTGAATGAGTGAATGAGTGAACAAACCCATGCTATTTTGTCATTTTATTTTTCATTTTGGAGCCAATTATTTTTTCAGTTTTCGGGTTTCAAACTTTTCTCTGAGCCTGGGAGGCCTGAGATTTCATGCCCAAACACCTGCAGGATAAAACATTCCTAAAGGTCCAAAACAATGTTTCATTGCCTTCTCCTTTATCTCTTAAAACACCAACATCCACCACGAGCCGCCTGCCTCAAATGAGGCTGTTTGGCAACGAGGCAGGAGGCTCATCAAAACAAAACAAAACGAGAAATTCCTGGCAGCTTGACTGTAGCGATTTTTCCAGCCGTGTACATGGGCGTCCAGGTCCAGCGCACCTCATTACGGGCGCACGGACTGTCTGTCAGATGTGCGACAGGCTCGAACCCCTGGCTCTTACTCCTCTTTCCAGACTGGGGTGCGGCAGATAAGGGCATGGCTCAGGAGCCATCCCTCCTCGTCCAGCGTCTGTGGCTCAGTTCCCAGAGCCGAGCCAAGCGGGTAATTATAGCTTCCCTCAGCGGCGTGCGGGGCAGGAGGCTGATTTAGGAAAGGAAGCCTGCTTTCTGTCTCCAGTCTGGCTCTGACTCACGGAACCAGGGAGTCCCAGAAGCGCTACCTGCAGAGGGCGGTGAGCAGCTGGGGGGTGGGAGGTGAGGGTGGCCAGGCGAGCCAAGCTGAAAGCCCCGAGAAGGAGGAAACTCCC
This sequence comes from Mustela lutreola, assembly GCF_030435805.1. NCBI lineage: Eukaryota > Metazoa > Chordata > Mammalia > Carnivora > Mustelidae > Mustela > Mustela lutreola. Next base: position 30,020,462 of record NC_081305.1, on the reverse strand, counting down.
CGCTTGGCCTGGAAGAACCTGCAGCTGGAGCTGGAGGAAGTGAGGTTCAGAGCAGCTGCTGTTCCAGCAAAGGCACGGCCAGGGCTGCCCCCGTGCAAGGGGGCCCCCGGCCATGTGGGGACGTCAAATAAAATGGGCTAGTGATTCTCATATTCAGAATTAATTGGGGGGGGGGGGGGAAACCCCGAATCGCCACTGGAAGGAAGGCTGCCTTTGTATGAGATGCCGGTGGCTTTGGTTACTTTGACGGGGGTGGGTGGGGGGGCGGGGCGGGGTTGGGTTGATGGAGTCTGGAGTGATGAGTTCTCTGCTCATTTGCTTTCCCTCTTTGGCAAGAGAGGCGGCTAATTAGGTCTTTACAAGCCACAGAGGCAGACTGACCTGGGAGTGGCGTCAGCTACAGGGAGGGTAACAGGCCACTCCGGGAGGGATTTCGATGCCACCCTAGGTGGGTCACCGGAGGTCATTTGCCCCTCCTCCTGTCTCCAGCAGCTTCTCCTTATTCCCCTGACAAGCAGCCAGACCTGACAGCCAGCCAGCCAGAGACAACTTGACCTCCTCCTGCAGGCCCTGCGGGCCAGGAGATTCCGGTTCCCATCCCTCCCCCTTCCCGCTGAGTCACCCCCCTCCCAGTCAGGTGATCCTCCCCTGGGCCCTTCAGAGAGCACCTTGACCTATATTGCAAACTCTCCATTACAGCAGATTCTCATTGTCCTGAGAGAGGGCCTGCCAGGCCAGTGGGCACAGGGCCCGAGTGTCGCTGGGGGCAGCCCCAGGCTGCAGACAAGGCACCCGGGCGGGGTCGTCCCACTCCAAGAACCAGAACAGCACCAGACAGGCCTGAAAATGGAAAGTCGGGCAGGCGGCTGGAGGCTGTGTGTGCAGGGCAGACAGAGGCAAGAAGGGGTGGCGAGACTTAGCTGGGAAAGCTGACAGCCACTGGGAGACACGCTTCTTCCCCTCCTGCGCTGGGCTCCATGGCTCCGGGCCAGGCCCTGACTGAGCAGACTGCTGGGGACCAGAGGTGGGGGACAGACATAGTCTCCCTCCAGGGCTGAGTGACGTCACTGCCCACAAGGAAGGGGAGAGGTGGGAAACAGTGCAAATGGTAGCATGAACTTTGATGACTCATCCAGATCACCCCCTTTGAGAAAATGTTCCTCCCAACAGGGAACACGTTCTTGTCCCCAGATTATCCACAAAATGGCCTCTACTGACTTTGTCTATGGGTTCTTTGTGCCGTGGTTGCCTGGGCAGTCTTTGTGTCCTCTGGGTGTGGGGGTAACAGCGGGGGGTGGGGGGGAGCTGTAGGAAAGCATTAAAAGGGAACTGTTCAGAATCAAACGTTAAGCCTCATCCTTGGGCATCAAGCCTGTACAAAGCGGTATTAAGTGAAAATTGCAGTTCCTGTCGAATTAGAAAGGGCACTGAACTTGGAGTCATTCTTCAAAGCCTGACTTTACCAGCGAGTAGCTCTGTGACCTCGGCAAGTCACTCTAAGCCTCAGTCCCCAATCTGTCTTAATGGGTGTATAAATAAAACCACTTTAGATCAGGTGCCATGTGTAAAAATATTCTATCAATTATACAGAATGATGCGTAGCTATGTGACATTCTCTAGGTTGTTAAGCCCCTCCCCACTCCCCATCTGAGAGGATGGTTTTACTTGTTGGATGGCCCAGGCGTAGAAGAGCCTGCCCCTGTTTATAAACATAGATAGAAAACCATAGCCCCAGCTCGAGTGGGGTCTACCAAGTCTAACAGCCCATGTAGTGTGTTTGCCCATCACCCACAGATTACTTGTACATCGTTTTCTTCTTTTAGATCAAGAAAAGCTATGCATGTATCATGACTTGGATAAAAACCTGCAGAGCGGAGCCAAGTCCTGTTTTTAAATCAGAATGTAAACGTATGAAGTTGCTGCCTGGTGCACAGCAGAGACTAGTCGTCAGAGTTGGGGCTCGTGAGCTGGATAGAAGGACAAAGGGTCGAAGAGGGATGGAGTGGAGGGAGAAACGAAGGAAGTTCAGCTGGAATTACCAGGAAGCTCATTATGCTCCAACTTCAGGACGTTTCACTTACATGTATCCCTTCCAAGTCCTGGCCTCTCATTTTGAATTCATGTATTCCTTTTCTAAGGAGAGCCCCCAGTATTGAGAGCCCCCCCACCGCCCGCACCCCTACCTCCAAACCTGGATCTGCCCCCTTTTCGGTAGGTCTCCAAGAGACCTAATCCTTGTTCATGCTCAGGATTCATAAGCGCAAAAGAAATGCAAGTGGTGTAGGGGCTGTGGTATCTTCAGGTCATCTCCACCATAAACTCCAGGCCTGCAATTTGCAGGAAGATCCGTATCTTCCTGGGCAAGAACAGCACTGTAAGGAATGGGATGTAGAAAGAGGGTAGAGGTCAGCAATGTGCAGAATTACAGGACCAGTTCCAGCTTCCAGAATCCCCCTCTGGTAGACCCAGGACTCTTCCGTTTCCTGGCTTGAATCTGATTGCACGGCCTGGAGTAGAGGAGAAATGGCTTGCAATCTGGAATTCTCTCAGTAGTCCTGACTACTCTTTCCGGAGTCTTCTTCACTAACCAGCTGCCGTGGCCTTGGAGTTACTTAACCTCTCTGGGCCGACCATGGAAGATAATGGCAGGTGATTGCACAGCAACTCGCTGAAACACTGCCTCGTCCACCCCTGTATTCCCCTGAGTACAATGTCTAGTAATTATGGTTTTATGTTAAGAGCACAAATTTACATAGTGCTTGCAGATGGACGAACTGAAGTGCAGAGCTGTTAGAAGCCTTTCCCCCAGATTATCCAGCTAGAAAGTGGCAGAGCTGTGATTCAGAATCAAGCAGTCTGGCTCCAGAGTCCCCCTTTCCCAATCACTATGCCCCATATGCTCAATAAATAACAAAATCAATAGACTTTGCTTTTTAGAACAGTTTTAGACTTACAGAAGAATTGAGCAGATCACACAGAGAGTTGGATGAATGAAGTAAAACAGCAAATGGAGAGTCCCTTGATTGAGATCGTGATTCATTATCTAGGGTACGTGGGAATGGAGCTCATGCTTGTGAGGTCTCTGCGTGCACAGGATTTCAGACAGATTGCCCCATCTAATTCTCAGAGCAGCCTCATTAAGTAGGGAGCATTCATCCTATCTTGCAATGAAAAAGCTAAGGCTCAGAGAGGCCCTGGGGCTTGCCCTACATCACACAGCAGATGAAGGGCTAAGTCTAAAACATTCTGATATGTCTGACCCTCAAGAACACATTTGCCCTTCTGACATCAGCAGCAGCAGCAGCAGCAGCAAAAGATATTTTGTCTCATGTTTATTAACCTCACACTGCTCTCTAGGGCCTTATAGTTTCAAAAATACTTTGTATCTACTTTTGTCTTTTGGTCCTCCCTACTGCCGAGAAAAGTAGGTAAGGCAGTGATCATGATTCCATTTGATAAATGAAGCTACTCAGACTTCAAAAATTAAGGTCATATGATGGGGGTGCCTGGATGGCCCAGTCTGCCTTTGACTCAGGCCATGATCTCAGGGTCCTGGGATCGAGCCCCATGCTGGGCTCCCTGCTCTGCAGGGAGTCTGCTTCTCCCTCTCCCTCTCCTCTCTGTGTGTCCGCTCTCTCTCTCTAATAAATAAATAAAATCTTAAAAAAAAATTAAGGTCCTATGTTAAGTGTTGAGGTAGAGTCAGAAAAGAAACACAAATCTGTTGACTTTTTTTTTTTTTTTAAGATTTAATTTATTAGAGAGAGCAGAGAGGGAGAAGCAGGCTCCCCACAGAGCAGGGAGCCCAATGACGTGGGGCTCAATCCCAGGACCCTAGAATCATGACCTGAGCTGAAGGCAGTGCTCAACAGACTGAGCCACTCGGGCGCCCCCAAATCTGTTGATTCTTAACCTACTCTGTGTTCCTCCCTTCTCACGGAAGCGTCCCTCCTATTATATACCAGTTCATGGTACGTCCACTCTTGCTAAGCCCACACAGAGGAAATACCTTCCTTGTTAGATAGAAGTCCTCAAGGGGCTGCCCCTCCTTCCAGGAGTCTACCAAGAGAATTTTTCCAAAATCCAAGCTTCGATTGCTGAAATGGCCTGTTTCTCAGTGCTGACCCCACTTCCGCTCAGCATGTTGGCCTGTTAGATCAGCACCCAGAGCGCATACACTTGGCCGGCCTGAGCTGAATCTGAGCTGGTCTGGGATCCACCAGGCAATTTACACGCTGATCTTGGTGCCCAGTTAGAACACTTGAACCAGAAGTTCGGGTTTCATAATGTTTGTATTTGGGAAATAAAACGAAGTTTCCCAAGTGTGCTGGTCAAAGAATTCAAAGAAGCAGAGTGAAAAGGTATAAATACCAGCAAAAAAAACCCACCCCACAATAAATAGCTCTTTCCCCAAGGACGGCTGGAACACGTAGTGCTGCAGGCTTAAGTAGCAGGGAACACCCACTGCTTCATTTTCAAATTAGGTTTTACTACGTGCATTTACTAGGACACAGTTCAGATGAAGAACTGGGCTCCATCACTGTTAGCTCAGAGGAAAAGAAGAAAGGTTCATGATCTAGTTAAAGGTACAATGCCACACTACACACACACATACGCCCATGCACACTCCCCACCATCACACCCCACACCTTACCCATGGTGTGGGTATACTGTCGCATTTGGGGGGGAAGAAAAGTCATCTCGTTTAGTGTCCTGCTTCCCAGATGGGCTACCCTACATCTATTCTAGATTTTCTTTTTAAAAAGAAGACTATGTTTCATCTCTGAGAGTATTTAAGAAAGGAAATGTATATATGTTCATTCCAAAATGTGTGTACATAAAGGAAAGACAGTGTCCAAACTTTTGAGGTCCCTTCCAGCTTTTAAGTATTCAGCCACTCTTGTCATCAAGAAGTGCTACTTTGTGTGTGTGTGTGTGTGTGTGTTTATTAAAGACTTTATTTATCAGAGAGAGAAGGAGAAAGCACGGTTGCGTAAGCAGGAGGAGTGGCAGGCAGATGGAGAAGCAGGTTCCCTGCTGAGCAGGGAGCCCAATGCTGGTTGCAGTCCCAGGACCCTGGGATCATGACCCGAGCTGAAGGCAGACACTCAACCAACTGAGCCACTCAGGCATCCCTACTTTGTGTCTGTTGATTGTTGAAGTTAATTGTCACCCTGAGGCTTGGGCCTGACCAGTTCCTTTATTTAACAAATCTTCAGTGAGCATTTAACACAGACCAGGCACCACCCTGGCGCTGAAGAGGTAAGGCAGACAGAAAGCCTTACCCCATGGAGCTTATGTGCTAGTGAGGGTAGAGGAGAAAAGTTAGTAGAATATGATAAGTGCATCGTCTGACATAAGTGATAAGGGAGAAGAATGAAGCAAGGAAGGCACTAGGGAATGTGGGATGGAGGGGGGAGGGTCACAATTTTAAGGTGGTTAGGGACAGCCTCACTGAGAAAGTACTGTCTGAACAAAGTCCTGGAGGAGGGAATGATACAGAGGTGGCCCTTTGGGTCAAGTAAATAAGCCCTATGGCACTAATTTGAGAGGAAGGCCTTTTAAATCTCCAGATGTCCTTTTCACTTACTAATCACGATCCCTAAAATTCTGTTAACGATCATACACACTTTTACATTAAAAGGCTAAAGTAAAAATAGACAGTTACCAACTTCAGAAAGCATTGTGTGAATTTACCTGATACTTTTGTAAATACTAAAGAGAGAGGAGGGCAAGGTGATTGGACCGGAGGAGGTGTGTGTGGAGGTAACAGATTTGGGGAAGTGTGGAGAGGAAGTAAGAACCTGCTGGGAGGGGACACCTGGGTGGCTCAGTTGGTTGGACGACTGCCTTCGGCTCAGGTCATGATCCTGGAGTCCCGGGATTGAGTCCCACATCGGACTCCCAGCTCCACGGGGAGTCTGCTTCTCTCTCTGACCTTCTCCTCGTTCATGCTCTCTCTCACTGTCTCTCTCTCAAGTAAATAAATAAAATCTTAAAAAAAAAAAAAAAAAAAAAAAGAACCTGCTGGGAGAACATGGATTGTCACTGCCAGGAGAGCAGGACTGGATCCCTTTCCTGTCTCCTACCGCGATCATATGGCCCCCCATGCCGGGAATCGTCCTGGGGCCCTCCTCCTGCTCCTTCTCACTGTGGTGGTGAGTGAGGTGGCCTGGGATTCAGGAACAGACTGATGTGGGGTTTAATAGTGCAGCTTCTGAGGGGCTTGGAGCATTTGGCGTTGTGCTGTAACTAGGGACACATGGGAAAGCGGCTCTGGGACTTGTAACTCTATTAGTCTATGGTTAATTTAACAGCCCGCGGAAAATAAATGAGTCAGGAAACTGTGAACGTTTCCTCTTTAGTCAGTGCAGGAAAGCAGCATCATTTATGATGACACCCACCTCATCTTTTGAATGAGATTGTCCCCTATCGCTGTGTCCTAAGTTTACCATGGTTGCCATAAGCTCAGTCCTCAAAACTGCTTCTGTAGCCGTAGTAAGCAATAGAAGACCGTGGGTCACAAACTCCAACACGTAGAGGGAACAAACAGCAGTGGGCACAAGTAGTGGGGACCAGTGGGGACTACAACAAATGGGAGAGCACATGCCTCCCTTCAGCTCCTGGGTATGTGATCAACTGAGTTGGAGAGCTCAGTGTTGCTAGAATTTCTCAGTCTCAGTAGAAGGTGGAAATCCAGATTTTTAGATAGGACCTTCTGATTTTTAAATGTTGGCAACTCTCTGCCTGCCTCTCCGCCTACTTGTGATCTCTGTCTGCCAAATAAATAAATAAAATAAAAAACAAAAAATAAATGTTGGCAACTAATTCAAGATAGTGGGATACACTGTGCAGGCCAATTTTTTTTTTCTTTTTTTCTTTTTTTTTTTTTTTTTTAAGATCTTATTTATTTATTTGACAGGGATCACAAGCAGGCAGAGAGGCAGGCAGAGAGAGGGGGAAGCAGGCTCCCTGCTAAGCAGAGAGCCGGATGCAGGGCTTGATCCCAGGACCCTAAGATCATGACCTGAGCTGAAGGCAGAGGCTTAACCCACTGAGCCACCCAGGTGCCCCACTCCCCTTTTTTAAAAAAATATTTTATTTATTTATTAGAGAGAGAGATCACAAGCAGAGAGGCAGGCAGAGGGAGAGGGGGAATATGTAGGCTAATTTCTTAATCTCTACTACAAAACAGATAATTTTGGTGCCTTGTGGAACATGATAGGAAAGGTGGGCAAAGGTGGGACATCTGATCAACCTGACAGTTTGAGAAGGTACATTTTTTAGGGAGTTGACTTCTGCCAAGTGGACCCCTTTATCAAGGTTCACCCTCATCTATTTAACCCAATGGGTTATTCTGGAAAAACTAATTCCATCTGAGTAGTCCTAGTGCAGGGAGAAAATGCTAAGCTTCGAGAAGCCACAGGCTTTGGTCCAAATGTTGGTTCTCGCACAAACTCACTGTGCAAACTTGGTTGGTCTCAGCCTCTCAGGGTTTCATCTTTTCATCTGCAGAATGAGGGGCTGGATTTTTTTTTTTTTAAAGATTTTATTTATTTATTTGACAGAGAGAAATTACAAGTACACTGAGAGGCAGGCAGAGAGAGAGAGAAGGAAGCAGGCTCCCTGCTGAGCAGAGAGCCCGATGCGGGACTCGATCCCAGGACCCTGAGATCATGACCCGAGCCGAAGGCAGCGGCTTAACCCACTGAGCCACCCAGGCGCCCCATGAGGGGCTGGATTTAAGGGTTTTCAAAGTATGTCCCTCCAAGCCCAGGAAGACTTCAGAAATGCCTGTGAGGGGTGGGGAAGGTTGGAAGGATCCCAGGGCTTGCAGAAAGACAGTTCAGCCTTTGTTCTGTTTTCTCTTTGGGGCTTCTGCTTTTTCTGTGTTTTACATCTTGAGATTCTGCCAAAAATAAAAAAAAAATTAAACTTTTTGAAGAAAGAGTTTTCCTGCTTTCAAAAAAGCTTCAAAATCGCCGAATTAGTTTATCAGCTCTAGTATAAAGCGTTATCAGTAGAGGTTTGCACTATGGAGGGCTGCCGCTCACCAGAAGGATAGTTCTTTCCTCCTTTTGCCTACCACTGCTTGTCTGGTTACAGTTGCCGCTGCTGGCTCCAACCTTGGGCATAAATTAAATCAACAGGTAGCCAACAAATATTAGAGGGGAGAGTCTGACACATTACCCAACTCAACAGCTTGCTTGGGGGGGATTTTCTTTCTTGGTTTTGGTGAACAGATGTGTGCTTTTTGTGATATTATCTTGATCGTGTACAATACAGTCGTATTTGCTACTGAAAAACTTTCCCTGCTTCACACGATTTGGCAAATACATCAACCTTTCACAAGTTTGAAAATCACTCAGCTGACTTTCAAAAATGAGCCCTAATTTACTGATAACCTAATAGGTACTAACTTTGTGGATATCACCACTAAGCTTCAGATTATTAACCCTGCAAAGGAGATATTTTTGTTTCTGTTTTACTGATGAATCAGGAAGCTAAGGGGAGATAAGGTTCAAGATTTACCTGGATCACACAGGTTTTCAACCCATACCTGTCCCAGCAAATTCTCAGCCAGATAATCTACTGAAGGTTGTTTCTAGCCTTGAGAAATTAGGAGGCAGGGGTTCTGGGTGTTTTAAGCTGTCCTAGGATCAACTGCAAAACTGCTGTCAATTTTCCACCTTCCCAGAGCCTCTCATCTACTGAAAACCTTGAGTGGAAGCTTGTTGAACTCACAACTACTCAAGTTTGCTGTCCTAATCTTGACTGACTGGAGAGTCTCTGAATTTGAATAGTCTCTTCCACGGTCTCAACATCACCATTGGGAAATGAAAAAAATTTAGATCTGGGGGTGGAAATAGACTTTTGGGGATGAATAAGTGGATTTTTCAGAGTTATTTCTGTGTTTGGCTGAGCTGAGTTTCCCCTGCTGCAAAGGAAATGGCTTTCCCTGTTTGTTGATCTACCTACCGTTCTGGTCTAATGGATTCAGTTTCCCTAGTAGCTGGTGTGTGCCAAGAGTGTGGCACAAGGCAAGCATTGATTGTATACAGTTTTTGTTTTGTTATGTTTTTGTTAAGCACTTTGCTGGGCACATAGTATAACCTAGATTAGTGTTTCTAATTACTGTAACCACTGGACATTTTTTTTTTCTTAAAAGCTCACCTGCAAGACAAAAGACCAGTAATTTTCCTTTGCACACTGTAACATTTCCAGGGAATGTTTATGAAAAAACAACAATGGAAACAGACACCAGAGGTGTTATGATTCTTGATTCTCATCTTATGGGCAGGAAAAAATTGCTGATCATTTATTCTCTTGGCCAGTGGCAGAGCCTGGACTATAACTCAAATATTTCTACTTCTAATCTTGTGTCCTCTCCATTTTATTAGAGTCATTTGGCTTTTCTTACTGGAGGGGAAACCGATGGACTTTCATTCAGCATTGACCTCGCTTATGTTAACATTTCTGATGGTGATTTTTGAAAAATAAAGGAAAAAAGCCTCTTTCTTAATTGAATGGCTTGATGCAAAAAAAGTTTTTCTTTTTTTTTTTTAAGATTTTTTTTTTTTAAAGATTTTATTTATTTATTTATTTGACAGAGAGAAATCACAAGTAGATGGAGAGGCAGACAGAGAGAGACAGAGGGAAGCAGGCTCCCCGCTGAGCAGAGAGCCCGATGCGGGACTCGATCCCAGCACCCTGAGATCATGACCTGAGCCGAAGGCAGAGGCTTAAACCACTGAGCCACCCAGGCGCCCCAAAACGTTTTTCCATTAAAAAAAAAGTGGAGGTCCCAATCATAAATAAGGTCTTAAAGTTTAGAGTTTGCCATTACGAAAACTATGGGCAACTGGGGCGCCTGGGTGGCCCAGTGGGTTAAGCCACTTAAGGCTCAGGTCATGATCTCAGGGTCCTCCTGGGATGGAACCCCGAATTGGACTCTACTCAGCGGGGAGCCTGCTTCTTCCCACCCCCCCCCCCACCATCTGCCTCTCTGCCTACATGTGATCCCTCTCTCTCTGTCAAATAAATAAATAAAACCTTAAAAAAAATATGGGCAACTGTTTCTGAACCTACTACTACCTGGCCTCTGATTCCTCCAGAGAAGAGAATGAAATTTGGATAGTTCCCTCTTCTGGAAGCATTGTTTTTTGTTTGCTCTGATACTTGATTGCTTGATTGCCGGCGACTTCTAGAGCTAAGTGAAGGGGTTTGTGTGTGTAGCTTTCTTTTTTGAAGGAAAAAAGGTGTGCGCTGGAACTTGCTCCCTTTGCTAGGAGGTTTTCAGAGCAGATCCTAAGAGATGCACCTCGATTACTTGGATGCCTTTTCTCTTTCCTTACAGGTTCATTTTTCAAATGGTTTGTGCCTAATTCTGCCCCTCTGTGATAATGAGCCCTGTATTTAGAAGATACAGAGTCGTCTGAAGAACACTTTGGGTTGCCCTAGACAGAGGTGACCCTGTCACCTAGAGGATGAGACCTTGGTAGTCAGGTAACCATTCAGTTCCATGTCACTTACAGCCCTTCTTTGCTGCCTTGGTGACACAAGTAGTTATACAAAGAGCTTTTCAAACATGCTAATGCCTGAGACTCATCACCCGTCATTCAGGGCAAGATCTAAGCAAAGGTCATTTTTAAGTTTACCAGGTGATTTTTTTTTTTTTAAAGATTGTATTTATTTATTTGAGAGAGAGAAAGAGAGCACAAGCAGCAGGGCGGAGCAGAGGAAGAGGGAGAAGCGGGTTCCCTGGGGGCTCCATCCCAGGACCTTGAGATCATGACCTGAGCCGGAGGCAGATACTTAACTGACTGAGCCACCCAGGTGCTCCTCCCAGGTGATTCTAATACACAGAAAGATTTGAGAATCTGTGATAGAGGCTTCCAGTGTCTTGTTCAAAACCAGATGGGATAATCCCCAGTGACAGCAATTTATTCTGTTAGCACATTATAGGTATGTTGGGTCAACAGTTCATTCCGTAATAAAATACCCACTTACTGAGCACCTGTGTTCTAGGTGCTGAGAATTCTTCCAGGAGCAGCAAGACAGCCTGTCTCTGCCAACAGATGCTTGCTTTCTACTGGGTGGAGACAAATTAAATAAACACGCAAACAGACGGTGATACATGTTAAGAAGGCAGCAGACTGTGACTAGGGGGTCAAGGAAGGCCTCTCTGAGAAGCCATTTCTGTAGGACCTAAGGGGAACCAGGGATAAGGCAGAGGGAATAGAAAGTGAAAAGGTCCCGAGACAAGGAGGGTGGTGTGTTTGAGGAAGAGAAAAGACTGCAGTCACTTTCTTTTATCTAGAAAGAGGAGGGGCAGTCAGTGAGCCAGCCCAACATTTCAGAGAGTTCACACAGATCACTCAGTATGCTGTTTTTGGTTTTTTGGATTTTTTTTAAAGATTTTATTTATTTATTTGACAGACACAAGTAGGCAGAGAGGCAGGCAGAGAGAGCGGGGGAAGCAGGCTCCCCGCTGAGCAGAGAGCCCCGATGCGGGGCTCTATCGCAGGACCCTGAGATCATGACCTGAGCTTTAGGTTAAAGGCAGAGGCTTTAACCCACTGAGCCACCCATGTGCCCCCCACTCAGTATGTTCTTGCCAAATAGGACACATTCTGCCAAGGAAACACAAAGAGAAGTATCCTCCAGGAGCCAGGGTACTGTGTGTTGGACAGAGAGGGCTCCGCGGTATTAGCCAAAAATTGCTGAGTATGAGAAAAAAATTCAGCAGTCCTACATGCCGCTGAGATAAGCTATGAAAAGGAAAAAATTTCAATTGTACATTTGATATCCAGAGGATCTGGCCTCATTCTTCACTCTTGTGTCTTGTTGCTCACCATCACCTGAGTGCGCCCTGTCGGTGTGGCAGAACTCGCCTCGTTTCAGAACACATCCGGTTCTCTGACAACAGTATTTTTGGGGTCTCTACCTAACCGAACTTTCTGGAAGACAGAATGTTTGTCTGATATGTGGAAAGCTGGAGACATCAACTGTGTGCCCATAGGAGACCTAACTATTCCTATGACTTTCTTGTGTTAAGAAACACAGACCTGGGGGCACCTGGGTGGCTTAGTGGGTTAGGCAGCTGCCTTCAGCTCGGGTCATGATCTCAGGGTCCTGGGATCGAGTCCCACATCGGGATCTCTGCTCAGCAGGGAGCCTGCTTCCCTCTCTTTCTCTCTCTGCCTGCCTCTCTACCTACTTGTGATCTCTCTCTGTCAAATAAATTAAAAAAAAAAAAAGAAAGAAAGAAACACAGACCGGCTCCCATCCTCGTTTTCACACAAGACTTCTACGTAAATTGTGCAAGCTAACTAACTTCTTAACACCTAATGGCAAGCAGAGAAAAGAGCTGCACTAGTTTATTTTTAAAGCTTGCCTGCTTGCTCGCTTGCTCGCTCGCTCGCTTGCTTATTTATTTATTTATTTATTTATTTATTTTAGTGATCTCTACACCCACCGTGGGACCCAAACTCGTGACCCCAGAGATCAAGAGTCCCATGTTTCACAGACTGAGCCAGCCAAGCACCCCAACACTGATTTTTAGCAAAACTTTTTGAGGTCTCTCTGCTATTAAATTTAAATTGTCTTTTCAATCATATAACCTGGAATTAATTTTCAGGGTTGACATGTCGTTACTCAGCCTCCATAAAACAAACCATGGGGTTCAATGCAAAGAAAATAACTATAATTAATATATATCCTCAACCCAAACGTCCAAGAATTCCAATAATTTCCAAATGCTTTTGCATAAGAGATCATAATGATGCCTTGATAAAATAGAAGTACTTTAAAAGATGATCTTAATGGGAATGATAGCCCTTCTTAAATTCTTATGAGGCAAGGGAAAGCTTACCCAGTTATTTAAAGAAAAAAAAAAGATTATGGCAATTGTTAAAGGATTTCTTTTATTTCTAACAATGTGAGTTTTATAAGCTCTTCCCATGGCATAAGTAGGACCATGAAACTCGGCTAGTGGGATCATGGAAAGATGGTGACATCATAGTCATGGCTAGTACGAATGGAGCAAAACAAGTCAAGAAAAATTCAGAGGGAACCTGGTACAAGTTTCTCTTTTTTGGAGCTTAAACAAGACAAGATGGATTTAAATTGCATTAGGATGGTTTTTTCTTGAAATAAGATTTCCCTAATGCCTATAAAGCAAACTAGTTGATTAGACATCTTAAAGTCTCTGGTTTCCACCAATCCTTCGGTTATATGGTACAGATCACACATTTTTTTTTTTTAAGCACAACAATTATGATACCTGTAAATGAAGGTTAAGTATTACCAAAGTTAATAAAAATAATTAATTAGTGGGTATTTACATCACAGAATGTGATGGCCATGAGGCCAGAGGACCATCTCTGTCTCGTTCATTGTCTTCCCAGCACCCAGCCCTGGGCCTGACACTTTATAGACACTCTTGGAATATTTGTTGAATGAACTCATTTTTCAAGTAGCAGCTGCATTGCACGCATTTGATCTCTCCAGACTTGATTTAGAAGTAACTCCTCCAGGAGTGCTTACCTTCCCCAAAGAGAAGCAGACTCACAAAGAAAGGGAAGGAGATGCTCAAGGAAGAGCAAGGAAAACAGCAAAACCTCTTTTCTCCTGAAGACCTTTTAAGATTAGGACAAGCAACTGTTTGTGAAAGCAGACCAGTGGAAGATCTGAACTGTCAGGCAGGATCGTGCTTTGAAATATATTCCTGGCTAAACACGGGAATAAACTAGATCAAACTTACAGGCCCTACAATCTGTCCCAGATTAAACAGATAGGCCTCAAGAGCAGGAGTGTGAAAATTGGCTGCCTGGCTGAACATATCCTTTGGATATTGTTATTAGCAGCAGCCTCCAGATTTGAAAACAGTGCGAAACTCGCTTTCAAATGAGCTTTGAGGTGCTTTAAGCTACGGCTGAAAGCTTACCTACCCTTCTTTTCTATTTGCTTGAACAAGAGCCTGAAAAGAAGGTTAAAGAGCTTTCTAGTGATGTCCTTCACTCCTGCCCTAAAAAGAACCTCTGTTCTTCACTGAGTTAAGGAGATTTCGCAACTCTCAGAGGATAATGTGAAGTTAGTTTTTGCTCACTGCTGAACCAACTAAAGTTCCTCTCAAGATTCTTTTCCTGGACTGGAAAAGTGTCTGACCCCTTCAAGCTACTACTCATTATTGCAGAAAGGTGGACATTATGTTATAGTCTATAATATCAGGGGGCATAAAATATTTAAATAAAAATTTAAATCAACATAAAATGAGTGAAAGGTTAAAAAAGCATACCATAGCCTTTAGAAGTACTTATCATCGGTCTGTGAAAGAACATTTTCTTTTTTTTTTTTTTTTTTGAAAGAACATTTTCTTTAGTGCCTCAGCCTGTAAGTGAATGTTGCTAAAGATGAGCGAGAAGATATTTTATACACATATTTTTCATATTTATTATATGACACATTTATTATTAATAATTTATTACTTATATAGGGATATATAAATATCTCTCGTAATTGACCCTGCACCCAGCCTCGTACAGATATATGGTGTAGGTATTTAAATGCATGGAAATTAAGTAAATTATACTAAAGTCACAGTACTGGCAAGCACAATATGAGAAATAACAGTGCCACTATCAGCAATCTTCAGACTTAAAAAATTATTCGCTGCTTAACTAATTTGATAAAAGTAAGTAAAATGTATCTGTTCCTGGCATGCCTGGGGGGCTCAGTCCGTTAAGCGTCTATCTTGGGCACAGGTTATGATCCTGGAGTCCCAGGATCAAGCCCCGTATCAGGCTCCCTGCTCAGCAGGGAGTCTGCTTCTCCCTCTACTGCTCCCCCTGCTCATGCTCTCTCTGTCAAATAAATAAGTAAAATATTAAAAATATATATATATGTATATATATCTGTTCCTTTTGTCTCAACATGTGTTCATACATATGGTTAAGTGAATATATATACACGCAGTCCATATATATGGATTTAATGTATATAATACTTATATAAAAAGTTGGAAGTTGCTGGCTAGGCATCACTTTTTAAAATAGCTTTATTGGGGTAGTATTCACTTACCGTAGAATTCACACTTCATTGCTGATGTGCAGCCATCACCACAAACTAATTTTAGAACATTTTCATCACCCCCCAAAAGTACTATTAGCAATCACTTTCCATTCTTCATCCCCTTTCCTCCAACCCAGACCTTGGCAACCACTAATCTACTTTCTGTCTTTGTAGACTTGCTTATTCTGGACTTCTTACATAAATGGAATCCTACAACATGTCGTCTTTTGTATTTGGCTTTGATCTCCCTGCATGTTTTCAAGGTTTAGCCATATTGTAGCATGTATCAGGACCTAATCTTTTTTTTTTTTTAACATTTTTTTTAACGGTCTTTTTTTAAATAAAGATTTTATTGATCTATTGGAGAGAGAGAGAGAGAAATCACAAGTAGGCAGACCAGCAGGCTGGGCAGGGCGGGGTGAGGAAGCAGGCTTCCTGCTGAGCAGAGAGCCAGATGCTGGGCTCAGTCCTAGGACCCTGAGATCATGACCTGAGCCAAAGGCAGATGCTTAACCCACTGAGCCACCGAGGCACCCCCTAATCTTCCTTTATGGCTGAATAATAGTCCAGTGTGTGGAGAAACCATTTTTGGTTATCCATCAGTTGACGGACATTTGGTTTGTTTCCATTTGGGGGCCGTGATGAATAATGGTTGCCATGAACATTTGTGTCCAAGTTTTTATGTGAACCTGTTTTCATTTGGGGGGCTGCTGGGTCATCAAATAACTGTGTAATTTTTTGAAGAACTGTTTTCTGAAATGACTACACCATTTCACATGTCTACTAGCAATCTAAGAGGGTTCTGACTTCACGTGCTCCCCAACACTTGTTATTGCCTGCCTTCTTTATGAGAGCTATCCTAATGGATGTGAAGTGGTATCTCAGGGTGGTTTTGAGTTGTGTTTCTCTAAGAACTAATGCTGTTGTGCATCTTGTGCATATTGGCTATTTGTCCATCTTCACTGGAGAAATGTCATTCGGAGTATTCAAAAATACTTTGCTTATTTTTACATTGGGTTATTTGTCTTTTTATTATTGAGTTGTAAGAAGTCTTTGTACGTTCTTGATCCTGGACCCTTATCAGATGTGTGATTTGCAAATATTTTCTCATTCTGTCGGTATCTTTGCATTTTCTTAACAGTATCCTTTGAGTCACAGAAGTTTTTCTATGTTGATGTTCAATATATCAATATTTTCTTTGGTTTCTTTATTTTTAACAAAGCTCAATTTATATTTCTTTTCATTCTTTATGCCATAGTATCATGTACTCTACACAGAACCACTGCCTAACCCAAAGTCCTGAAGATTTACTCCTATGTTTTCTTCTTAGAGCTTTATGGTTTTACCTCTTAACATTTAGGTCCATGATCCCTTTTGATTTATTTTTTTTTCTGTATAGTATAAGTTAGGGATCCAGCTTCATTCTCTAGCATTTGTATCTCTAGTAGTCTCCTTGATTTACATCTTAGCACTCTTTTGAAAATGATTTGACCAAAAAAAAAAAAAAAAAGAAAAGAAAAGAAAAAAGAAAGAAAGAAAATAAATTGACCATGAATATAAAAGTTTACTTGTGGACTCTCAGTTCTATTCCATTGATCTATATGTCTATTCTTATGCCAATTCACAGTGTCTGGATTACTATAGCATTGTAGTAAGTTTTGAATCAGGAAGCATGAGTCTTTCAACTTTCTTTCGCTTTTATGAAGGATTAAAAAAAATTATTGTTTTTGTTGTTTTTTGTTTTTTAAGTAACCTCTGTCCCCAATGGAGGGCTCAACCTCACAACCCTGAGATCAAGAGTCACATGCTCTATGGACTGAGCCAGCCAGGTGCTCCAAAGGATTTTTTTTTTTTTTTAAATCCAGTGTAGTTAACACACAGTGTTGTGTTCATTTTGGTCTTTTTTTTTTTTTCAAGGATATTTTGACTATTCCATGAGTGTCACTTTAGGAGGTCTCACTGAGATAGGGTCTACTGCTTAGTTTTGCAGTTCTAGGCCTTTGAAAAAATTATTGAGGTGCAATTAACATATTGGTTTTAGGTATACAACACAATGATTCAGTATTTGTATATATTGGGAAATGATCACAGAAAGTCTAATTAACATCCATCACCATACATAATTACAAACACTTTTCCTCTTGGGATGAGAACTTTTAAGATTTATTCTGTTAGCAATTTTCAAATATGCAATGCAGTATTATTAACTAGAATCACCATGCTGTACATTACATCCCATGGCTTATTCTGTAACTGGAAGTTTGTATCCTTTGCCTTTTTTTAAAAGATTTATTTATTTGAGAGAGAGAGAGAATACTAATGGGAGGGGGAGAAAGAGAGGGAGAGAGAACCCCAAGCAGACTCCGTGCTGAAGGCCGAGCCTGACATAGGGCTTGATTTCACAACCCTGAGATCACAATCTGAGCTGAAACCAAGAGATGGCTGCTCAACACACTGCACTACCCAGGTGCCCTGGAAGTTTGTGTCTTTTGACCCTCTTCACCCATTTTCCCACCCACTTCCCCCTCCTCTGGTAGTCGGTTTTCTGTATATATGAGCTTAGCGGGGCTTTTTTTTTTTTTTTTTTAAAGATTTCACATATAAGTGAGATCATGTGGTATTTGTCTTTCTCTGTCCGACTTCACTTAGCCTAATACCCTCAAGGTCCATGTATTGTTGCAATGGCAAGATTTCATTCCTTTTTATGGATGAATAATATCCCATTGTATATACATACCACATTGCCTTTATCGGTTTCTCCATTAATAGACACTTAGGTAGGGGTACCTGGCTGGCTCAGTCAGAAGAGTGTCCATTTGACTCTTGATCTCAAGGTCATGAGTTCAAGCCCCACACTGGGTATAGAGATTTCTTAAGTAAGTAAATAAACTTAAAAAAAAAAGTTACACTTGGGTTGTGTCCATGTCTTGGCTATTGTAAATAATGCTACAGTGAAGTGAACGGTGGTTGGGGGCAGGGTGCAGATATCTTTTCAAGCTAAAGGTTTTGTTTTCTTCAGATTAAAAACCCAGAAGAGGAATTGCTGGCTCATTTGGTAGTTCTATTTTGAATTTTTGAGGAACCTCCATACCGTTTTCTATAGTGGCTGCACCAATTTACATTTCCATTGACAGTGCACAAGGGTTCCCTTTTCTCTGTTACTCTCAACACTTACTTCTTGTCTGATAATAGCCATTCTAACAGGTCTGAGTTGAGTTTTAGGATCTTGAGTATATCAGTTTCCCACAAAAGTGAACAGAGCACTGGTTCCTATTCCTCAAACTTGCTAGAAAATGTCATTCGATGTATGCGTTTTGGGATATTCCTTTTTTGGTGTCCTTACCCAAAATGCCCGTGGGGCAGTTCCCCCTTCTTTTTTATTTTTATTATCTATTTATTTATTTGAGAGAGAGTAGAGAGAGCATGAGAGGGGAGAAGTTCAGAGGGAGAAGCAGACACCCCACAGAGCTGGGGGCCCAGTGTGGGACTCAATCCCGGGACTCCAGGATCATGACCTGAGCCAAAGGCAGTTGCTTAACCAACTGAGCCACCCAGGTGCCCGCAGTTCCCCCTTCTAAGATGCCAAATTCCTAACCAGGAGGTTGCTTGCTAAATATGGAATTCAAAACTACTGCTTAAAGGAGGAATGTAATGTAATGGTTAAGAGTTTCAGGCTTTAGGATCAGCCAGCTCTAAGTTTGAATCTTACCTTTGCCACTCAGTGATTGTGTAACCTGTGGAGCAAGATTTTGGACCCTATTCATCTGTACAGTGGGAAAAACCAGCCCTTCCTTATAGAATGGTTGTGAAGTAAAATGAAATAATAAATGTAAACTCTTAACACACCACCGAGGACTGATGGTACCTGTTGGGCTTATGGAATGTTTCCTTCAGAGTGTGGAGAACCACTCTTTGTCATAGCACAGGCTTTGTGGTGCCTTGAATCATTGTGTCTGCAACTAGAGGACCTTTTTGGTTTGAAAGGCAATGGATAGAGAACTGCTGGAGCCAGTTTTACTCTAGAGTGGGATAGAGGGACCTGGAGAGCATTGCCACCACCTGCCTCTGGATATTCCATTGCCTGAAGGAAATGGTAGGTCAGTGTTGCTAGATTTTGTTGTTGTTGATGATAATTGACTTTTGTTCATTTAAACTGGCTCAGTCAGAAGAGCATGGAGGTCTTGACATCAGGGTCATCAGTTCAAGCCCCACATGGGGTGTAGAGATTACTTAAATAAAACTTTTAAAAAATAATTAAAATAAATTGCAGAGGGTAGTATTTGCTGACCCAGCCTCTTAATTCTGGGATTTAGAGCCATCCTTTGCAATAACTTCTTCAGAGTCCATATATGCAGAAACCTCAGTGACTGAGAATACCATTGAGATTTAAAGAAATAAGTTGACCAGTCAAAATAGATATCACAAAAAGTCATGCACTTCAGCCATAAGAGAATCCTACAGAAAATTTTTACTCAAAACCTGAGAGTCACGGGGGCCTGGATGGCTCAGTGGGTTAAGCCTCTGCCTTCAGCTCAGGTCATGATCTCAGGGTCCTGGGATTAAGCCCTGCATCGGTGTCTCTGCTCAGTGGGGAACCTACTTCCCCTCCTCTCTCTCTGCCTGCTTCTCTGCCTACTTGTGATCTCTCTGTCAAATAAATAAAATCTTAAAAAAAAAAAAAAAAGACAACCCCAACTCTAAACTAATAAAAGTTTATCAGTGTGTATTCATAGTAGAATAGAAGCAGAAAGAAAGAAAGAAAAGAAAAAGGAAGGAAGGAAGGAGACTATTAGGTGGAAAAATAGAGAAATGTCAATCCAGTAATGAGGAATAAGACATAGAAAAAGATGGATGTAAGTTTAAAATAATAACAGCTTTCTAGAGACCATTTTTCATTAGGATAAACAGGTCTACATACTTCTGAGGGCATTCTTGATCATAATAGAATACAATAATGCCCATAATGATGCTCTTTAAGCACCAAGTATAAGTAATGTTCAAAGACTCAAGAAAAGGTGAATTTTCTTGGGGAGAAAAGTTCTGAAAAAGTAGCTAAAGTTTTAGACAAAATACGGAATGTCTTATTCTCTAACATCTCTAAATGAGCTGTTACTGGCCTTAAATTTGATTCAACAGGTTGAATTTGCAAACAGAAGCAGTATTCAAATAAGTAATGTAGGGAGCTTGGTGAACTGTTTCTGTGCATTCTTATCCTAGTATGTGGTTGTTATTAAGTATCCTTGAGAAGAATCAAAGCTGTAATTGTAACTTCTTTCTCAGCAGGGTTACCTCCCAGCCCTTTCCATATCTGAGCTAAATAGACTTGTGTTGATCCACCCTGGAGGGCCTGCATGGGGGCATATAAAGAAAGAAATTACCTGGTAAACTAGCACTCTGTATACCGCAGCCATTACCCTCTGGTCAGGCATAAACAAGCACAGTGACATTGCTCTATGCTTCTTTGTGGAGTCTGAAATTCAAGTTTTCTGTCCACTGTAAGATGAATGCTAAATGTCACCCACAATGGATTTGAAACTGTAAAGTTTCCAACAAACATAAGGTAGACAGACTGAAGTCCTAGCATCCCATTATTTTGTCTATCTCTCATTCTCGCTTTAATCAGGTATTAAAGCCAGACCAGAGTCTGAAAGGCATCCGTAGAATTTTAGAGCTGGAAGGCTTTTAGGAAATTTGTCCAGCCTCTTCGTTTTACAGAAGGAAAAACCGAGGCCCTGGGACATGTTATGATTTAATGTAGGTCACACAGTTAATTAGAGACAGAGCGAATGGGAACCCAGGTGTCCCCACACCTTCGTTGGACAGTGGTTTTCTAGTAGGCCACCTGCTCCTAGACCAGTGTCCCCCCTCCTCTCCGCCCCCCCCCTCCCGTTTGTTCTTTCTTTCCCTTCATAGCTGTGCAAATCAGAACGTGGGCCTGAACAGCGGAAAGACTAGGTGTCAGCCCCAGCTCTCCACCACTTGAGGTGCGCGCTCGCTCGCTCTCTGCATCAGGACTTGGGGCTGGGTCTTTCCTAAGCCTGGCGCCTTCTCCATGGCAGGTGCTTAGCACCTGGGCTGAATCGCTGCATCATCGCGGCGCCACTCTCCTTGCTCCGGATTTTACAGCACAGGCGTGTGTCACGGCGGTGTCAGAGCGTAAGGAGGACGCGGGTCCGAATCCACGCCTTTGAAAAGGGAGGCTCAGGACACCGTCTCGGTTCCCGGCTGGCTCCGGGCTGGCGGAGAGATGCCCAGCGCGTGAGTGACCTCGGCGCCGACCCCGCCACTGGCCGGGGCGTGCCTGCCGGGCCTGACGTGGCGGCGGGGCCGCTTGGAGGGGAGAGGCCGTCGCGAGGGCGCGGCCTGACGTGGCGGCCGCGGCGGGGTGGCGGGGCGGCGAGGGGAGCCCGGGCCACTGCACTGCCCCGCGCTCCGGCCAGAGGGCGCCCGGCCCCAACACTTCCCCGCCCTGAGGCCGCCCGGGGCTCCAGCAGTAACCGCACCGGCGATTGGGTCGGCGGCGCGGCGGGGCCATGTTGGAGCGGGGCGACGACCCCGCCTCCCGCCGCCCTCCGTCCCGGGTCGGGCCGGGCCGCGAGGCTAGGGGAGCGGAGAGAGGGATCCTCCCTCCCGGGTCGCCCGACGCGGCAGGAGCGGCGGCGGGAGCGGCCGCAGTCACAGCCGCCCCTCTGAGTCCCGGCCAATCAGCGGCGCGGGCACAAATATGCAAATGGCGCGCCGGTGCTGCCGGAGTGCCGCTCGCAGGGGCTGGTGGGGTCGCGCTGGGGGAGTGAACTGGGCCAATCAGGCGGGTGCGTGGCGGCGCGGGGGAGGCGGTGCCCCTTCACTCCTCCCTCCTCTCCCTCCCGGCCCCGCGCTGACAGGGGGGCCTGGCCGCGCCGCCGGTAAGTGCCGCCGCCGCCCGCCGTTGCCACCCGCCGCCCCAGGCGTTGGGAGGAAGCCCGGGGGCACCGCGGGGCAGCGGCCGCTGCTCAACTGGTGGGGAGAGGCGGGGGCGGGTTCTGTCAGCCGGGTGGTCGCCTGAGGCCGCCCCCGCCCGGCCAGCCGCGCGTGTCAGTCTCGGTCGAGGCGGGGGGCGGCGGGGGCGCCTCAGTCATGGCGAAGCCCGAGAGCCAGCGAGCGGCGGTGAGTACGTGCCGCCGCCGCCGCCGCTCGGCCGGGGGGGGTCGGGGCAGGCCGGGCCGCGCCGCCGCCGGCGGCGGAGGTGAGGGGCCCGCGCCCGGGGACGGCGGGGAGGCTGGGGAGGGGGCGCTGCCCGCACGTGCGGCCCAGCCCGCCCGCGGCCCGCCCCGCGACTGTCATGGCTGCGGGCTGCTGCCCCCGCCCCCCCCCGGCCCGCAGACCCTGGGGTCGGGACCTGGCCGCCGCGCCTGTTGCGTCGGGCGGAGGTGAGGGCAGGGTGGGCAGGGCCCCGCTTCCCCGCCCCGCGTGAGGTCCGGGCCTCCCGGTCCGCCCGCTTCCCTCCCGAGGGTCGGGCTTCCCTCCATCCTGCAGCCTCTTCCCCCGCCCGCCTGCTTTCTCGCCTCCGTGACTCATGACAGGGCGTCCCGCGCGAGCGCTGGATGTCCCCGAGCCCGGGACGCCCCCGGCGCTTTCCCGGGCCTTGCCTGCCGGGTTACGACCGCACTGCCTTCCCTGTGATCCTTCGCCCAGAGGGGCAGCCCTGAGGGTCTCTCCACGTCTGCAGCGGGGCCGGGACCCTGCGGCTGCTGCCGCTTTCTTGGGCTCTGGGTGTGGGACGTGATGGGTGGTTCCAAGGCTGTCTTCGCGGACATCCATCCCCAAGCCAAGCACGACCCGGAAAGCCTGGGTGTCTTACTGGCCTGTCGTCGCAGTCGCCAGCTCAGAGTGCTTTCTGTTTGTTCCTTTTTTGGTTCTGTTTTGCCCTTTTTTTTTTCTTTTCTTTTTTCTTTTTTTTTTAAAGAAAAATAAAACTTTTCGGAACAAAGTAGACAAAAAATTTTCTTAAATTGTGATATTAACAGTGTTACATAGCTACTTTCCTGGGAGTCTGGGGTTTGACACTACTGTGACTTTTCTCCATTATGTGAAATACTCATAACTACCTAAGGATTGCCCCGTACTAAATAAAGTTTATTTTCATTAATAAAATCACTATCACAATTTAGTTTCTCAGTTTTGCATGCTGCTTTTCACCTTTTCCTTTTCTCTGATTTCAAACTCCGGTTCTACTTAACTGACTAGGATCTTGAACAGAAAAAAGGGCTTACCTCGTGTAATGTTACTCTACCTAAACTGTGCATAATTGTACAGGTACTTTTTTAAAAGAAGGGCTAGGTCTGCAAACACTTAAATGTACAGCAGGTACTTACCCCGTGGGGGTGGGGATTCCACATTGCAGAGGGAGGGAGGGTGTGTGTGTGTGTGCACGAGTGTGTGTTTTAGTTTTGGGGGCAGGGGGTTTCAGTGCAAAAGGATGAACATAGTGTTTCTTCATTTCTGTTAGATTTACAGAACTTGAAATTAAGTGGGACTTTGTGCTAATAGCAGGGAGCCTTCCCTACGATAGATATTGGATAAATATTTGCTCTAAGCAAGTTAAACATGAATTCTGTATCTTCCAAGACTGTGTCTGCTTTATTGCTTAGACACTTCACATTAAGTAGCTATAGTGTTCTACAACCTTTAGCAGCTTGGTGAGTTTCCTGTAAACTATAGGTCACATAATATAGACATAATATGCTTGGGTGGGGGAGTAGTTGCCTCCCAGATTTGATTGATACATCTTTGTCATTCTGGACAGTTTCAGGAGAGTGGGTGTTGTAAAGTTAAAAAACAAAAACCTTGTGATTGACTAACTAGGAGAAGATGATGTCCTAAGGACATAAGAAATAGCATTAGGGAAAATGTGCTGGTGTAACTGGTAAAACCTTCTTGGAAGAAGTTCTGATTGGAGAGAGTCAGAACTTTGTCACTTTACTCAGTGTATAGCTATAGTCAGATTTCTTAACCTCTGTGAACCCAAGTTTTCTTGAATTTATAGTTCTCCAAATCTGAATATTCCATTAGATCGGTCCTTTGAAATATAAAAGTTATATCTGGTTTTAGGTATAAAAAAGGCAGAGGTTTTGAAACAAACAGTGGTAAGTTGGCCTTACCCTAAAAGAACCTTTTTAAAAGAATAAGCTCAAGTAGGCAGGTATGAATAAAGAAAGCAGTATTGGGACGCCTGGGTGGCTCAGTTGGTTGGGCAGCTGCCTTCGGCTCAGGTCATGATCCCAGCGTCCTGGGATCGAGTCCCACATCAGGCTCCTTGCTCGGCGGGAAACCTGCTTCTCCCTCTGCCTCTGCCTGCCATTCTGTCTGCCTGTGCTCACTCTCTCCCCTCTCTCTCTCTGATAAATAAATAAAATCTTTAAAAAAAAAAAAAAAAGCAGTATTAAAGGAAAAAAAAAAAACTCATGACAAGATTAGATTAATAAAATCCTAAAATTTTGAACTTGGAAGTATCTTTAGAGACTTGTTAACTCCAAATCCCATTTCTAATGTAACTGAATACCTTCTATAAGACATTAAACTAGACTGGCAGTTTACCTATGGAAACCAGGTAGAACTAAAGGAAGGGCTTACTGTATAAATTTAGGGTGTAGGAACTGGAGAAGCATTACAGACTTAGAGGTAAAATTCATTGTAGTTTCAGTAGTAAAATAAAAATTTTGGTACATTTGAAGATTATAGATACCCTGAAGGGTTATATGTGTTAATCACTCATATAAATGTAGTGGAAGAAAAAGTCAGTGAAATAGAGAAGACAAAAATGAAATCTTAGGTTAAAGGATAAAGGAAAATTGAAATAATAGATCTACTGGGAAAATTCCATTATATATCAGTATAGTGAATACAGAACATTGGTAACACTATGGAAACTTAAGGCATTTGATTAGAGTGAAAATTAATCATGAAACTATTATTGTCATAAATGTTTGAAAAACTTTGAAAGCCAAAAAATTGGAATCAGAAGAGATTTATGGACACTGAGGAGACAGAATGATTTTGTTATAACCTTTTAAATGTCTTGTAGCTATTGTGGTCTTAGGGTGATTAACCCGTCTTAACTATTCAGATTACTTACATGATAGAAGACTTAGATTTTTTACACTTAACCTACTTTGTGAATATAAGTTGCCACATTCCAGTTTTATAACTGCCTTCTGACACTGTTTCCTTTTACTTGTTTGGGCTTCCCTCACATCCGTTCTACCCCTGAGTTTTACCAGTCTGTGAATACTCAGGTCAAATTCCACCTTGCGAATAAGATCATTTCTTGTCATTGTAGCCCTTAGGGATTTCTCCTTCCCATGAGACCATAGCATTACTATTTGTCTCACTTATTTGACATCACGTAAAACTTCCTGACCTTATCTCCACTGTATTTCTTTTAATTTTGTGGGAACACCTTTTGCTCTTCCCTTTTAGAAACAGTTGGAAAGCTGATTAAGTGATAAGGGAAAACTCAGAGAAGGGAAAGCCACTTTGAGCTGTAATTCATTCTCTGAACTCCAGGTCACTCACATCCATTTGTTTTAAACAGATTAATTTATTGATTCCTTTATTAATCAATTTATTATTTAACAATTTATTAAGTGATTCCTACCTTGTAGAATTTATAGTCTAATAGTGGAAACAGATAAGTAAATAACAGGGAAAGTAATTAGCAGGGAAACAGGGCAAGTAAATAACAAATGTAAAATTACAACTTGTAGAGAACTCAATAAAGGAAGAGACTAGACTGCTGTGGAAAAAAATGGGGATGATCGTAGATTGTGTGGTCAGAAGGTCTCTCTCAGGTGGTGGTATTTAAGTGGAGACAAAAAATAAGCTAGATAGGGAAAGACTTTCTTGGAAAAGAAAATAATGTATGAAGGCAAGAAAGAATAGGTTGGAAGAAATGAAGGAAGTTTAGGGCGGCAGGAGTATAATAATAGAGGAAAACCATGCAAGGTGAGAAATAGGCAGAGAGCAGATCATACAGGACCTTACAGGGCATTTTGAAGACCTGGATTTTACTAAGGATGTTGCAGTCAATCATTGAAGATTTTGACGTAGGGGAGTACTGTGCTTTAGATTTCAAGAATGACACTTTGGTTAAGAATGGATTAGAGAAAGGCAAAGATGAAAGCAAAGACTACTACCACACTTGTTGGGGTAAGATGATGACGGCTGGCACTAGGGTAGCAATATCATCTGATTTGATAGAGACAGAGAGGAGATGGGAATGGCAGGGGCATTGACAACTTCATGACGGATTAGATATTAAAGAGAAGATGTCAAAGTGACCTCTAGGTTCCCGGCTTGAGGACCTAGAAAGATGATGGTGAGATTTACTGAGATGAACATGGGGAAAAGAAAAGGTTTGGCAAGAAATTAAGTTTTGAACACCATTCCCAGGCAAGACCTTGGGAAGGTAGAAGGCTGGGGGTGGGGGGCTACCTTTATCTGAATGATAGTGGTCTTCGTTGGAATAGGTGTAATTATGTATATGGCACCATATTACAACGTACTTATAAGGTGTGTTTTGCGACGAGCAGGCTTCATATTTGTGTTAGAAAAATTGGTAACTGAAATGATCTTTTTAACAATGCAGTTTTTGAAAGTATTTGTGAAGATTTTCTTAATACAGCTTTTATTAGATAAGTTTTGAGAAAAAATCTGTAGTATTAGATGGGTTTTGGTATTATTTGGGTGATGGTGCAGAATTCAGAAGTCTTACAATCTTGATGTTCTCAAGAAAGTTGGCACTCTTTAAAGTTACTAGCTTGTAGGCAGCCTGATATTATATTTATCATTTTTAATGAGGCTTCTGGTGTTTATGGGTAAAAATTATAAGTGCAGGCCATCAAGAGCTATTTATCAAATAACTATAGATACTGATGTTTCTGTTATAATTTGTCATTAACTTAGCAAATATCTTTTTTTTTACTGTACTTTTAAAACATTTTTTAACCAGTAATTTTAAATATTGTTATTGCTACAAAGGGACACAGTTGAAATCTGAAGAGAAAAAAAAGAAAGATTATTTTTCTTATTCAGTGGTCATTTCAGTTTGGTTTACCTGACTTAAGCAGCTACAGTATAAAGTGTATTAAATTTTATACTATTGGAAATCAATGGCTATTCTTCTGAATGATAACTGCTAATGTATCTTATTCTTTTATAAGAAAGAGGAAAAAAGGGGTGCCGGGTGGCTCAGTGGGTTAATCCTTTGCCTTCAGCTCAGGTCATGATCCCAAGATCCTGGGATTGAGCCCTGCATGGGGCCCTCTGCTTAGCAGGGAGCCTGCTTTGCCCCCCTCTCTCTCTGCCTGCCTCTCTGCCTACTTGGGATCTCTGTACGTCAAATAAATAAAATCTTTAAAAAAAAAAAAAAAGGAAAAAATGACTAGGATAATGGTTAGGTTTCGTGTATTTTACATAAAGTTTGTTTCATCTTAAAATTTTGTGCTTTATTACACATTACTAAGTAAATTCAAAGTTACTCTTTTTTTCATGGAATTAGCTGGAATTCAGTATATTTTTTTCCAGTTATGTTATCTTTTACAGTGTTTATCTTTAAAATGGCAATTAAATATTTATTCATTAAAAATTTTTCTTCAATCAAGGAACTGGAAAGCTTTCCCTAAAATAAATCTAGGGATTCAAGATTCTACATTTAGTGTACTTATTTAGTCCATTTTATAGATGAAGAAACTGAGCTACAGAGAAACTGAGTTGCCTCAGCTTTCTAGTATTAGGGAATATATCAGGTTACATAAATTAGTGAATTCACTACATATCAAAATACAAGAATACACTTAGTTCTGATTTGGTGAATGTGTGTTCAGATCAGTAGTAAAGTTTACATAAATCATTTCAGAAACCATCCTATATTTACTTACCAATATTAATTTGAATGACGCACTCTAAATGGTGACTTAAAAATATTTACTTATGATTCATCTTGTTTCAGTTAGGTTTTTAATTT
This sequence comes from Mustela lutreola, assembly GCF_030435805.1. Lineage (NCBI taxonomy): Eukaryota > Metazoa > Chordata > Mammalia > Carnivora > Mustelidae > Mustela > Mustela lutreola. The sequence continues at coordinate 29,992,387 of NC_081305.1, read as the reverse complement.
TTTGATAAGTTTCAGAAAAGTATATGTCATAAGTTTATAGCTCTATGATTTATTATAAAGTAAACATCTCTGTAACCACAACTTAGGTCAAGGAATAGAATGTTATCGGCAACCCCCAAGCTTCTCTCCTACTCCCTTCCAATCATCACTTCCTTTCACCCTCCCAGAGATGACCACCATGCTGACTTTGAAAATCATAGAGTAGTTTTGGCTGTGTTTGAACTTTATATAAGTGAAATTATATAGTATGTGTTCTTTTGCTTAATATTGTATTTTATAATAGTAATATTTTTAAAAGATTTTATTTATTTATTTGTTTGTTATTTATTTATTTGACAGACAGATCACAAGTAGGGGGTGGGTAAGCAGGCTCCCTGCTGAGCAGAGAGCCTGATGCGGGGCTCGATCCCATGACCCTGAGATCATGACCTCAGCCAAAGGCAGAGGCTTAACCCACTGAGCCACCCAGGTGCCCTGAATATTAATAACATTATGAGACTAATCTGGTTTTGTTTTGTTTTTTTAATTTTTAAAGATTTTATTTATTTATTTATGTGAGAGAGAGATTGAGGGAACAAGTGGGAGATGGGAGAAGGGTCAGAGGGAGAACCAAACTCCCTATGGAGCAGGGAGCCCAATACAGGACTCGATCCCAGGACCCTGGTGTCATGACCTGAGCCAAAGGTAGATATTTAACCCACTGAGTCACCCAGGTGCCCAATTTGTTTTTTTCCATGTAGAAGTAGTTCAGTCATTCTCATTGCTGTTGATTCTAATGTAGGATGAAAACATTTTCAGTTTGGAACTGTTGTAATACTGACTGATGAACATTTCTAACATTTCTGTACATGACTTTTGGTGTGCACACATTTCTGTGGCATATATATTTCTAGAAGTAGAAAAATTGGTCAAGGATATGCATATATTCAATTTTACCAGTAAAGCTATATCATTTTCCAGATTTGTTGTTCCAATTTATACTTGTTTTAGCAGTGTGTGAAAATGCCAGTTGCGTTATATTCAGTTATGTGGTTTGATTAAAATACCACTCTAGTATTTGAAAAATCTTGTGTTCTTTTTTAAAAACCTCCAAATATGAATTGATGGGTAGGTATTTCTACCTAGTAAAACATAAATGAGTACCTCTGTTATGCCTGTTGGATTATGGCATATTCAAACAAAGCATAGTTTTTTGTTTTCAAATAAGAGATCTTTTCTCTATCCTTAAAAATGTTTGGTTTTGCAACACAGTGACTAGTACAGCATTTTAGGGGATATGGTTTGGAAAGAATGAAAAAAATAACATATCTAATTTAAGAAATCTTAAAGGAGACAGGAAAAAAAAATTCAGCAAAATGAATATGGTAACTATTTGGGGACGTGTACATGGTACTTAGAAATAAGGCCCTGGGGAAGGAGGAGGAAAAGTATTATAAAGATGTATATCATTCCTGAGATGAATAGTGTTATATCAGAAATGGCCAAAGCTCGCAGGGCTACTAACAGGGTTATATATCATTATGTATATAGGGACCCAACGAATTGCTTTCCTGGTATATTCTTGGTCAGAGACCTCAAGGAAGGCAATGAAATGCTATACGGTCTCATTAAGGTAGTGAGAAATTGAGTTTTATATCTTTATTATATTCTAGTAGAAAGAAAAAATGTTTTAAATAATTTATAGTATTCCAGAAAAAGTGGAATTGAGTTTCTCAAGGATTTGAATGTGAAATCGCATCTTAGAAGATGTATTGAGGAAGATGTGTCAACATTTGACTGAATTCGAAATGCTAAGTAAATGGATTTGATAGAAATGAAGTCACTGCATAAAACCTTATGTCTATTAAACTACTTTAAACGAATCAGAAAGGCAAGGAAAGCTATAAGAAAGAAAATCCCAAGATAGTGTAGTGTCATAGAAGCTGAGAGAATTTTCAGAAGGCAGAGGGTTACTTGAACTGAATTCAGGAAACATTTCTACAGCTTTTGTGATAGGCCAAGCAGACTGGTAACTGGTACTGCAGATAAATAAGTCATGGGCCTTGTTCTTTAAGCATTCAGTGCCTAAATGGTGTATGTATCATAGATGGGAGATGCATGGATGATTGGAGGCTTCATATAGAAGATGGCATTTTTTAGTTCAGCTTCTGTCACTTTTGTTAGTGATGGCAAGTTTCTTAGTGGTCAGATGCAGGTTGAGAGAACATTTGGATTTGCCTAGGAGCTTTAGTCACCTTTGGAAGTATAGTTTCAGTAATTTTATCAGGGCAGAAAGTGAAGTGCAAGAGGTTAACAAGCAAGTGGGTATTTGATAAATGAAGACAGTTGATCACTTATTCTCAATATTTGTCACTGTATGGAAGGATAGACATAAGGTGATTTTGTGTGTGCGTTTTTGTTAAGGTAGGAGAGACCTACTGCCTAAAGTTAGAAGGGAAGCAGGTAATTGCAAAGGGATGATTAAAGATCCTAGACAGAGTTGGAATGTATGTGGGTGTAAGTTGCTTAAAAGCTAGATGGAATGGTATTAAGAGGCGAAAGGTTTATCTTTGGAAAAAAGTCATGCTTCCTCTTCTGAGAACAGCTAGAAGAAAAAGGATAGAAGCAAAGAGAGAAACATGCTTCTGAAAAGGTGACTGGCGAGTTTCAACTGGAAAATTCTTGGAAGAGTAAGTAAGAGGCAGGATTTTCCTGGGGTGAGATGGGGGTAGTTAGGATTGAAGGCTTAAGGAGATAGCCTAAAAGCATAGGGAAATGAATTTAAACACTTTCTAAGCAAAAACAAGGACCACCTTGTTTTAATACTGTGCCATCCATATAACAAATATTATAAATATGCAGAAATGTTAATTGAATTGGGCTGAGGTCTGGAGGTCACATTACCTTGGTATTGTTAATAGAATATGGTAGGTTGAGTGAATTGAAAATGGTCACAAGGATATTGAAGCAATAGAGATTATTAGCAAAAGAATCGGAGGAGGTCTGGAGAAGCTTAATAGTCATGGGAGAGTTTGAATGACTCTTGGGAAATCAGAAATGAGATGACAGGTGTGAGAGGAAAAGCTGCATTTATTAAGTGCTTTCTATGTTTTAGGAACTTTGAGTGTATTTCTAAACTGTATATATTTCTAAACCATTCAAAAACCCTGCAAGTTAGGTGGTGGTAATCCGCCTGGGTCTCAATTTTTAATGTATTTCAAACTTTGGAAAATTGTGCATTTAAATCAATTTCCTGTTTTTAACATTAATTGAAATTTATTTAGTTATATAATATATATTTATACTTCATTTGGTTAGGGGTATGATTGATGTTCAGGACTGCTTCAGATAGACAGCTTGACCTGACTCATTAGCAACTGGGAAACTTAAAATCTGTTTTCAGCATCAGCCCAAAATTAGTTACCCTCAGTCGTCTTTTACCAAGAGTAGTGATGAGATTATGTTTTAAAGATTTCCCTTTCTGTGAGATGCAAAGCAAGACTAAATTAAATGTGAATGCCAACAAAGTAAATAATTGAATTTAGGAAATCACTATCTGCAAAGGGAGATGTTAATATAAACATTAAATGAGTGCTATTTGGTTTTCAGGTCTTTTAAAGCAAGGAGTCTTTTTTTTTTTTTTTTTTTAAAGATTTTATTTTAAGTAATCTCTACACCCCATGTGGGGCTCATACTTAACAACCCTGAGATCAAGACTTGAGTGCTCTACCAACTGAGTCAGCCAGGCACCCCTGAATCCTTTGTTTTTTGAAAATCCTACTGTGAAATAATCCACATAAAGCACTGTGTAAATGGTTTTCAATCTGGGCTCTTTGGAGCACTGGGTAATCTTTAGCCACTGGAAGGAAGAGAGGGCTTTAGGCCTCACCTTCACCCATTTCCTCACCAATAAAAGATTTCTCCCTGAATATTCAGCTTTTATAGATCTTACAGATTTAGATTTTGAGTAGGATTTTCTCTCTCTCTCTCTCTCTCTCTTTTTTAAAAGACTTATTTATTTGACAGAGAGAGACACAGCAAGAGAGGGAACACAAGCAGGGGGAGTGGGAGAGGGAGAAGCAGGCTTCCCACCGAGCAGGGAGCCCAATGTAGGGTTCGATCCCAGGACACTGGGATCATGACCTGAGCCAAAGGCAGACACTTAACAAACCACCCAGGGATCCCTCAAGTAGAGGCTGTGCCATTTTACATTACTAATAGCAATGTATGGGATTGCCAGTCTTTCCACATCCTTTCAAACACTTGTAATTTTTCTTTTTTTTTTTTTTTTAAAGATTTTATTTATTTATTTGACAGAGAGAAATCACAAGTAGGCAGAGAGGCAGGCAGAGAGAGAGAGAGAGGAGGAAGCAGGCTCCCTGCTGAGCAGAGAGCCCGATGCGGGACTCGATCCCAGGACCCTGAGATCATGACCTGAGCCAAAGGCAGCAGCTTAACCACTGAGCCACCCAGGCGCCCAACACTTGTAATTTTTCATTTTAAAAATAATATTCTTAGTAGTTGAGAAGTGATATCTCATTGTGATTTTGATTTGCATTGTCCTAATGACTGCCATTGAGTATCTCTGTTTATTGGCCATTCCTGTATCTTCTTTGGATAAATGTGTAGTGAAGTCCTTGTCCATTTTTTTTTTTTTAAGATTTTTATTTATTTATTTGACAGAGATCACAAGCAAGCAGAGAGGCAGGCAGAGAGAAAGGAGGAGGAAGCAGGCTCCCTGCCAAGCAGAGAGCCCGAGGCACGGCTTGATCCCAGGACCCTGGGACCATCATCCGAGCTGAAGGCAGAGGCTTTAACCCACTGAGCCACCCAGGCGCCCCGCTTTGTCCATTTTTAATTAAGTTGGGTTGTTTATAGTAGTGAGTTTATGGGAGTTCTTTATTAATTCTAGATATTAAACTTTTATCAGATATATTATTTGCATATTATTTTGTCCCATTCTGTGGGTTATCTTTTTACTCTCTTGATAGTATTCTTTTGTGCACAAGTTTTTAATTTTTTGAAGCCCAATTTATGTTTTTTTTCTTTTGTTACCTGTGTTTTTTATGTATTTAAGAAACCGCTGCCAATCCAAAATCATGAAAATTTGCCCGTAAGTTTTCTTCTAATAGTGTTACAGTTTTAGCTTTTAAATTTAGATCTTTGATATATTTCTGTTGATTTTTTTTTTTTAATGGTATAAGGTAAGAGCTCAGCTTTATTCTTTTGCAGGTGGCTATCTAGTTTTCCCAACATCAGCTGTAGAACAGACTGTTTTTTTTCCCTACTGAATGTTCTTGGCGCCCTTGTCAAAAATTAATTGACTATGTGAGGGTTTATTTCTGGGCTTTCTGTTCTGTTCGTCTCCTTAGGCCAATAACACTTTGTTTTGATTAATGTAGTTTTGTAGTAAGTTTTGAAAGTGGGAAGTGTGGGTATTCCAACTTTGTTCTTTTTCGAGATTGTTTTGGCTATTCATGATCCCTTTCAATTCTATATATTTAAAGATGAGTTTTTCTATATATGCAAAAAATCATTGGGATTTTTATAGGAATTGCATTGAACGTGTAGATTGCTTCGAGCAGTATTGTTGTCTTAACAATATTAAGTCTTTCGATGCATGTACACAGGATGTCTTTCCATTGATTTAGATCTACTTTAGTCCCTTTCAGTACTGTTTAAAAAAAAAAAAAGATTTTATTTATTTATTTGACAGAGAGAGATCTTAAGTGGGGAGGGGGTGGGGAGGAGAAGCAGGCTCCCTGCTGAGCAGAGAGCCAGATGCAGGGCTCGATCCCAGGACCCTGAGATCATGACCTAGCTGAAGACAGAGGCTTAACCCACTGAGCTACCCAGGCACCCCTCAGCACTGTTTTGTCTTCAAAATGATCTAGTTTTCAGTGTATACATCTTACATGTGATCCATTAAATTTATTCCTATTATTTATTTTTAAGATTTATTTATTTGAGAGAGAGTGAGTGAGAGAGAGCATGAGAGGGGGGAAGGTCAGAGGGAGAAGCAGACTCCCTGTGGAGCTGGGAGCGGGATGCGGGACATGATCCTGGGATTCCAGGATTACAAGCTGAGTCAAAAACAGTCGCTTAACCAATAGAGCCACCCAGGTGCCCAATTTTTATTTTTTTTAATACTATTGTAAATGGAATTGTTTTTTTAAATTTCCTTTCCGGAATGTTGATTTGCTGTCTTAAAGAAGTGCAACTGATTTTTCTGAAATTATCCTAGAATTTTGTTGAATTTGTTTATTAGCTTTAGCAGTTTACATGCATGCGCGTGTGTGTTATTTACAGTATTCTGCATATAAGATCATGTTATCTGTGAACAAGATAGTTGTACTTCTTCCTTTCTAACTTAGATGTCCTTTATTTTTCCTTTCTTGCCTATTTTCTCTGGCTGGATTTTTCAGTACTATATTGGATAGAAGCGGTAAGGGTGGGAATCCTTGACTTGTTCCTGATCTTGGGACAAAAGCTTTCATTCTCTTACCATTGAGTTTGATGTTAGCTTTAAGTTGTTCATACATGGCCTTTCTTTTCCTGTTTTAGTCAGTATTCTTTTTTTTTTTTTTTTAAAGATTTTATTTATTTATTTGACAGAGATCACAAGTAGGCAGAGAGGCAGAGAGAGAGAGAGGGAAGAAGCAGGCTCCCTGCTGAGCAGAGAGCCTGATGCAGGGCTCGATCCCTCTACCCTGGGATAATGACCTGATCTGAAGGCAGAGGCTTAACCCACTGAGTCACCCAGGTGCCCCTTTAGTCAGTATTCTAATCATAAAAGGGTTTGGAAGGGCGTTAGATTTTGTCAAATGCTTTTTTTTGCATCACCTGATATGATATGCTTTTACCTTTATTAATATAGTATATTACATAGATTGGCTTTTGTATGTTAATTACCTTTACATGCCTAGGATAATTTCCACTTGTTCATATAATATACTCTATGTGTACATATATGTATATGTATAATATGCTGCTGGATTTGGTCTGCTAGTATTTTCTTGACAATTTCTGCATCTGTATTCATAAGAGATATTAGTCTTTAGTGTCTTGTTGTGTTTTTGGTTTGGGGTTTTTTCCCTTGTAATGTCTTTGGCTTCATTATCAGGGTAATGTTAGCTTCACAAAATGAGTTATAGAGTACTTCTGATCTTTCACTTTTGTGGAAGAATTTGAGAGTCATTGGTGTCAATTCTTTAAATATTTGGTAGACTTCATCATGAAAACTATCTGGTCCTGGGCTTTTCTTTGTTGGGTGTTTTTTTTTTTTTTTTTTTTTAAGATTTTATTTATTTATTTGACAGAGAGAGATCACAAGCAGGCAGAGAGGCAGGCAGAGAGAGAGAGGCTCGATCCCAGGACCCTGAAATCATGACCTGAGCTGAAGGCAGCGGCCCAACCCACTGAGCCACCCAGGCGCCCTTGTTGGGTGGTTTTTGAAGACAGATTCAATCTTACTTGTTTTAGGTCTATTTATATTTTCTACTTATTTTCTTATCAATTTTGGTAGCTTATGTGACATACAGTTTTTCAGTTTCATCTAGGTTTATCCAATTTGTTGGTGCAGTTCATATTGTTCTTACAATAGTATTCTTCTATCAAAAGGACTTACTGTGGGTACCTGGGTGCTCAGTGGGTTAAACCACTGCCTTCGGCTCAGGTCATGATCTCGGGGTCCTGGGATTGAGTTTCCGCATCAGGCTCTCTGCTCAGCAGGGAGCCTGCTTTTCTCTCCCTCTCTCTCTCACTCTCTCTCTCTCTCTGCCTGCCTCTCTGCCTACTTGTGATCTCTGTCTGTCAAATAAATAAACAAAATCTTAAAAAAAAAAGGACTTACTATGCCTATATAAAAAGAGCTTATAAGGTCCTTATATAGACTTGTAAAGTCTATATTGTAAAGTAAAAGTATATATATATATCTTTTTTTAAAAGATTTTTAAATTTTATTTATTTGACAGACAGAGATCACAAGTAGGCAGAGAGGCAGGCAGAGATAGAGGAGGAAGCAGGCTCCCTACTGAGCAGAGCCGGAAGCGGGGCTCGATCCCAGGACCCTGGGGCCATGACCTGAGGCTTTAACCCACTGAGTCACCCAGGCGCCCCAGTAAAAGTATATATTAATATCCTCTTTTGATCCTGTTTTTAGTAATTTGGATCTTCTCCTAGACAGTCTAGTTAAAGATTTCTGAATTTTCTTGATTTTCTCAGAGAACTAATGTTAGATTTCATTGATTTTGCTCTATTGTCTTTTTCTTTATTTCATTTCTCTACACTCTAATCTTCATTACTTCTTTTCTTCTCCTTCCTTTGGACCTAGTTTGCTCATTTCCTTAAGGTGTACAGTTAGGTTAGCAATTAGATTTTTTTGTAATGTAATTGTTTACAAGCATGAGTTTCTCTTAGAGCATTGTTTTTGCTTTATCTCGTAAGCTTTGCTATGTTGTATTTTCAGTTTTATTCATCTGAGGGAATTTTGTAGTATCTCTTTTTATTTTTTAGATAGGATTTTTCACATTTCATTAAGCTGGAAATATTTTGTTTGTAGTTTTGAAAAGAGAAACTGTAGCGGAGACCTAATTCTTCAAGAATTTGAAGGTTGTCATAATTAAGTTTATTTAAACAGTCACGAATTAGATGTCTAGGAAGGCAGGAAGAAAAGTGAATTTTTAAAAAAACTTTTTATGTAGAACCAAAGGTGAAATCTAAGAACATTCGATATTTTATCCTACCAGACAGCTTACCTCTGGATACACTACTTGTGGATGTAAAAAAACTTTTTAACAGGTATTAAATATACCTTAACAGGAGTTGTTCTAGAAATTCAGATACCTTTTTTCTTTTTTTTTTTTTAAATGAAGAAATGGTGAATTCAAGTTTGCCAGCTTTTTATTTTGCCAAATAAAGATATTCTTTTAAATGACATATATCTCCTATTGTTATCATTTTAGTCATAAAAAATGTTTCTGGGTACAACTTAGGTGTTTTGGTCACTGCCAATGAGAGAGTTTCTATTTGCCATCTTAAAATAACTAAATGTTTATAACCACCAGTGATAAGATTTTACCACAGTAAAAATGTTAGTCAAGCCAGAGAAGAAATTTTAAACCGTGAAATAGCTCCCTTTTGCCTCTAGGATAAAGTCCAGATTTCTTAACATGGCTAATTTAAAGCCTTGGATATCTGACCTCTGCCTGCCTTGGCATCTCTGGCTAGTAGTATGCTCTAGCCACACTAGTCTATTAAGTAGTTCCTGAAATGCTATGTCCTCCCTCACCTCTGGGCATATCTTGCAGTGTTCTCACTGTGCTCTTACCAGTTTTAGGGATAATTCGAGAGAGTGATGGGATTATAAAAGACTTGTTTCCTATCCTAATAGGGATTACCGCTTCCTTTATTTAGTGCTTTCTAATCCCCCTTTGAGGCAGACAGGACTGTAGTTAATAGTTTGTGTTGTTTTTTTTTTCCCAGATGAAAACAAATCATATGTGATCTTCTCAAAGTCCTACAGCTAGAAGGTAGAAGAGCCAGGACTCAGGTCTATGTTTTGTTTTGTTTTTATTTAAGTATCCTGTTCTTTCTAATTCCTATGCAGACATTCACTGATTTAGCAAAAATTTATTGTGTGCCTGCTATGCCAGACAACATACTAAGGAAATAAAGAGGACAACGGTGTTCCTTTTTTCCCCCAGGCCATACAGCCTAGTGGAGAGAAAAGAAAAATATAATTCTTACTATAATGGAGTGTTATTTGTAGTATGGACAGGTTATAAGACAGACAGTTGAGTCAGAAGAAGCCTTCTATAGGAGGTGAATCCCAAACTGAATTTTCCCCAAGTATAAATTTGAAATGGCTATGGGTAATTCATAAACAAAGTAAAAAGTAATGTAACACAAATTTAATACTGCGCAGAAATCCTGAAGGGATGACTAATAGAAAGCTGAATAATTTGGTAGGACTCAGTGCTGCTCATATTAAATGGGATGAAACTCTTGAATGTGTTGAGCTTACTGGGAAGCCTAATTCATTTAGTAGAAATATACTGAGGGATTTATTTGGAAAATATAGAGATGTCTTGAAAAAAAAAGCAACTATTAGACATTCAGGAAGTCAATTTACCTCTGAAGTAAGTTTATATGTGTATTATATACACATATAATATATGTATATATAAATCCTGTTTGGGAACACAGTCAACGATGTTATTTTTTCTCTGAAGGCCCAGTTCAAATGTTGCCTCATCTCTATGCCTTTACCCATCTTTTCCAGAAATAATTAATTGCCACCTAATATAACATTGTGCCGTGTATGCATCTCTGCCAAGGCATGCATCTCTGCTTGTTTACGTGTTTTCTTCCCCTCTGCATTATGAACTTTGGGAAGGCTAGAGTTCTGTCCCATTGATGTACAATCCTCATGTCATTGGCATCAATAAATGTAGAAATGAAGATCGAGAAGTAGTTTTACTTTGATTCTAAATACTTGTCTCAACCTTAAAAGAATTCTGTCCTCCATATATTTTATTTTACTGTACTGGATTGAGAAGGTCCCTACAGCAGTACTCCAGCTTACATTTCTGCCTTTACTTTTTACTCTTCCCGTTTGCATGCCCATGGCAGTACTCATCCCTTTCCCTGAATACGTACTTCCTCCCTCCCTTGGGGCCCGTTTCTTTTTTTTTTTTTTTTAAAGGTTTATTTGACAGACAGAGATCACAAGTAGGCAGAGAGGCAGGCAGAGAGAGAGAGAGAGAAAGAGGGAAGCAGGCTTCCTGCGGAGCAGAGAGCCCGATGCGGGGCTCGATCCCAGGACCCTGAGATCATGACCCGAGCCGAAGGCAGCAGCCCAAACCACTGAGCCACCCAGGCGCCCCTTGGGGCCGTTTCTTTATTCCTGAAGCTTTTCCTGAATAACTTGCTAAGTATGCTCTCTTCTCTTTATAAATTATCTTAACTTGCTAAGTATGCTCTCTTCTCTTTATAAATTATCTTATAGATGAGCTTGTACCTCTCTTAGACAGTTACCATATTTTATTCAATATATGATGTGCTTTTCTTGTGCATTACCCCCTGCCTCCTGCGTTTAGATTCTGAACTTCCTGAGGGCAGAAACTTCAGTTTCTGCAGCGTTGCTTTGGATATAATGGATAGTCCATAAGTATTTGCTTAATGAAATAGCAAGTTAAAATTAGATTGACATGATATTTTCTTTTTTCTTTTTTTTTTTTTTTAAAGATTTTATTTATTTGACAGAGAGAGATCACAAGTAGGCAGAGAGGCAGGCAGAGAGAGAGGAGGAAGCAGGCACCCTGCTGAGCAGAGAGCCCGATGTGGGACTCGATCCCAGGACCCTGAGATCATGACCTGAGCCGAAGGCAGCGGCTTAACCCACTGAGCCACCCAGGCGCCCCGACATGATATTTTCATCAAGTTAGAAAATGCTACCTTTACAGAATGAATTACAGCAATAGATCTTCAAGTGGAACTTACATGAGCATTGTGTCATTTGTAGAATGAACTGTTCAAATAGAAAACATGGCTTATGAGATTTTACAAATCTCATAAACTCTTGAATGTTAAAAAAAATAATGTAAAAAATATTTTTTTGTAATTTGCCTTTAGTCTCTATTTGTACTTTTTTTTTTTAAGATCTTATTTATTTATTTGAGAGAGAGGGAGAGAGAACACAGAGTGAGAGGAAGAAGCAGACTCTCCTCTGGGTAGACAGCCTGATATGGGACTCCATCCCAAGATCCCGGCACCATGACCTGAGCCCAGGGCAGACGCTTAACCAAGTGAGGCACTCAGGTGCCCAATCTCTATTTTTATAACTAAAGTCAACTATTTACAAATATCTTTTCACATATGGAATGTGTATCTTCATAATATAGTGTTGGTATCTATATTCATTTTCTTAATCATTAGATGTTCCTCTTATGTACTGACTTTTAGCAAAGCACAAGTAACATGTATTGATAATCTTCTATTTACATGTCAAAATTCCCCTTCAGAGATCAGTTATTACTCATCTTTCAAGTGCCTGAAGTTCTTTATCAGTTAATATTCATTGGATGATAAAATAGCAAAATTATTTTCTTAATTAAAATTTTTACTTCTCCCCTATTTTAGATAAGCCTCAGGTTACATAAATGTAGAAAACATTCTGCTTTAGCACAGTCTACCGTCATGTACAAAAATTCAAGGACTATACCAGTTCTTTCCTATATGGACTATTACTGCTCTGATATATCATTTATTTATTTCCAAAGCAGACTCCTAAGAATTGTTGAATGTGTTTTGAGAATTAATGTATAAGAGGCACCTGGGTGGCTCAGTCATTAAGCATCTACCTTTGGCTCGGATCGTGATCTCAGGGTCCTGGGATCAAGCCCCACATCAGGCTCCCTGCTCTGTGGGAAGCCTGCTTCTAGCTCTACAACTCACCCTGCTTGTGTTCCCTCTCTCACTGTGTCTCTCTCTCCCTGTCAAATAAATAAAATCTTTTTAAAAAATAAATAAATGTATAAGCATGTAGTAAATCTGTATAAATTCAGAATGTTTTATATTTTTGTTTAAGTTCACTGTTAATAGCAGAAGGTAGAAATATATACAATAATGTGATATCCTTCCAGTAATTTATTTTCAGCATTCAGTTGGGCGGTAGATTTTTATAGTTGTGGGTTCTGAACTCTTGAAGTAATACATTCTAATTATTCAAAAAATTACTTTAATCATTCTAAGATGCTTATATTTTCCACTTTTAACATCTCTAAAATCTTGGGGTGGGGGCGCCTGGGTGGCTCAGTGGGTTGGGCCACTGCCTTCGGCTCGGGTCATGATCTCAGGGTCCTGGGATCGAGTCCCGCGTCAGGCTCTCTGCTCAGCGGGGAGCCTGCTTCCCTCTCTCTCTCCTCTGCCTGCCTCTCCATCTACTTGTGATTTCTCTCTGTCAAATAAATACATAAAATCTTTAAAAAAAAAAAAAATCTTGGGGTGGTGCCTAAGTGGCTAAGTCAGGTAAACCTCTGACTCTTGGTTTCAGCTCAGATTGTGATCTCAAGGTTATGAGATTGAGCCCCGTGTTGGGTTCTGCACTCAGTGTGGAGTCTGCTTGAGATTCTCTCCCTCTCTCTCTCTCGCCTCTCCTTCCACTCACTCTCTTTCCTTCTCAAATAAATAAATAAATCTTAAAAGAAAATCTCTGAAATTGGGATGTGTCTCAGTACCCATGTGCCAGGTGGGGGTCATGGAGTACTTACCTGTGTGTACACACACTTAGTCATAGTTGTTTATATTGCCATGACCAGTTGGGCTATGTACATTAGTACTACATGTGCGTTATTTAAAATGTCTTTTTTGGGGGGCGGTGCCTGGGTGGCTCATTGGGTTGAAGCCTCTGCCTTCGGCTCTGGTCATGATCCCAAGGTCCTGGGATCAAGCCCTGCATTGGGTTCTCTGCTCAGCAGGGAGCCTGCTTCCCTTCCTCTCTCTCTACCTGCCTCTTTGCCTGCTTGTGATCTCTGTCTGTCAAATAAATAAATAAAATATTTTGAAAAAAATAAAAATAAAATGTCTTTTTTTTTTTTTTTTTCAAGTAGGCTTCACGCCCAGTGCAGAGCCCAACAGAGAGTTTGAACTCACAACCATGAGATAAAGAGTAGAGCACCAAACCAACTGAGCCACCCTGGTGCCCCTAAAATGTCTTTTTAAAATATACTATTCTCCCGTATTTAACCAAAATGTTGTTGATTGTGCAGAGAGGCACAGGAACAGAATAGCAGAGCATAATTTAATATTAGAGAAGCAAATATTTGTCCACGAAGGAATGAGAGCAGTTCACATTTACTTACAGAGCAATAATCAAGTATTTTATGGACCAAGCAGACTATCTTAAGGCAGAAGAAATTATCAGATCCTTTTGAATAAGACTAAGTCTAAAATCCTTTGAAATGGTATAGTGCCGTAGTGTAACTGGCAGCATTTTCTTTTCTTTACTTTACTTTTTTAACATTATATCAACGAATGATGTACCTCATACTTGATGATATACTGGATTTGGTAACTTTCATTGTATTTCTTTTTTTGTGTTCCTCTTCATAAATAATCATATAACCATATAAAATCATAAGACATTGCTTTCCTGATTAATAACTTATAGATGTTCCCCAGTCTGGAGTCTGAAGCAGAAACTAGTAAGATACGTTCCAGAGAAGTGAAGTAACCTACCTTCTATTTTGCCAACGGCCTTGTTCAGTTCAGACCACATAGCCTTTCATCTGCTCTGTCTCACAATTATAAAATCTGGAAAAATAACTTTTTCCATAATTTTCTTCTTCCAAAATCATATATTTGTTAAAGGACTTAGGTACATACCATTGTGATTAATAATAAGGCAGTTTCCTATGGACATTGGGGAGGGTATGTGATTTGGTGAGTGCTGTGAAGTGTGTAAACCTGGTGATTCACAGACCTGGGGATAAAAATATATGTATATAAAAAATATATGTTTATAAAAAATAAAAAAAATAAAAAAATAAAAAAAAAAACCAAAAAAAAAAAAATAATAATAAGGCAGTTTCCAATTAAAGTTAACATAGGGGACGCCTGGGTGGCTCAGTTGGTTGGACGACTGCCTTCGGCTCAGGTCATGATCCCGGAGTCCCGGGATCAAGTCCCACATCAGGCTCCCAGCTCCATGGGGAGTCTGCTTCGCTCTCTGACCTTCTCCTCGCTCATGCTCTCTCTCACTGTCTCTCTCTCAAATAAATAAATAAAATCTTAAAAAAAAAAAGTTAACATAGAATTGGGACCCCTGGGTGGCTCAGTTGGCTAAGCCGCTACCTTCAGCTCAGGTCATGATCCCAGGGTCCTAGGATCAAGTCCCACATCGGATTCCTTGCTTAGTGGGAAGCCTGCTTCTCTCTGTCTCTGCCTGCCACTCTGCCTGCTTTTGCGCTCTCTCTGTCTCTGACAAAGTCTTTTTTAAAAAATTAACATAGAATTTTTCAAAAGTATTTGTATATTAAAATAGTGAGCATTTTCTTTAAGAAATTTCTGTTTTCTAATATGGACCTCCCAAAATAGAAGTTCTGGAAAAGTTTCTTAGGACTTTGCTAATATTTGATTAAACTAATATGTAGAGCAGCAGGAACCTTCATTTGTGGTTCTCTCGGCAAGACGGTAGAGCACAGCCATAAATTACCTTTGTTAAAAGTATTTGGAAAGCTACAGATCTGGAACAAAATGAGCTGGCCATTTCATATTAATGAGTAACCTATTAGATCCTTTCCACACATAAATAGCATGTATGTGTGTGTATATGTACATATATTCATGTAAATGTAGTCATTTTTGCTCTTCAGACTGTCATAAAAATAATTCATTGCTTAGCTCAAGCTACTGTTTATATTTGCCTCAGCTTGATTGTCACCACACATTTATTTACACAGTTTAGTAAATAAGCAGTATTTATATTCCAAATGACTTAATGAGGGCAGGAGAGAGACTTAGGGACAGAGTAATGAATATAACCATTAACAGAAAGATTCTTGCTTTTGCTACATGAATATCTAAATCAATTGGCTGTTAGGAAGGCTGATCTTCCACGCAGATGAGCCGTGAACCATGGTAGCAGTATGTGGGAACATCCCAACCATCCCCTGTCTGCATTGTCTGTCAACTGACCAGATGCTTAACTCATCTCATTTGGCCCAGTTTAACATGATCTCATGCAATTGTTGTTGTTCTTTAAAAAATAAATAAATAAATAAATTTATTTATTTATTTATTTATTTAAGAGGGAGAGAGAGAGAGAGAGAGAGAATCTGAAGCAGACTGCACACTGAGCGCAGAGTCCCACACTGGGCTCAATCCAACGACTGCGAGATTGTGACCTGAGCTGAAACCAAGAGTCGGTTACCCAACCAACTGAGCCACCCAGGCACCCCATACAATTGTTCTTCTTCATGTATTTCTGCATATACTGTATGAAACAAGAAGATGCATCTGCTCAAGAGGTCTAGAGCAAAATATCACAACACACTAATCTGAGAAAATCTGGTATCAGCTATGTTAACAAGCTGTTACTTTGAAGTGTTAATACGTATATATTTTTAAACATGCCATAGCTGCTGGGGAGTGATTGTCATTTCATGGTAGAGGAGAGAGTCTGACATACCATTCTTAGGTTTACATTCTTTCATCAAAATATATGAACTTCAGCAGCACCTGGGTAGCTCAGTCAGTTGAGCATTCAACTCTTGATCTCAGCTTAAGTCTTGATCTCACAGTTGAGTTTGAGCCCTACGTTGGGCTCCATGCTAACTATGGAGCCTACTTTTAAAAATATGTGTACATATGTATGTATGTGTGTAAACATATATATATGAACTTGAAATTGAAGTATTATGCATTATTAGTTTCAAATACATACAGTCATGTCCCATGCACCCGCATTTTTTTCCTTGTATGGAATATCAATGAGCTTTTTGCAATTTTTAATCATTCTACCAAAAAATACTGTATACCAAGATTGTATGTTTTTTACACCATATATAAACTTTGTAGAACTTTAATGAATTCTCATCATTAAACTTGAATTGTTTTTCTTATTTTCCTAGGATTCTGACACTTCATGACATGTCATTATCTAGAGCAATAATGAACATTGACCTGTTTCGGATTAGTTGATGACCTTTGGCAATGATCCAGTAATATCCACTACACAGAAGCCGAATATACTTCATTTGGAGTGAATAGCCCGGATTGTCACTGGATTTTTCAAGATGACAGATCCAATGATGGACTTTTTTGATGATGCCAATCTTTTTGGTGAGACCTTAGAAGGTTTGTCAGATGATGCATTTGTACAACCAGGACCTGTTTCACTAGTTGATGAATTGAACTTAGGTGCAGAATTTGAGCCTTTGCACATAGACTCACTGAACCATGTTCAAGGTACTCCAACACATCAGAAGATAACTGATTATGAGCAGTTAAATCAGTTTGATTCAATGAAATTTCACCAAGTCAATCAGCCTTTTGGTAGCCCAGCTGAACATGTGTTATCTCCACACTCTCAGTTTAATTGTTCTCCGATCCACCCCCAAAACCAGCCCAATGGTTTGTTTCCAGATGTAGCAGATGGCAGTCCAATGTGGGGCCATCAGACAGCTACCAGCATTTCCAATCAAAATGGGTCTCCTTTTCACCAACAAGGACATTCTCACTCTATGCATCAAAATAAAAGCTTTGTGGTACACCATGACTTTGCCTTATTTCAGGCCAGTGAACAACAAACACAGTGCACTTCACTACGCTCACAGCAAAATAGAAATAATCTTAACCCAGGGCAGAATTCTCTCAGCCAGTCTAAAAATTTTATGGATGTTAATGTTTCTGGTCCGCACAGAGTCAGTGTTAACCACCCTTCACAAATCCCTAATGCATCTACGTCGCAACAGTCTCTTTCGATGCAGCAGTTTTCCCAAACGTCAAATCCTTCAGTTCACTTCCTCAAGTGTAGCAATCATCAAGAAGGGAATTTCAATGGACCTTCTCCAAATATGACTTCTTGTTCTGTCAGTAATTCACAGCAGTTTTCTTCACATTATTCCTTTTCCAGTAATCATGTCTCACCAAACAGTCTTCTGCAGACCTCTGCAGTGCTTGCACCTAATCACACAAATCAGACTTTATCCGATTTTACCGGAAGTAACTCCTTTTCACCTCATAGGGGAATCAAGCAAGAATCCACTCAGCATATGCTAAATCCCAATACATCGTTGAATTCAAATAATTTCCAAATGTTGCATTCATCACATCCTCAGGGTAATTATAGCAATTCAAAATTATCTCCTGTGCACATGAACTTCCCAGATCCTGTTGACTCAGGAACTCAAATGGGCCATTTCAATGATCACGTAGAAACTAATGGCTTTTCATCTTTAGAAGAGAATTTACTTCATCAAGTGGAGTCTCAAACTGAGCCGTTTACAGGACTTGACCCAGAAGACCTCCTCCACGAGGGTCTCCTTCCCCAGTTTGATGAGGCCGCATTTGGACAAGATCATTCAAGTCATGTTTTAGATCATGACCTTGAACGGCAGTTTACTTCACATCTTGTAACTCGGCCTTCGGATATGACTCAAACACAGCTGCATGGCCAGGCTCGGAGTTGGCACTCTTCGCTTTCCAATCATCAACATTTACATGACAGAAATCGCCTATATTTACAGCGACAGGTATGTGGCTCTTTTATTTTGGTGAGTTGGGATAGGATGGGCTTTTTTTTTTTTTTCCTCTTTTTTTAAAGTTAATTTTATGTGAGACATATCCAGGATTTTTCAAACTTAGGCATATTTTGACATAGTTTCTATTGCTTTAACAGTCTTATATTTGAAAGTGATTTCTTGATGTGTTCAAAGCAATACATTAACTTCTATATTTAGAAAATGATAAGGTTTTAGGACCTTTTTTGTAACTTTGAATTATAATTGCCTTCAACAGAATGATTTATTATCAAAAATGAAAACTTAACCATAATTAAAAGGTACAATAGACTGGGAACATTTTGTCACAAATGTAATGAACATAGTGCTAATATTCCTATAAAAAGCTCATAGGGGCACCTGGGTGGCTCAATGGTTTAAAAAGCTCATATAAATTGATAAGCAAACTTTTAGAACTTGATAACTAAATAAAGCAGAGGAGCTGGAATTCACAAAAGGGTAAGTTGAATTAGTAAACAGAACACTCAGAATAATATGCAACTTTAATAATTCAATTTGCAGCCTGGTTTTATTTTTATGTATTAGAAAAAAAATGTTTGGTTAATGCTGACACATTTATGGTGACATTGGGACTTATATAGCTTTGTTAATTGACACAAATATTTTGGGAAACAGTTTGATAGTAAATTTTAATATAAAAATACTTTATCACAATAACCCAAACACAGGAAAAGTAATATACCCAAGGATATTTTTGTTACACTATCTATACAGGACAAGTGGAAGCATCATAGTTTATTATCATAGAGTATTAGATGGACTATTACAGGCATTAAAAAGTTTGAAGACTAACACTGACAATATGTTAGTGATGGGGAAAAACCATAATTCAAAATTAAGATCACAGTAAAGCGGTTAAGAGTATAAGCTCAGGTACCAAACTACCTGGATTAGAATCTTGGCTACTGTTACTTACTAGCTGTGTGACTTTTAGCTAGTTAAGAGAATTTTATTCTTTCTCATTTGCCTTATCTTCTAAGTGCGGAGTACTAACAGGATCTACTTAATAGGTCTTTGATAAAAATTAAAAGGGTTGTAATATGTGAAAATACTGAGAACTGTGCCTTGCATATAGTAAGCACTTAATGTTTTTATAATTCTTTTCATAGCAGTATGAAAATACACATGGAAAAAAATATTGAAAGGAGATAGATTGTTTTAGGGTAGTACAATTATACTTTCCTTTGTTTTCTATAGTTACAGTCATGTTACTCTGTTGTTTCTATAATAAAAATATATTTAATGTAATATTTTATCACTTACCTGAAATCTTGTCGAATTAAGGATTCCTAAAATGCTTCAATACCTTGGTTACCTGTGAGATCTGGTGGACAGTGTAATATATCACAGTACTTGAAATTAAACGTTTAGGGACCATTTATTCATCTCAAAGCCTTGAAACGTTTGAAGAAGATAAACTCTTTATCTTTTCCCTTAGTTTGATTTTATTTCTGCTTCCAATGTTATTTTCAGTACATTTTTTGAAATGTCTGGTAGATTTTAAGATAGTTAAAAGACACTCTTAAACCTTTCCTCCTCTTTTGTGGCCTGAATAGAATATTATGATTTTGCTCCCTCTACTGGAAGAGGATCAAGCATCTTCTTTAGAAGGACCCTGGGAAAAACCTCTACTTGAACCTTAAGTCATCTATCCTCTTAATATGAAGTTTTCTGACTAGTTGGGACTAGTCATTTTGTGTAGCATATACTTGAAGGTGTGAAGCCCGAAATTTATTTATTTTATACTTTTGTTTTGCTAGGTCCTTGTCATCATTGTAGTTTTTCTTTAATTTATGTTTTCCTAAACATGTTCTACTGGCTTTGAAAGAAGTTGTAGATTTGGAGTGAATAAAGAGTAATTTTAAATAACTAAAGTAGTTCCCAATGCTGGCATGTAGATGGTATAATCTGAGAGGAATTTTTTTCAGAACCATCCTAAGCAACCTTTCATATATCATCTTACTCTACTGATAAATTCATAAGGCTTTATTTAAACGTACTTACCTTTTTGTTTCAGAGTTTGTTTTGTTTTGCTAACTTCTTGTTCTTTATGTTGAAAAACAGATCAAGGGCAGTTGGTTTGGGATAATTTTTTGACTTATTGAAAAACTATTCTTAAGTTTCTGGAATTTCTTAGTGTTAAGAATGATATTTGGGAGTTGTTGATTGTGGGGATGAAAAGGAGGGATGGATTTGGTAAAGAGGGTAAAGGATTATTATGATTTAGTTTTATGGATTGTATGTAGGTTTTATATGTACTGAATTATAGGTCACATATCCTACATATGTGAAATTCGAATGATTTGGTATGTGTAATGTGTCATAAATTTTGACAGAGCTATACAAGTTTATTTTGCCTGTGTAATTTTTGGCATATTCTGGATGGTTATGTTTATTACATAGCAAAAATGTCATATTAATAAGGACTTTTGTTATGGTCTTTCCCCAGATTCTGTGAAAATAAAATTTTTAAAAGATTTTTTTTAACTGTCTGTCTTAATTGCAGTAATTTCATTTCAGACTAAATTAGCATCGTTAAATATGTATAGATGTTAAGAGATTAAAAAATAATAAAGTGGCATAATTTTTGGTATATCAAAATTTAAAAATAAGATACATTTTATACAGCCGAAACAAGATATTCTTTAACCCAATGTGTGAAAATTCACGATGGCACTCTATTCAGAATTCCGGAAAGCTTCAGTGAGAATGTTGAATATGTAAAGAATACTTCTAAGCCTTGCTTTTACTTATTTCCCAACTGAGATGGGGTGGTTTTGGTTATAATTTCAGATGTCTTTAAGTAAGGACTCTGTGTCAGTCCTTAAAAACAGTGAATATTGCTGAGAATATTTCTTGTATAACTAACTCTAGAATTTTACCACTAACTAAGAGAAAAGAGGGTGCCTGGGTGGTTTAGTGGGTTAAAGCCTCTGCCTTTGGCCCAGGTCATGATCCCAAGGTCCTGAGATCGAGCCTCACATCGGGCTCTCTGCTCAGCGGTGAGCCTGCTTCCCCTGGCCTCTCTCTCGGCCTGCCTCTCTGCCTACTTGTGATCTCTGTCAAATAAATAAATAAAATCTTAAAAAAAAAAAAAAAAGAGGAAGGAAAAAAGGTAGGAAGCTAGCACGTGTTCCTAAATGTAAGTGCTCACTAAACATAGTACAGAAAATACTAGCCTTATTTTCATGTGTAATTTTTAGAGCAGAGGAATTTTGAGAAAAAAAATACCATAAACTTTTCATTGCTCCCTTGTGACAAACACTTTCTTCTATTTTATAACACAAAATCTTGCATTTTTGTCTTATTTGTGAAGTAGAAATCACAGAGGATTATGTGATCTCTCAATGTTTATAAATTCAACTTACTATAAAATTTTGATAGAGAAAAATATGTGGGATAGCTGAGATAGCAATCAAAACAGAAAATAGAATTTTAGGATAGACATAATGACACATAATTCCTTGTTGGCTTTGTACTGTGATGAATTCATCACTTTCCTTAGTATCTTGAATTTTTATTTCATTTTCTTCCTGAACATAGGGAATTTGTATTACTTACAAGATTTTAAAGAAAGTAGAGAAAGACAGGTTTGAACAACCTGTGTAAGACACATTTTAAAACAATGGATCATTGTCTGATAAAAAATTTAGTATGTGGGGACGCCTGGGTGGCTCAGTGGGTTAAAGCCTCTGCCTTTGGCTCGGGTCATGATCTCAGGGTCCTGGGATCAAGCCCCGCATCGGGCTCTCTTGCTCAGCGGGGAGCCTGCTTCCCTTCCTCTCTCTCTGCCTGCCTCTCTGCATGCTTGTGATCTCTCTGTCAAATAAATAAATAAAACCTTTAAACAAGTTTAATATGTGTTTATTAAAAAATTGGACCGTATAGAAAACAAAAATAAGTTGTAATAGCACTAGCACTGTTGACATTTTCTGTAGGAGTTCCTAGTGAGATCTGTTGTCTCTCTCATCCCTGTCCTCCACCGACATATTTCTGCGTTTTTAAGAAATAAAGTTGGAATCATTATAGTTCATGCTTTTTGGCAAATGGCTTTTTTAACCTTCCAGTTAATATGTTGCAGACATCTTTCATGTCATTACCTATTTTTCTGAAAATGATTTCGAATACCTGAATAGTTTACCCTTGTAAGGTTGCTAAAGTACCATGTAAAAAATAAGGTTGTTTTTGAGACCTGGAAAAATCTGAATCAAGTTTAATTAAAGTATCTTTTTATTTTTCTTGCATGTATTACCATAATAATCTAGTTTAAAGGAGGTGCATAGCAATAGCAAAAATTCTAATGACTAACACATAGGGCACTTACTTTGTGCCAAGACTATTCTAAATTCTTAATAATAACACATTGATCCCTCACAACAGTCCTTTTATTTGGTTATAGTTGTTTCCTTGAATTTCCATGGGAGGAGACTGAGGTGCAGAAGACTTAAGTAGTATACTTCAAGTCACACAGCCAAAGTGGGGATAGCCGGTGGCCAAGACAAGATTCAGACCAAGTTTGATTACATTATATGTGGTTGTAACCACTTTCACTTTCCTTCAAAGTGTGTTAATACATTGTAATATAGAGTAATAATATACTAAATGATTTTTCCCAACTCCCTCCTTCTTTCAAAAATGTATCCTACTGATGAGGCAAAAACTTGCTTTAAAATCTCTAAGTGGAAAAGAGCATACATCTCATGGTTTCTGGCTGTATCAGCAATCATTTGTCCATTACAGAGGTAAAAACAACCCCGAAGCAAAGAGAAGTAAAGCAGAATAGCTGTTGCTTCCAAAAGTGTTGAGATATTTTTTATAAAATTGTGTATAAGATGATAACAACAAATGTCCTGAAGGTAAACCTGATCATTATCTTTAAGTGTTTGAAGAACCTTACAGGTCAGAAATAGGCCTACTAAGTGAGTCACAGAAAAGCAGATTGTCATGGGATATTAAGGAAGAAGTTTGAAATAAATGTCTTTCCATGAAAGCTTAAATAGAATGGTCCAGATCGGTTACAGAAAGAAGTCCTATAGTGAGTGTAAGATGCATTAAATTAGTAGGTTCTTCACAACTCTTTTTTTTTTTTTTTAAGATTTTATTTATTTATTTGACAGAGAGAAATCACAAGTAGATGGAGAGGGCAGGCAGAGAGAGAGAAAGAGAGAGAGAGAGCGCGCGCGCGAGAGAGAAGCAGGCTCCCTGCTGAGCAGAGAGCCCGATGCGGGACTCCATCCCAACACCCTGAGATCATGACCTGAGCTGAAGGCAGCGGCCCAACCCACTGAGCCACCCAGGTGCCCTGGTTCTTCACAACTCTTAAGACTGGTTGCAATTTTGGGTTGCATTGCAGGATGTATCATTCCTGTTGCCTATTTAGTTCCTGAGTGGTGTTACAAATAATGAAGAAAGGTAAAGAAATATGACAAGTTCTCTGCTATCCAGCAATGTCAGGGATTTATTACAGATGAGTAAAGTTTCCAGATAGTTCAGTTGTATTCTTTAAAGCGTGAAATTCTTTAATTATATAGCTCCCCCTCTGGCCCACAGAGGGCGATGGTGATGGTGGTAGAATGCTTGACTGGGAAAGATGAAGAGAAACAGTTTTATAGGGAAGTCTTGTGTAATGGTAAGAGTGTGTAATGGTGTAATGGTAAGAATTCCCACTTACTTAAAAATTTATTGGAACACATTAGATATGTGAAAATTATCTTAAGTAGATACAGCTGATTTTGTGTATAAGTAAAGTCGTTTTTAAAAAAGAGAGAAGGGAGGCGCCTGGGTGGTTCAGTGGGTTAAGCCTCTGCCTTCGCTCAGGTCATGGTCTCAGGGTCCCGCATCCGGCTCTCTGCTCAGCAGGGAGCCTGCTTCCCCCTCTCTCTCTGTCTGCCTCTCTGCTTACCTGTGATCTCTCTCTCTCTCTCTCTCTCTCTCCCCCAAATACATAAAAATAAAATAAAAAGAGAGAGAGAAGGGGCACTTAGGTGGCTCAGTTTGGTTAAGCATGAGACTCTTGATTTTGGCTCAGGCAGGTCATGATATCTGGGTCACAGGATCAAACCCCCTCTTGGGGTCAGCGCTGAGTCTGCTTAAGATTCCCTCTCCCTCTGCCCCTTCCCCAATTTGCATGCTTGCTCTCTCTCCCTAAGATAAATAAATAAATGGGATCTTTATAAAGAGAGGAAAATCTATGTAAAACGAGACTATGTAAAACTAAAGCAAGGGATTCGCTGTATGTTGCTCATATTCATTGAACTCAGAGGATCTCAAGCTCTTTACCAGGTTGTTTTTTTTCTCCCAGTGGTAACTTTGTTTTTTTTTTTTTTTTTTTTTTTTTAAAGATTTTTATTTATTTATTTGACAGAGAGAGATCACAAGTAGGCAGAGAGGCAGGCAGAGAGAGAGGAAGGGAAGCAGGCTCCCCACTGAGCAGAGAGCCCGACGCGGGACTTGATCCCAGGACCCTGAGATCATGACCTCAGCCGAAGGCAGAGGCTTTAACCCACTGAGCCACCCAGGCGCCCGACTTTGTTGAAGCCAAAAAAGCAACTGATGTATGAACAATTAAAAAACTTGTCACTCCACTTGTGCTCTAGACAAAAAGAGAAAAAAAAACTAAGGAATTCTTAGGCTGTCTCCTTGAACTAATTAAAAATCTTATAAAATACATCCCTCAATTTATCTGAGTTTACTTAAATCTTTATGCATTTGGCCTGGTATTGCCTATAAGAAGCTTCACAGTTCTTAGTTGTATATGCCAGAAACACAAAAGAGAAATTCTGAACAGGAATTTCCCATGTAGTTGCGCTTCCCCCCACCCCTCAGTTAAAGTGGGCTAGTTTTGGTTTTAACATTTTCTGTCATGTCCTCAGGATTAAAATATTCTGTTTGAATGGGGGAAATTTGTATAATATTAGCTAGCTCTAGAATACAATCTTAAATATTAAACCAGATACTATAACTTGTAGAAAAGCGAGCTCTGCACCGCCTGTCAAGAATCAGAGTAACAGAAACTCCAGTTCTTAGCAGTAGCTTTAAGGCTGTTGACCTCTCACATGCATACTTAAGGGTGAGAGGTGAACGGGAAGTGAATTCCAGGGGTGGGGAAGAGGCAGGCAGCAGTTGGTGAGAAATTTGTGGATTAGTGCAGTATGTGAAGAGCATGAGATCCAAGCCAAACTTCAAAGTAGGTCTAATGAAATTTTGTTGTATTTAATTTTATTGATGAGGTGCACTCCCAACTATCTTAGGACTACTCGATCATTTACTTCTTATTAATGTCTGAAATGGAGAACAATGCATTAGGGCTCCTGAGCCATTAAATTTTATACCTATTATGATAACATAAATACACAGTTGTCTAGGATACTTCAGTATGGGTGATCAGGTTTCTTCATTTGGGTATTTGGACTGAGACTATTTTAAATTAAGGAAATATTTTAATACAATGTGTTGTGGTAATATATGAAGAGTTAAGTGCGTAGCTGGGAAGTTTGGACTGCAGTTGGAGTTAAGTAAGATCTGGTAATTCGCTGTGCTTGACTATGCAAATACTACCTTGCACGTTTATTATGCAAGAATACCTTGTGAATTACAAAAGAAGAGCAATCTTTAAAGCAATGTTTTTCCTACAGGTTTTCTTTTCAGGTTTGTGTACCTGAAAACAGTGCAGTTTACATGGACCATTTCATGAAATCATAGGATTTGGGAGCTGGACAAGATTTTACTCTATTCTCAAATACACAGAAAGGCAATAACAGTATTAGAGAGTCATAACGTGCTTGCTAATTAGTTAGCAGATTCCTTTTGTAGTTTAAACGTGATCTGAAATGAGAGTCGTACCACGCTATGGTCAGACATTAATTTTACATTTACTGTGTTGTATTATAAAGCTTAGTTGTCTCCAAGTTGAGAAATACGGTAAGGTTTAGGGGGTTTTTTGTTTGTTTTGTGTAGGTAGCTTTTAGTGTGTCATAACTTTTTAACTATATCTTTATAGTTAGGTCTAAAAAATGCACCCTTACTATTATTTGTCAGATGTAGGTGTAAATTATATATACTGAATTTTATGTAACATCTGTATTTTGGAAATGTTGCATTTTTAGTGCTTTTATTTGTTCAGACTTTACTGTACGTCTCCCAGGTGTATGAGATTATGCAGGCCATGAGGTTGTGAAAATGAATATGTCCTTTGCCTTTGAAGAGCTCCCATTGAAAATTGCATCATACTTTCCCATTGATCTATGTTATAATTTCAGAGCTGTTCTCTTTTCATTTCTGATTCAAGTTTGTTGGATAGTGGTTTCCAGCACTTTCCCTTAGTCCTCCAGCTAAGTGACTTGGAATGAGTGATTTACAAACAAAAAATTAATTTCTTTGACCTATCCTGGTTAAAGGAAGTGCTGTAGTTTCTAGGTTAGCTCCTTGTCCCATGACATTTTAGCAATCATTATTTGATTCTTCATATACATATAATAATATATGTGCGTATAATATACAACTGTCTGAGTCTAATTGCTTTTGTGAATGGCAAAGCCAAGAAAGCAGGCCCTTTTCTTTTGAGCTTCTAATCTACTTAAATTTATTACAAACTATTGCTGAAGTCTTACAAAACTGTGTTGTGTTTTCAACTTGGAGCCCTGTTTTTTGTTTTTTTGTTTGTTTTTAAAAAAGACATAACTAGTTACCAAGAGATATATTATACTTACAAGATGATATTACTAGATAAATATCCTATGGCTTTTTTTTTTTTCCTAAATACCTCAGGTGAAAGTTAGACTTAGAAGTAATATTTTAAAAACTACTATGGTAAACATTAAGAGTATGATTATAATGAGTTTTGGAGCATTGAAAAAAAATAAAATTTAATTAAAAAAAAAAGATCCAACATCAATTTTTAAAAAAGAGTATGGTTACAGATAGAAATAGTAATAACATTTGTATAGTATTTTGAAAAATGGCTCTTTTAACATTGAGTCTTTGGTAATAATGTGGGGTATATGCAAGTTAGTAATATTTGCCAGAATCTGCAGATGAAGTATTTGAAGTGTTGAGAGGGAGAACAACCTGTCTAAAATTAGACCACTACTAAATGCTTAGCAGAAACAGCACATGTTGCTCGAGCACCTGCTATTTGTATATCAGGTGCTGTGCTAAGTACTGAAAGTACAAATAGAGACTTCTAAGGCTAGTCCTGTACTTTTGTTATTTTACAAGGAAAAAAAAAATTGGGTCCAAATCAGCTTCAGTGATATTAGAAATGTCAATGGTATGAATTTCTTCAGACTGTTTATTTTGAAAGTATCATTTATTTTTTCTAACTTTTTATTTTGGAAAAGTAATTTAAACTTACAGAAAAGGTGAAAGAATAATACAGTAAACATCCATATTTCCATTCATACAGACTCACTAATTGTTAATTTTTGGCATATTTGCTTTACAGTTTTATTTTTATAATAAAAGTTACTTTTTTTTCTAATAAAAAGTACTTTTACTAAGTGATAAAACTTAGCATCACCAGTAACTAGATATCGTGACACTTTACCCCCAAATACATCAACGTGGCTCTCCTCAGAACAGGTATATTCTCCTACAAGTATGCAATCCTTTTATCATAATCAAGAAATTAGCAGGGGCGCCTGCTCAGTGGGTTAAGCCTCTGCCTTTGGCTCAGGTCATGATCTCAGGGTCCTGGGATCAAGCCCTGCATCGGGCTCTCTGCTCAGCGGGGAGCCTGCTTCCTCCTCTCTCTCTGCCTGCCTCTCTGCCTACTTATGGTCTCTCTCTGTGTGTCAAATAAATAAATAAAATCTAAAAAAAAAGAAAACATAAAAAATATTAAGAAAAAAAAGAAATTAACAGATAGTAATAATAAATACAATGCTGTATAATCCCATACAATCCTATACAAATATAAACAATCCAAATCCAAATTTTTTAAATTATTCCATAATATTCTTTAGAGACGTTTATTTTAACATCCAGGATCCAGTCAAGAGTCAGGCAATGCATTTAGCTCTTCTGTCCCCTTAAATGTTTAACCTCATACAGATTTTCTGGGCCTTTTTGTTATTCTTTCCTGACATTGACATTTTTTAAAGTCTAGGCCAGTTGCCTGTATTTGTCTAATTGTCCTTCATAACATAACTTAAACATTTTTTTATAACAATGTTGTGTAGATGATGTTTGTATATCTCTATTGACTTACATTATGAAGTACGATGTTAGTTTGTCCCATTATTGGTTATGCTAAGTTTTATCACTTAGTAAAAGTACCTTTTCCCCTTTATAGTTAATAAGTGGAATTTTTCTATCAAGGATTGGACCCATAGATTTGGAAGAACATTAACTATGTTATAAGCCATTGCTATGCGTATTCTTTTTGAATATTTGGCTACTGGGAATCCTTTCAGACCAACTCCATGCCTTTTTTTTTTTTTTTTTTTAAGATTTTATTTATTTATTTGCCAGAGAGATCACAGGTAGGCAGAGAGGCAGGCAGGGGGAGAGGGGGAAGCAGGCTCCCCACGGTATAGAGAGCCAGATGTGGGGCTCGATCCCAGGACCTTGAGATCACCCCTGAGATCATGACCTGAGCGGAAGGCAAGGCTCAACCCACTGAGCCACCCAGGCGCCCCAACTCCATTCCTTTTTAACATGTCCTCATCAGTCTCTAATTACTTCTCTACTTTCTGGTGCAAGAAAATGTTTCTAATTTCCCTGCTCCAGACCTGGAATCAGCTGTTGCTTTAAGGAGCTCATTTGCTTTGTTTATCCTATGTAATGCCGTGACATCTCCGAGTATTATTATGTAATTTCTTAGCTGTGTTTTGTGTTGGAAACTTGTGATCATATGAACAAATTCTGGAAATTTTTGATTCAGTTTCCTAACTGTCAACCTCTATGATTTTTGCATGGTGCTATGCTGTGTGTGAAGTTAGCAGTGGTCCTTTCTTGGCATTTGATTTAGGTACAATATACTTATATTGAACAGAGGAATTTAAGTTTTTTAAAAGGATAGATACAGATTTTTGAGAACATGCTATATGCTAAGTAAGCACTGCGGAAGTTGTAATTTTAAGACAGTTTTATCTATAAGATACTCATTTGTTGATGAATTCAACAAATGTATTTTTAGTACCTGACATATTTAAGGCAGTATGGTAGGCATTCTGCTTTTTTGGTAACTTACAGGGGAGATAAGACCCTTATAACAAATAAGCATGAACCTCCCAAATAATATATTGTCAGCAGTGTATGCCTAGATCGATAAATAAATAATCTAAAATGGTAGCAGATACTAAAATATTAGTTTATGTAGCTTTGTAAGATATTTCATGTGTTTCCTCTTTGGGAATTTGTAATAGTTCAAATCTGTTAATGAAAGTGATTTCTGGCATCTCCTGACTGCCTAGTTTGTGAAGAGATACAGACATTTGACAACTACAGAAGTAAAACATGTTCATTACAATATTTAGAAAAAATTTAGAGAGCACAAGCAAGAGGAATCATGCTTCATCACACCAACTAGAAATAATCCCTTTTTATATTTGGGGGCTTCTATGCTTTCAGTCTTTTTTGTGTATGTGTATTGAAGTTGACACACTGACACACAGTTTATGTTTTTAATCTTATATGCTCTGTTTACCTGTTTGTTTTCTGTATCAAATTTTCAGCTTTATTTAGATAAAATTGATGTATAATGAACTGAACATATTTCAACTATACAGTTTGCTAAATTTTGACGTGTATACACCAGTCATACCATCATCACAGTCAGGATAATGAACATACTTGGGCCACCTGAGTGGCTCAGTCTGTTAAGTGTCTGCCTTAGGCTCAGGTCATGATCTGCAGGTCCTGGGATCGAGCCCCACATCAGGCTCCCTACTCAACAGAGAGTCTGCCTCTCCCACTGCTCATGCTCTCTCTCTCATGTGCACTCTCACTCTCACACTTTCTCTCTCAAATGAGTAAATAAAATCTTTAAAAAAACGAAAAAAGATAATGATCATACTCATCACCCTGAAAGGTTTCCTGTTGCTCCTTTCTTCATTTCCTACCACCTCCACCACAGGTAACCACTGATCTGATTTCTGTCACTATAGACAGTCTGCATTTTTTAGAAATTTATACACATGAAATAATGTAATGTATATTCTTTTTTATCTGGTTTCTTTTACTCAGCATAGTTGTTTTGAGATTCATCTAGTTGTTGCAGCTATGGTCATTCATTCCCTTTTGTTGCTGAATAGTATTCCGTTATATGGATATACCATAATTTGTTTACCCCTTTGCTGGTTGGAAGATGTGTTTCTAGTTTGGGATTATTATGAATAGCAATGCTATGAACATTTGTGTATCATCTTTGTGAGGGCATACACTTTTGTTTTTTCAGGACTAGGAGTATTTTATTTCATCTGCTGAAAGATTCACATCTTTCCTATTTTAAGACCTCTGACACTGGAATGTGTCTTTCAGTCAATGGCATTTTAGAATCTGTCTTAGGGAAGCCAAAGTTGCGAAGTGGTAGAAGTCACCTGTACATGCATTCAAAGTGTCAGGGTGTCAGCGGCATGGAAGAAAATCCTGGAGACAGGAGCGGAGAGCACTCCTTTAACTGCTGGAAACCAATTGTTGTTCCAAGTGCTGGCAATATTTCTAGAGCCAGAATCAAAGAAAATTAGCTCTGCATAATTACAGAACCACGTTCAGGAGGCTCTCAGCAGAGGCTTTTTGTGATATTACAGGTTATTTTAGGAAATACTTCATCACTAGCTCTTCTTATGGCACAGAGGATAATTTTATGTGGCAGAACTTGGATATTGACTCTAAGTGGAAAAGTGATGAAGAATTAGGACTCAGAATTTGGAAGCAGTTTTAGGAATACCTTCACTGATTTATTTCACTTACATTTTCCTTTGTATGTATGCACAAAGGTGTGACTTATAAAAAAATCTATGTCTAATTGAGCCAAAACTCTACCTTTCATTTTGGTTTTTTTTTGTTCTGTTTTTGGATAGTTTTTATTTGAATGTATTCACCACCCTTTTCTTCTGTTGTGTAATCCCCATCCAGCGTGTTTCTTAAATCTTGTTTTCTTTCATTTTATGTCGTACACGTCTCCACTTAACATGCTCAATCTTTCCTCCAACTTACTGAACATTTGGAGGATAATTATAATAGTTGTACTACTATCCTTGTCTACTGCATCCATCATTAATGTCATTTCTTAGTCTGTGTTTGATGATTGATTTTTCTCCTCATGGTGGTTTGTGTTTGCTGCTGCTTTGCATGCCTGATAATTTTTGAATGGATGCCAGACATTTTGAATTTGACCTTGTTAAGTGATGGAAACTTTTACATTCCTGTAAGTATTCTTGAGTTTTGTTCTGGGATACAGTTACTTGGAAATTGGCTTATCTGTATAAGATCTGTTTTTAGGCTTTATTAGGCTGGACTAGAGTAATCTTTAGTCTAGCGTTAATTTTTCCCCACTACTGACACTATAGCCTTGTGAGTTCTCTGTCCAATACCTTATGAAATACAAGCTTTTCCACTTGGGCTCATGGGAAGATGAGCTATTCTTAGCCCTAGTGAGATGTCAGCTGCTTTCAAGTACTTTGTTCTGGGCTTTGGGTAGGTTGTCTACAAACTAGTAGCACCGACCAGTACTTACCTAAAGCAAGCTTTGAGAGGGGACTTGCTGAAGATCTCTGGTGGTGTTTCCCTGTGAACTCTCTCATCTTGAGAACTTTCCCCTGCAAACAGGTTTCCTTGGCTTTCTTGAACTTCCAGCTTTGTTTCCTCAACCCCAGGAGGCCATAGGATTGCACGTGGCTTCCTACTTTCCCTGTTCCGAAGTCTGGAAACCCTCTCCCTGAAGTAAGCTGGGATAGGAGGCAGTCTTAGCTCATGTGTTTTCCTTTTCTCAGGGATCACTGTCTGGGTTACATGTTGTCCAGTGTCTAAAAATTTGTGTTATACATTTTGCCTGGTTTTTCAGTTGTGTCAAGCATGAAGGTAAATCCAGTTCTTATTACTCCATCTTGGCCTTTATTGGAAGACTTATACTGCCACTTTAATGACTTTACAATAATTTATAATGCAGAAGTCCTATAATTTATTTAACTTGTTTATTATTCTTATATAGTATAATAAACATCTTTGTAGATAAGTTGTTGTATATACCCATGATTAGACAGATTCCTAGAAAATCAAGGTAAATATATATAGACTTTCCTTTGAAGACTTGTGTAATTATGAATAATAATAAACATACAAATAGCCAGTAAGTACTGAGCATTTATACTGACATTCATGGCTTTACATATATTTTCTCATTTAATTGAAACAACTGTGAGGTAGATCTTACCATTTACTCCTACAGATAGGGGCTTGAAGGATGGGATGGTTAAATAGTTTGCTCAGCGTCATGCAGTAGAATATGGCGTGGCAAGGTTTCAAGTAGGACTCTGGAGCTCACACTATCCTCTGTTGCCTTAAGGTTTGGAAATATTGAAGCTGGAAGTGACCTCTAGTCATATAGCAGTTTTTCATTGTTACTGTAACAAATAGTCACAAATCTGCTGTCTTCGGACAACATAAATTTATTATCTTATAGTCCTGGAAGTCACGGGTCTAAAATGGATCTCACTGGGCTGAAATCAAGGTGTTGGCAGGGTTGCATTCCTTCCTAGAAACTGTACAGGAGAATCCATTTTCTTGCCTTTGCCAGTGTATGGAGGCTACCCACATTCTGTGGCTTGTGGCCCCCTTCCAGTGAGCGCTGGCTGGTCAAGTCATTCTCTAATTGTATGACTGTCTTCTGCCTCTGTCTTCCACTTACAAGGACCCTTTTGATTACAGTAGATCCTTGGACAATCTAGGATAACTCTCTCTGTGTTAAGATCAATGTTAATTTCATCTGCAGTCTGAATTCCCTTTTGCAATATAACTGAACATGTTCGCAGATTTGGGGATTAGGAGGTCGATATCTTTGGGGTCATTATTCTGCTTTCCACAACGAATGAGGCCATTTAGAAGATTTTCCTTTAGGGAATGAATCAACAAGGGCCTCACTTTATGAAGCTTCCCTGTTTGAGGATCTTCTCCTTCTGTGTGTCCTCTCTGCTCCTCATTCTAGGAATTATCTAGTGATCTAGACTTCAGTGATTTAGAGTTGGCTATCCAAAACTTACAGTTTTAGATTTCCTAATAATGCATATTTAACTGATTTAAATAAATTCAGCAGTTTTTGAAAAAAAAATTGTTCATTCAATAATTACTTAGTAGGCCCCTGTCCTGTACCAGGTATTGCAGTAGGCACTTTTTATATGTTATCCCATTTTATCTTCACAATGATGTCATGATGTTAATAGTGGCATCTTAATTTATAAATGAGCAACCAGACTTAGGTTACCATAGTTTATAAATCACAGACCTAAGATTTGAATGCAGATTCAAGAAAAGTAGATATTGAGAAAAGATAAAGAAGTTATAATTTTATAATGTATAATCTGGTAATTTTACTTATTTTAATAATTTACATTACTATTGACTACAAAATAATTTTATACAATTTCAAGTTAAATCATTAGGTACTGTAGTACTACACGACTTGGTACTATTTTTTTCCCCAGATAATCTGATTTCCAAAGTGTAGCCGTGTTTTATTTTGTAAAAAGGCTGTCGTTGACTCTGTTGCTTTATATCATGTGCGTTTAGCACTTTCTTAATGTTATTCATGTGGTTGTATTTTACTGAACTGAGGCCCAATACTAGAAAGTTGAAACTCTGAATTTTTGTCATCAGATAAATGAGCTATTTATGAAGGAGAAGAATAAGATTTTATCTTTATTCTTGGCATCCGTCACTTGTTTCTTAGTTCCGGTATAGGACAACAGATCTTCTAGAGGTGGGTCTTTGGGTGTAAGTTTCTTTGATAAAGTAGAAAAGGCAGTGCATTTAGCATCTGGAGGGCTGGGTTCACGACACTGTCATACTGTTACAGGAGTCTTAGGCAAGTTACCCTCCCTGCAGCTTTCTCATCTGTAATAATATGAATACATATTGTTGGAATTTCTGATTAATAAACTTGAAATGAATTTGAAAATGCTTTTATAAATTATTAAATCAGCTTGTTTAATGATTCCTTGCTTTAAGGATTCTTTTTAGCTTTAGAACTAGAAGTAGTTTTCATATGAATCATTTTTTAAAGTTTATATTTGCAGAAACTGAGAACCAGATGTAAAGTTTACATAGCTATCTAGTGGCATAGTCTAAAAAAGATTCCCTGATCCTATTTCCTTTTTATTGTTTTTTTTCCCTTATATAGCTGTTTATTTTGTATGCAGCCTTGTCCCTAATATTTGTGGGTCCCAGAGAAAGAGTACAAATGGAAGCTTTCATTTTTGCATGTCAGAATATTTAAAAGTTGTAAACAAAGCCAATAAACTAAGTATGTTCTGTCCTTCTTCCTTGACAAACAGAAGCATTGGTTTGAATTTAGAATTCTTGAATTCTCTGGAGTTGGACATCCAGAATATAGCAAAAGTGGACTGTTCTACTTCCCTTTCCAGCTCTGGTTTCATCCTACATGTCAAGGAGCCTCATGTACAAATGTAGACTTCTCAGCCTCCATCTTCAAGCTCCACATCCCTCTCTACATCTCTTTGTCCTAAGCAGACACATACTGGCAATATATATTCCTTGCCCTACAAGGAATTCCTTGAGAGAACAGCATAGGGAATAGACCCAGACAGACTCTGCAAGGAGGTGTGAGACTGTTTTAGGTAGAGAATTCCTGCATTCCTAGAGCATGTTTTGGGGGAGAGGAGGGATAATATATCTTTTTGGCCATGAAGTGGGGTGTGGCAAAGGAACCAGACCCTCCAAATCGTGCTGCCGGAGGAACTAAAGGGAAGTATTTTTCTTCATGAGCATGGCATGGATTTGATAAGTTAGTTGGTGAGAGCTAGTAAATTGGTGAGAGATGGTGGGTAGTTTGCTATAACCAGGAGAATTATTTTCTCCCTGTGGAAATTATTATCTGTATATTGGGCTCTGTATCAGTTAAAATATTGTTGATTTATGAAATACTTCTAAGAGTTTATGGGTGATGGTACAGTTTTAAATTTTTCCTAAAAACAAAGCTGTCTGTGTTCTTGGGATTCCAGACTTCAAAGTTAAATTGTCTTGTGAAAATGTGTATTTCCTGTCAATGAGTTGTTGGTACCTAGGCAGTAAATCAGGAAAGCTATTTTCTCTGTTTCTTTTTTTTTTTTTTAATGAAAATTATTCAATATCAAAAAGAAAAAAGAATATTCAGTATCCAGAAAAGTTAATAAAGAAGATTAAATAAATGCCTTTCACTTCAGTAATTCTTAACATTTTGCCATGTTTCTTTTATTTTTGTTTATAGATGAGTACCTAGTTTTGTTGGTTCTGGCTCTATGATTTGAAAGTAAATTGTAGTCATGAGATTTTACTTCTGAATACTTCATTATCCATCTCCTGAGAATGAAGAAATTCTTCTATGCAACCAGTATCATACCTGTTAATTAATAATTTTACATATCCTCTGAAATCTGATTCATATTCGTTTCCCCACTTATTAGGACAAGCTTCTTAATTTTTTATCATTTTCATTTAAAATACTCCAATGAAATGCTTTAACCTTCTAGTTTTGATCATAACATGGGAATTAAAAATATGTCCAGTCTTACTATTTTGTCATTTAAAAAAATTACTAAGTATGCTGGCATTCAGATTTTTGTGTATTTTCTCCTTGCCAGGGTGTCCTTTGAGGAGCAATAGTCTGTAAATGACTGAGTTCCTCTCTGACATTCTTGAAATATGTTCCTTACCTTTGGTTTAATGTACTTTCTAAATTTACTTTTTCTTTCAGAAAAAATGTTGGCTAAGACTGGGATAAATTAAAGGGATTTGCGTAATTTGAGGAAGACAAGTGAGTTGCCAGTGATCTCCTAGATTTATTTTACCTTGAGGGTAGAGAAGAATGAGAGAGATATATATCTGAAAACAGTTTTAGTGATATATCAAGGGGAAGTAAAGATGACAGTACCTTTGGTGGGGAGAAAGCATCTAGACTTGTTAAAATTTACACAAGGGATACATTTGGTTTTCAGCACTATGGATTTCTGAAGTGCGCAACAGTATCATTCCCAATATTTATTAATAATGATATGGTTGTGAAATGGACATCTTTAATGAGTATGAAAGCCCTGAGTTTCTTGTTTTAGAATTTTAATTTTTGGCTGAAGCCAGAGATAAATAAATTACACTTGTCATGTAAATTTTTTTAAGAACAGTAATTACTATCATGTAATAACTCATATACTTAAGCAAAAGTTGGAATGCTTATATGACAGTTATAGGAGAAGCAGAGCAATACAAACATTAGAAAAGATTACAACTAAATGAATATATATCTTTTGCTCATTTGCTTTGTAAACTAATTTTTTTTACATTAGCCCAGATACACTTCTGAGTATTAAATTGGCTTAATGGAGGAAGCAAGATGAAATACTTGTTTAAAAATATTTTCCTGGGGCGCCTGGGTGGCTCAGTGGTTAAGCCGCTGCCTTCGGCTCAGGTCATGATCTCAGGGTCCTGGGATCTAGTCCCGCATCGGGCTCTCTGCTCAGCAGGGAGCCTGCTTCCTCCTCTCTCTCTCTGCCTGCCTCTCTGCCTACTTGTGATTTCTGTCAAATAAATAAATAAAATCTTAAAAAAAAAAAAAAATAAAAATAAAAATAAATAAATAAAAAAAAAATATATTTTCCTGGGACACCTGGGTGGCTCAGTCGGTTATGCATTAGACTCTTGATTTTGGCTCGGGTCATGATCTCAGGGTCCTGAGTTCAAGCCCCACATTAGGTTCTGCTCTCACCACAGAGACTGCTTGTCCCTCTGCCTCTGTTCCTCCCACCCCTTCAGGGACATGCTTGCACATGCACGTGCTTGCTTTCTCTCCCTCTCTCTAAGAAATAAAAATATTTTAAAAAGATAATCAAATAAAAATTTTTCTCTGTGTGAAACAAGCTTAATGTCGCAGCATGATATTGGATGTGTTAACATCTAAAGCACTATTTAATTCCTATAGTTGATGGTAATAATCCTGGAAAAGTTGTTGAGAAATGTTATCTCTAATTAAAAATAGTAAAACAAATATTTTACTATGCATAATTAACTTACCATGTACACTCATTATAATTTGTTACTTTAATTATATCAGGGTATTCTCTATTGTGAAAAATTTGATGGATTTACTTTGTTTTTAATTTTTGATTTTATTTGTAGTTGGTTAGTCTGATTTATTATAATAAATATTTTGGAGACGTTTTTGTAGAAACTGTTGTTGTTTTGGAAGAGTATCAATAAGGACCGTATATTTGGGTTTATGCAATTTGTGTTATCATTTCCATAGTATATTTTAGTTAAAGTTCCTTATATTCTAGGTGAGCCAAATGTTTTTTACATTTCTCTTGTTTAGAAAAGAACTTCATTAATCAGTCTTCAATATTTACTTAAATGTACATAGAAATTTGAGCCGCAAAGAAGAAATCTGGTCTAATTAGATGGAAAAAAACTGAGTTTATTTTTTATAATTATTTAAAAGGAGATTTCATACATTCATGTCCTTAATTCTGTTAATAAAGCATTAAATATATTAAAAGACCTATTTTTCATTAAAATTTATTTGTGGAATTATAAGTCCCCAGTAAGATTAAATATTTTAAATTAATATAGTATATATTTGAGAATGTGTTTATCAGCTAACTTTGGTTTTGTTTGATTTATGAACACAAGTCCTTTCAACAGTTATATTCAACAACTGCCCACCTACTACGTACTTTTTTTTTTAAAGCTATTGGGATCAAAATTATGTGCCATTTAAAGATATCTATTTCTAGACTAAGTCGTGAATCAGCATTAACCTATATTTTGGTACTGAGCTGTGCAAAAATATTAAAGTATATAACTATTATACAGACACCCATAAACCCACCATCTAGGTTTAACAAGTACAGTATTTGTTTGAAACATGTTTGGTTTTTTTTTAGAATAAGACACAGTGAATAACTGCTGAGATCCCCAGTCCCATTCCTCTTTCCAGAGCAAACTACTATTCTCAATTTACCATGTATCTTTTCAATATGTGTTTCTGTAACTTTATTGCAAAGGTATATATCTATAAACATCTGGGGAAGGAAGGAAATGGACAGAAAAGGGATAGTTATATGACTTTATTTAAAAGATAGAGATTAGGGAACCTGGGTGGTTCAGATGGTTAAGCATCTGCCTTCAGCTCAGGTCATGATCTCCAGGTCCTGGGATCAAGCCCCATGTCCGGCTTCCTGCTCAGTGGGGAGTCTGCTTCCTCTCCCTCTGTCTCTCCCCTGCTCATGCTCTCTCTCTCTCTCTCTGTATCTCTCTGTCTTGAATAAATAAAATCTTAAAAACAAAAAAGGAATATTCCTTAAAAATTAAAAAAATAAAAGATTTAAACTAAGGCAGATATTAATATCTATTTAATTTCATGGTAATAGCTTATTTTCTCTACATTAGAAATATTGTATAATTCAACATTAACAATAAAGTAAAATAGTGACTTTGGAATTAGTCAGCTTTGAGTTTAAAACTTGTTTCTGGGGCATCTGAGTGGCTCAGTCAATTTAAGCACCTGGCTTCGGCTCAGGTCATGATCCCAGGGTCTTGGGATCGAGCCCTTCATCGGGCTTCCCACTCAGTGGAGAGCCTGTTTTTCCCTCTTGCTCTGCTGCTCCCCCTGCTTGTGCTCTCTCTCTCTCTCTCTCTCTCTCTTGTGTCAAGTAAATAAATAAAATCTTAAAGAACAAACGACAACAACAACAACAAAAACCTTGTTTTTGCCATGTAACCTTGGGCAAGTTTGTTTATCTTTTCAGATTTAATTATCCTCATCTGTAAAAGGTGGATTATATTGGTACCAACTATGTCAGGTTGTTTTCAGTATTAAAATAAGCTAGTCTATGTAGTGCTTAGTGTGATACTTAGTTAATGTTTTTTGTATGCCTATTTTCTGAATTCTTTTTTTTTTTTTAAGATTTTATTTATTTATTTGACAAGAGAAATCACAAGTAGATGGAAAGGCAGGCAGAGAGAGAGAGAGGGAAGCAGGCTCCCTGCTGAGCAGAGAGCCCGATGCGGGGCTCGAGATCATGACCTGAGCCAAAGGCAGCGGCTTAACCCACTGAGCCACCCAGGCGCCCCCTATTTTCTGAATTCTATAAATTATTCTATTTAATCTTAATATTTTTCAATCACTAGAACATGTGTAGAATTAAAAGGATATGCATCTGCATATCTGTAGTGATTTCTGCTTAGACTGATATTTTTTAAAAATTTTCGTTTATTTTTTGTTAAGATTTTATTTATTTATTTGACAGAGAGAGACAGAGAGAGAGGGAACACAAGCAGAGGGAGTGGGAGAGGGAGAAGCAGGCAGCCTGATGTAGCACTCAATCCCAGGATCATGATCTGAGGCAAAGGCAGACGCTTAATTACTGAGCCATTCAAGAGCCCCTAGATTGTTATTTTTATTTTTATTTTTTTTATTTATTTTTTTTTTTAGATTTTATTTATTTATTTGTCAGAGAGAGAGTGAGTGAGAGCGAGCACAGGCAGACAGAGTGGAAGGAAGAGTCAGAGGGAGAAGCAGGCTCCCTGCGGAGCAAGGAGCCCGATGTGGGACTCGATCCCAGGACGCTGGGATCATGACCTGAGCCGAAGGCAGCCGCTTAACCAACTGAGCCACCCAGGCGTCCCTAGATTGTTATTTTTAAAGGAAGGGAAATACCTTTATTTTAATGAATGAGTGATACTTAGAGTAATGAGAGATGATTTGAGAAGTTAGTTGGGTGCCATGAGTAAGGCCTTGAATACGAGGCTAAGTGAAGACTTTGGGTAGGGAAAAACCTATACCAGATTAACCTACTGTTGGAGTGAAACAGAGCAGAGGCAGTAAAACTACTTTAGGTGAAGAAGTCTACTACATTGCATTGAAAAATGTAACACTAGATTTCAGAAGATACTTACTTGCAAATATATGCTACAAGGTAATAGTTTAAAGGTATGCAACATCATAAGGCCACTGAAGTAGAAAGTATCAAGTGAGAAGACATAGAATTTTGGCCAGAATCTTGGGGAATCTGTACTTGTGGGGCAGGAGGAAAAAAGAAACAAAGAATTAGAGAAAGAATAATTAGATATAAGACCTTGTAGTATTTCTGAAGCCATAGAAAAAGTGATGAGCAACAGTGTCAAAAATTAAGATTATGAAGAGGATAAAAACAGATAAAAGATTATTGAGGGGCTATGAGGAGTAATTGATGACCTTGAAGAAAGGACTTTTTGTAGAAAAAGAATGGAGGAACAGGAACCAAATCAGAAGGAATTTATAAGTGGTAAGAAAGTCAGGATGTCATCTGTAGACTACTCACGAGGTATCCAGTATGAAAGGAAAAAGGGAGTATTCTTGAAGGTTGAAAGATGAGGAAAGTAGAGTATTTTAAATGTTAATATATGTATTCTAAACTTCCAGGAATATGATGTATAATGTACAGAGTTAGTATTGAAAGCTTGTGGGGTGCCTGGGTGCCTCAGCTATTAAGT
Organism: Mustela lutreola; assembly: GCF_030435805.1. Lineage (NCBI taxonomy): Eukaryota > Metazoa > Chordata > Mammalia > Carnivora > Mustelidae > Mustela > Mustela lutreola. Next base: position 29,951,429 of record NC_081305.1, on the reverse strand, counting down.
GTCTGCCTTCGGCTCAGGTCATGATCCCAGGGTCCTGGGATTGAGGCCCATATTGGGCTCCATGCTCAACAGGAAGCCTGCTTCTCCCTCTCCCACTCCCCTGCTTGTGCTCCCTTTCTTGCTGTCTCTCTCTGTCAAATAAGTAAATAATCATTAAAAAAGCAAGTAAGCAAGCAAGCTTCTGATTACTGTTTTGGGAAACTGAGAAAATGCATAATGCTGTGTTTTTGCAGAAGAAATTGATCTTGGTGTTTTGTGCAGTCTTACTTCGTTTTACCATATACTTGAGTAAGTTGCAGTCTTACTTCGTTTTACCATATACTTAAGTTGCAACTTCTAATTTGAGATAAAGGTTATGTAGAAAGGCCCTGTAAATGAACAGTTTCTTTTAATTGCCGGTGAACTCGGTTAGGATTTAGGTGACTAAAAGAATACATTAGAAAAAGAGGAACATGGTTATTTAATTAATTAAATTTATTTATTAAAGATTTTATTTATCTATTTGTCGGTGGAGGGGAGCATAAGCAGGCAGAGTGGCAGGCAGAGGCAGAGAGAAAAGCGGCTCCCCGCTGAGCAAGGAGCCCAATTCAAGACTCCCATTCCAGGGTCATGACCAGAGCCAAAGTTAGCCGTTTAACCAACTGAGCTCCCCAGGTGTCCCAAACGTGGTTATGTAAACAACCATAACAATATTTTATGGGAGTAACAACATAAATTCAGTGTAACTTTGCAATCCTCAACAAAGCACTGATAATAAAGTTATTTTGCTTCTATAGAATTCATTATTTTAAAAAATTATTTTTAAAAATTAGTTTTTTAATTTTAAAAAATTAAAAATGAAATTTTAATTCATTTTTAATGAATTAAAAATTCATTATTTTAAAAAATTTTAAAATTCATTATTTTAAAAAATTTTAAAAATTCAAAAATAATTTTTGAAAAAATTATTTCAAAAATTGAGATGTAGTTCATGTATTGTCCAGTCTACCCACTTAAGGTATAAGAATCAATAATTTTTAGTATATTCACAGAATTGTGAATTACCATGATTGATTTTAGAACATTTTCTGTAGCTAAAAAAGCCCATATCTGTTAACATTCATTCTCTAGTTCTCTCACTGCTCCAAGCCCTATACAACTACAAATTTTACTTTATGTCTGTGGATTTGCCTATTCTGGACATTTGAACTAAATGGGACCATATAACATATGGCCCTTTCTAATAGGCTTCTTTTATTTAACATAATGTTTTTTTTTTTTTTTTAACATAATGTTTTTTAAAGTTCATCCGTGTTGTGGTATGTGTTGGTACTTCTGTAGTTGCCAAATATTCAGTTGTGTAGCTATACCACATTCTGTTTAACCATTCCTTAGTGATGGATATTTGGGTTGTTTCCACTCTGGCTGTTATAAATAATGCTGCTACAAACATTCATACAGGTTTCTATTTCCCTTGGGTATATGTCTAGGAATAGAATTACCGGATCATATAATTCTGTGTTTAACCTTCTGAATAATGTTTAGACTATTTCCCAATGCAACTACGCTATTTTGTATTTCCCACCAGCAGTGTATGAGGGGTCCAATTTCTCCATACTTAACAACACTTACTGTCTTTTTGGTACAACACAACCCTAGTGGTTGTGAAGTGGCACTTCATTCTGGCTTTGATTTACATTTCCCTGATGGTTAATGAGGACTATCTTTTCAAGGGCTTTTTGGTTATTTATATTTCTTCTTTTGGAGAAATGCCTATTTAGATCTTTTTCACATTTTTATTTGGGTTATGGATCATTTTATTATTGAGTTATAGGAATTCTTTATGTTAATGTAGATATGTCTTATCAGACATATTAGCAAATATTTACTTAGGTTTTTTAAAATATAAAAGATGTCTTCTGCATATAGGGTTGCCTTTTGCTTTCCAATCTGTATGCTTCTTATTTCTTTTTCTTTCCCAATTGCGCAGCTAGAGTATTCAGTACGGTGTTGAATACAAGTGGCAAGAGCAGACATCTTTGTTTTGTTCCTGATCTTAGGGAAAGTATTCAGTCTTTTACCATTAGGTATGATAATGGCTGTGAGTTTTTTGTAGCTGTCTATTACCAGGTACGGATGTTTCCTTCTACTCCTAGTTTGTTGAGTATTTTTATCATGAGATGTTGGTCTTCAACATCAAATCCTTCTCCTACACTATTTAAGATGATTTTGTGTTTTTATTCTTTATGCCATTGATGTATTGTGTTGTGATACTTGATTTTCAAGTACTTTGCATTCCTGGATGAATCCCACTTGCTCATGAAATATATACTTATATATATTTGCTATTATTTTGTTAAGGGTGTTTGTCTCTATATTAATAAGAGATAATGGTCTATAGTTTGAATCCATTATTTATACCAGTGTTTGGATTTTTTGTTTGTTTTTGGTTTTAATAGGTACTCCTGGAAGATTGCATTAAACAGAATAATTAGCAAAATGTATTTTTAAATATTTTATTTGTTTATTTATTTGACAGACAGAGATCACAAGTAGGCAGAGAGGCAGGCGGAGAGAGAGGAGGAAGCAGACTCCTCTCTCCCCGCTGAGCAGAGAGCCTGATGCAGAACTCAATCCGAAGACCCTGGGATCATGACCTGAGCCAAAGACAGAGGCTTTAACCCACTGAGCCACCCAGGCATTCCCCCCGACTTTTTTTTTAGTATTTTATTTATTTATTTGACAGAGATCACAAGTAGGCAGAGGCAGGCAGAGAGAGAGAGGAGGAAGCAGGGCAAAATGTATTTTATAGCCTTTGTCAGAATATAATGCAGTTGTAGATGGTGCAGTTTTTTTCATGTCTTATGGGATGATGAATAAAAGAGGTATAAAGATAAATTCATTTTTCTTTAAATATTTAGAATCAACAAAGTAGATTAAAAATATTTTGTGACCTATATTTAGTTATTTTTTTAAAGATTTTTTTTATTTATTTAGAGAAGGAGAGAGAGAGTGGAAGTGGGAGCAGGGGCAGAGGAAGGAGAGAGAATCCCAAGCAGACTCTGCACTGAGCACAGAGTCCAACATGGGGCTCTATCCCAGGACTCTGAGATCATGACCCGAGCCAAAACCAAGAGTCTAACACTTAATCACCTGAGCCACCCAGGTGCCCCTAGTTATTTTTGTATTTGTATTACAGGGGTATACTTTAATATTAAATTTTTCATTCTCTCAGGACGCCTGGGTGGCTCAGTTGGTTGAACGACTGCCTTCAGCTCAGGTCATGATCCCAGAGTCCCGGGATCGAGTCCCATATCGGGCTCCCAGCTCCATGGGGAGTCTGCTTCTCCCTCTGACCTTCTCCTCGCTCATGCTCTCTCTCACTGTCTCTCTCTCAAATAAATAAAAATAAAATCTTTTAAAAAAATTTTTTCATTCTCTCATCCTCTTATTTAAAAATACTCTGGCCTGTTCTCAAAGTGCCCTATTTAACTGTGGTTTATACTTCCTCCTCCCTCCGTCCATACACACACACACACAATTAGAATCGAACCAACAAACTTCTGGTACACATTGGTCCCCAACTCATTCTTCAGGCTTCCTTCCAATGCGGAAGGATAAAGTACTGATCCCTTTATTGCTACTAAAGATAGTAGCAGTTCATAATATGGCTTTCTATTGGGGGGGGTAGAGATGAGTGGGGACAAACCTAATTTCTTTCTCAACTTTTAAAAACATTTTGTACTGTAAAAAAAAATAGCTTTTAGGGCTGCCTGGGTGGCTCAGTTGGTTAAGCATCTGCCTTCAGCTCCGGTCATCTTCGGACGGTCCTGGGATCAAGTCCTACATCAGGCTCTTCCCTTAGCAGAGAGCTTGCTCCTCCCTCTGCCTGCTGCTCCCCCTGCTTGTACTTTCTCTCTGGTAAATGAATAAATAAAACCCTTTTTTTTTTTAATAGCTTTTAAAAGATTTAACAGGGTCGTTGTTGTTTACACTGAGAAACAAATTTTCATAATTTTGCCCAATCAATTTATTCAAGGTTAATTACTATTAGTTTTCTTTGGCTTTCTCAGAGTAAGCTTTTAATAAATTAAACTTTATTATAATGCTCCAAGAAGGGGAAAATACAGGGCAGCATTGTAGAATCTTCCTTGAATATGAATATTTTCACATTTCACATTTCTTGGAATACAGCTTGTGAAATAATGTTCTACACAAATCTTATTTCAGTTGTTATGCCTTTTTCATGCTTAGCTCCCTCTCTTGACCATCTTCTCATTATCTCTTCATTATAAAAATTAACTTATTCCTAGATAACACAGACCCAAATGTCCTTTTCCTCTATGATTCATATTGATTTAGCTGTTCCCCCAAACATCTGATTATTGTTTTGCTTCCTTTTCTCATATATGAAGTATGATCTATATATAATTTATACAGTAAGAGCATGAACTTTTTTGTGGATAGCATTCAATCTCATAATTCTTTCTGTCCCTCAGAGAGTCTGTTGTTGAACATAATGCCTGTATGTATCACCTATTTTCTAACTTGGTTATCTACCACTAGCCAGTAGACTAACATAAATTATAGAAATTAGGATAATATAATCTAATTTTAGTTTGTAGTGAAGTAATTAAAACTAATTAAGGAAGAAGAGTTATTAAATAGATAAATGAGGGTAAAATTAATCCTGTTCCACTTATGTTCATTTGATAAGTACATTTTAAAAATTAATTTTATTAAGGTATAATTTACATACAATAAAACATGCTCATTTTAAGTTGTAATCTGATGTATTTTGACAAGTGTATACACCTATATAGTCATGACCACAATCAGTATATAGAACATTTCCATAATCCCCAAAAGTTTCTTTTCTCCTTTGCATGTAGTCATCCTTTCATCTCTGGCTCCAGGCAATCACTGATCTACTTTCTGTCACTATAGATTCGTTTTGCCTGTTTTAGATTATATATAAATGGAATCATATTGATGTGTACCCTTTTGTGTCTTCCTTTTTTCACTCTGCATAATATTTTTGAGATTTATCCGTGTTCTTCCATGTATCATTGGGGTTTTTTGGAGATGTAATTTAAATATCGAAAAAAGTCATTCTTTTCAGCACATAGTTCTGGCAAATATGTTTAGGTGAGTAACCACCACCACTAATCAAGCTACAGAATAATTCCATAGTCTTCCCAAATTCCTTTGTCCATTTTCGTAGCAACCCTCCTCCAATCACCAACTGCTGACAACCCCTGAGGTTTTCCCTTATATTTTTGCTATTTTGAGAATGTCACATAAATGAAATTATGTAGCCTTTGAGTCTGGCTTTCTTTTACTCAGTATAATCCATTTGTGGTTCAGTTACATTGTTGTGTGAGTTAGTAGTTTGGTCCTTTTTACGGCTGACTAGCATTCCAATTTATGGTTATACTACGGTTTGGCCATTTACCTATTCATAAACATGGGGATTATTTCTAGTTTTTGGTTATAATGAATAAAGCTTCTGTGAACATTGAACTTCACCTTTTTTGTGTACATGTTTTCATTTCTTTTGCATAAATACTAGCAGTATTAGCTTCTTAATATGGGAATAGAGGTCTAAAGAACATAAATCTTTTCTTTTTTTGCAGGTTTATTGAGATACAGTTGACATCCAGGAAAATTCATCTTTATTAATGTACAGTTCTCAGTTTTGACAAATGAGCACATCATGTAATAACACCATAATCAAAGTTGAGAATTTCATAAGCCCCCAAAATATTCTCTCATGCTTCTTTATAGTTAGTCTTTCCCCCAAACCCAGACCCTGGCAACTAATAATTAATTTTCTTTCTTTGTAATTTTGCTTTCTTGAGAGGGTTGTACAAATGGAATCATGTGACATGTTGCCTCTCTAGTCTGGCTTCTTCCACTGAGCATAATGTGTTCTTTGTTGCACATATCAGTAGTGTGTTCTTTCAGGTGGCTGAGTAACTTCCTCATAAGAATATGCCAAAGATCGTAAATGCAGTCACCAGTTAAGGACATCTGGGTTGTTTCCAGATTTGGGCAATTACGAAGAAAAAGTCTATATAAACATTTGTGTTCAGGTTTTTGTGTTACTAGATGTTTTCATTTCTCTTGGGTAAACATATCAGAGTGGGATTGCTGGGATCATATATTAAAATGATCTTACACTTACCTTTATAAAAAGCGGTCAAACAGTTTTCCGAAATGGCAGTGCCATCTTGCATTCCTACCAGCAGTGTGTAAGATCACACCACTTAGTACTGTGAATTTCTTTTTAAATTTTATTTATTTGTTTGACAGATCACAAATAGGCAGAGAGGCAGGCAGAAAGAGAGAGAGAGGAGGAAGCAGGCTCCCCGCTGAGCAGGGAACCCGATGTGGGGCTCGATCCCAGGACCCTGGGACCATGACCTGAGCTGAAGGTAGAGGCTTTAATCCACTGAGCACCCAGGTGCCCGTGAATTTTTTTTTTAATTCATTTTCTACCCATGGGAATAGGTGTGTAGTTGTATCTCATTGTGATTTGCATTTGCATTTCCCTAATGTCTAATAATGTGCATCTTTTCTTGTGTTTACTTGCCATCTGTTTGTCATCTTCATTAAAGTGCTTAAGACTTTGGCCCATTTAAAGAAATAATTGTTTTCATATTGTAGAGTTTGGAGACTTCTCTCTTCTTTTTTCTTTTTTCTTTTTTTTAAGATTTTATTTATTTATTTGACAGAGAGAGATCACAAGTAGGCAGAGAAGCAGGCAGAGAGAGAGAGAGGAGGAAGCAAGCTCCCCGTTGAGCAGAGAGTCCGATGTGGAACTCGATCCCAGGATCTTGAGATCATGACCTGAGCTGAAGGTAGAGGCTTAACCCACTGAGCCATCCAGCGCCCTGGAGACTTCTTTATATAAGGACCATTTTTCTTGATCATAATGATTAACACTAATATTTACTGAATGCTCTTTTATGTCAAATACTCTTCTAAGATCCTTGAGTTCTCTCATTTAAATTCACAGTGGTTAAGTTAGATACTATGATTATCCTCATACAGATGATGCAACTATATCAAACACTGGCCAGGTTTTAGAAATACACATTGAATATGACTTTGACTTATAAGTGACTACAATATACTTTGGTAAATGGAGTAGCAAAATAATTTTATCACTTTCTTGGAAAATAGAAGTGATATCTGAACTGAGTTTTGAGTAGACGTTTGCTAGGCTACCTTTTGGGGAAAGGGCACACCAGACAACCTTAAGAGGTTTTTGGGGTTTTTTGTTTTTTTGGTTTTAACTGAAAGTAGTTCAGTTGGAATATAAAGTAAATATAAAGTATATTATATAAAGTATATAAATATATAAAGTAAAATAAGTGTTTGAAAATTGGACATGTAACTAGAGAGAGAGAGATGATCGTGTTATCCAGAAGCATAGCCTCATAACTGAGTACAAGCTTCAGTGTTCTCTTTCTGTTTTCTGTCCTTCATGTTTTGACTGGGTTTCAAGGAGCTTCCTTTGCTTCAGCTCCACGCTTCTCATCACTAATAACGTTGATCTAAGTTACTCTCAAGCCTCTTGCTTCATTTTATGGATTGCTCCTACTATTAGAAGAAATATGTAGTATTAAATTTCTCTTTACTGTTTTCTTTCTGAATGAAAACCATCTGAAATATCATGCTGGGGTGCCTGGGTGGCTCAGTGAGTTAAAGCCTCTGCCTTTGGCTCAGGTCATGATCCCAGAGTCCTGGGATCGAGCCCCACATTGGGCTCTCTGCTCGGCAAGGAACCTGCTCCTCTCCCCCCCCCCCCCCTCTGCCTGCCTCTCTGCCTACTTGTGATCTCTGCCTGTCAAATAAACAAATGAAATCTCTAAAAAAAAAAAAAAAAAAAAAAAAAGATTTTGAAATATCATGCTGATATAAGAAAGAAAAATTACTTGTTTTTTTGTTCAATATATCACTGTATTAGAATAGTTTTTTCCTTAAATATCTGCATGTAACGAATTGTTTGCTCATAAACAATACTTAGGTTTTAGATTAGTAATAGTCTTAATTTTGAGTTATAATCTTTTAATGCAAATTTTGATTGAGATATACCTACAGAAGAGTACACAAATTATATGTGAATATGTGAACAGCTTGATAGATTTCCAGAGTGTGAACTTCCTCTACATAGCCAATACCCAAATCAGGAAATAGAACATTATCACAATCGTAGAAGCTTCCCCAGGCCTCCTTCTTGTCACTACTTGCCCTCGCCCTCAGGGTAATCATCATTGTGACTTAGAACTCATAGATTCTTTTTGTTGGTTATTAGACTTTATATGCATTTGTGTTGAGTATGTATCTGGGAGTGAAGTTGTTCAGTTGTAGGTATATGAATGTATTAGTTATGCTGTCTGCTAACAAATTAGCCACACATTTAAGGGCTTAAAATGGTACCCATTTATCATCTCATAGTTTCGTGGGTGAGGTGGCTGGGTACAGCTTATCTGGGTTCTCTGCCCGGGGTCTCACAAGACTGTACCCAACATGTGCATTGGGGCTGCGATCTCCTAAGATCCATAGTCCTCTTCTAGGCTTACAGGGTGTGGCAGAAGTCATTTCCTTGCAGCTGTAAAACTCATGGGAGCTTGTTGCTTCAAGGCCAGCAGGAGAGTGTCTCAGAGCTCAGGAAAGGCCTAAGCCCTCTAGTTTTTTATAAATTAAACTTATAATTTTAAGACAAATGAACTTCTGCTTGCAGATGTAAAAAATAATACAGAGAGATCCAGTGGATCCTTCACCCAGTTTCTTGTTACATGGATGTTTTGCTGTATACAGATTTTTTTTTTAGACTGTTACATAGGAATATTTAGGGAAGTAGTTTTCTCAGTTCAGATTTCCAATGGATGAGCCTCTGGTAAAATGGAATCATTACCAATCAAAATTTTTATTCTTTCATGAGTCTTAAAAATTTTTTGAAAAATTTTTTAATTGGAGCTAACATTTGAAGATACTTTTAAGATCAAGATCTCTTTCTCAGGTGCCTGGGTGGCTCAGTGGATTAAACCGCTGCCTTTGGCTCAGGTCATGATCTCAGGGTCCTGGGATCGAGTTCCGCATCGGGCTCTTTGCTCAGCAGGGAGCCTGCTTCCCTCTCTCTCTCTGCCTGCCTCTCTGTCTACTGTGATCTCTCTCTCTCTCTCTGTCAAATAAATAAATAAATAAATAAAATCTTTAAAAAAAAAAAAGATCTCTTTCTCATCAAATTTTCTTTTTTCAGTGAATAGTATTACTCAGTGGTTAGTCACACTGCAAAATTAACACAAATCCGAACCTGTCCACACTTCTGATACCAACTAAAAACTCAGGGGGTTCCCAAAGCCACCTTTAGTCTTAATAATATGTTAGCAGTTCTCACAGAACTCACTGAAAGCTATTATACTTGTGGTTATGGCTTATTATGGGGTACGCTACAGGTTAAAATTAGCCACACACACACAAAAAAAGCTCATAGAGCAGTCTTGGAAGCTCTGTGCTTCCACAAAGCTTTCCCCATGGAGTCAGGTCCCAGCATTGATGTGTGATATTAGACATAGAGTATTGTTTACCACAGCAGCTCACCTGAACTTCGGTGTCAAGAGCTTTTATTGGATGTCCCTCAAATAGTCATGACTGATTGCCCACATGGTTGATCTCAGCCTCCAGGTTGACTAATAATAGATGATTCAAAACCCCTCCCCCCAAGTCATGTGATTGGTCTTTCTGGTGTGACCAGCCCCACCATATGATATAAAATGGCTAACTCCTGACCTTAAAGACATTCCTATCAAGTATGACCTGTGTTACCTCCCAGAAGCAAAGGGAAGAGGCCACATCTCTCCTTGGGCAAGGCCAAATTCTTTACTATGTTTACTGTTAGAAAAACAAGTTTTCTCAAGGTTTATTCAGCCTTTACTCATTCATTCATTCATCAAATGTTTTTTTATTCTGTGTAATATATAGGTTGTTGGTCTCTGGGTACACACAGATATCATCCCTGCTCTGTAGAGCTTGCTTCCTAGTGTAATTGTGCATTGTGATTCTGTTAGCTAACACCTCCAAAACACCATAGACCAAAACAATAGTCTAGGTTGAACTCTCCTATGAAATGAAATTGAAACATTCGTTAACCTATTATAACAATGTTTTTCAAACTTTTTTGACTAGGACCCAGTATAGAAGTGTCTTTATAAAATGTTTGTGGAATATGTATTTGTAGGGATGTGTGTCTGTTAAGATATAACCAACATTTTACAAAACACTGGTCTGCTTCACTTATAAAGAATGTTAATGACTATTCACTGAATTAATGATTCAAAAGGAGATTTCAACTCACAGTTCAGAAACATCGTCTTGGGGTGCCTGGGTGGCTCAGGCCATGATTCCAGGGTCCTGGGATCAAGCCCCACATTGGGCTGCCTGCTCAGCAGGAAGCCTGCTTCTCCCTCTCCCACTCCCCCTGCTTGTGTTCCCCCTCTTGTTGTGTCTGTCTCTCTCTGTCTCTGTCTCTCTCTCTGTTAAATAAATAAATAAATATCTTTTTAAAAACCCCAACATTGTCTTAAACAGTGAGATCATTGAGAATACTGATGGCCTATTACTAGAAGGAATCAGCTTACTAGGAGGAATTGAGGTGCAAAAGTACCCATTTCCGTCGGATAGTCTCTGGATGAACAGCCTGGGAAGTATAGTATGGCTAGTAGTAATATTATTCAGTAGGGAAACTTAGGAAGACATAAAACCAGTATGTTGTTCTTTCTGCTTTGTAGCTGCTTTCTCATACTCGCTTAAGATGATCTCTGCTTCATCTTTCCTCCAGAGACTGCTCGGCTAGTCTTTCCTTTCATTCAGATTTCCGTATAAAATGGCCTCCCTCAGTTAGACCTTCCCCGAATCCACTCTAAAATGATCACCCTACCACTTCTAATCACATCATCCTGTTTTCATTCTCTGCATATCCTTTACCTAATGTTTTTCCTATTCTCTCCACTCCCTCTCTAAAATCTGAGCTCCATTAGAGGAGCAACTTCCATCATCTTGTTTTACTCTTTTATTCCCAGCACATGTAACAATGTCTGGCACGTAGTATGTACTCAAATAATACGTCCTGTATGAGTGATCTAGCTCATGTTCCTCTTAAACCCAAAACAGAAAACATTTCTCTTGGTGAAAGTAGAGTATACTGTAATTATCTTGTTCATTATACCACATTTCTGTTTGTGCAGTCTAAGATTGAATTTGCTTTTTTGGCAAGCTCATTATACCATACACTCATTTCATTTACAGTGAGCTGAAATTCCCTGGTATTTTTCACATGAGCTGCTGTTAAGGCATGCACCCATTTATTTTTTTACTTAAGTAGTTGTCTTGTGTATGTGTGCAAGCATGCCCGTATATAGATTCAGCCTCATAAGACTTTTTTTAAATCAGCATTTTTGGGTATGCACTAAGAGGAAGGCTAATCAAGAACTAATTGTAGGGTGGCTGAGGAGAGATTAGGCTAAAATGAAAGGCGGGTAGGAACCCAGGAGACTGACCAGATGGCACCAGTTCACAAATTTAAACTGAAAGTACTCATTTGAAGGGGTTTAGTGCAAACTGAGGAAGTAGAATCAGTTGGATAAATTTTGGAGGGGCTCACTTGACAAGATTAGGTTTGCTTTTTCCTATACTTAAAAGAAATGTAGCATGACTCTGCCATGTTGGGATTCAACATCAGGATGACACCCTTTCCTATCTGAATTATGTTCTCTGTCCTCTTTCCCCTCCTTCCCTACCCTTCCTTTCCCATGCACCCCGCCATCCCACACGGTGCCTGCAAGATCCTAGCTGTTCTGGTTCAAAACAAGGAGGGGAACATTTAATTGCCCTTAGTCATTTGTCAAACCTTAAGGCATTGTGGACTTATCAACAGTATTACAAGTCAGTGCCTTTCATGTTATTACTAATTCTGTTTCTGTTCTATGCTCCTTGAAATCTGAATGGCTACAACCAATATTTTTAGACGCTTTTTCCCACCTTAGAATCACTTCTGCTTATAGTATTGGAACTTAGTTTTTGAGTCCTGACTTGAGGTTCCTACCTTACTGATCTGCCCATCATTTTATAGTTTCAGGTCATATGATGACACCTTTTTTTCTTCTTTAACTTTAAAAGCTCTACCTTTATAAAGTCAGAGACACACAACTGCTATGCCTAGATGGTTATAGACCCCAGGAGGGCCTGTTTATCATTCTCATTCAGTTCTCATCACTTCTGCTTCCACGAGTAATTTTTTCTCTTGTGATTAGAATTGCATCTAGAGACACAATTCCTCACGTTACTTACTTTGCATTCTGCAAGGTGAAATTTTAATATGGCAAAATTACATATACTTTGTGATTTCTATAATGCTTTTGGCTCTTTGTATATAGCTACTCTTTGACATCAAATAAAATTCTATTTCTTTTGCCTATGACTGTAGATGAGGTTTAAATACCTTATTTTGTCCTTATTGCAGACGTATCTATGTCAGCCTCCCCTTCATATCATTTATGTTTGTTAACAATCATTTGAGTATTCTAATAGTTTTTTAAAAATTATCTTAGGATTCTGAAAATTAACATTGGTTTTTCAATGTAGTGTATACAAAAACTAAGTGTCTTTCAACATAACTGATGCTCAATTTCCCCTTTAAAAGACGTGGAAGAGTTGTTTTCCTTGGTATTTATTTTATTAATACATTCAGAGACGTTTCTAGAAGAATGAGATTGTGGTGGTTAGTGTTACCAAGCCAACTCTGTAACTGCGCGGTTAATTTCCTTACGCTCTTGCCCTTCCTCTTTACCAGGACCCATCCAGGCTGTAAGAGTGTCCTTCACCTTGGGTTCTGTCAGAATGCCACCACCAACCCCCAGCCTCTTGCGCTAGGGGAAAAAACCAGTGACGGCGACTTGATAAACTGCTTTGGAAATTGGAAAGATTACTGATTCCTAATAGATTATCATAAATTTTAATGCTTCGTGAACTTTGGATCAGTTGTCACCTATGTGGGAATGGTAGGCAATACTTAAACAAAATGGTGCTTTGTGTTTTTTTAAGAGTTGAACTCTACTCTTGTACCAGTGTGATAGACGTGTACTTATCTCATCTGTGCCTGACCTCTTTGATGTGCAGTTAGAAGTAAGATTTGATTTTATTTTTAAGCACATAGGAATATCATGAAATGAGATAAGAAAATTCACCAGAAATTATGGAAACATTTGGGCTGTAAAATGGTTTGTAAATTAACATATTCAACAAGTTTTTCGAAAATTTCTTTTCAGGACACCCATCTGGCTCAGTCGGGAGAGTATGTGGCTCTTGATCTCAGGGCCCTGAATTCAAGCTCCACGTTGGTTACAGAAACTACTTAAATTCACTTTTTTTTTTTTTTTTAAAGATTTTATTTATTTATTTGAGAGAGAGACAGTGAGAGAGAACATGAGAGGCGAGAAGGTCAGAGGGAGAAGCAGACTCCCTATGGAGCTGGGAGCCCGATGCGGGACTCGATCCCGGGACTCCAGGACCATGACCTGAGCCGAAGGCAGTTGCTCAACCAACTGAGCCACCCAGGCGCCCCAGCTTTTTTTTTTTTTTTTTTTTTTTAATTTTTTTCCCCTAAGAAGAATTTTAGGAAAGTTGCTATAGGAAGTTAATATGATTTACCAAAGTGATACTTATCTGTAATATTTTTATTTTTTAATTGGGGTGATATTTTAAATTGTTATCTGGCAATGGTCATGCATATTCTACATGGCCAAAGTTGGGGCAATTTGAACAAGTAAATAATCATAGTACCAGATTGTAACCCATAGAATAAAATAAATATCCATGAGTCTATATAGTGTAGTATATGCTATATAAATATAATAATAGTATAATTATAGTATGTATGTTATTAATATGTTGTAATTATTATTAATATGTGGTATTATATATTAATTTATAATAATATGCTATATATAAATAATTGAATGAATGGAGAGAAGAGACAGCTTTATTTACAGTAGAATTTCGATTAAAAACGTGGGGAAAATGATAGGAATAGAAAATTTGCATACCAAAATAATTGTTATAGGCAACAACTGTCAATGCATGCTAAAATTAGTGGGCAAATGCATATGAGAAACAAGATATTTGTTTACTCTCATTAGATACTTATTAATAAAAGGAGAGATTTATAGTAGAGATCATGGTAGACACCACTTTAACCAAGCAATCAAAGTCAACATCCCTAGTGAATAATAAGGTATACTGACATCATACACCCCCTGATATAGATGATCCCTGAGACGGGCACAGTGTCACATCACAGCAACAACAGTAATACTAATCTCTGATTGTTTGTTTGCCAGACACCACAGTAAGCACATTTTCGGCTGGGCCTCACTATAGCCCTAGTATCACAAGGTAGGTGCTGTTATATCTCCATTTTACAGATGAGGAAGCTGAGGCCCAAGTAAATGATGAAACTAGGACTAGAACCTGGGGCTGGCTGACTCCAGAGCCTGTTCCCTAAATAACAACATTATGCTCAGCATAACTTGTAGTGTCGTAGCTAATTTATGGACTGATTAATGCAGTATATTCAATATTGTCAAGTAAGTAGTAAACTTTGTGAGGTTTCATGGTTTGATGGAAGCAGAAGATGAACAAATACAGCATTGAACAATACAGCATTGAAAAAGCAACACACACTAACATAAAAGGTTAAATATTACTTGTTTTCATATCATGTATGGCCTTTTAATAAATGAAAGTTTTCAAAAATAAGTAAATGAATAAAATTTTTCATCAAGTATTCAGGTATTATTACTAAAACTGCCTAGCAGTGCTAAATCTAAAAAATGGATACCCTTCTCTATATTTAATCATTTATCTATTCCCTCATTCCTTCTGCATAAAGTCCAGATATTTTAACATAACATATAACACTTTTGATAATCTAAACTATTACGTTTTAGTCCCTGTTGCTTATCATTTTTTTAATATACCTTTTCTTGTTATGCCAAGCTACTTGTTATTCCCAGAATATAGCTTCTTAAGTTTCTTTATTATATAACATTTCTTTTTTCTTTTTTAAAGATTTTATTTTTTATTTATATGACACAGAGAGAGATCACAAGTAGACAGAGAGGCAGGCAGAAAGAGGGGGAAGCAGGCTCCCTGCTGACCAGAGAGCCCAATGCAGGGCTCAATCCCAGGACCCTGAGACCATGACCTGAGCTGAAGGCAGAGGCTTTACCCACTGAGCCACCCAGGCACTCCCTCCATTATTTTGAAGCACATCTCAGTCATATTACTTCATCTATAAATATTTCAACTTAAATAGCTAGAAGTCTAATACTTTTTGTCTTTAAAACACCACTGTAAAATCAGTTTTATACCTAAAAAATAATTATAATTCCTTCATAATTAAGTATCTGGTCTAAGTTAAAATTCCCTAGTAGTTTAATAAATGTATTTTTACAGTTGATCTTTTCAGGTACCTATCAAAACAGGGGCTACTCATTACATTTGGTTGATACGTATTTTAAGTGTCTCTCTTTTTTTTCTCTTTTATCATTTAGTCTTAAATCTCTTTGTTTTCTTCCTTTGCTGAAGAGACTGAGTCATTTATATGTAGAGTTTCCCACATTCTGGATATTGCTGATTACACCGAATGATGTCCTCTAACATGTTTCCTCTCTCTCCGTATTTGCTGTAAGTCATAAAACAAATTAGTATTAAGAAAAATACAACTTTTGTGAATATGTACTACTTGCCTGAATTGCTGTGTGGATGATTAAAATAAAGGCAATACTTTTAATAGTATTACCTTATCGATGTAAAGTTCAAGATTGATGACACTAAAAAAAGAAATGAATGTCATGGTTAGCTGAACGGGAGACCTGGGTACTAGTACAGGTCACGAGATGAGAGTAGGCCTTTTTAGTTTGTGAACATGGCACTTCACAGATGTGAAGAAAGCAAGTAAAATAATTGCTTTGCTTCCACCAAAAACTCTGAAAATAGATCTAAGGGTAAAACTCAGAAATAGTCTTTGACAGATTATAATTTGCTCTTGGGCCAGTTTTTCCCCTTCTTTTCTCATTTAAAGCAGGTCTTTATTGGTAGTTTGTGGAAAAAACATGTTCTATGCAATAAATAAAATCCAGAAGAAGTCACCACAGTAATGTTTGGCACATATTATTAAGATAAACTACAAATTTATTGTTTTTAGAAGGTTGGTTTTATATGAATATTTAAGTAAATAATATAACTCTTCTTAAAAAGGTTTGAAACTAGCACACCAGCTTATCACAAGCAATTTAAGAGAACTAAAATGCTTTGTAAGTTTTAATATCATATTACTATATTTGCTTTCCTTTTGATTGCAGAATTTTTAATGCTCTCCTCTTGGCTTCCATGACACCACCCTTTTGCTGAGACTGACCTTACCATTCTTATGGTTGCTGTTTGTTTTCCTTCATTAGCTCCTCTTCTGCAATTCCTTGAACTTGGTATTTTGGAGTTTCCCTGTTGGCTCTCTTGTCCGCATTGTCTCTGCAGGCAGTAACACTCATTTTCACTCATGGCTTGCTATCTCTGTTCTGTTTAAATTGTCTTCCATTGGAGCCTCTCTGTCCACTCTCACCCCTGGACCTGAAGCTTAGCGGCCCTCTCTCCTGAGGAAGGTTGGAAGATTTTTAGATATCACACAGTTTTATCTGTGTTGTTGAAAATTCCTTTTTCTTTGTTTTATTCTTACTAAGAAATTGCTTCGGTTTTAATATTTGAGACCTTGTAGTCTTTCATGTTACTTTAAAAATATGTGAAATGGGAGCTCCTGGGTGGCTCAGTGGGTTAAGCCTCTGCCTTCAGCTCAAGTCATGGTCTCAGGGTCCTGGGATCAAGCCCCAAGTTGAGTCTGGTTCTCTCCTTATCTCTGCCCCTCCCCTGCTTGTGCTCACTTGCTTGTTCTCTCTAATAAATAATATAAATAAGTGTGTAAGTAAGTAAATAAATAAAAATATGTGAACTAGAACATTCGCCCAACAGAGGAGACTGTCACCTATAGTACATGTGAGTATAGCCATGTGATTATTCTCCCCTTCCTCTTGGAAATTTATAATTTCCATTCCTGCCAATAATAAATTATTTGTATGCAACTAAAATATTTGAAATGGACAGATTCCCAGTGTGGGTTGGGTGAGTATGTGGGATAATCATTCCATCAAGAAAGGAGAGATCTGGCTTCACCCTCAGATTTTAGCACATCTAATTTCTGGAACAAATCTCTTTGCGTCTTTCTGTCATAAAGGAAAAAAGATATAACAGGTGGCATGAAAGCTTTTTAATTTTCTAATATGTGGCATTCATAAAGGCTGGCGATCATACTTTTTCATTCTGTTCTATTTCATGTTTTTTAGTGCTGGTCTGGACCCACTAAATTTATATCATGAGTTGCTATTAGGTCATGATCTGTGGCTGTGGTTTAAAAACACTCATACCATAAATCCTTGAGTTTACCCCATAACAAAATATGATATATCAGATCTTCCATATATTCCTTTCAGTTGCTATCAACATAATTAATATATCACATATGAGATCATCATTATGTTTCACTTTGACTTCTTTGTCTTATAAAATTTAGATATGATATTAAAATATAAGCCTTTTTGTTATGTTTGGGTTTTTTTTTTTTTTTTTTTTCATTTATCATATAGGTTTGGGGGGAGTATGACCTCTGCCTTTATATTTGATTTTTAAACAACTTCTGTTTAAAAAAAGTAATTTGAAACTATGACAACCTTACAGAAAAGTCAGAGGTGAAGTACAAAGAAATTCTTCCACTTTGTAAAGAATTGGAAAGTAGATTGCAGACCTGATATTACATCACCACTGAAGACTTTAATATGTATTTACTACAGATAAGGAAGATATTTTTCTGTATAACTACAGCGTAACCATAATAAGTGGAAAGTTGATACAGCAGGAGCTGTGGAATGGGGAGAAAGATAGAACAAAATACAATTAAGTAGAGCTGACAATTTAATGAGTAAACACTCATAAGGGAAAAGAGAAAGACTGTGGCACTGAAAAAAGCATATCAGCTACCCTTTTGCATGTTTGTGGTATATGTGTGGATTGGGAAATGACCTACATTAAAAATGTTTTACTTAACACCTCAGTATGGATGTTCTGTGGGAATATAATTTTAAAATACTATCTTCTCGGGGCACCTGGGTGGCTCAGATGGTTAAGCATCTGCCTTCAGCCCAGGTCATGATCTTAGGGTTCTGGGATCAAGACCCGAATCCGACTCCCTGCTCAGCGGGAGGCCTGCTTCCCCCTGCCAGCCTCTGCCTACTTGTGATCTCTCTCTCTCTCTGTCAAATAAATAAATAAAATCTTAAAAAAGAATACTGTCTTCTAATAGCAGAAGAAATATTTGACCATGGATTTCATTATTGTTGTTTACTATTAAGATTTATTGTTAAATAATTGGGACTTTGAGTCAAGTAATAGAATGGAAAAGCTTTAATGGGAGAAATGAGATATTTTGGAAATCATCCTCGGTTCTGAGGATAGTATCAGTGAGTTAAGGATATTGAAAGAAAACAAGAGAACTGACATCTTCCATTCCAGCCCTGACCTCCCTGAGGATCCGATCTTCAAATTTTCAGTTACTAGAGCTTTTAAACTTACTGCATACATATATGCATCCTTTCTTGACTAGATAACCTGTTTCTTTTACCTTCTGCTAAACCAGCACTTGGTCTAGAAACTAAGCATTTACGCTCCCTGCTCTTCACCTGCCTGTATCTAATTGATTTCTACATCTTGGAAAGGGCACAGGAATAAAAATTCATTTCATCCTAGCTTTATTGCTAGTGTCTCTGCAATTTTGAGAAAGCTGTTTGGCTTCTTTTGTATTCAGATCAGTCTGTGTACATTATGCTGTTTGAACCACATATGATTAGGAGGCTGGTGCTCATCATGAGGCTCTTTGCCTTTTAATCCCTGCTTCACCAGGTGATCTGGGGTGAGTTACTTCTTCATGTATCAGTATCCTCAGCTATAAGTATATATATACCTCACAGGGTTGTTTTAAATATTGAGTATATATATATATATATATATATATATATGTATATATATATATACACACACACACACACATAATGAAGAATAGTGCCTAGAATGCAGAAGGGATTAAATATGTGCTAGCTCTTACTACTATTGTTGTCATTATGACTTTTTTTGCTTGTGCTCAGGTTGTTCCAGCATTTTGTAATACTGCTGTAAGAGTACATCTATCATTTGCTACTCCTCTTCTCTCCATTATTGCCATTTCCCTGTTACTGTTACAGATTAAGTGAGTTATTATGTGAAAAATACTTAGAGTAGTACCTGGCACTTAGTATGCACTAAGTGTTAAGCCCTTACTCAGTGGTTCTTGTGAACGACCTCTCAGGATGGTCAGGTCCTTTCCTTGCCATTAGTGGTTCTCTAAATTTTAATTTATTCCCCTGCTGGCCAGATTGGTCTCTCCTGGACATTGGTCATATAATGTTGCTCCATTCTGAGACCTTTGGTGCTTAAAGGGAAAGAAACAAACAAAAAAAAAATGTTCTTTGATAGAAATATCATATAACTTTCCAGGACCAACTGAAAAACATGGTATTAATAAAGAAGTAAACTTGAATTTTGAAGCAGTGAAAATTTTGTTTTAGGTATGTTAGGGCATTACTTATTAAAACAGTCTCAACTTTTTACAGGAAGAGAAGTTCCTGAACTTCAGGAGGACTTGTTATTTATTTTTAGCCAGCAACTGAAACTAGAATTTTATCTGAAAAACTCCACTGTTCAGTTAAAATAGATCATGAAGGGTAAAGGTCAGGAAGGTTTTATTAGTCTTTTTATGTTAGGAAAATAAACTAATGTATTTCTCCAGGTTTAAATAAGGAAAAAATATAAGTGTTGTTATTTATTCTCTGTGGGTGTACTGACAGCTCTCCAGTGTTTTTATTGAAATCTTAAACTTCTCTTTAGAATTTAAATGAAAATAGCTTCGTCTGTCTGTTAGCTTTTTGTTAGAAGAATCAGAAGAGAACTTATCTAATTTCTTAAAGAGAAGTCACTTGTTCTGTGTTCATTTGCATGACCTGCTCCTTAACCCTTCACTCCTCGTCGGCTATTTTCCTACTTCCAGTATTTTATGGTATCCTGGAGAAAAGTAACTTTCTCCAGTAAAAATTGCACCGGATTTTGTTTGTTAATATTGATAGCTATATAAAGCCGTTTCACCACAGTTTTAGTTTTCAGATGAGCTCTTAAAATCAGGTTTTAGGTGTTTTTTAAAAAAACTTGACTGCAGGAAGTGGCAGAGCAAGAGTTAATGTGTTACACGGAGGGAAGAACAGTCCATTGGGGGTTAAATTGCAGAGTCTAATGGAATAATAACTGGTAGCACCATCTGCTGGCCTACTTCCGCAGAAGGAGTCAGTATTTTTAACGACATCTCTAATATTCATGCTGATGCATTTTGATGCTTTGTGCATTCATTTCTTTCTGTGCTTTGTTGGAATCTGGCTATCTGCTTACAGCTATTGAGGAAACTCAGCTCTTCAGGAGGGGTGTACGGCCTTTTTCATACCTAAATAGGATGAACAGTGGATATAAACTTGCCAAGGCAGAAATGTGTTGATAAATCACAATGTGTGTTTGTGGAGGGTTGTGCATCTCTTGGTTGCAGCTTGCTAAATAGGCCATTTAGGAATCTTCTTTCAATGCTTTTTTCTTGAGCACTGCCTGGGGTGGTGAAAAAGCAGAGGGCAAGCCTTTGTCTGACGCCAAAAATGTCTTCAGTGAAGAGGCCAAGAGGAAGGGTAAGTGAAAGCCTGAATGAGTGGGAGGAGGAGGGGTTCTTTGGGCTAAAAGGCTAATGGGATTGAATAACCTTCCTTATTACTGGCTGCTGCTGCGGGAGTCGTACTGCATCGCCATCTTGAGCTTGTTGCTGTTTTCTCCAGTCTTGGTTATTTGTTATAGCCTGTAGGCCTTAAGGTGGCATTTTAGTCAGCGTTCTAAACCCTCCTTCCTTTCCCAGTGCTGCAGCACTGCTATGAAACCTTTGATGAGGCAGGTATAGAAAAGATATCCAGTGAAGCACACTGGAACCAGCATGAAAATGTGTGTGGAGATTCCTGGTGGTTTTTTCCTTTGCTATAGTCAGAGGCATGTTTACGGGTAAGAACATAACAAAACTGTGATCTAAGTCTCTGTGGGTGAATGCGTGTTTGAAGAAGAGATTCTTTTTTTAAATGCTGTTGATCTGCTTCCTGTGATATTGCTAAAATATTAATAATTTTAACGTCAAACTGTAAAACTTGGGGTTTTTTTTCCAGAATTGCTTGAGCCAAATAATTATGATATAGAAAGAGAGGGGAAAAAAAATCACATTTAACTCCTTCACGGAAAAACTAAAACTTTCTCTAATTTTAAGTATGGGAATGTCTGTTTACTAACTAGCTATGTTTCTGCATAGATTGCACATTTAAAAAATGATTTAAGTGATTTCAGGTTCTAGTTCTAATTTCGTGTGAAACAGAGAAGCTTTAGATTTCTAAAAATTATAATAAACCAAGGAGTAGTCACTCTAAATTAAAATTGCTATTTTAAATTTATTAATAATTTTCAGAGTTCTGGAGTCCTGAGGAGGAAAGAAAAGACTTAATTCAAATGCACAGAGTGTTTACAGGACAGAATTTGAATCAACTAATCAAGAACGCTGTGAAAATATCAGTGAATCTACATTATCTTTCTTTAACCTTCATTTTTAAAAGCAGTAGTTGAGCTTTTTATTTTATACCTACACTAATGTCCAGATCAGCAAACTGTTTTAATTTTAAATTTGTTTGTAGCACTCACATACTGGCTCACATATTTTACTTGAAGCATAATTTTAAATGTTTATTTATGTTAATTGTTAATTGTTTTGGTGTACTTTGATACACTGTATAAAAAGTATTTTGATTTCTCTAGCCTCCATCTTCCAAGAAGAGTGATGGTTCTGGGACATATACTAAGTTGCAGAATACCCAGGTGAGGATCATGTCCGAGAAGAAGCAGAGAAAAAAAGTGGAATCAGAAAGCAAGCAAGAAAAGGCTAATCGGATAATATCAGAGGCCATAGCAAAAGCAAAGGAACGTGGGGAACGCAATATTCCTCGAGTAATGAGTCCTGAAAACTTTCCTAGTGCTTCAGTTGAAGGAAAAGAAGAAAAGAAAGGTAGACGGATGAAATCGAAGCCAAAGGACAAAGAGAGCAAAAAAACAAAAACTTGTTCTAAGTTAAAAGAGAAGACAAAAATTGGGTAAGTTGGTTGAGAATTAAACTTAATTCCTTTGTATTTTTTTATCAAAGCGCAGTCTGTTCCATCTTTTACTTTTGATTTGTGTGTAATGTATTAACTCCCTCTTTGAAGTTTTAAGTTGTTAGATTTTGTGTGTACCTTATTTCCTTTTTTGAATGAATTGGGGAATATTCCAAGATTTACTGAATTTTACAGTTCTGCTATCGTAGCTTATTGTACGTTAATCTTAGTAAAAGGCATTTAAAGTAGAAAAATATTTCATACATAAAATGGAAAAAGGAAAACAAAACAAAACCCATTGTTGTGCCCATTCCAAATTCACTTTCTTGACAGAAAGTGCATTGAAATCCTGGATAAGATTTCTTTACCTCTTAGTTGTACTTCATTGGGCAGCTTATAGTTTGGAAATGTGAGATCCAATCTTTTCTCATAAACCCACAACTTTGGACTAAATGGAATGACAAGAAAACTAAGACCATTTAAATCAACTCTGAGTAGGTCTCAGCTCTTCCTGGTCTACTCCCTCACTGTCTTTCTGATTTACTTTATGTAATAAAGAGGCCAGGTGAGGATTAATGCTCCAAGACAATTATAAGGCCAAGGAATTGCTCTAGAAGGCTACATTAATCTTTGGTGTTTTTATTTGACTACTCATCTGATACATTTTCAAAAAATAAAATATAATAAATGTTAATATTTGTGTTGTATTTAAATTTTTGCATGCAAGGGTAAAAATAGCCCAAGGTCAACAGTTTAGAATTATTTTTGCAAGAATATTTTGTCATTTTTGAAGGCGTTATGTGAAATTTTAGATAAAGTGTTTAATCTGGTTTTTTTCCACACAAAGTACATAGTAAAGAATTTCTTTATTATGAAAATCTTCATTTGCTTAAGAAATAATTGATACATTATATAGATATTTAGAACTAATACAAATTTGTAAAAAAAATTAATTCTCAGCATTTTAAATGTAGCCACCAAACTGAATTATATTGTCATATCCTGAGGCCTTTCAGTCCAAACCATTAAATAACATGGGCTCTCTTGTCATAATAGAGCAGTGAGTAATGTTTGTGATTTTCATATTTTATTTGCAGACAGCAAAAATGAAATTTGAAAGTTAAATTTGTGCTCCTGTTATATTTAAAGGTTTTGGCATGAAAGTATCTTATTTTTCCAATATTATGTCTAGTTTTAATTAGGAAATCCCATATTTAATCCTTTAATGTATTAAGAACTAGTATAATTTAAGTTTTCTAGTTTCAACTTATATGGAGACATAGGCAAAGTGCTTGTATATACTATTTGGACGGGCATTAAAAAAAATAGTGCACAAACTAAGAGAAACTGGTAGGGAAACTTCAAAAGTTACAATAAGTTTAAATTTGGGAGGGAATAGGTGGAGGCAAAAGATACCAGAAATGAATGTGTTTCAAGAAAACAATGTACATAAGGGGAAATTAGAAACAGTCATAACAGAGAGAAACTGGATTTTTGAAACATGTGAATATGATAGGGAGTAGTAATATATTGCAGTAGAATGTCTGACTTATTCTGTGATCTTTATATTTTTGTTAGAAATAGGTAGATTATTAGTAACATTTTAATATTGCACAGCATTGGTCAATTTAGTAGTTGTGTTTAGAGTGTTTGTGAGAAAATAGGTGAAAATTGTATTGGAAGGATAAATACATGGCAAGACACTGAACAGTTGCCAGAAAAAAACTTATTGAGAGTGTAAGAGCATCCTTTTGATAAAGGAATTTATAAGTTGCAGCCCCATAAAGTAAAATGGAAGTAGAATGGAGGTTTGCCTTATATATTGTTTATAAGCTGTTGCAGTAAAACAGTGACTTCTTGGTCATCTTTATCAGATAAAGATTATCATGTTGGAGGAACATAGTTGGAAATGAAATTCATTAAAACCTAGAGTTCCTATCCTAGTCAATTGAAATGTTACTGTACTTTCCAATAAGCTGGTATATTTAAATTTTGAATTTTTAAATTTCTGTGAAGTCATTTAAATAGTTAAGTTTAGGTTGTGTAATTTTAATTAACAGCATTTTATGATATATTAAACATATTTGTGTGTGAAAATTTTATTTTTGTTCGTTTGAGAAGAATTGGGCTATTGCCACTATCAAAAGACAAATGCCAGATAAAGTTGAAGGGAATGTATGCTGGAGCTTAACCGCCAGCAGTGAAACAGAAATTCTGAGAGTAGCTAAATTTGTAAACGCTAAGCTATGGTTGATGTATAGTCAGAGCTGGTGTTCATTTCACCCACACTTGTAGTTTGATATGGTCTAGAAAGAGGAAAACTAGTACTGCTTCTGCTTACTAGTATGTTTGAAACCTTTCTATCATTTCTGCTACTCTTGTAGATTAATTTTTAAAAAAATACAAGGAGAAAGGGCCCTTTTTAGAGCCCTTGAGTATAGTCTCCTTTCATCTTTACACCTCTGTGAGTTACATTGGCACACAGTGTGCTAATTGGATTAAGATCGTTGGCTTTGGAGCCAGGAGCATTTGTCCAAATCCCAGTTTTGTCACCTACAAGCAGTGTGACCCTGGACAAATACTTAACCTCTCCAACCTTTAATTTCTTCCTGTGTAAAAAGGGGATAATGATAGTACTTGCCTCATGGTGTTATTTTAGGGATAAAATGATTTAACAGCATGTAAAGCATATGGAGCTGTACCCAGAATTTAATAAATGTTAGTCATTATTTTCTGAAAACATAAATAGCATGCAGCTATTTAGGGAGAAGGCTGCGGCCAAGAGCCACACCCCTTTCTTCAAGCCTAAAGTTTCACTGGTCTGCCTAAGTTCTCTATCCATTAAGGCTCTTTTCCAAGATAGGACCAGTTAAAAAGTTAGGCAGACAGTGTTCACTTCGGTAGCACGTCTACTTAAACAAAAAAAAATCAAGCAGAAAAACTAAAACAGTTGCTAATTGTTAAGAGGGGTAATAGTTTAACTTTTTTAATGTCTTTTTAAGCATGCGAGCATGCTTCTGTTTATCAGGTAGCTAGGGTAGCATTTAAGAGAGGTAAATTTTATTTGCAATTTGCAATTATGTGGAAGGGAGTGAGTTGAAATGGCAAGCGTAAAATAACGAAGTGATGTAGGGTAACAGCCTTTTTCTACTTTAATGTTGGTCATGATCTTGGCAGTCAGGTTCTAACAAGCTGCCTTTCAACCTAGAGTAGCAGATATTTCTTTAGTATTAAGATGCTCCATGAATGGAATGGCATGAATTTTATGGAATGAATGAATGAGTAAGAGATTAAATATTAAATGTTACCAAATGGCTGAATTTGATTTGTTAAATCAAAAATAGAAATGGCAAGCTAATCCTTCACTGAAACCACAGGGACATAGCTAATGGTTTAAGTAATAGTAGAGCATTAGAGTCAAAAATAAATTCATTCTAAGACTTTAGAATTTTCTTATGGTTCTATTTGAGATTATATAGTAGTATATCACATGATTTAATAAGAGCATTTTTAAATTTATGGTTTATAACTTTAACATTTAAATTAATGTTTCCATGTTGTCAATTAGAACTTACTTCTGTGTGTTACAGATTGTTGGATTGGCATAGGTAGAATGATTTTGATACTTAAAGTGTTTTGTGGCTCTATAAATTTAATCAGCCCTTCATGATTAGACTTATTTTCTTTTTTGTATTCATAATTATTCTTTCTGTTGCTAGGCATCAGGTGGCTAGAAGTAGCTTTTCTCTTGAGTGAAAGCAGAAAACTCTGAGTTAGGAAGTATTTATCAAATTCAAGCAGAAATTAAGGATGTTGGGACTCATGGGTGGCTCATTTGGTTGGGCCTCTGCCTTCTATCAGGTTATCATTCCAAGGGCCTGCAATCGAGTCCTTCATTGGGCTCTTTGTTCAGCCAGAAGCCTGCTTCTCCCTCTGCTTGCTGTTCCCCCTGCTTGTGCACGTGCTTTCTCTCTCTCTCTGGTAAATACATGAATAAAATCTTAAAAAAAAAAAAAGGGAAGAAGGAAATTAAGGACATCATATTATAAGGAAAAACAATAAAACATAATTCTGAAATTATATTGTGCCCTTTTTTGCTGTAGTTTGTTTGAGTCCCCAAAAAGAAAGAAGGAAAATAACATTTATTAATTACCTTGCATTGTATATATACATATATATGTATATGTGTTTTTAAAATAAAACTAACATGTCAGTTTGTCCATATGCATGTCTGTAGAGATACATTTACATCTAAATAAAATATATAAGGGAAAATGAATTAACAAACTCTGAGGGAAAATATAATGGGTCATCAGAAATTGGGAATTTTCACTTCGTAGTCCATGTTGTTAATAAAGTAACAAATGAGACCCTGATTGCATGTATTCAAAATAAGAATTTAATATCTGGATAAAATACAAATATATTAACTAATTGTTTCTTGGCATCTGACCAAAAAAAACCCTGAAAAATATATGGTATAAATTTATTACATTTTTTAAGATTATTAATCATATACAATTAATAGTCTTTAGAGGTTCTATAATTTTTAAATGTCAAACAGGTAAAATGTTTTATTGACTTCCTTCCTTAGATCTAAGCTTAAACTCAGTGAAAATCTGAAACACATTCATCTGTAGAAAGAATTGATACAGCCTATAATATTTGTTATGAATTCAATGAAGATTTGCAGTTCCATTTTTAAGAACTATATCTTTACATAAAATGTATTAGTAAGGCCTGTTGTTAGCAAACAATGTGTTGTTGTTTGCTAACAACATTGATGTCATTGATTATAATGCTTGCCGTTATTTTTTTTTTAAAGATTTTATTTATTTATTTGACAGATGGAGGTCACAAGTAGAGAGGTAGGCAGAGAGAGGGGGGGAGAAGCAGGCACCCCATGGAGCAGAGAGCCCAAATGTGGGGCTCGATCCCAGGACCCTGGGATCATGACCCGAGCCAAAGGCAGAGGCTTAACCCACCAAGCCACCCAGGCGCCCCAAGGCATGCCATTATTGTATGTGTCAGTAAGAAAGAAAAAAAATATTGCCAGTTAAAACTATGGCTCATGTTTGAGTATTAAATGAATCTTGATTTCATAGATGTTAATATGTGGGGAAAATATGTATCTTAGAACCATGTAAAGTTTTCGATTTAATGCTCCTACTCTGTCCATATTTTTCAACATAAACACCCTTCTCTTTTTAAAAAAGAAGTAATTTTTAAGAATAAGAAACTGTGTTAATATATTGACCATGATTATTAATACTTAGCTAATACTTGTATCCCTAGTAACTGTATGAAACAACTCAGTGAATTCAACTTTTTTAAAAAATCCTATCTGCCCTTCAACAGGAAGTAATTTATAGTCCAAGTTACCAAGAGCATACAAGACAATGTTACTTTCACAAACTGAAGGATTAACTAAAATAAAGGACCCTTTTAAAACTTGCTTTTCCCAGAGGAGTTTAAGCTGGAGTCTTGAGTTGACCCTTAAAATGGAGAAATTTCACCAGATTTAAAGTGTTTCTTTTTTTTTAAAGTTTATATTTTATAACTTTAAAAATAGCCACAGTGTCTTTCTTTCACTTGGCTTGCAAAAAAAAAAAAAAACAAACAAACAAAAAAAACTTATAATGTGAAATAGTATTTTTGCTTGTTCCCTTCACTTATGATGAATTGGATGCATTAATTACAACAAATGGATTAATTGGGGAAGATTCATTGTTTGTCCAATTATTGCAATGAGAGAATCAACAGGGGGCAATTACAGATTGACACTGTAGAATGCAGCTTGTTACCCAGCCTCTACTAATAAACATGTGGGCAGGATTCAGATGAGTGCATAAATTACATCTGAAAATCAAATATAGATGTCAAGTATAAACATGGAGATTTTCTAGTGCAAATGAATTAACATTTCAAATTTATACTTAGTTTGAAATTGCCCTTTGCTGTCTGAAACAAGCTATGTTTTGATATTTAGTTCTTTTACTTGCCGGAGTATCTATTGCTGCAATTTGCTGACATTGATAACAGAGCCCTTTAATGCTTTAAAAAAACAAAACTTGCAAAAAGCCTTTATTATTCACATATTCTGTATTTGGCACTTTACTTAGGTGATATTTCTAAGAATAGCAAACTGTCAGTTTATTTGAAGAATGTATCTATAGTGAACTTTTAGTTTCATTTATAATGATATTTTATAATTTGTATAGTAGACTCTTTGTGATCCTTGTTGGAAGAATGGAATGCTCTTTGGTAATTGGGTATTTTATTTAGCTGATTTCATTTTATTTTTCTACTTTTGGATTATCTGATTTCTCTCACATAATATTTATGGCAAACATTTGTCCTAATACAGGCAGTAGAGGTTTCTGGTTGTTTGAAAATCAGATAAACTTTAACCTTAATAGTTTACTAAGAGATAATAATAGTTTCATATTTGTTGGTACCCCTTAAGCTATGTATATTTATTAACTGTAAGTATCTGCTGACTGGTTGAAATGCAGTGTTATTTTATTATAAAATCAGTAAGATATTGGAAATAGTAGACTAGGAATAAAGAGACCTTTGTTGTCCTTTACTAAACTTGAGACTTGGGCATTTTATTTCACCTTTTGGAGCTAAACCTTCCATATTAGTATATTGGGACTAGCACCTTATCTATCTCAGCGTTTTTCTCAGGATCAACCAAGATACTGTAGGCAAAAGCACTTTGGTGTGTTTTAAGTGCTCTATAAATATAAAATCACTATATTATCCTGAATATTTGTTTTCAGAGTTTTCTATGATAGTAACCCTGAACCAGTGGTTCCCAAACCTGGTGGAACATCAGAATCTTTTAGGGAATTTTTTAGAAGTCTGATTGGAATCCCACTTAACTAGATCAGAAACCTGAGGTTGGGACCAGCAAATCTGTATTTTTCTTTCTCTTTTTCCCCACTTTTTACTTTGAACTAATCTCAGAATTGCAGAAATAGGTCAGAGTTCCTTTAGGCCCTTCACCCAGCTTCCTCAAATGTTAACATCTTATATAACCAAAGCACGATTATCAAAAACCCAGAAAAAAACACTTGTGCAATTCTATTAACTTTGATACCTCACGCACATTTTGTTAGTTGTTCCATTGTTTTGGCCAAGATCCTACATTTCACAGTGTTGTCATCCCTCCTTACACTCCTCCAATTTGGGATGATTCCTCAGTCTCTGTGTTTTATAAATTTGTGTGTGTGTGTGTGTGTGTGTGTGTGTGTGTGTGTGTGTGTGTGTGTGTGTGTGTGTGTAGAATGCCTCTCTGTTTGGGTTTGTCTGATAATTTCTGATTAGGAATCCTTATTTTTAACCGCCTTCTAATGAAGCCTAGCTCTCACACATTTAGGAATTACTCATCAATATCAATCTAATCTTTGTTCCCCTTTGTAATGTCCCCTATATACCATTTTAGAACTGTACAATAAGCCAGTATGACTTCATTGTTTTCAAGAGTCAGTGTTCCGTGTTAGCAACCCTAGTTTTTAAATCTTAAAATATGTCTGTATTTTACTCAGAAATAGATCAGTCAAGCATGACTTAATGTTTTAGAATCGCCTTTTTCCTACCATGGAAATGTACCATTTTTTAACAGAAAGGACATGTGTAAATATTTTGAACTCTGTAAGGCTTAATAGGAAACTACTATATCTGAAATATCTCTTAAAAAGTTAGGATTTAAAAAAGATTTTTGCATAGGTTAAGAATGGTTGATGAGTTTATGAAATAAGATGCTCTTCCAGGCCTGTAGAACAGCTTGGAAGAAAATACAGAATATATGGAAAACATAATTTAAAAGGTCCTTTTTTGTGTTGAAGAACATTTTCAAGTAATTAGTATAATGAAGGTTTATCCTAAGGTATTATGGGCAATGTTTTTACTAAGACCTACCCTCCTCTGCAAAAAAGGGTAGGTATCTGAGATTCATAGGGGGGCACGGCACTTCTTTTCTAGAGATTTAGGTAATATTTATCTATAAAAATATTTGAGCAGATGGCAGAATGCATCCCATATATATTTCTACTATCTAATTTTACTTAAGAGTTATCCCTGATCTTTCCACTGAATACCACCTGGGCAGGTGCCTTGGGCTTTATTGTGTAATCACAAGGAGCATCAAGCTTACCCATCAAGGAGGAGACTTCCAGTATTGTTTCTTGATCTAGAAGCTGGTTACACATTTATGTTCATTTCAGAAAATACACAAAGCTGTTCTCTTTTGATGTGTGCACTTTTCTGAACTTACATAATACTTTCATATTAGAAGACAGGTTTAGGAAAAGTGAGGGGTTGCCTTTGGGAACATTTTGAGAGCTTCGGTTCAAGCTCTGGAGTGAGGCATACGTAATTTTTATCTCTAGTCTTACTTTCCGTGTGACTTTGAGCAAGGCATTTAACTTTCCTCAGCCTCCATTTCCTCCTCTTATAAAATGCTTGTATTCACTTCTTGGAATGGTATGAACATGAAATGAGAGAATGCATGTTAAAGTCAACAGAGACCGCCTCCATAAACAATGGCTAAATGGAAGCTTTGAAGATGTAAAGGAGTTCCAAGAGGTCAGATAACCGTGGGTTGAGGACTGAAAATGAAATAGTCCATATAGGCAGACGAGGAGGAGGAAGAACAAGATCCTGTGGTATGTAACAGTAGATAGGACCTCAAGGGAGAGTTTTATGTGAGCAGGGAAACCCGAGTAAGGAAAAGAGACCAGAAGAGGGAAGAAGTGACCAGTGAAAGTGGTGAGAGGGAATGAAATACAAGCATGGTTGGTTCCTTCATGTTGTTTCAGGAGATCTTTTCGTACTCCCTCTGAGTTCCTAGTTCCAACAGGAGCTGCGTTTGTACTCTTACTTGCTTTCTTCACGAAGTCCAAAGAGTGCAAGTGAGATACCCAGTAAAAATCATCCTTCTCCTGTTGAAGGTGGTAATCATGCCATACAAGAAGCATGTAGGTGTGACTCTTTCCAGAGGTTTCTTGCCTCATATCCAGTCATCCAGTCAGTGAGCATGTCTGTTGATTGTGCCTCCATAATAAAGTTATGCTTTTCTTCTTCCCCTCCCATCCACACAGCGTGGCCCTGTGTTGCACTCTTTATACCTCACTCGAGTTGTCATCTTCCTGACTGCTGGTTTCCCTGCCTTGCGTTTCTCTTCTTCTGGTTGCATTGCTCTCTTGTTTGAAATTCTTCCCCCCACCAATTTTATTGAGGTATAATTGACATATAACATTGTGTATTCATTTAAGGTGTACAGTCCAGTAATTTGACATATGTTCCTATCGCAGAGCTGTCGCCATCACCTCACTAGTTACAAATATTTTTCTCATGACGAGAACTTTGAAGATTCATTCTCCTAGCAACTTTCAAATACACAGTGCAGTATTGTTAACTGTGATCACCATGCTGTATGTTAAATCCGTAGAACCTATTTGTGTAAAAGTCTCATAGCTTCCAAATGCTTTATTACTTTTTTTCGTGTATTCAGAATATCTCCAAGCCGTTTGTTGTCAGTGGCAAACAAGACATTCTGTTTCAGGGGCGCCTGGGTGGCTCAGTGGTTTGGGCTGCTGCCTTTGGCGCGGGTCATGATCTCAGGGTCCTGGGATCGAGCCCCGCATCGGGCTCTCTGCTCCTCAGGAAGCCTGCTTCCCTCTTTCTCTCTCTCTGCCTGCCTCTCTGCCTACTTGTGATCTCTGTCTGTCAAATAAATAAATAAAATCTTTAAAAAAAAAAAAAAAAGACATTCTGTTTCAGTTCCTGCCCTGCGGAGCTTAAAAGCTGGCCTTAAGCTAAAATGTTAATTCCTTACATGTCATACAGGATCTTCTGTGATCGTCCGCCTGTCTAGATGACCATCTCTCTCTGCTTCCTCCTCCTGCAGTGCTTTGTGGCTCTCTGACATGCTCTGGTCCCTGTGTATTTCTCTCATTCTTCTCTAATACCCCCCTGCCTGGAATGCACCCTTTGTCTTCTTTCACTACCAGTTGAACTCCCTTTTATCATTCATTTCCTGTCTCCAACTTTACCTTTTCTGTAAAGGTACTCCTTTACAGCAGACAGAAGCACTTCTTTTGTGTTCACATTCCATCCAGTGCTAACTTCCAGTTCTGCGTTTGAACCCTGTTCATATTTTAACCCTGTTCATATTTAACGTTAGGGACTGTGTCTGCTTGATCTTCAAATCCTAGAACCTGGAAGTGTCTGGCATATAATAATTAGAGGTTCGTTCAGAAAGCACCGTGTCAGGACTTTGCTAAGAACTCATTTGCATTATCCCACTTACTTCTCAACAACAGTAGAGGTAGCTATTATAGGATCCCTGTGTTCCTGGAAGGGAAACTAAGGCTAAAAGAGATCTAACGATTTGCCAGGTGTCTTACAGATAAGCAAATGGTAGAATCACATTTAAAATCTTTGATGCTGGTGCACCTGTGTGGCTAAGTTGTTAAGCGTCTACCTTTAGCTCAGGTCATGATCCTTGGGTTCTGGGACCCTGGGATCGAGCTCTGCATCAGGCTCCTGCTCAGCGGGAAGCCTGTTTCTCCCTCTCCCGCACCCCCTGCCTGTGTTCCTCTCTCACTGTATCTTTGTCAAAGACATAAGTAAAATCTTAAAAAAAAAAAATCTTTGATGCTATGATTTCAAAGTGTGTGCTCTTAACCTTCAAGTTCTCCCACATCAATAAGTAATTGTTGAAGAAAATTCTTCTATGTTTCTGATACATCATACTTGAAAATATTTGGGGAAATTTCCTCTGTTTGGAATATAAATATCTAAAATAGAATTTCCCTGATTAGCAATTAGCGTGGTTTATGATTAGTATGGTGCTTCAAAATCATACCCTCTCATCTATTTTACCAGAATAAGGAAATGTCAGAGCTCTGTACTTTCTACCTTGATAAGGAAAAAAAACTAAAAGCACATTTTCTTTTTAAACATTAGTATTTCGTGTGTCTGTGTATACATACTAATATGTATACACACATATGCATATATATATATATACACATACATATATATATATGAGAGAGACAGGCAAACTGTGGAAATAATTTTTAAAATGAAAAAAGAGTTTTTAACTCTTTAGGAACATATAGTACAGCTAGGATAAGCCGTAGCATAAATGAAATAATTAAAGGACAATTCATTTTTAAAGTGTTTTAAGTAAGGGAGAAATTAGGGAAAAAATAGTCAAGGCTTCTAGGGAATAAGTGGGATATAAGGACATTAAGTGGAATTTGAATTTCGTAAGGGGTAGAAGGGAGAAAACCCCATTCCAAATCTATAAGACAATAAGCGAATTATTTTAATTAGTAAATACGGTTGTAGCACTTGACCTTTTTTCTCCCATGAAAAATAATTTTGAGCTTGAGAAATAAGGGATAGAACTTGAGTGCCCTTCTGTGCTTAAAAGTATGTTAACTGTAACATTGGTTTGTGTTTGTTCCATTAGAATGCAGTTCTTGTCTTGAAAACGCCATTATGGATTTCATGATAATTACCCTCTGTGGTTGAACATTCATGTGATATGAAATGGAAAAAAGTTTATCATTGCAATCTTAATATGACAACAAATGGAAAAAGGCAGAGAGTTCATACTGTTTACTCTTTTCCTCTTGAAACAGCAAACTCATTATTACATTGGGTAAGAAACAAAAAAGAAAGAATGAGTCTTCAGATGAGATGTCTGATACAGAGCAGATGCCACAGCATACGTGCAAAGAGGAAGACTCTCAAGTGAGTACTGCATTTGTTTTCTGAGAAATGAAGCACGGATAGAATTATCTAGACAGCCTAAAACTGCTTTATACTGTAGTTTAGTAGGAAAACTACATTTTATTAGATGGTAGAACTCGAAGACAGCATTATGATAATATGCTCCTAGTAGTATTACTGTAGAATGTCCAACCTGGGAGGAAACTTACGTACCCTCTCTAAACCCTTATTTTTCACACAGTAAAACCAAG
This sequence comes from Mustela lutreola, assembly GCF_030435805.1. Taxonomy (NCBI): domain Eukaryota; kingdom Metazoa; phylum Chordata; class Mammalia; order Carnivora; family Mustelidae; genus Mustela; species Mustela lutreola. The sequence goes on along the minus strand of NC_081305.1, from coordinate 29,917,033 downwards.
TCCCGGAGAGGTTAAGTAATTGTCCAAAGTCCCTGATGGCTTTTAGCATGGAGAAATATCTAGTGATATTATTCTGTACTTATAGAGTGCTTTTGAATGAACTTAAGGATGGAGATCCTAAGTTTTAGAATCACATACAGTGATAGAGCAAATGGCTCAAATCATTCCTAGAGATAATTCCTTTGGTCTGCTTCTGTCAAAGAAAAGATAACCAGTTCCATTAAAAATCCCCTAATGTAGACAAGCATACTGTGCATTTTGCCTTTTTTTTTATAGGTGGTTATTCAAACTAACCTTGTGAAGTTTAAAAAAAAAATGTTTATTTATATATATTTATAGGGAAGGTCATAATAATTCAGGCCACCCTCTGCTCTCTAATAATTTAAGTACAACTCTAGGCCGTATGGGTGGTGGCAGTTGTTGAATTACGGGGCCAGAAAGCCCCTGAATGGCCTTTCTTCTTCCTTATGCAGCTTCTTATCCAATGGGAGAGTAGTGGCTCAAGGCTCCTGGGCTGCTGCAAGAGTTGAGGTAAGGGCAGTAACTGAGCTCCTAATATTATATGGCCTGGCTTTTTTGTCACATGTTATCCTTCACTCAGGCAGACTTACAGTTACCTTATTCACCATGAGAAAATTCAGTTTAATTTTTAACTAGCATAAGGCTGGCCATTTTTCCATTATGTAATTACCAAACAAAGAAATGGTAGAATAGGTTAATGTGCACATTTCTTCCATACCTTTCATTACAGTGTTAGTTGTTTGACAGGCATGTTGCTTTAACCCAGAAATTTAAATGGAGAAGAAAAGAAATATTTTATAGAAAATGATTGCAAATCTGTATTATTGATATATTTAAATGTATAATATGAATGATGGAGAGGTCCGTGTCGTTTTCAACCACCAGGGACCATCAAGATTTGAAAGCTGAAAAGTAATTTAAGTTTCAGGCTTGGAGTCTGGTGGAAATCTAAAAATCTGAATGTGATAATTAATTTTTTATCTTTAATCTTAATACACAGTACTTCAGTAGTTTGACTGTATTTGCAGACTTCATTTAAAAAAAAAAAACCTGCAGCACATTATATTAGGATTATTATAGGAAACAATGTGTTACCATAACAAAGTATTAGGCATATACGAGTGTATTTCTGACCGCTTACATGAAGTGTTGTGGACTGATCCATTGAAGCCTCTAAGACAGAAGAAAAAAAGCTGGAAAAAAGACATTCGAAGAAAGAATTTGTCACTATTTTAAATTGTACTTTGAAAACATTAAGAGAAAGAAAGCCAGAAAAAAGCACATCAGCTAAAATGTATACACCAAATTAGTTTTTATATTTTTAAAGTAGTAGCGATACTACATGACAGAGAAAGTAATTTGATGAAAATGGTGCCTCGTTTGGCTCTGCCTGATGTGTAACTGGGTACTTTAGGAGAATATAATTTATTCCATTGTAATGATTCCAGCTGTAATCTTATAATATCTATGATAACCTTATAATATTCCAGCTATAATCATATAACTCAGACTTTTTAATTAATCTTTTAGACTGATAAAGTCTTCATGAGGGTGCAGTTTACAAATTTATTGCTCTCGTTTTATCTTGTGAAGAATCAATTAAATTTGCACTTTTGAGAGTTCAAAGGATTCTTTCAGGCCACTAATTTACAATTTACTGAAGACCTAAGTGAGCCATCTCAGAGAACTAATAGATGCCTAAATGACCAGAAAGGAAACTTAAATGCTGAAAACATGAGACAAAATCTTCTAAGAGTATACTGAATTATTCTTAGCTTTGCGCAGTGGCAGTATCGTAGCCAATGAGGTTTATCCAAGGCGCGATTATTGCTAATTGAATTATTCTTAAACTTCATTATTTAGAAGATTTATGCCCAGTGAGACATAACATTGGTAATACATGTTATTGTTAGAACAATAAATGCCATTGTTGGTTTATTAATTTAAACTATTCTTCAACATTCAGAGCCATATGATAACTGTTGTAGAACTCTAAATATTCCTGTAGCCTTGTATTAGACTAGATATCCATAGACTTTTTCTCTCAAGTAATAATAAAAATTAGTGTTTTGTTTTGTTTTTGTTTTCAAAATAAGATGTGGGAAAATTTGGGTTTCTAGAAGTCCTTTTATTATAACTTTTATAGCCACCTTCCCTGGCTCCCATATTAACAGAAGTGTAACTTTGAGTTTTGAAAATGTAAATGTCTTCATGGCCAAGAGATGGTGAGACCCATCCTAAATGAGCCATGAAGTTATCTGCTCTATTTGGCTAAGCTAACTTACCATATTAGTGCCTTTCTTTCTCACCATAGTCCACAACTCAAGAGAAAGAAGCAAAGTAAGGTCAAAAGCCACTGTCAATTTTTTGGATGCAGATAACAGTTTCTCCCCAGCCTTCTGTACTGACTGAGCCATCTTTGTCATGGCTGTGGAAATAGGAAAGGCCTGCCAAATTGAGGATTTGGCAGAAACCAAAAAGAAAATACGTGGGTTATTTTGCAGGTTACATTGTGGGGAAATGTCATGGGAGTTACTAAACATGTAAAAGAAAAAGAAAAAAAATGTAAAAGAAAAAGGAAGAAGGGGTAGATTTACCAAATATTGAGCAATAGAAAAGTTGGCTGAGATGCCTCCACCCATGAAATTTTAAAGAGGTGAAAAAAAGCAAACCTAAGTCTTTTGAAATTGTCAGGCCAACGTGAGATTCTGATTTTGTAGTGAGGAACATCAAATATTAGATCTTTAGGGAGGTAAGTAAAACCATGTGTATTTGATACGTGATTTAAAATCACTTAGTTTATTTTAAAATTATGGTACTACATGTAATACTTTTCAAAACACTGGTTCCTCTTTCATACACATTTAATTATTTGGTAGATTTACTTGATTATTTTGTGTATCTCTTCGAAAACATTTTATATTCTTTTGTTTTAAACACCAGGGATTTTGTGGCAAATATTTGATTTACCCTTCTAGTTTTATGTCCCCGATTAATTATTTAGCCAGTATTTATCTGATGCGCTTTTAAGGTTTGGGGCAGAAACTGTGACATTATTAACAGTTTAAAATATGTGTTGCCTAAAGTGTGAAATAGCTAAATAAAACATGTTTTTACTCTTCATAATGATAGTTTCTAAAGGGAGATAATTAGGCAATAAACTTATTACTAATAAAATCGGTTTTGTCCAAGCTATGAAATAGTTAAATAAAATAAATCTTTTTATTCCTAACAATTTCTAAAGAAAAGTAATCGAGGTATTACTAATCTTTGTTATTTGAAACTTTAGGAAGTAAAACAAATTCTAAGCCTGTGGCAAAGGGCAAGTTATAATGTTCCTTTAATTGAAAGGAAAAATGAGAAAAGATGACGGTTGAACACAATTTCAGAAATTTAATGTACAAAATTACCACACTAAAAGTAATTATTTTAAAAATCTCGCCTTGAAAATCGGTCATATAAGTATGTTCCTTATGGTTCATTGCAGAAAAGAAGATCAAATCGTCAAATTAAAAGAAAAAAATATGCAGAAGATGCAGAAGGGAAGCAATCTGAAGAAGAGGTTAAAGGTTCTATGAAAATAAAAAAGAATTCAGCTCCTTTACCTGGCGAACAGCCTTTACAGTTATTTGTGGTAAGACATATTTGGATTATGACTACAAATATTTGAAATCAACATAGTTTAAGATACTTTCCGTATCTTTCCTCCTAAAACCTACTCTAACTCCTGGATTCGCGTTTTAGTTAATAGAACCAGTAATTATTCAGATCAGAAACCTAGGAATTCATCCTCTCATTTTTCTTCCTTTGCCTCATCATCCGGTTTATCACCACCTTTTTCACCCCCTAAATATGTATTTCTGAAACTCCTCCAAATTCTATCTTTTCTGTAGAATATTTCTAAGTTACAGGACTGATCATTGTACTGCCTATTAAAGTTTCTCTTAGAGCTTCCCAAGTCTTAGAAAAAATAATGATGCCTTCTTAGCACATCACATAAAGCCCTTTGTATGGATTTTTTTGGCCTTCTGTCCAACTTCTTTACAAGCACTGAATCCTCTGACCTTATGAACATAGGTGCACTCTCTGTCTTTGCATATTGCAATTTCCTCTCTTAATCTTCCTTATCTGGATTGTGAACTAACTACTCATCTGCCAGCTGAGTGATTTGCCCCCTTGGGCGAGTACTTAGTCCTCTATGCCTGAGCTTCCTAATCTGTACAGCAGAGAGATGACAGTGGCACAGTGTAGTTGCAAGGATTAAATTAGTTAATGTGTGCCAAGTGCTGATAATAACGCTGAGCCAATTAAGCAGCACAGTGTGTTTACCGTGATGATGATGACGCACATGATGACGAGGACAGTAACAGCAGTGATTTCATTTTCCATTTTTTATTCCTAACATTTGACACAGTGCCTGACACATGTGCTAACTAAACTGAGTTTCAGTGTGTTCATAAACATACAAAGTGGCAGCTAAGGGAATTTTTGGAATGTGACATTGTATCTTCTTTCCTCCTTCCCATAGGAGAATCCAAGTGAAGAAGATGCTGCAATTGTAGACAAAATACTATCTTCTAGAATTGTAAAAAAGGAAGTAAGTAATCGCACATTACATTTTACCCTTTATATTCCATGGCCTTATTCCTAAAATCATAAGTATTGATTTTATTTTCTTAGGTATCACCTGGAGTAATGATTGATACAGAAGAATTTTTTGTAAAATACAAGAATTAGTAAGTATCTGAGTTAGAAAATGCAGATTTATATATAAATACACTTAAACATATTAAGTTAAATTATTTCTTTTATTTTACCTGAATTTTAAAATGTTTTATTAGTTCAAAATCTTTTGTGGTAAAATTTAAGTGAATTTTTTTCAGGTAGTATTAATTATTAACATCAAAATGCAGGAATCTTTATAAAATGTTCTTTTACAAATGATAGACATTATTATATTTATATTGTTGAATTTTTCAGATTTTATTCACATTATTCCTACACTTAGGTGAAAAACTGTTTTTAAAAGAATTAACACTGATTTCAAAACAAGTTAACTTTCTGATCATTACAAAACTGCTACAGTGAGGAAATAAATGATAAATCACATCTTGTTACCTTTGTGATTTGGTTTATCATTCTGTTTCTCTGTGGCAAATTGTACATCTTTATACTACATCCTTGAGATACAGTGATCACTGTGGCTTTATAAATTGAATGGAGTCTGTTAACATTAAATGAAATGATGAGCTACCTGTTCATAAAGTTGAATATTCTGTATTAAGTGCTGTGATTAAAAATAAATTTTAAAAAACCAAAATGTGTTATTCTATGTCATTCTAATATATTGCTTTTATACAAATTTTAGCTCCTATCTTCACTGTGAGTGGGCCACCGAGCAGCAGCTTTTGAAAGATAAAAGGATCCAGCAGAAAATCAAACGATTCAAATTGAGACAAGCACAAAGAGCACATTTTTTTGCTGATGTAAGAAAAAGAAATAAATGAAACTATTATGTGTTGAACTTTGAACACATGCAGTATTTATCAAAAATTTAAGTATTATTCATTTTAATTCTTAGGCTTCCAAGTTTGATATTTGAATACAAATGCTATCTACTTCACTCCCCAAATTTAGCTTGGAAACTAGCTGAAACAGGCACAGTGATAATTCAGAGTGGTAGATAACTCTTGTATTTTTAAATTAGCATGTATTTCAGTACTTAGAGTTAAATATGAGTGGGTTAATATCTCAAGAATTGTATCAGCAAAGTTACCCAAGTAATGGAAATGGTAATATAGCAAATGAATGGAAACTTGAGATTTTTCAGAACGTGAGATACATTACATATTTTCTGTGCCAGGTTTGTGCATGTATGAACAAATCATCATAGGCATAATTCATTTTAAAGGCCTCACCAATTACTTTGATGTCCTTTCCTGCTCTAAATTTTTCTCTTTTTTCTTTTAATAGGCTTGTTTTAGAGCAATTTTAGATTCATCTAAATTTTTTGATGTTTTAATTTGAAGAGCTTTTTGAGTTTTTATTTTGAAAAATCTAAGTTGCGAAAATAGTACAATGAATTCCCATTTGTGTGTGGGGGGGTGCGTATTTCACTATCCTTGACACACAGTGTTAAATTAGTTTCAGGTGTACAACCTAGTGATTCTCCTAGTCTGTGTCTTATACTATGCTCAGCACAAGTCTAACTGCCATCTGTCACCATACAGCACTATTACAATACCACTGACTATATTCCCTATGCTGTATGTTTTATTTTCCTACGTATATTTTGATAAGATTCCCTTAATGTTAATATTTTACCATGTCGGCTTTGTTCTCCCTCTGCCTCTGTCCTCCTCTCTCTCTCTCTCCCCGTCCCATGCACATACATTTCTTTTCTAAACCATTTGAATGTAAATTGCAAATAATTCAGTATTTAATTTTTTAAAAAATTCTGTCACATAATAATGGTATAATTAACACTGAGATAGTATTAGCTCATCTGTAGACCAACCTTATTCATATTTCACTAATTGTTCCACTTTTTATAGCAAAAAAAAGTGTTTTTGTGTTTATGGTGGTCCAGAATCCAATCCAGCATCATATGTTGAATTTAGTTGTCATGTCTCTGTTTGTCAGTCTTCTTTGTGTTTCATTACTTGGACATTTTTTAATAAAGAGTATAAGTGGTTTATTTTGTAGAATGTCCCTCAATTTGGGCTTGTCTAATGTTGCCTCAGGATTCAAGTCATGCATTTTTTTAAAAGACCATCACTCTATTGTACACCCAAAACTAATATAACACTGAATGATAACTACACTGGAATTAAAATATTTTAAAAATAAAAGACCACCACAGAAATGATGCTGTACCCTTCTCACTGAAGGAGGAGGAGAGTGCTATCTGTTTGCCCCATTACCTGTGGTGGTAACTTTACTCACTCGATTATGGTGGTTTCTGGCAGATTTTTTCACCATGAAGTTATGGTTACTTCCTTTGTAGTTATAAAATCTCCTTGAAAAAATTTGATGACCTACTCAGTTTATGGGTGTTCGGAGGCCAAAAATTTAAAGACTTAAGTTTTTACTTGACTCTGGTACAATGTAAATTGGAGCTATGCAGATTGTCTTAAAGTACCTGGTTACCATTCTGATGTTGGGCAGTTATCAAGAGATCCTGAGATGATACTGTCGTTCAGGAAGGATTTGAGACAGTGAACAGAATTAAAGACAGAACTGTGAAGCTCTACAGTATTTAGAGGTTAAGCAGAGGAGGAGAGACAGCAGAGATAGCCAAGAAGGCTGGCTATTGAAAGTGAGGCGTTCAGGAAGGAATAATAAGCAGCCAGGGAGACAAGAGAAGGAACAGCAGTCTGTTCAGAAGAGAGAAGGAGGAGTATAAAAACATGGAGGTGTGTCATAACATGGAATTTGAAAAGCATGTGTTTTTGTACTTTGAAAGCATGAAATCTGGGGCGTACCAGTGCCAATGATAGGAGATGAGGCTGGAGGACAAGGTAGGATCCTCAAAACCAATGTGGGCCTGATCCCCAAACAAGGGAGGGTCAGTGAAGGATTTGAAGCAGCGGAATAGATAAGATTTATATTTGAGAAACATCACCCTAGGGTCATTATGAGAATGGACTAAAGGGAGGCAGGAAGGTAGTTGAAAATTAGGCGGTTGTTGAGATCCAAGTAAGAAGTGATGAAGCAGTGAGAAAGAGGAAGGAGGAACCACTTTGAGTTGTAGTTGAAGACAGAATCTGTAAGAATTGATGACTTACTGGATGTGGAAGATTAAAAAAGAGAGAGAGAGAAGGACTCTGAGCTGACTTCTGCATTTCTGACTTGTGTAACTGGGAAAGTGTGGAAGGGGTGCCGTGTTACCGTTAACCTAGTAGGAAACTATAGGAAAGAAGCAAAGGTTGAAGAGTAAATGAGTGCAGTTTGAGGTAGCTCAGATAGAGTTGACATCCACTGGAGTAACTGGGTCCTGAGCCCAAGAGTCATCAGTTGATAGTGTTTGATAGAGGGACTCCTGGATGGCTCAGTCGGTTGAATATCTGCCTTCGGCCAGGTCGTGATCCTGGAACTCCAGGATTGACTCCCACATTGGGCTCCCTGCTCAGCAGGGAGTCTGCTTTCCCCCTTCCTTCTGCCCCTCACCCTGTTCATGCTTTCTCTCCCTCTCAAATAAATAAATTAATTTAAAAAAAAATAATGATGCAGCTGAGAGATGAGGTGGAGTGATTGGTCTTCAATGCATAGACCTGAAGAAAGTGGCACAAGAAAGGTGCAGAGGCTCTTCTAGGACAATTTTAAAGAATGTATCTTCGAGAGGAAGTCACTTGTCTGAGGTATCTTATTTCATAGTGTTATTCAGTTGGTTTTATTACACATAACGTGATGATTCATCATATAGACAAAGTATCCTAGATATCTTTTGAAAATTAAAAGGGAAGTGAGTCACTTATTGAAAACCTAATCGAAATCAAACTTCTGCTTGTTCTAGAAAATAGCTAGTAAATTTGTTTATTTCACTTTTATCTTTCTACTTCTTTGTCAATTATCACTTAAGTTAACTTTTTAATTTTAGATGGAAGAGGAACCATTTAACCCAGACTACGTTGAAGTAGACAGAGTATTAGAAGTCTCTTTTTGTGAAGATAAAGATACTGGTGAGGTAAATATTTAGGGGAAAAATTTTTTAATTAGGAAGAACCTCAAACTTTCCAAATATTAAAACTTACTCCTTTTTAAAAATCAATGACCTTAAAAACACTGAAAAATGTTTCATTGGTTTTTATTGATGTAGGTTAAGTATATTTAAACTGTTTTTAAGTACTCTTTTTCAAAATAGTAAAACGAAAAAATAAATTTTTTTTACAGCCTGTTATTTACTACTTAGTAAAGTGGTGCTCATTACCATACGAAGATAGTACATGGGAACTAAAAGAAGACGTAGATCTTGCAAAAATAGAAGAGTTTGAACAGTTACAAGCTTCAAGGCCTGACACAAGACATTTGGTAAGAATCATGTCTTAGACAACTTCATAAAATCTTAGCACTTCTCGTATTCAGCAGGTTTAATGTAATCTTTGCATTTTTAATTGTGATTTTGCTGTACAATGAATACCTTACTTTAAAAATTGCCGCATAGTATCTTATGTATGTTAATTTGACTATTCCTCCATTAGCTTGTGTTCCAGTTTTTTGCTCTCATAAACAATCCTGCATTGAACATTGAACCCATGTGTACAAGCCTCTGTAAGACAAATCAGAAGTGTAATCACTTAGTCAGAGCATATGTGCATTTATGATTTTGATGAGTATTTCCTTCAAATTTCCCTCGGCAAGTTCCAAATGCTTCTGTCTCATCTCTGAATTTAAGAGTTTCCCACTACTGTTTCTCTCAGGTCATGTATAAAAATATCAAAAATACCAGTTTCAGCTCAAGTTGGAGTTAATTAATTCTCTTATCTCTATAATAAGGAAAAATCCTTATTATACCCACCTTTTCCTACTTTTCTAAAAACCAGTTAATTCTCCATAACTAAATAGTTACAGTTCATCTCCTTCCATAGTACTCTTATTTTATTTTAATTTTTTTGACAAAGAGAGATCACAAGTAGGCAGAGAGGCATGCAGAGAGGGAGGGGGAAGCAGGCTCCCCTGTGAGCAGAGAGCTTGATGCGGGGCACCATCCCAGGACCCTGAGATCATGACCTGAGCCAAAGGCAGAGGCTTAACCCACTGACCCATCCAGGCGCCCCCATAGTAGCTTTATTTTAAAAGAACCTTTTTATATGGAATATTATTGAAAGCCTACATAAATTCAGTATGTTGATTTTTATTTTTTTAATTATTGACTACATGCATATCTTTTCCCTGGTCAAAAAATAAAAAGTATGCGACACCTGAGTAGCTTGGTCAGTTAAGCATCTGCCTTTGGCTCAGGCCATGATCCCAGGGTCCTTGGATCAAGTCCCACATCAGGCTCTTTGCTCAGTGGGGAGCCTACTTCTCCCTCTGCCCACCTCTCCCCCTGTTTATGCCCTCTCTTCCCCACCTCTCTCTCTCTCTCTCTGACAAATAATAAATAAATAAATCCTTAAAAATATTTTTAAAAAAATAAAAAGTAGATTATTAACTTTTCTAGTACAGAAACTATAGAATTTTAAAAGGCTATGGCAAGTTGTGCTATTGTTGATAATTAATGTTTTATTTTCAATTCCTAAAATTATTTACTTTCAATCCTAAAACATAGGATTATTGTCATATGAATTCAGTTTTGGGGAGCCAACCAAAGAAATTTACCATGAGGAGACCTATTATGATTTTATTGAATATTTTGTCCCATCCTTTTTCAAAAGTAATTTGGTCATAGAAATTTCTTATTTCACTAAAGAGGGAATTTATACATGAAAAGGCAGGAGCACTTGACTTTTCCATTAGCATCAGAGTAAGGAAAAACTGCCATGAAAAATGTGGAGGTGCAACAGAAGAGAAGGAATGAATTAGAATTGTTCATGAAGTAAGTCATATTTTGGTTTTGAGGGGGCTTTTTAAAAAAAGATTTTATTTATTTGACAGAGAGTGCACAAGCAGGGAAACCAGCAAAGGGAGAAGGAGAAGCAGGCTCTCCACTGAGCGTGGAGCCCAATGCAGGACTTGATCCAAGATCCTAGAATCATGACCTGAGCCAAAGCCAGACATTTAACCAACTGAGCCACCCAGGCTCCCCCATAATAACTTTTTCTGATAGCCAGTATAAGTATTCATCAACAGGTGAATGGATAAACAAAGTTATTATGAACATTAGTGTACAAGTCTTGGTCTAGTCATGTGCTTTCATTTTTCGGTAAATAGCTATGAGTTAAATGGCTGGATTATATGTTAGGTATATGTTTTATTTTTTAAGAAACTACCGAGCTTTTTCCAATTGGTCATACCATATTACGTTCCCAACAGCCTTGTGTAAGAGTGCTAATTACTTCACATCCTTGTCAGCACTTGGAACAGAGTTGTTGTTGTTGTTGTTTTTTTAAAGATTTTATTTATTTGACAGAGAGAGAGAAATCACAAGTAGGCAGAGAGGCAGGCAGAGAGAGAGAGGGGAGAAAGCAGGTTCCCTGCGGAGCAGAGAGCCCAACGTGGGGCTCGATCCCAGAACCCTGGGATCATGACCTGAGCCGAAGGCAGAGGCTTTAACCCACTGAGCCACCCAGGCGCCCCTGGAACAGTGTTTTTAATCTTAGCAATTCTAGTATATATATAATGGTATGACATTGTGATATTGGTATGACATTGTGATTTTCATTTACATTACCTACTGATTAATGATGTTGAGAATCTTTTCATGTGCTTATTTGCCATTAGTATATCTTCTTTAATAAGGTGCCAGTTCATATATTTTACCTATTTTTTATTGGCTTGTTTGCTTTCTTATTATTGAGCTCTAAGAATTATTTGTATGTTCTAGATGCAAGTCCTTTATCAGATATATGATTTGCAAATGTTTTCTCCAAGTCTGCGACATGTAGTTTCACTATATTAACAGTGTGAAAGAACAAAAGTTTCTAATTTTGATGAAGTCCGGTTTATCTGTCTTTTCCTTATGGATCATACTTTTGGTGCTATAGCTAAGAAATCTTTGCCAGAAGTTTTTTTAGTTTTAGGTAACGTTTAGGTCTATAATGAATTTTGAGTTAATTTTTGTATATAGTACATATATGAATCAAAGTTCATTTTTTGCTTATGGGTATCCAATTGTTCTAGTACCATATTGTGGATAAAACCACCTTCCATTCCTGGGGAAAATCTACTTGGTCATGATACCAAGGATATTGGTGTATAGTGGGTTTTTTGTTTTGTTTTGTTTTGTTTTGTTGTTTTGTGTTGGTAATATCTTTTATTTTAGTGCCTGGGCTTCGTGGAATGAGTTGGAACATGCTATCTTCTTCAATTTTCTGGAAGAATTTGTGGAGAACTAATGTGGTCTTTAGACATTTGTAATATTTCACCATAACACTGTATAATTTTATGCTTCTATAATTATTTTAAAAGCAATGTTTTTACTGTGTATGAGGTTTGTGCAAGATTAGAAAATCTGGAATACACCATTCTTTGTTTTCCCACAAAGGATCGTCCTCCTGCTAATATTTGGAAAAAAATTGATCAATCCAGGGACTATAAAAATGGCAATCAACTCAGGGAATATCAACTGGAAGGACTCAACTGGCTCTTGTTCAATTGGTACAATAGGTATGTAGTGTACCAACAGAAAAAAAGTTAATGTGTTGTTTTTTTAGTATGTGTCAAAATATGTTAAGTAAAATAGTTACTGGTGTTGCTATATTATTACTGTCATGGAGTCTTTATTATTGAAAGTGAGGTTATCTCAGGAAGATGTGTAAATTATAATTTAGGATTTTGACTTAAATTGCTTCACTTAAATGTATGCCAGTCAGAATAGAAGAAAGTTGATAAGATGATTAATAGTAAAATTTGAAATGCCTTTCTCACCATCATAAAACATTTGTTATGTTATGGGTTATTTTTCAACTTATCAGCTTATACTGCTGTCTGCCAGTAATTGAATCTAGTTAGTAAAGTGTGAGCAATTATATCAGTAAGAATTAAGTAGGTCTATTATTTAAGTCTTTAGAGAAGCAGATTATCAGCAGTTGATGAGGAATAGAAATCAAAATATAAGAACCTAGTAATGAATTTATGCTTTCTATTAATTGTTTATTTTCCAAGTTCAAAATGCTGGGTGGAACATTAGCTCACTTTTTTACAATGAGAAGATAATTGCAAAAGAAGTGAAAAATGGACCCATGATTTGGAAAGTATAATGGCATATACAAGAGAGCAAGCAAAGGCATTGTGATGAGTAATAACAGGACAGTTTGATGACACTTTTTATTCAGAATCATTCTTCCTTGTTTTTACTTCTCACATGATTCTTCTGAGTCGTTGCACTCAGTAATTGTGAGTCCTGAGACTCACTCATGTGGAGTTGGGGGACCTGTTAACTCCACACTGAGCTCTTTCCTCTAGAGCTCGTATTTTCTAAATGTTTATATTTTCTAAATGTTAACCATCATTTTCTAAATGTTTATATTTTCTAAATGTTAACCATCATTTTTCCTAAGAGATCCTTCCAGGCAAAATATGTTTTGCTTGAATCCCCTCGTTGCTGCCCTTCCTCATTGCCCACATTGCTTGTTTTAAACTTCCAGCACTTTCCTCAGGCCATCTGTCACAACCCTACTCTCTTCACCCCAACGCGACTGGTCCATAGAGAAGCCCAGGGCCCGTAGGTGAGCTTGTTCAAGTTCTTGCCTGCCCTCACAGCCAGGCCAACAAACGTATCTCCATTCGTAGCTTTTCTTAGCTGTTCTCATGTGCCAGAAGTTAAAAGGTGCCTCCACAGCCAAGACTCATCCACACCTCTGTTCTGACGTGCCGCACAGCCAGGTTTCTCAGAGCCTCACTCCATCAGCTGTCCTCCTGCACTCTTACACCTTCAAGCCTTCCCAAGACTAGTGCTGTCCCTTCACTCTGCAAACAAATCTGGGTCAAACCTTTCATAAAAATGCAAGAAAGAAAAGGATAAGCCTTCTCTTGTTGGTTCTGTTTTTCCTTCTAGCGCCCTTGAGCCATCAGTAGTTTCGTGGAAGAAAGCCAACAGGAGCTTCCTCATCGCCAGCTCGCTTTAAACCTTTTGCTTCGATGTGATAATTTGTCTTTGAAACGTGTAACTTCCCAATCCAAGGGGTAGTTTTCACCCCTAGTTTGCTTTGTCCCTGCTGCTTTGGGTTGTGGTAGCTCCTGCAAACCTTCCCCTGTTCTCACCCCCAGCAGCTTCCACCGCGGGACTTTCTCCAGACCCTGTGACTTGGAGATCTGCTGGTTTCCCTTCCTCTGCTTGCCCTTTCAGTGTTGCATTTTCCTCCTAACAGTGCTCTTTTGCTCTTTCCTTGTAGTACAGTTTTGTTCATCCTAAGCCATACTCTACACAGCCTGTGCCTTCATTTATCAATAACATCCTAATGGTCTGTATCTTTATCTCTAACTTGAGATATCTCTAACTTGAACTCCAAGCCCATATTTCTGTTTGCCTCTTGCTACTTTACAGTCTATCTCACTGTTCTTTTATCAACACAAAATTCAAAATTAACCTTTTCGTTTCCCCTTTCCTCTGTACCAAACTTGTTCTTCCAACATATTTTGTATTTCAAATACAAAAGGGGCCCCTGACTGACTTGGTCAGTAGAGCATGCAGCTCTTGATCTTAGGGTCATGAGTTCAAGTGCCACATTGGCATGGAGCCTACCAAAAAAAAAATAATAATAATAATAATAAGTAAATAACATGATTCATTTAGTCAACAAGACTGAAATCTGGCTGTCATCCAATAACCCATATATCTGGTTGGTCACTAAGTCCAAATCATTCTCAGTCATAGTTAACTTTGGAATCCATTCTCTCCTCCTGGTCCCCTCTCTCTTAGTCCAAGTGCCCACCATTGTTCCCTGTGTTACTGCAGTTAACTTTCCCACTCAGTGTTCAGCTTCTACTCACTTCACCTTCTAATATCCACAGTAGAGCCAGAGTGAACCTCAGAGTACAAACGCGATTGCGTTGGGTTTCTTTAAAAATTTAAGTGACTCCCATTGCATAACAGAATGATGTCCAGCGTTCTTTATTGTGACCTCTTCGTATCAAAACCCTTTTACCCTTGTCTCAAAACCACGTTTGTGGTCTCCCAGTTGATCGTGTTCTTTACACCTCTGCTCCTTTGCTGTGCTCTCTGGCAAAATCCTACCTATGACTGACCTCTTCCCTGAAAGAGATCGCCTTTCCTACCATCTCTTTTTGCCAGAGTTGGACACTTAACTCCTCTGAGCTTCTTTAATAAACTTAACCCTGAGGGTCCTCAACTGGGCCTATATTATAATCATTTGTGGAACTTTAAAAAAAAAAATTATAGCTGCTTTGTCCTACTCCATAATGTGTAGGGGAGAGCCCTGGTTATCTGTGTTTCCTTCAGGCTTTTAGGCTCTTCTAATGCACAGCCAGAGTTGAAAACCAGTGCTTTGTTTGTGCTTCCATGATAGGACACTGTATGATTTTTATTCACTATGTGCATGTCTGCTTCTCTAATAGATACAAGCCCCTGGAAGGCAGAGAACATGTTCTGTTTCTTTTGTATCCCATCTTCTCATACTGTCCCTGAGATAGAGAAGGTATTTAATCAATGCTTCCTGAATAAATAATATATTTAGTTTGTCTTACTCCTGCCATTCTTTAACAAAATCATACCTCTAACAGGTGTTATCTTTGTTTTGGAGCTACAGAAATCTATAGTTTTCCCTTTGCGGGATTATAATGAGATTACAGTTTCATATATTTACAAAAGGATTTGCCTCGTCTACACTTCAGCAATTTTTATGTTTTTATAAATGCAAGTATTTAACTTGATCTTTGATTATTTTTATATATTTATCATTAAAAATGTTATAGTGTACAGAAAAACCCACTGTATACATGGATAATATATTTGTTTATTTCAGACGAAACTGCATTTTAGCAGATGAAATGGGTCTTGGCAAAACCATTCAATCAATTACATTCCTCTACGAAATCCTTCTGACTGGTATAAGAGGACCTTTCCTGATTATTGCTCCGCTTTCTACTATTGCAAACTGGGAGAGAGAATTTCGTACGTGGACTGATATTAATGTTGTGGTTTATCATGGGAGCCTGATTAGCAGACAGATGATACAGCAATATGAGATGTACTTCAGGGACTCACAGGTGTGTTACTGGTGATTTTGTTTGTTGTTTGAAAGGCCAAGTTTGAAATTCAAAGCCAATTATTACGCATTCATTATTTTCAAATTTGGAATGAATTTTATTTGCCTATGTATATCTTAGTTCAGTCTCTTTATTAATCATCTTTATTCTATCTTAGTTCAGTCTCTTTATTAATCATCTTTATTCTACAATAAACTTGAGTAGCTCAAGAGAACAGGGACAAGGAATTAGGATCATGTTCTGGTTCACTATCTAGTATGCTGATTTATACAAATGTACTAATTTGATTGTATCCCTAATTTTTCAACTAGAAATTTTTCAACTAGAATAATTGTTTTACTAACTGCTTTAAAAAAAAAAACACACATTAAATTTATTTTTTAGAATACTACCTGTCTCTTTAATCAGACTCCAATTTTCTCCCTCCATTTTTAAAATTCAAATCTTCAGTGAACACCATGGGTTTAAATGCCTCTTGAGATGAAACCGTAGGTTCTCTTTCATGTTCAAAGGATTTTGATTTTAGACACATCTTAAAGTTTGGTTTGTTTGTTTTGTATGCAGATACAAGCATACCTCTCTGTTGTTTTCCCCCTTTGGATTGATTACTCCAGTGCTCTGGTGATAGGGTGGTTTTCTTCTCCTCTGTATCCGGAAGGCACATTTTCCATTTTACTTTGGCCTCTTCAGTAGGAAGCTTAGTAGAAGATTTCTTATTTTTCAGCTAAATACACACATCATAAAATTAAGGGATATCATTATAATAAAAAATTTTCTAGCAGAAAGTTAAAATCTAGAAAGCATTAAGTGCCAGTTGCAGTTTTGAGCAGTTAAATAGGACTCTTAAATTAAGAATTTTATTAAGAAATAATGAACAAGATTAATAAAAACACAGTTCACACAAAGTTATACTCTTTAATTGGAATAGGTTTATTGCCTAACATTTGGCTTCAGTGGCACCTTAATACTTTATTTTTCTTTCACTAATTCTTTTGTTTTATAAGGATCATTATAACATCTGATGTGATAGCATCATGTGATATGATGCAGGTTGAAGTAAGTTAATGTGCCTAGCCTTGTACTACTTTTCTTCCCAGTTGTAATTGATTTTCTACCTATTCAGAATGGAAAATGGATGAATTAATTGATTTAGTCCCTCTTACTTTATGGTTGAAACAACTACATTCCTATGAAATTAAGCATCTATATAACCCTTTAGTTATTCCTCAGTTTTATTTTAACTATCACCTTTGTACCTTTCAAGCCTCTGACATCTCAGATTATAGTTTGATATCCTTCCATAGTGTTTTATTCTTCTCAGTCATACATCTGTAGAATTTAAGAGCTGTGTGGTGATCATAAAAATGATTATGATCGACTTAGTTCAATCTCATTTTTTACAGAAGGTATGATTAAAATATTGGGATTTTGAGTGTTTAAAAGGGTTATAGTTTTAATATATGTCTCATATGATTTTGGTATAAACACAATAGTCAAAAAGCTAAAAGATTCTTAATGGGTTAAAAACTGAATAGTATATATTAAATATTATATTTTGTGGTAAATGTTATATACTCTAGAAGAATACTATCTGACAGGTTTAAAATTTAAAAAGGTAAAAAATGTCTCCTCTAAATAGATCTGTGCTTTGGATACATATTTAACTTGGAGTTAACTCTTTCATGTAATTTTAATATAAATTAATTAATTGAATATTTAACTTCTGCTTTTTCAAGTTATTAAATAGCCTGATATCATAGCAGTAGTAAAATTACGCTAAGATTTTTCTGAATTGTCCTGAAAAAAGTAAAGATAATAACACTAATAATCACATTTATTGAGTATTTACCATGTGCCAGGCAGTATGCCAGATATTTTAGATATGTATTTCCTTTAATCTTTGTAATGTATACCTTGTAAATAGGTAATAACATCAGCCCCATTTACAAATGAGGAAACTGAGGTAAAAAGTTATGTGGTTTCCTCCAAAATCCTGGCGAAACTGGGATTACTTAGAATCAAAAACCTTTGTTCTTAAACATTGTGATATCACTTTAACTGAATGCATCCTGTCCCCAGTTGTTAGAACTGTATAAATGGCCTAGACATACACTTTATGCCTTTTTTAATAGTATTCTGCTGGATCTATTATTCAATGTAATGGCCATTGTATATAATCAATATGAATTAATCTAATTAAGTTAGTAGGAATTAAACTCTAAATCAGAATACATGATCTTTCTTAACCCTTCATTTCTCGTAGTCCATGATAATTTACAGTTTTCAGTCCCATTTAAATATTCTCTTGGCTTGGATTCTAGGACTTCATACTGTCCTATATCACCACTTATTCCTTCTGAAGCTCCCTTCTTATCTTCCCTATCTAAACTTGGGGGTGACCCCAGGGCTCAATCTTCAGACTCTCTTATATCCATACTCATTCCATCAGAGGTTTCATTCAGTCACATAATTTGAGTACCAGCTATACTGCTAGAAACTTCCCAAGTCTTACCACCAACTCTGACTTCTTTCCTGAATTCCAAAGTCCTCTCCAAATGCCTATTCAGCTGTTCCACTTGGATGTCCACTAACTGACTCAAACACAACATGTCC
This sequence comes from Mustela lutreola, assembly GCF_030435805.1. Lineage (NCBI taxonomy): Eukaryota > Metazoa > Chordata > Mammalia > Carnivora > Mustelidae > Mustela > Mustela lutreola. Next base: position 29,898,571 of record NC_081305.1, on the reverse strand, counting down.
AGAATCCTGAATTTTCTCATTGTAAGTAAGTAGCAACACCACCTTAATTGTTCAAGATGAAAAAATTTTACAGTTAAGCTTGAATCCTCTTTTTATCTCACTCTACACCTATCGGTTAGCAAATCCTATTGTCTCTGCCTTTAAAATGCATTCAGAACTGAATACTTCTCATGGCTTCCAATGATGATCTCTTGCTTGGATTACTATGACAGTCCCTTAACTGGCCTCTATGATCTGTCCTTGGCCTCTTCACGACAATTTTTACTACAGCAATGCAAGGGACTATAATCATAGCACTTCTTGTCTCACAACGCCCCAGTAGCTTCTTGCACAGAGAAGGAGCCAATCCTTGGCACACTTTCAAGTCCCAGTACAGCTTCATCCCTCCACACTCCATGGGTTTCAACCTCTCTAGCATTCTTATCATGCGAAGATTGCCACAGATACTTCCACTTTAGGGCCTTCACACTTGATACTTCTTCCAAGAATATTCTCTGCCTTAGATCTCTAGGTATCACCTGGATCTTCCGGATCTCTCTCATCTTCAGGACTTTGTTCCAAAGTCACCTCTCAGTCATGGCTTCCCAGCCAATCCATAAAATTTCAGTGATCACCTTTGACCCCATACTTATTCTTCATCCCTGTTTTATTTTAATCCGCAGCTCTATCACTTTCTGACTTTTTTTTTAGTTTGCTTTTTTTTCTTATCGACTATGTCCTACATTTGAATCATTGGACTATAAGTTCTCCTTGGATAATTATTTTTGTCTGTTTTGTTTACTATTATCTCCAGCATCTATAACAGGTTCTGGCACATAGACACTCAATAAATATTTGATAAATAAACTACTCAGGTGGCTAATTTTGATAGTAACTATTGATTTGCTATTGTATGTGTAAACTCACGGATATAAGTAATAAACACTAAAACTGAAATTTCATTGTCCAAATTTTGTAATGGTCATTTCTTTCTTGATCTGAAATTGTTACTATAACACCTAATATTTATAACACTTTATCAGAGAATACTTATTTGAATATAATTATAAATTAAATAATTGTGTTGGCACAATTTTTTACATTCTTGAAAACACTACAATTTCATACAGTTTTAACATTAAAATCCTTCATTTAAAGGGCATGTGTGCATATATAAAAATTCAAGTGGAAAATGTTTTATAGCAGATGTCATTAGATGTATTTTTATGCTATTTGACAGGAATTAAAAATTGTGATGAAGACATTCTAGCAAATTATTGTATTTGATAATAAATTTCTAGGGGCGTATCATTCGAGGAGCTTACAGATTCCAAGCCATCATCACCACTTTTGAAATGATTCTTGGTGGCTGTGGAGAACTTAATGCAATTGAATGGCGATGTGTGATTATTGATGAAGCACATAGGTTAAAAAATAAAAATTGTAAACTTCTAGAAGGTCTGAAACTCATGAATCTGGTAAGTAACTTACCATTATTATTACTTAGTGCAGTTTCTTAGCTACATGGTGAAAGGTCAGATAGAGACAGAGAGCTAATATTAAACTCACTCCTTTTTAGAGTATATATCTATCTGAATTTTATCTTTGAGTTTTGTTGCATTTTCTTTTGTTTTAATTACTAAGGAAAAAAATTCCATATGCTCTGCATATGTTGGTTATAATTAATAAATGAGATTTTTGAAAGTCTTCTTACTAGTGTGTTTGCTTATTCCAAATTAGTCTTTTGCATTTTTAATAGTTTCATTTAATTACAATGACAGAATTAGTAATGAACACTTGAACAAATAACTCCAGTATGCAGAACTACATTCCATAGAACATGGAAGCACCCTTTTTTACTTCCTTTCTATTGATGCCCATCCCCAGTTCCACTGCCCACTCCAGGATTTACAGACTGATGTGTATCTTTCTAAACTAAACTTTTGCCAGTATATACATACATATGCATATACACACATACATATAGAAATTTAGAGATTTTATTAATTTATTTTTTAATATTTAGAGATATTGTTAAATATTTAGAGATATTTAGAATAAATATTTAGAGATATTTATATGAGATATTTAGAATATTTAGATATATAGATAGATATTTAGAAATATTTAGAGATATTATTAAATTTTAAATGATAATTTATACTATCATCAAAAATATTTATTTCTATTACTTTTATATGTAAGGTATAATACAAGTCTAGTGTAAAAGCATATTCCAATCAGCTCTTCATAGTGTTACATTATAGCCTTAATGATTTGAGAATTGTCCTTGTGTGAAAAGTCAAGTGATGATTAACCAAATTATAAAGAATGAGAACCATTTTGTATACAAATTGCCATATCAAGAATTGTTGAGTACAAAAGAAACAAATACCTTCTTTGTTCTTTTTCAGGCCTGTTTCTTTGAGAAAATCTAAAATATGCTTAATTATTTAGAACCTTTCTCTTAAAAGCATTCTTGAATAGGTAAAAATAGCATGCTAAGTCAAGTATTACAAGAATGATACAGAGTTTTTAAAAGGTGATTAAGAAAGTAAATTAATGAAGATTCTTAAGTAGAGATGTATTTTGAATTGACTCTTAAAAATTGAGTTAGAAAAATACTTGCTTTTGAAACACTGAATATTTAATAACCTATATCAGTTTTCATATAACTTTAGTCCTGTGGTGTTTGACATGAATTATTCTTGATTTATGTAGGAACACAAGGTGCTTCTGACTGGCACACCTCTCCAAAATACAGTAGAAGAACTGTTCAGTCTTCTTCACTTTCTGGAACCTTTAAGGTTTCCTTCTGAATCAACATTTATGCAAGAATTTGGGGATCTGAAAACAGAGGAGCAGGTATCCTCATTGGTCTTTGTAAATAAGACCATCAACCCTCTTATCACTGTGATTGTGTATGTGAGTTTGTAACTGCATGTGCATATGTGTTTACATCTTTTCATCCTTTTCTTATGCAGGTGCAGAAACTTCAGGCTATTCTAAAGCCAATGATGTTGAGAAGATTGAAAGAAGATGTGGAAAAGAAGCTGGCACCAAAGGAAGAAACCATCATTGAAGTGGAACTTACTAACATTCAGAAGAAATACTACCGGGCTATTTTGGAGAAGAACTTCTCATTTTTATCCAAAGGAGCAGGGCAGACTAATGTCCCTAACTTGGTCAATACCATGATGGAGCTCAGGAAGTGCTGTAATCATCCGTATCTTATTAAAGGTAGCTAAAAAGGATTATTTCCTTGAACAAATACTCATGAATTAAAAAAAAAATTTAAAAACCCACTACGGGAGGCACCTGGGTGGCTCAGTGGGTTAAAGCCTCTACCTTCAGTTCAGGTCATGATCCCAGTGTCCTGGGATTGAGCCCCACATCGGGCTCTCTGCTCAGCGGGGAGCCTGCTTCCTCCTCTCTCTGCTTGCCTCTCTGCCTACTTGTGATCTCTGTCTGTCAGGTAAATAAATAAAATCTTTAAAAATTAAAAAAAAAAACTTACTATGCTGCAATGGCTGTTACAAGGAAAGGCAGCAATGCTCTAGCTCCCCACTCTGGTGCTCTGAGAGGGGGTACAGGTGTTTCAGAATGAGGGCACCCCATGATCAGTTGCATGCCAGCCTACTGGAACTGGACTCGCATTCAGTCTAACCTGGACTGGATATCCTTCTCCAGTTGAATCCTCCTCCTGGGCAAAGACAGCAGAGTCTACCTTTGGGCCTCCGGATTCCTCCTCCCCCCACACCCCCTGGTCTCTTTCCAGCCAGTCCAGGTCTCCAGTTAGTGTCTCAGCTTTTGGACTATAGTAATGTTACTTTTTAAGGTCTTATTAGGTTCTTTGCTAGTGTTCTCTCTGTGTATCTTTTCACTCATTCCTGAGAATATATTTCCATCTTTATCCAGGACCCGTGGTTTCTTAGCCCTGGAGCTCACTCTCTTGCAATCCTATTACTTAATGACCAGATGGGTGGAGGGAAGGTAGAGAGCCTTTAGTGCTGATTGGACTGTCTGAGGAAGAATGCATCACAAAGACCTACAACTTGACTTCCCTTGTTTCCTTGTTTTGATGGCCAGCAGGATACCCATAGACACATCCAGATTGACTGTGATCACCCTTTCGTGAGGATGACTGTTTTATTGGTGTTTAAACAGGAGGTGTTTGTTTAAAAATACATGTTCACTCATGTAGGTTAGAACCACACTTTCATTAATTCTTTCCCTAATAGCATTCATTAAACTTTTAGCAAACGTAAATTTATATAGGGCATTAAGCCAGAGGTGTGGAGAGATCAAAAGTTGCTCTAGGACATTGTCCACATCCTCAGTGGAATTATAGTCTAGTGTTGATGGGTGTTTAGCCACAAACATAAATAATTCTAATGAAAACAGTATACTTGTCATCAGAAAGTTTTAATGTATTACAGAAGCCCAGAGGAGCACTAATAACCATTTTTTTAAAAAGAAAGCAACCAGGGGTTGTGTGTATCTGTGCACTGTTGCTATCTTCTTACGTTTCTTTGGCAGGTGCTGAGGAGAAAATACTTGGAGAATTTAGAGATACATATAATCCAGCTGCTTCTGATTTTCATCTTCAAGCAATGATCCAGTCTGCTGGTAAATTGGTCCTTATTGATAAATTGCTTCCCAAAATGAAAGCCGGAGGTCATAAAGTGCTCATCTTCTCTCAGATGGTACGCTGCCTGGACATCCTGGAGGACTATCTCATTCATAAAAGGTAAGGCATAGGATTCATCTACTGAATTATACTGTGAATTACACGAAGGATATGCTATTCAGGATTTTGCATCATTGTACTGTAATCTGTCTTTATGCATCTATTGCTCTTTATCTAGGTAAGAACCCATTTAAATCTGAGTAAAGGTAGTTTACAATTACGAGTCAGGTGTTCCTCTAACCTACATATGTTGCAAATAGTAGGCGGGGCTAAGGAGATTGATGAAGAAACCTTTGTAAATTGACAAGTATTTTTTGACTTAAGAATGGGTTTATTAGTGTCCATCTTACTTGATGTAAATCTTACAGTAATGACACTTTAAATGAACCGTCTTCAAAAATTAAAAAAGGTTCAGTACCTTTTCACATCTTTCATTGTTGTAATGAGAACCTGAACTTGCTACACTTTGACTCTCACTGTATACCATTTGACCCTTGTTCATGCTTTCAGTCTTTTCTCATTTGTTTCATGTGGGGTTTGATTTTGTTTTGGTGCGCGATGGCAAGATAGTCTTCAATACTGTCTAACTAGCATCTAGATGAATAGGATATTCATCATGGGTTATTTTCTCATAATGTTAGTGCTCCAGTCAGATATCAACATGTGACCCTGAAAGAGAATCTAAAGATGTGACTTTAGATTTTGGTTTTGACCCTTATATATAAGTAAAGGTCTGTAGTAATTTAGATTATCAGAAGTTGTGCAGTTCATTTTTATTTTTCATTTATTTCTAGTTCTGTTTTTAGTGTCAGTGTTTTATTCTTTGGTCTAATTCCAAAATGTATTTTATTCCCAACTTCATATCACATAAGTAAGAAGGAAGATAAAATTTCAGTATTCCTAAAAATACCTATTCTTACTTTTTCTTGATTTCCTGATACAAAGAACTTCATAAAATAAAGATGAACTTCATGGAAAACCCCAAATATCTTTAATGTCACATTATTAGAAGTCACACCCCATCTCACAGGTACTGGAGACAACAGTGAGCTCCTCCTGAGACTCTAATAAATTCTTTTTGTAAAGAAGTATCTTGAACCAGAAGAGGTGTGGCAAATATCCTGTGTATTCTTCTTCTAGTTTCTAAATTTTTATATATTTTAATTTTATTAATGGCTGTCCATTTCTGAATTTTATGTAAATGAGGAAAGATAAAAGAAGTTAAAAATTAACTGCTTAACAGTAATTCACTCTAAAGAAATGGCATTCTACAGCAAGTTTTAGAATGTTCTAGAGAACAGGGTTTTTTACCTAAATTCTTAATGTTTCAAATATTGTTAATATCTTGAAAATCTGTTAAATGAGGCAAAAAGCCTTATTACTATTTTCAAATCCTTTCAATAAGTACTTATTTAAAAAGTTGAAAAAAATATTAGTATTTCAGTTCGCCCTTGGTAGATACAATTTACAATCAAGTATGTCTTGAGATGGGTGCCTGGGTGGCTTAGTGGGTTAAACCTCTGCCTTCAACTCACATCATGATCCCAGGGTCCTGGGATTAGCCCCATGGTCCTGCTTCCTGCTCACCGGGAGTCTGCTTCTCCCTCCCTCTGCTTGCACTTTTTCTTGCTCTCTCTTGATCTTTCAAATAAATAAAATCTAAAAAAAAAAAAAATAATAAAGTATATCTTGAGAGATTAACATGATTGAGACAGAGAAACATTGGTAGGCTTCTTGAACTTCTATGAAAGTCTTTGCTTTTTATTAAAAAAAAAAAGTCATTATATACTATATCATAATGAGGTCAGTAAGGTAGTTTTTGTGTGTTTAATTCCAGCTTCTGAAAATGATATTCATTGTGATGGCATTTTACCTATACAAGAGGAATGCAAAGATTTTGTATCTTTATATTACTTGTGTTTCCTCCCTACCACCAGCACTGAGAATTATAAAACCGTAGAAACTAGTTGGGGTGATATTGCCTCTTAATTTTATAGTAAACATAATGTTGCAAGGAAACTGACTTTACATTTGATAAAGTGTGTCTTTATTTTCATTATATTCATTAACTAAATTTATGACATTTCATTTGATAGATACTTATATGAGCGAATCGATGGAAGGGTTAGAGGGAATCTTCGACAAGCTGCTATAGATCGATTTAGTAAACCTGATTCAGATCGATTTGTTTTCCTTCTGTGTACCCGAGCTGGTGGGTTGGGCATCAACCTAACTGCTGCTGATACGTGTATAATTTTTGATTCTGATTGGAATCCTCAGAATGACCTGCAGGTAAATACATTGCTTGGCAAAAGAATTAAATTTCTTTTTTCATTCCTAGAACTGTTTTTGATCCTCAACCTCTTGTTTTTTTCTGAACAAACGAACATGTATGTTTCCCTAAGGAATATTTCTGCCAAATCAAATAGATTAAATTATCTTAATTTTAATTTAATGACAAGAAAATATACTTATCTAGATTATGTGTCTTCTAAGTAGGTTTATCTACTTGAGTACAATATTTGTTTGAAGTATATTATGTAAATTTGAGAGAGGCCTAAGCTTTAAGAGTGACTTCTTTGTGGGGCACCTGGGTGGCTCAGTTGGTTAAGTGTCTGCTTGGTTTCAGCTCAGGTGCTGATCTTAGGGTGGTAAAGATTGAGGCCTACCTTGGGCTCTACACTCAACGTGGAACCCACTTGAGTGTCTCTCTCCCTCTGCCCCCTCCCTTGCCCCACATGCACAAGTGTGTGCTCTCGCTCACTCGTTCTCTCTCTCTCCCCTTCCCTCCCTTTCTCCCTCCCTTTCTCCCAAATAAATAAATAAGTCCTTTTTTAAAAGTTCTTTATAATAAATAAAAACTTCAGAATCTTTCTTTCTGAAAAATAAGCACTTATCTTACTTTTATCTTCTCAATTATCAATATAGTATCATCTGCATAGAATTAAGACCTAATAGACTATGCCTTTTTATGAAATACTGTAAAAATTTAAGATACATGTCTAAGTTAAGATAGTACTTGGACCTCATAGAAACAGGAGTATTAATATTAGTAGGGTGATGAAATAGCATCAAAGTTTGTAGAAGATAAGCATCTGGGATAGATATGAGAACAAAGATTAAGAAATTCTTTTATTTTTCATGGTAGACTTTGTTGTATTAATATTATTACTTTAAGCTGTTATAATACCAAATACGGTAAATTTTTACTGAGAATATACCTAGCTCAATAAAAAATAAGGTTTTAACCTCTCATTTGTGTAACTATATGTAATCTAGTTCAAAATATCAAAGATCCAAAATTAATAGACCAGCGACAAACTCTTCCTGTAAAAGGCCAGGTAGCAAGTATTTGAGGCTTTTGTGGATTACATAAGGAGTCTGCCATACGTGCTTTGTCATTTGTGTTTATGGTCCCTTAAAAGCGTAGAAGCCATTCTTAGTTGGCAGGCCAATTTTGGTCCACAGGGTGTAGTTTACCAATCTCTAAGAGAAACCCAAATTATAATTTTTTGCCTTTTGGATGCATGTTTATACTTACACAGTCTACAGCACATTTGATGTTCTAAAAGTTAATCTAAAATAAAATCACATGATAGAACCTGAGGAGAAACGGGAAAAACTATATCAGACTCCCCAATTTCTTCCTCTCACTTGATTTTTTCGTACTTACTGCTAATGTAAATCTAGCCTTCATAGACCAATGAAAAATTTGGCCTCTTATACTTTCCCTACACCTGGAGCAAGGTTCTTCACCCACAGTTCTGAGTATACATATACAAAGAGTATATGATAGAATAAAGATGTCAGCAGAGTATAGCATCAATGCCACCTGTAAGTTTAAAGCCACAAATTATAATTTAGTCTTCTGAAGATAATGGGAAGGTGATTAGCAATTTGTGAGAAAGCCACTGATTCCTTGAAACCTTTAGAGTCTAAATTTAAAACATAAATTTTAAGTTTTGTGGAACCCCAAGATAAAATAAGAAGTTCTTGGGGCACTTGGTGGTTCAGATGGGTAAGCGTCCAACTCTTGATTTCAGCTCAGATCATAACCTCAGGGTTGTCGAGCCTCAGCCTCCAAGCTGATGTGGAACCTGCATAAGACTTTCTCTCCCTCTCCTGCCCCTGCCCCCCTTTCTCTCTCTCTCACTTTCTCCCCCGTCTCTGAAAAAAATAAAGTTCTTATATAATCTCCGAGGTCTCTACTTCCAATGCATATGCATATTAAGTAATTAGTTCTTTTCTTGTTTAAGTAAAATTATGTCTCTGGAGATACTCACCTTAAGTTTTTATCCCCCTCCAAATTACCCAGCATAACTAAAATGTATTGAAAAGTTTATTGATAATGTAGTAGAAAAAACTCGAGAAATTCAGAGTTATGTTTTAAGTTTAAAGGTTGAGTTGTCAGCAGCTAAAAATAATCTGTTCATAGCAGTTTACATTCCTGTCTAAAGGTATTTTGATGATACCCTCTTTAAAAACATTAATTCTTCATGGATTTATTTATATTCTCTGAAATACAAGCTTAAATTTTAACTTACTGCTGATTATGAAATCATTTCTCATTTTAGTAAGCACTACCTTAATTTCTAGAAAAAGGTTATAGCTAATTCTATAGCAAGAGTTTCTAAAAATTCTTCCATACTTTTATATTCCATTGAGATAGTTTATTGTTAAATGCCTTTTGTGTAATCCCCTTTGTGCTACTTTGTAAAGTAAACTGAATCTGTAACTTCATTTTTTATAGGCCCAAGCTCGTTGCCACAGAATTGGTCAGAATAAAGCAGTTAAAGTCTACCGACTAGTAACTCGTAACTCATATGAGAGAGAGATGTTTGACCGAGCCAGTCTGAAACTGGGTCTAGATAAGGCTGTGTTACAGAGCATGAGTGGAAGAGAAAGTAATGTTGGTGGTGTATGTATATTTTCTTTTCACTTGTAGTGTTTGTGTTCTTACTTGCATTTAATTTTAACTTCAGGTAGTATATCATTTAATTTTGATCCATACTGAATGCAAAATACTTTCATGTAAGGAGGCATTTCAGAATAGACCTGTATTTAGTTAATGCTTATGAATTCTGTCCTGTCTGTATTGCTCCAGTGCTCATGAATTCTAAGAATGTTTTCAAGGCTGAACTTCTTTGCTCTGCTTTTAGGATGTTTGTATCATGGCATAGCAAAACAGAATTTGTGAATTTTTCTGCATTATTTCTATAAACAGCTTTTTCAAATTTTTGTGTCAGACTACTGGCATTGGCTTTGTTTTGTTTTATATGATTTTGGGGAGCATGTTTTCCCCTCAAGATTGTTACCCTATATCTAGTGCTTGTAACAGCTATAGAATGCTAGTACTAAAAAGAACCTTCAGAGGTTATCTGCCCCATAGACTTTGTCATAATTGAAGCTATTAGAGGCACATGGCAAATACTACTTTAAAGATAATAAGAAAGAAGTCAGCAGCTTCAATGTGTTCTTTCAGAGAATTCTCTCTTGTATATATGATAAACCCCAGAGGCAGTTTAAACTTGACTCCGTGTACATTTTGGAAAATTTGGGGGATGGTTTCTCATTTTAGGAACTGCATAATAATACTGTTACCAAAATTATTTTCTCTTTAGATTCAACAGCTTTCCAAAAAGGAAATAGAAGATCTGCTTCGAAGAGGTGCTTACGGTGCCATTATGGAGGAAGAAGATGAAGGCTCTAAATTCTGTGAGGAGGATATCGATCAGATTTTACTACGTCGGACAAAAACTATAACAATTGAGTCAGAAGGACGTGGGTCAACATTTGCCAAGGTAACAGTGAGTGATATTTTATAAATATACTCGTAATGTTGACAATTTAAAAAATTTCCCTCTTTTAGTCTATTAATTATTTGCAGAGTATATATTAAACATACTTAATATTTAAATAAAGTAAATTAGCTTAGAAGCAGAAGGTTATATATTCTTTTCCTTCATTTTTTTTTCTGACCTCTGATATCAAATTTCACATGCATTCTTCTGATCCTAGTGAAATGGAGTAAGTATAATAACCAAAAATCGTTCTATGCATTAATCAGAATAGAACATTTAAAACCAGATTTAGAAATTAAAGAACATATATGCTGAAGCCAGAGCAAAATGTGGGTAATAGTGTAGGAGGTTAACTCATCTTAAATTAACTGACTATAATTTAAAGTATTTAAAGAAGAGAAAGAATTTCTAATTTCATCTTAAATACTTAAATCTAATTTGGGGAGGGTAAAACGAAATTTGTGTCTTGAAAGGAAGTGTTCATAACAGTCTACCTTATTTTGGGAAAACATTTCAAAAGTTTACTAACTGCCTTTATATTCACCCCCCCTTTTTTTTTATAAAGAGATATGGGGTAAACCTATATCTTGTATTTATCTGAAGAGTTTCTTATTACAGAATTCTGTCGCCTGCAGTGGTTCATACAGGTTTTCTCTTTTCCCCTTCCTTTCCTTTCTGTAGCCTCCTCTCCACTTTCACTCCAGAAGAGTCTCTTTATCTTTAGGAGAATTCTGTTTTAGAGCAAGTACTGTAGATACTGCACCCAAAGTAATACCAGTCTTCTAGTGAAAACTTTTCTCTTGCATTCAATCAGCAAACTAATGAAATCATGTGTCAGGTACCTTGCTACATCCTGGGAATACTAGAATGAAAGGATTCTAGTTGCTGAAAAAAAGCAAAGAAGGAGATGATTAATTTTGCGTAAAATAGAAGAGCCAGAGATTCAGGAAAGCCTTTGCAGAGAAAATCACATCTGAGCTGAGTCTTGAAGGAAGCGTGAGTTTCACTGTGTTACAGGGAGAGTCACAGAAATGAGTCGTGTGTTCCTAAAGTACAAGTAAGATTTGAAGGAATATGGTACAGGCATTATAGGTGCACGGGGTGAATTAAATGGAGATAAAAATGAAGGGATTAGGGAGGTCAGACCCAAATTGTGAAGGGCTCAAAAAAATTCCATTTTGAGGAATTTGAACTTGATCCTGAGGCAGTTAAAAAGCTTTTAAATCCCTTCAAGCAGAAAATGGACATAATGAATGCAGTTGAGGAGTTTAACTCTAGCAGCAGTGTGGAGAATGAGTTTGAAAGGAGAAGAACTGGAGGCAAGGATACCAGGTAAGAGGCTTATATCGGATATGGTGATGGGTGAGTAGGGTAGTGGAGCACCACTTGAATCAACGGGAATTGATGACCCGTTAGAAATGTATGGAAGTGGGGAGTCAAAGGGACTTGAAGATTTCTGGCTCAAATAGTATGGAGGGTCATGGAATCATTAAGTAAGCTAGAGAATTCACGAGAAGGAAGTTTATGTGGAGAAAACAAAATACCGGAGGCTGTTGTATCTGTGGCACTTACAGGGGATTCAGGTGGAGGTGTCCAGGAGAGTTGCCTAGGAAACAGATTTGAGAGTTCACAGAGAAGAAATCAGAAGAAAGTAGTATTGTGGAAACAAAAAGAATACTGCAGAAGAATAAGGCTGAGAACTACAACTGGTCACCACTGGACTCTAACTGCTTTCATGAGAAATCTTGTTTACTTGGGATTCCTTGGCTATACCCAAGTTGTCAACATACTGTGCAGATAGTACAGAAATCACCTTTGTTGGTTACGCTGCGCCTAGAGATACTTTCCTTAAAGGTTTTTTTTTTTTTCTATTGTAATTAATGTAGACATGAGTAAAGTGTTTAATGACCACAGGTGATTCCAAGTTTCCTCATGTACAGTGTTAATGAAAATCATTATGGAAAACCAGTACACTAGAGTTTGATTTCTGACTCATAAGCCGAGTGACCGTGGACAATTAACCTTTAAGAGACTTTCTTGTCTTTAAAGAGGAGAGCATCATAATCTTGCTTGGCCTTTTCCACTTTATAGTAAAGTGCTGTATGAGTATTATTTTATTCAAGTATACTCTAATCATAACCAGCTGTGCTGTAAGAATGTGAAATACTTAAACATTTAAATTTCTATTTGAAAAACCCTCATACCATGGAGTAATTTGTATTTGAAAAGAAGGCTGACTGAAGAGGCACTTCAGTGGTTGAGGAAGTCCAGAGAGTTTGCCTGTAGTTGTCTTGGAATTTGTTCATTTCCACTGTTGTGAGCGAATGCCACTGTATGGTGGACATTTGGCATATTAGAATACGGCACCTCTGTACAGGGGTACCGAAGGTGCAAAGTTGATAGTATTTTATGCTTTCTCTGGAATTTCCAAAGATTTCCTCTATGTTTAATTGTTTTAAAGTGGTTTGGATACATGAAGTAATTTCAGTCTTTCTTTGCATTATCAAAGTTTTTTTTTATGAAAAGCTCTATATATGCAGAGTACATAATAAGACTCTTTATTTAGACTTAGTACCTATCCAGCAAATGAAACTCAGTATTGGTAGCTTCGTTTGTAAGTGGTTCTATCACCTAAACCTTGTTTTGAGATACTTTTGTAAGGGCAATCAGGTGGACCCAAAAAATAGAGAAAATTTTTCTCATTTGATTTCTGTATTTTCTGGTAGAGAACAAGACTTTGAATCGCTTAATTCACAAAAACAAAGCAGTCTATGTATCAAGCTTCAGTGAATTGCTTATTTGTAAGGGCCCTTCTGTGGCGCCCACTGTCCTTCTGCTACCTTCTGATGTAGGAAGATGGATTTCTGCATTTAAAAAGTCTTCCCTACGCAAACAATGAATCATGGAACACTACATCAAAAACTAATGATGCAGGTGCCTGGGTGGCTCAATGAGTTAAGCCTCTGCCTTCAGCTCAGGTCATGATCTCAGGGATCAAGCCCACGTCAGGCTCCCTGCTCAGCAAAGAGTCTGCTTCTCCCTCTCCCTCTGTCTGCTGCTCTGCCTACTTGTGTTCTCTCTCTCTGTCAAATAAATAAGAAAAAATCTTAAAAAAAAAAAAAGAAAAAAATGATATATGGTGACTAACATAACAGAATTAAAAATAATAATAAAAATAAAAAGTCTTCCCTTGTAAATAATAAAAGGATTTAATGATTGAGGGAAAACATTTAAAGAAAAATATTTTTAGAGGAATTAGGATATTAAGATTTAACATTTGGAAGTAATCAGTATACCTGTACGATGACATCTTCTACAATAGGAATTTTATTTCTGTAGGCATTCATTACAGTCCTTGAGAATTTTGGAAGTCATCTTCAAAATAAGTTGTATGTCATTTAACAATAGTGAATAGAATTCTTTAGAAGTTTTTTTTTTTAAATTTTATTTGAAAAATAAATATATCATTTTTCTTATAATGAATATAACAGAAGCTACTGAATTGTGATGTATAGTTTCTTCCAGGCAAATTATTTTAATTATCAGTAGTTATGTGGTAGCAGAATAAAAGCAATTATCTACTGCAACATAAAATTATTTTAAGGTTAGCAACCATAAGCTTGATTTCAAAAATTTAATTGTTTCTCTTTAACGGCTTTTCGTATTCAATGCCCATGTAAAGCAGATGCTCATTTGCCAGATCTGTTAAATCTCAAGAAGCAAGTGTCAATGAAACTATAATATAAAATAAAACCCTATGAACTTCAGTGAACTTTTCAGTGTTTCTGGAAATTGAAGAGTTTATAGTAATGAAAGTATGGATGTCCTATGTCCTCACTTAAGAAAAATTCATTTCTGAATTAATAAGTAGACATCCCCTCATGGTTTAGGAATTACTTGAGTAAAGTTAAATGTCTATTCCTTATATTCAATCATAACACTTTGATTGTCATGCAGATGATAAGGGCTACTACTTTTCATTTCATTAGGCGAGTTAGCCTGTATTCTTTTTAAGTTGGATATGAGTTTGTATAATGAGTGGTTTATCATTAAGAGGTATCTCATTGTATTATATCCTGTTGCCCCTGTAACAAATAACCAGAACACAAATTATTCTCTTATACTTGTGGATGTCAGAAGTCCAAAATGAGTCTTGTAGGGCTAAAACTCAAGGTGTCAATAGGGCTGGTTTCTTCCGATGCTCTAGGGGGGAATCTGTTTGTTATCTCTTCCACCTTTTACAAGTGCCTGCATTTTGTGGCTTGTGACCATATTATTCCAGTCTCTGCTTTTGTTGTCACAAAAGTCTTTTCCTCTTTCCCTCTTATAAGGACAGTTGTGATTATATTTAGGGCTCACCTGTATAATACAGGCTAATCTCCCCATTTCAAAAATTATTAACTTTATCACATCTGCCAAGCCTCTTTTGCCATAAACATTCACAAGGATCCAGGATAATATTTCACCACTTGTTGTACACAAGCATCTTAATAACCTAGCCTCAAAAGCATGTTTGATGGAAGGAACATACTTACTACTTGGTAAGCAGTGTCATGAACAGAATCTTAAAGTTCAGCAAGAAGCACTTAGGATTTTAATTTTGTTCCTACTCGTTAGGTGCAATATTAAAATTCAGACTACAAATATAGACAGTGGTATAATGAAACCTATGCCCTTGTCTCCTAGCTTCATTTATCAGCAATTATCAACTCATGCCAAGTTTGCTTCGTCATTACTCTCTCCATCTTTCATATTATTTTAAAGGAAATCCCAGACATTATATATACAAACATATATATAAGATCTATGAAAATTTCTTCAACACAGCCACAGTACTTATTATGTTTAAAAATAGGGTCTCCTGCATGGCTCAGTTAAACGTCTGCCTTCAGCTCAGGTCATGGTCCCAGGGTCCTGGGATCGAGTCCTGCATCAGGCTCCCTGCTCAGCAGGGAGCCTTCTTCTCCCTCAGCCTCCTGGTTTCTCTGTCTCTCTCTCCAATAAATAAATAAATAAATAAAATCTTGGGATGCCTGGGTGGCTCAGGTGGTTAAGCGGCTGCCTTTGGCTCAGGTCATGATCCCAGCGTCCTGGGATCGAGTCCCACATCGGGCTCCTTGTTCGGCGGGGAGACTGCTTCTCCCTCTGCCTCTGCTGCTACTCTGCCTGCCTGTGCTCTCTCTCTCTCTCTCTCTCTGGCAAATAAATAAATAAAATCTTTTTAAATAAATAAATAAAATCTTTTAAGTTCAATGAAATAATAAAGATAAAATTATCAGGGCCCCTAAGTGGTGCAGTCAGCTGAGCATCTCTTTATTTCATTCAGCTCAGGTCATAATCTCGATCAGTAATTCGTCGTATCATCGGTTTTCCAGTGTTCAAATTTTCAGAGTTCCAGTCTTCTTTTGAATGTCATAAATAGCTTGCTTGTTTATAGCTGTTTTATTATCTCTTTAATGTGTAATTTTCTGCATTTTAAAATTCCATCAAAATGGGTTTTTTAATGAAGATTTTTATCATTTGATTATATCCCAGATAATTAGTCATTATCTTAAAGCCATTTACGAATTATATTCTCCTTTGAAAATTATGTGACTGTATTCTTCCCTTTAATTCTTGTAAGTGTTACCATGCGTTTTCCAGGCTCTTTCTTTTTTAAAGCACCATGTATCTTCACTACTTCTTTATAAAGCACTTTATAAAGCACTTTAATGACTTTCCTTGAAGTAGCATATCTGTTTTCAGGAACTTAAGTTGCAAATAATGGTTATTAGTTTTTAAGTTCCAGTGTTGAGTTGTAAATATCTAGTTTCTTCCAACTAAAAGACTGTATAATTTATACAATATTTAAGAAAGTAAATCAGTTATTTTTTTCTTTTGTTCCTCTGTAATCTCTTAAACTTTTACAATGGCTATGCAGTATTTTTGTTGTAAGGAAAAGTATTTTTAATGTAAAGACAGATGGTGACTTTTTTCCCTCATATCCTGTATTACATTTTCTTTAGGAGGCACATCTATCTAAAAATATGATAGAAATAAAGTAGTATACCAGAAAATGAACTGTATGGGGCAAGCAGGTTTGAAATTTCTTGTGCTAACCTAATTTCTTAATACTCATATAGCGTTTCTAGAAAGCATATCTCTGTCCTGTGTAGTTTCTTCACCAAAAGGATTTGATCTTTACTTACCAAAAGCTTGAGCTAAACAAAAGTAATAACTTACTTAATCTTTTCCTAAATCCACAGCCTGTGTTGGCAGTGAGGCTTTTGCCTTAGCATTTGCTGTGCTGCGTTTCAGGCCATCCCATTTGGCACATCTTTTAAATGTATGTGTGTATGATGAATTCATATTCTATCCCCAGTAAAAGTGAAGAGATGATGTTGTGAATATACTGTGGTAGATTTTCCTCTAAGCGTCATAACATTTTAAGAAACTGCCATTATGTGTTTCAGGCAAGCTTTGTGGCATCTGGGAATCGGACAGATATTTCCTTAGATGATCCCAACTTCTGGCAAAAATGGGCTAAAAAGGCAGAAATAGATATAGATGCCATCAGTGGCAGAGTAAGTATTTCTTTCCCTTTAAAAAAAAAAATTACCTATTGGGATACTTCGGTACTATTATTGTAATATTTTAAGGTATTCAACTGTGTACTTACTGAAATAAATTTATCTGAATAAATAAATTGATGTGCGGTATTAAAATGAGCACCTGTTGAGCCAGACACCGCTTCAGTTTAATACCTCCGATATCTGCCGTGATTGGTGGTAATGCAGGGGAAGTTTAAGTTCGGATATGTATATTCTTTTTTTTTTTTTTTTTTTGTCAGACAGAGATCACAAGTAAGCAGAGAGACAGACAGAGAGAGAGGAAGGGAAGCAGGCTCCTGGCCAAGCAGAAAGCCCAATGTGGGGCTTGATCCCAGGACCCTGGGATCATGACCTGAGGCGAAGGCAGAGGCTTTAACCCACTGAGCCACCCAGGCGCCCCCGGATATTTATATTCTTAAAAGTACAATGTTTTTCGATTTTTAAAATGTCTTTAAATCATCAGTTACTTTGATTTTGCTCTTTAACTTTGTTTTCTTGGAGTCTGCTCCCATTAATGATGATCAGTCAGATATGAAAGGAGATTCCCTTAGAATTAAGAAAGGACCAAAAAGCTAAAGAACAGTTTGTAGAACTGATAATAACATAACTGTTTACTTCATAAGACATCTAATTACTGTGTAGGAATCAGTGTTTGCAGCTTACGAATTATCAAGATAATATAAAAAAGAATATAAAAAAGAATTTTATATTAAGCATTGGTGCATGGGATCTATTTTAACAGCCTTTTAAAATGTAAAACTTTACAGTGAGAAATAACACCACTACCATACATCATCATTATTACTTAATATATTTCAGAAATAGAAGTAATTCTATATGGAACAAATAAGTAAATTTGAAAAGATATTTATAAAACATCATTGGGTATGCATGTTTATATGCCTAAAAAGGCAGGGAAATCTTAAAGCCATTATCAAAATTAATAAATGAGTTTAATGAATTAACTGGATGAAAAATAAATATGCCATTTAGTCTTCTTAAATATCAGTACTAATAGAAGTAGAAAAATACAATGGAAGAAAACATCTATTCACTGTAGAAAAAAAGTTACAAAACATTTAGGGGTATACCTACTGACAGATGTGTATGATTTTAGTAAAGTGAATTATCAAATTTAATTGCAAGATTTCTCCGTTGGAAATTGAAAACTACATATTTTAAACATTTTTAGAATTTATAAGCATAGAAATGCAACCCAAATTAAAAGCTAACAGTTGTTTCATATAACCAAATGATATCTAAACTTCCCCTGGAAAAATGAATTGTCAAAAATATTAAATGGACTTTTAGGAACCTGTCTTTCAGCAAAAATCGTACATGTACAGTGATGATACAGTACAGTGATGCTCATTGCCACATTCTTTGTTTTAGAAAAAATGTGCAAACTAATTAAATTTCTTATGATAGAGGATTAATACATCTTTTACTATTTAATGCAATAAGTAAAAATAATCATGTATATCCCTATGTACTACTGGCCCAGAAAGACCTCCAAAACAGTTAAATTTTAAGAGAGGGAGATGTGGAATGATGCTTATAGCATATTTATTTATGATTTTTCAAAAGGAGATATTGGGGGGCGCCTGGGTGGCTCAGTGGATTAAGCCGCTGCCTTCGGCTCAGGTCATGATCTCAGGATCCTGGGATCGAGTCCCGCATCGGGCTCTCTGCTCAGCAGGGAGCCTGCTTCCCTCTCTCTCTCTCTCTGGCTGCCTCTCTGTCTACTTGTGATTTCTCTCTGTCAAATAAATAAATCTTTAAAAAAAAAAAAAAAAAAAAGGAGATATTGGGAACCCACAGACATTCCTATGTATTTATGCAGTAGTGCAGCTAGAGCATACTGTGAGTCAAGGACCATTCTCACAGTAGGGCTCATGTGCACAAGACAGATCAACAACTGCTTTGATAGAGCTTACGGATTCTGGTGGGTGAGACAGAAATAGACACATACATAAGATGATATCAGAGAGGGAAGAGAATAGAATAGTCAGATGGTTGGGAATGCTGGGAGGTGTGACAGCATGAAATCAGGTGGTCAGGGGAGGTCACTGAGGGGACAGTTGTGCTAAGATTGAATGACCAGAAAGAGCCAACAATGTAAAGACTCGAAGAAAATCTTTCAAGGTGCAGGGGATGGCATTGAGCTGCTGGTGGAAATAAGCTCCGTTGTATTCCAGAAATAGAAGTGACATTGTGGCGGAATGTAGGCAGTTAGTGAGGAGGTGATAGGCAAGGTCAGAGGTCTCTGACCTCTGGGTCAGGTATGGGTCATAGCATAGGGCCTTGAAGATTACTCTGAAGATTTAAGCACTTTATAACTAAACTTATGTATGCATGTATTTACTTAATACTTGTATAATTACATTTTCTTACTTATATTTCACCAAAAATTTTAAAGTTTTTCTGAAAATTAAGTACAGAGAAGACAGACTAGTGTTGTTTATTACATGTTAAGCCATTATTAAAATATTATAAGGGAAACATAATTAAAACAACATGATATTGAGAAAAAGTACAAAGAACAAAGAACAGAAAAAAGATCAAATTATATGTTTTAGTAAAGAAATGGTATTAGAGAAAAAGGAATTATTTAATAATCATGATTAGGACTTTGACTTAACACTGGGGGGACATTATAGTGATGTACTCCGTGCCAAGTAAACTCCAGTTTGTGATGAATTTTTTTTTTTTTTTTAAAGATTTTATTTATTTATTTGACAGAGAGAGATCACAAGTAGGCAGAGAGGCAGGCAGAGAGAGAGAGGAGGAAGCAGGCTCCCTGCTGAGCAGAGAGCCCGATGCGGGACTCGATCCCAGGACCCTGAGATCACGACCTGAGCCGAAGGCAGCGGCTTAACCCACTGAGCCACCCAGGCGCCCTGTGATGAATTTTTTAAAAATTTTTTTGAAAGTAGGGCACCTGGGTGGCTCAGTCAGTGAAGCATCTGCCTTCGGTTCAAATCGTGATCCCAGAGTCTTGGGATCAAGCCCCACATCAGGCTTCCTGCTCAGCAGAGAGCCTGCTTCCTCTTTCTCCCTCTGTTGCTCCCCCTGCTTGTGTGCTGGCTTGCTCTCTGTCTCTGTTTTTCTCTCTTAAATAAATAAAATCTTAACAACAACAAATAAAATAAAAATTTTTGAATAGAAAAACTAGATTTCTGTTTTATCAAATACTTGGTGAGAAAACATTCTAAATTAAAAAAATATCATGGGGCACCTGGGTGGTTCAGTTGTTAAGCTGAGGTCCCGGGGTCCTGGGATCGAGCCCTGCATTGGGCTCCCTGCTCAGCAGGAAGTCTACTTCTCCCTCTCCCACTCTCCTTGCTTGTGTTCCCTCTCTTGCTGTGTCTCTCTCCATCAAATAAATAAATCTATAAAAAAACACAAAGGAAATGATTGGCATATTCATATATAAGACTAAGAAGTATATAATGGACAACAGAAAGGCAGTCAGACTAGTGAGACTTATTTATAGCAGAAGTGTACATGAAAGTTAATATCTTTATTATATGAAAGCCAGTATAAGGTGATCAGAATCATAGCAAAATCAAGGGAACCTGGATGGCTCAGTCGGTTGAGCGTCTAGCTCTTGATTTCAGCTCAAGTCATGATCTCAGGGCCCTGGGATCATGTCCAGCATTGGGCTCTGCACTCAGCAGGGAGTCTGCTTGAGATTCTCTCTCCCGCTCTGTCCCTCTTCGCGTTTGCCCACTTTCTCTCAAATAAATAAATCTTTAAAAAGGAAACATACCAAAAAAATCTCAAATGATTGTGGGCAAAAGATGTTTGAAATTTTACTCAAAAAATACAGTTAGGGTTTTGTTTTGTTTGGTCTTTTATTTTAATTTTTAAAGAAGCTGGGGCAGGGCAAAGGGACAACTCTTTCTTACTGAAGAAGGTCAGTTAACAGAATAAGATACAGAAGGAATAAGAAAACAATCCTACCATTGGCCTACCACAGCCATAACGGCAGCGGACGGGCCATTGATGAATTCTAAAATTAATGGATGAGACTGAGGGAGAAGCAGACCTTTTATATATTCTCAAAGTATATCTTTCTAACTTAGAAACTTTTCATTAAAGGTAAAAAGCATATCACCTTAAAAGTTGTTTTGAATGAATTAAATGGAATGAACATGATGAGGTTTATATACTTATTACCTTGCTTTTTGTATATTAATTTAACTTTTGGAAATGACTAAAACATGTTTCTGGATCTATAAAATATTTATACCCTTTGACCAATATTTCAGTCCTGGATATTTCCCCTTTCTGGGATTTATCTCTGGGATAAAGTAAGGTTAACAAAGATTTATTTGAGCATTATTTATTTTTAAAAAATTGAAAACAATCTAAACCACAAATTAAATAAGGAAAATTAAGATGCATAAATGTAGTTTAATAATATATTTTATAGTTATTATAGAAGCATAACCCAATAACTCATTTTAATAATAAAGCCAGATACCAAATTCTTTTCATCCTGTGACTGTAAAGTCACAATATTTTATGCATATGATAATAAGGATTATAAAGGAATATAAAAATTTTTAAGTTGATTTGGTAGCTTGATGAAATTGTTAGTAATTTCTGTTTTCTGGCTTTTTATAATTATTCTCTGTACCATTTGAAAGGTGAAACTGTAAAAACACCATTGTAAGCAAAATAGTAAAATGACCATCAAGTAATACCTATTAAATTTTACAGAACAGCTTGGTTATTGACACTCCAAGAATTAGGAAGCAAACAAGACCCTTTAGTGCCACAAAAGATGAATTGGCTGAATTATCTGAAGCCGAAAGTGAAGGAGATGAAAAGCCCAAACTCCGGAGACCCTGTGACCGTTCCAATGGCTATGGAAGAACTGAATGCTTTAGAGTAGAGAAAAATCTTCTAGTTTATGGGTAAAATACTATTTTTTTAAATTTTTTATTTTTTATAAACATATATTTTTATCCCCAGGGGTACAGGTCTGTGAATCACCAGGTTTACACACTTCACAGCACTCACCAAAGCACATACCCTCCCCAATTAAAATACTATTTTTAATGTTTCTTGTTAGTAGTATGCTATATGAAGTTACAGAAAACATATAATATATTCTACTGTATTTTTTATCTTGTTAGAATCAATAAAATCTGTTTAAAGTACCCTAAATTTGTTATGTTTAACATATATTTATTAGCAGAATGATGGAATATCCTTAAGTTGTAAATTATAAATGTATCACTGAAGTCAAATTCCTTCTTCTGAGACTTGCATATTTAGTAATATTAAATGGATAATCTTGTTATCCATTACTGAATAAGATACACTTGAAATCACTCTCCCATGACTCTGCATTTTACTCACAGAGGTGGGAGGAAGGCTTTATTAGATAAATCCTATTAATGATAATATGTGGGGTTTTCATGCCAACATGTGGGCAGTTTTCTGTAGAACTTGACTCAATATTAATGTAAATATACTTTTTTAACCAGATGGGGCCGATGGAGAGAGATTCTGTCTCACGGCCGTTTTAAAAGACAGCTGAACGAGCACGATGTAGAAATAATTTGCCGAGCCCTTTTAGCATATTGCCTTGTTCACTACCGAGGAGATGAGAAAATTAAAGGCTTCATATGGGATCTCATTACTCCAACGGAAGATGGGCAGACACGAGAGCTACAGAATCACCTAGGTAAGAAGATTCTTGCTTCTTTGCAAATTTACTTTTGGTTATGTAGGTAGCACTTACCATAGTACCCTGTAAAATATGGAAACACTATAGATAACATTACAGAACCCTTACACTTCCCTCTCCATGCAAGTTCCAACTTAGAAAATGCCAACTTCTCAGTTTGGTTGGGTTTTCCACGCAGCTTTACCTGCAGCTCTTCATCACACGGTCTTCCCGTCTGTCATCATGTAGATCCATCTCATTTTTAAAACTCCTTTTTAGTAGTTCGTAGTGCCGACATCCTGTAGCTAATTATTTAGCATCTGCTTTAATGACGGGCACTTAGGACATCCCCAGTTGTTGGACAGTTTTCCTTCTGCATGGCGAACAAATTTTCCACTGAGATACCTACCAAGAAATGGAATTGTTGAGGTACAGCATTTATACATCCCTAACACCGAAAATGTAGTCTGGGGATTGATAGTATCAGCATTTCCTGGGAGCTTCTTCAAAATACAGAATCTTAGGCAGCACACTTATTGAATCAGAACTTACATTTTAGGGCGCCTGGGTGGCTCAGTGGGTTAAGCCGCTGCCTTCGGCTCAGGTCATAATCTCAGGGTCCTGGGATTGAGTCCTGCATCAGGCTCTCTGCTCAGCGGGGAGCTTGCTTCCCTCTCTCTCCTTCTCTCTGCCTGCCTCTCCGTCTACTCTCTGTCAAATAAATAAAATCTTAAAAAAAAAAAAAAAAAAAAGAACTTACATTTTAACAAGTTTCTTCGCAATTAGTATGTATATTAAATTTGGGAAACATTGATATACATTTTAAGTTTTCATCAGTACTTTAATTTGCCACCAGATATGGCTGTACCAATTTACAGTTGTGTCAGAGATACATATATAAGCATTTTTTCTCTACATCGTTTCTAATAGAATGTTCTTTGCTGCTTGAAGTAATTCTTTCAGAGCATAAAGTAATTGAATTTTCTGTAAAGATAAAAAAAGATTACTACGCCCTGAAATTTGTGTTACAGTTTTGTTCTATTTAATCAACACATACCTGCTACAGTGCCTCCTATATGCTTCTTGTGCAAGGTATTGAGAAGAGAAGAAGAAGCAAGACCCCTGAGCTCAGGAACTTTCCATTCCAGCCAGGTAGATAGACATAATAAGAAAGTAGATAAATAATTTCAGAATGCGCTAAGCATTGTGAAATAAGTAAGTGCTGAGATGGAGAAGAACAGAAAGCACCTGTTTTGAATTAGGGTGGTCCCTGGAGGCTGTCTTAATAGGGGGCAGTGAAATTAGTAATGTGAAGAGTGGACTTCTGATAAAGACGGAAGATTGACACAAGTGTATCACTCTTGAAACTCCACTTACATGTCAATAATGAGAAAAAAATTAAGGCATTACGCTTGATCTATTCTACAGGCAAAAGTCCTAGTTTCCTCAACAGACAAAAGGGTTGGATAGAGAGGCTATCTATAAACCAGTGGTTCTCAACCAGACATGATTTTGCACCCAGTCCTGCCACCATTCAGCGTTGTCACTGCTTTGAGCATGTTACTAGCATCTAGTAGGTAGAGGCCAAGAGGGCAAAGACCCTCCTATGATGAAGAATGATGCAGCTCAAAATACCAATAGTACTGAAACTGACAACCCTGCTATCACCTAAAATATTTGCGAGTCCTTAGCCAGTTGCAGTGTGGGGGCCTGATCTGGATCCTGACTAAGACCAACAACCCAGAGTTGTTTTTAAATTATTGTTATTATTTATTAGATAATAGTAAATGTGAATATCAAGTATTAGGGAAGTATTATTGCATTTCTTAGGGCCAGTCATGGTGTTTTTTTAAAAGGAGGCCATGTACTATCACTAAGAGATACTCAGATGTTTATTATCAAAATGAGTGATGTCTTAGATTTACTTCAAAATAATGTGGAAGGTTGGGGAGTGAACAGGGTATGGATGAAACAAACTTGCCATCAGCTGGTAATTATTAAAGTTGGATGATGGGACATAGTGATCTGTCATATTATTCTGTCTGTATTTGAATATGCTTAATTCCATGATTAAAAAATAAATAGGCATAAACCCTCAAAAGAAGAGCGAGAGGGGGAGAGGAAATA
This sequence comes from Mustela lutreola, assembly GCF_030435805.1. NCBI lineage: Eukaryota > Metazoa > Chordata > Mammalia > Carnivora > Mustelidae > Mustela > Mustela lutreola. Next base: position 29,873,701 of record NC_081305.1, on the reverse strand, counting down.
GCAACACAATTTTGGAAGAAAATAGGTGAGTGGCTACTAACTCAGGCAACCAGAGAGAACTAAATCTCACGTTAGCAGAAGAGGACTGGACTATAGAACAGTATTTGTAGTAACAGAGTATAAAGTACAATTTAAGGTGAAAGGCATTGATTAGGTTAAAAAAGAGATCCATAAAAGAACATATAACAGGGGGTGCCTGGCTGTCCCTCCCCCCTAAAAAAGAAGAAGAAATAACAAGTACAAACTTCATACACTAAAGAAAATAGTCTCAAAATATAAATACAAAATTGCCAAAATTTTAGGAAGAAATGGACAAGTCCACATCAAGCTTCTATTTACCATTGTGAAACTCCTAGCTGGTGGAGTATAGCAAGGAAAAGATATAGGAGATACGAACTGAAAGGAATCAAAAGTGTGTTTTTTAGTAATTGTTAAAAATTGTAAGTGAAATAGCTCTAGTGTCGTTGAAGATTCATAGGTAAGCAGTGGTATACATGCAGTGACAGTCGTGCGGTACATTTTTACATGGCAGGAAAATAGATAAATTATAGCCTCATGAGTCAGCAAGTATAAATATCAAAAAGATACCAACATAATCAACAAGTTGCCGAATTGCTTGTGTTATATAATGTCTGAAAACTTAAATATTCCTCCAACTCACACGTACGGACATGGAATGACTAGACAAACTCAGGATAGTGAGTTAGGAAGGAAAGAGTGAGTTGGGCTTCACTGTGTACTTACTTCCTTTAATGAAAAACGGACCAGATATGGAATACGTTATGATTAAGAGTAAGAATACTTTGTATTTCTGAACTATTTCAGGGGCACGTAGGTGACTGAGTCGGTTAACTGTCCAACTCTTGGTGTCGGTTTAGGTCATGATCTTATGACCCACCTTGCGGGGGGTGGGGGGGGTCCGTGCTCAGCAGGAAGTCTGCTTGAGGGTTCGCTCCCTGTGCTTATTCTTCCCACTTCTGTTTGTTCTCTCTCTCTCTCTCAAATAAATAAATCTTCAAAAAAATGAATGTTACAGGTCCCCAGCTGGCTCAGTCAGTAGAACATGTGACTCTTTTTTTTTTTTTTTTAAGATTTTTATTTATTTATTTGACAGACAGAGATCACAAGTAGGCAGAGAGAGAGGGAAGCAGGCTCCCTGCTGAGCAGAGAGCCCAATGCGGGACTCGATCCCAGGACCCTGAGATCATGACCTGAGCCGAAGGCAGTGGCTTAACCCACTGAGCCACCCAGGCGCCCGAACATGTGACTCTTGATCTTGGGGTTCTAAGTTCAAGCCCACGTTGGGTATAGAGATTGCTTAAAATCTTACACACATACACACAAACACACAAAGAAATATTTCACAAAGGGTTCAAAGAAATGAATTAGCTCTCTTAAACAAGAACCCACAATGATTAAACCTAATCCAGTTTTGAAAATCAGGAGGCCAAAACTTACTATTTTATAACTAGGGAAGCTAAAAGTAAAGCAGAGGGACAGGCTGAGCTTTTTGGTTTTTACATCTGGAAAAAAAATGATGTGTTTTGGAACAAAAAGTAAGTTAGAATGATTAATTTCAGATACAGAATTGTTGGGTTCTTGCAGGGGGAAACTGTTAATATGTGTCTACTGTTATCACATTGACTTAACCTTGCGATTGGGTCAGCATTGTTACTTAATATGTTAAGATCTCTGTAGAGCCTGCACAGACCTCTGGAAAGTCTCCAGAAATTTCTTGTGTTGAAAAAAAATTTCTTGTGTTTCAAATTACAAACCTTTATACAAGTTATCCCTGATTTCATGTGTCTTCTCATTTTAACAGGCCTGTCAGCCCCTGTACCCAGGGGTCGAAAAGGGAAGAAAGTGAAGACTCAGACAAGCTCATTTGATATACAGAAAGCAGAATGGCTTCGAAAATACAATCCTGAGCAGCTACTTCAAGACGAAGGATACAAAAAACATATAAAACACCACTGTAATAAGTAGGTAGTAGGGTGTTTTTAACACAACTCATTAAAAGTTTATATTTCTGAATTTATTAAAAATCTTAAAGCATGCTGATTTTGAGTACAGAGACAGTGTGGTCTAGGACCAATCCTAATCTTAATCTTACAGGGTATCCTTCAGCAAATCATGGTACCTCTTGTGTCACTGTTTTCATCAACAGAGAGAGAAATAAAACTGGCCTCCAAATGATCTCATTATATCTTACTTGGATATTAAATTATGATGATTGTGAAGATTTTGGAGAAACCTATTTTACTATATATGGTAGTAATGAGATTTATTTAATCAGAAATAATTATTATTTAATTATAAAAATTCTGTATAAAAATTCTTTTCCAATTTTAACCTCATGGATGAATTTTCTTTAATGATTAATATCTTTGTGTTTTTGATTTCTTTTCCCTCACTTTTAGGGTTTTGCTTCGTGTAAGAATGCTGTATTATCTAAAGCAAGAAGTCATTGGAAACGAGTGTCAGAAAGTATTTGATGGAGTCGATGCAAGGTAAATTAAATAACCTGCTGGCATTTTCAGTAACATGATGAGGCAAAAATTATAGGACCAGAAAATTGTACATTAAGTGGCTTTTTATTCAGTGAAGTTCCCAAGAAGAAAATTCCACCAAATGTAGAGAATTCACCTTTGCCAATTTACAGCCTTTCCTCCATTAGTCTCAGTCTTAGGCTCTGTCACTAAAAGCTATAACAATAATAATAATAATAACAACAACAACAAAAACAGCAGCAGCAGCAGCAGCAGTAGGAGTAAGCTTCCTGCCGCCAAATCTGTAACTTAACCTTTCTGTGCTCATTTTTTCTCTGCCTTCTTAATCCAGTGGGAAGAGGTTTTATGGCAACTGACTTTTATGTCCACATACGATCTGTCCGACGCCCTGGTCTCTAAGCTCCTTACTCTATGTCTCCCTTCTTGCAATGCTGTGTCCTTTTTTTTTTTTTTTTAAACTTTTTTTCTTTTTTGAAACACTGTCTTCTGTAGGCATCCATGCAGCTTTACCCACGAGGTGTCCTTTTTCTTCGCTGGTCTTTCCTCTTCATTCTCCTGGTTCTCACATTGGATTGTCCAGGAGCTCTGCCCTCAGCTCTCCTTCTCGGCTATACTCTCCTTCAGTAAACTCCTGCAGTCTCATCAGACCAAATCTGGTCAAGAAACAGACGACTCTCAAACTTAGGTGTTCATCCTAGCGCTCTAATCTGAGAGCTGCCTCCTGATATTCCCACTTGCTGGTCAGATTGCCATCCCAGAGTTTCCCTGGCTCGCCAGATCCACCCCCAGCCCTTTTCCTCCCACCTTCCCACACACAGGCCTTCTTCATCCTGCTCAACGGACCACCCAGATGCTTGGATGCCATTCTTGATGCCTCCCCTCCCCTTAAATCCCCCAAGAGGACTTGTGAGCTCTGCAAAGTACAGTGTACGCCCAAATCTGAGCACTTTTCACCACATCCTCTGCTAAACCTCTGGTGCCAGCCACCACTATGCCCCGTTTAGACTTTTGCAGCGGCCTCCTAATTGGGTCTCTCTGCCTCCTCTCTACAGGCTGACCTTCACACAGCAGCCAGAGTGATCTTTCTGAAGCGAAAATCAGGTCATGGCACTCCTCTCCTTCCAGATTCTTCTCATTTCTCTTAGAATAAAATCGGTGCTCCCTGTGGCCCTACATAACCTGTGACCACCTCCTTCATTCGGTCCCTCTTCCACGATGCTGCAGCCACGCTGGTGTTTCTGTCTCCCTGGTGTGTCAGGCTCATTCTGGGCTCTGCCTCCTGGTATGCTCTCACACTCGTCTTCTACAGACCTGTCTCTGGTCAGGCCTCAGTTCACGTTTTACCCCCTCCCAGAGGCCCTCCCTGGCCTCCACCCCTAGTCACTCACTACTGCTTGACCTTATTTCATCTCATTCATGGTGCCTATTAAAGTTATATTTATTTGTGTGTCTTTTCTTCTCCCATTATAGTTGAAGCCTCTTGAAGGTTAAATACGCTATCTTTCATCTTACTGATCTTTGTTTTCACAGCTCCTAGAATCTGGGACGTATAACACCCAGTAAATATTTGTTGACTAAATGACTCCTTTTTTCCCTTGGCCTGATGGGATCCTATCCACTTGTGATTTCCTAGAAACTACATTCTGTGAATTAACCCTACATTTTCCCCTTTTGTTAATCTCCCCCACTCTGGCTTCTCGTTTGGATTTTCACATGTTGACATCTCCCTCAGCATAGACACACACACACACACACACACCCCACTTTTGGATCCAGTATCTCCTCACACTGCCACACGATTACTCTCCTTGATTTCACAGCCAGACTCCTGTATCTGTGTCTGCTTTTTCTCCTCTCCCATTTACGACGTGCTCCCCACCACACTTTAGCCTCTGCCCCTCACTTCACCACCTACTCCAAGAAGTTCCTCACCAATATTCTTTTTTCTTTTTTTAAGATTTTATTTATTTATTTGACAGAGAGAGGGAGATCACAAGTAGGCAAAGAGAAGGGGGATGCAGACTCCCTGCTGAGCAGAGAGCCTGATGCGGGGCTCAATCCCAGGACCCTGAGACCATGACCTGAACCGAAGGCAGAGGCTTAACATCTGAGTCACCAATATTCTTACAGCTGAACCCATGGATATATTATAGTGTTTTTCTTACTCCCCCTTTTCTTTTTATTTAAGATTTATTTATTTATTTGAGAGTGGTGGTGAAGGGCAGAGAGCACACTCAAGCACACTCCCCGCTGAGCATGGAGCCTGACATGGGGCTCGATCCCACAACCCAAGCCGAAACCAACAGTCAGACGCACAACCTACTGAGCCACCCAGGTGCCCCTGTCCTACTTTACCCTTCTTGACCACTTCCCTCTTCTTAAAAATGCTTCTGTAATAGCATTCACCTGTAGAGAGAGGTTCTTTCTAGCTTTCTGCTTGCTGCTTTGCAGTTCCTCTTCAACCTGTCTCTTAAATGTCTTCTCATAGGTGCCCTCTTCTTGTCACCTCCTTTTTTTGGATGCTGTCGTCTTTTCTGCGGTGTCAGTTTATTTCTGTACTATACCCCAGGCGTTTGCAGCCTTGCTGGAATATTTTCTTTCCCCCCTTGCCTCCATAGTCCCCCCCATCCCCCCGCCAATGCTTATCTGGCGTCAGCTCAGCCTTTCCTGGCCTCTTAAGGCCGGGTCAGGCACATATCCAAGGTCGACTGTCACAGCACTCACCATGCAGTATTGCGGGTACCTCTTCACAGGAGCAGGGAGTGTCTGCCCAATTATTTCTATTATTGGCACATAATGAGTGCTGTTCAAATATATTTTGCATCAATGATCTAGTCTGGGGAAGTTAAAGGCGGCTTTTTGCAAGAGACAAAACATGAACTGAATCTTTAAAAACAGAAATCAACCACAGGAGCACATGCACCTTGTGTTCCTTTCCCTAGCAGTTAACCAACATTTGCATGCACTTGGCACTTACACTGGAACCCTGGGTGGGTATATGTTCTTTATGAGCTGGAAATCTTTCCACCGCTGACGATCGTTCCAGTGTGTTGGGCTTAGAGTGCCACCTGATGGTCGGTGAGGGCAACTACGTGACCCATTTTGTTTCCTCTTGCCTTCATCTTTGGGTTTTTATGCTTTCTTTAGTTCTGGTCAGGGAATCAATCAAAAATAAATACTTTCTTGGGCGCCTGGGTGGCTCAGTGGGTTGGGCCGCTGCCTTCGGCTCGGGTCATGATCTCGGGGTCCTGGGATCGAGTCCCGCATCGGGCTCTCTGCTCAGCAGGGAGCCTGCTTCCCTCTCTCTCTCTCTGCCTGCCTCTCCATCTACTTGTGATTTCTCTCTGTCAAATAAATAAATAAAATCTTTAAAAAAAAAAAAATAAATAAATAAATAAATAAATAAATACTTTCTTTAACTGTATTTTTCATTATCACCTTTTAAGCTTTTGTTGTATCCCAGGAAAATCACTCTTTCTCTATTTTCCTACAGTAAGCTAGAAAATACTGTAATGATAACCCTTTTGTTTTTTAAGAAAAATTAAAGGTAGATGTTCATTTAAGTGCAGAGATTTTCTTTAAGAACCTAGAAAAATGTCTCCATCCTTTTCTCCGTATTCCTTGGACTAAAAACTTTTTTCTGCTGGTAAACACTTATGAAAAACAAAAAGTAATTTCCTATCTGTACTTCGTGTTTTATTTACTTACAGGACTTGTAAGTCTTCTGTTTTCATTGCCACTCTCTTTTATTTCTGCTGTATTAGTAGCTAAATATCGGGTTCTTGTGGGCGTGCTCAGGAACATATTGACCATTTATCAATTTATTTCTATATGAAAATTTATTTTGAGTTCCCAAATATAATTTGTGAACTCACAAATGAATTTTTGCTACACAACTTAATTTTAAGTAGGAAACTTCCCATTTTTTCAGAACGATAGGCCTGTTTATTAACATGAAATTTTGGTGTTAAGACTAGGAGATGAAATTCTACTTAATTTTTTTATGTTCTATCTTCATTCTTTGAAAATTGATAATTCACATATATCATATAGCTAAATTCCCAACTAGAAAATTTGATTTCCCAAAAAAAAAGAAAAAAGAAGAAAAGAAAAGAAAATTTGATTTCCCAAGATAATTTATCCCAACCAATCTCTACCTGGCTTTTTTTTTTTAAGATTTAGTTACTGGAGCAACTAGGTGGATCAGTTAAGCATCTGCCATCTGCTCGGGTCATGATCTCAGGGTCCTGGGAACTAGCCCCTCCTTTATCTCTCTCCTTCTGCCCCTCCCCCTGCTTGTTCTTTCTGTCTCTCTCAAATAGATAAAAAAAATTTTAAGAAGATGTATTTATTTATTTGAGGGGGCAAGGGGCAGAGGGAAAAGGAGAAAAAGTAGACTCCCCATTGAGCATAGAGCCCCATGTGGGACTTGATCCCACAGCCCTGAGATCATAACCAGAGCCAAAATCAAGAGTCAGATGCTTAACTGACTGACCCACCTAGGTACCCCTCTGCCTTCTTTGTTGAATAAAATATAAGAATGGTGTGTTTGTGTGTGTGTGTGTGTGTGTGTGTAAAAATGATACCTATTTGCTAATTAATTATTGTCAGATGTTAGCTATATATGCTAGGTAGGCTAAGGGAGACAATAACGTGAATCACTATGTACAAAAGTAAACATTTCAGTCCTCTGCATGGCATATTTTCATTTTTAGTGGTGATGTATGTGTTATTATAAAAGCTTCCTGGGAAAATAATAATTTCAAATGATAAGCAAAGAAAGTTATGTTTGCAGAATTGTAAGTGCACTTTAGTGGTTGTTTAATACTCATGAAAACAGCCAAATTACCAAAGTATTATGGATTTATTATAGTTCATTCTAGTGCTTTATCATATTGTCATTTTTAGGCATGATATTTATATACAGCATAAAAATAGCACTTTGAGTGTTTTAGTCAAATTATGAATCCAAAACTTGCCATTTTCCTCCACTTGTAAGCAATGCTTAATTTGTCAGTGGAATTTTCTTACTAGTAGCAGTCTAGAAAACATAGGACTTGTTTTGCAGCCTAAAGCAATTAGTTTGCCCATCTAGGGCCCCAGTCTCCTCATATACAAAATGAAATATTTGAACCAGCTGATTTTTGTCAAGCTGTTTGCTGACATAAGACTGTACTCTCCCATAAAATACTTCTTTTATGTATAAAGGAAATCAGTGGAAAGAGTGTGATTCCTTAAGAGTTAAAGTAAACCTGTTGAAAAATGTCTTTTGTTGAGGTTAAGGATATTAATTCATTTTTTTAGTAACTGTGTTGATCTTGTACAACTTTGTAATTTTAACTGATGGTAATTGTGGAAAATAAGGAAAAAAATCAATGAAATAAAATCATAATGTCTTTTTCTTAAAAGCCATAATGCTTTTTACAGGTTAGGTAAAGTTTGCCTCCTCTTTGACTTGTTTGTAATAATTCATAGTGCCATGTATTGTGATTTTTTTTTTTTTAAGTGACATTGATGTTTGGGTCCCAGAACCAGACCACTCAGAAGTTCCTGCTGAATGGTGGGATTTTGATGCTGATAAGTCACTTCTTATTGGAGTCTTTAAACATGGTAAGTGAGAAGGAAGGTAGGTAGAGTTGTCTTCTGTGTATAATGTAATTCTCTCAGTTTCACAATTTCCACATATAGCATCATTCCAGTAGCACTGATGTTATTATACATACCATGTAAAGCACAAACAACCAAATTTTGTCTGTCAGTCCCCATACTTTTTCACAGAAGGGGGTGGCCTACATGACCTGCCCCTCCTGGACAGAAGTCTCACTAACTTCCCCTCAGGAAGAGTTCTTATGTAAGTGTATTATGTATGATCAGTTTTCCTCTTTTTCATTTTAACTATAAATTCAGTCTAAACTTTGAAATATACCTATGCCAGACCACATAATATTTTGGTGATAATTTCTAGAACACCTGCCTTACCCTGTACTGTTTTAATATACGGTCCCTTTTGTCCAGGAGCATCACCTACTGTAAATATGAGTAATTCTTATATTCAACTATCTTTTTTCTTATCCTTTTTACTTTCATAATTGGTGATCCCTCCAGGTTATGAAAAATATAACACCATCCGAGCAGACCCAGCATTATGCTTCTTGGAAAGAGTGGGAAAACCTGATGAGAAAGCAGTCGCTGCGGAACAGAGGGCAAATGATTATATGGATGGGTATGTGACTTCGGGGACTTGATTTCTCTGTGTATCTCTGTCAGCAGCAGTATGTTCTGTTGCTTATGTGTATCTTTAAGTAATGTAGTAGTGGGGCACCTGGGTGGCTCAGTCATTCGGTGTCCGCCTTCGGCTCAGGTCATGATCCTGGGGTCCTGCTTCTTCCTCTCCCACTCCCCCTGCTTGTGTTCCCTCTCTCGCCATGTCTTTCTCTGTCAAGTGAATAAACAAAATCTAAAAAGAAAGAAAAAGTAGTAGTAAGGGAATTGGAATTTACAATCTAAGACTTAATGAAACTCTAATAAGTTAGTGTTTATCCAATGGTGTGATCAAGAAAAAGACTCCACCTGCCTCATACCCATCCTTGTGGTGAGTCCTTCATTTTTCTATTCTTAACAGTCGTGGCCATGAAAGCCATTAAGTTCTAAGGGCATTAGAGGGAAGAAGACAAAGAATATTACAAATGAAGAGAAATGGGATGTTTGTTTATTGTAAATGTTATAAGGTCTTTATTATCTTTGTTTTCTCACCAAAAGGGAAAAGGAGGGGACTGGGTTGAAGTTAATATTACCACATTTAAAAGCGAGCTTGGTAGTAAGAGTCAGTTAGAAGCAGGTTTCTTCTGACTTGCCATATAATGTCTTCATGCTGTGACTCGGGGTCCTTAGGTTAACGAAGAAAAATTTCAGCCTGAAAACATGCTAAAAAGTCCTTCCAACAAGACTCCACATTTGTCCTTTCAGGAGAAATTTTAAGTCCAGCACAATAATCGTAGCATCTGTTGGTATTTCTACAGGGATGTGGAAGATCCAGAATACAAACCTGCCCCAGCTCTCTTTAAAGATGATATAGAGGTATGCTTTGGATCCAGCTTTAAAGTCCTCATTTCTGGTGATTCCATGGTTTCTTTTGTGTGCTTTTCCTTCATATGTTTTTCCTTATACATAATTCTGTCCTTCAGAAGGTTAGCTAAATCAGTGATCCACTTAGGCTGACGGTCATCACAAACAGTCCTTCAGAGTATGCCTGATCTCCCTGCTAGACACACGGGAGGCCAGGTGGACATGTGGATGAAATGGAGCTTGCCCCCATGCTGCACCACTAGGAGCTAGGTACACAGTGTCGGGGACAGAACCCGGAAGCCGAGGGAGAAGTAGGCACTGAAAGTACCCAGAAACAGATGAAAACTAGACCTACATAAAGGGTTAAAAAGAGAGGGTAGAGCCTAGAGAAATTCTGAGCTGCTAAAGCATAGTTCTGAGTGTTCTGCTTATAGAATGTCAAAAGGAAGAGGCAGAGTTGGGTGAAAATACTCTGTGGCGTGAGGCAAGGATGTGAAAAGGGATGAGGGATTCTATAATACGAAGGCATAGGAAAGGACTCGACGGTGCCGTAGCTATCAGGTAGGGTGTGCTGGTCTTGGTGGCCAAAGGGCTTCACTAGAGAGGGCTCGGGCCAGTGTGTGGCAATGAGGATGGAGATCCTGCGTACAGTGAGAACCCTCAGAGAGCGGTACTCTCTGACAAACAGCCTAGGGCAACAGCAAGGAACTTCATCTGCACTGGCTAGGGAAAAAATTGTTTCCTCTGAGATATCATAGCTATAGGCGTGCTTTCTCTTGAGCTTACAGTTTGATTCTTTTACATCATTTGCGTGGACCAGGAACTCTCGAACCAAAAATATAATTATAGAAAAGGTCCCAGGCTAGTAATAACCCTGAGGTATCTAGTAGAAACAAAAAGAAGGGACGCCTGGGTGGCTCAGTTAGTTAAGCAGCTGCCTTCGGCTCAGGTCATGATCCCAGCGTCCTGGAATCGAGTCCCACATCAGGCTCCTTGCTCGGCAGGGAGCCTGCTTCTCCCTCTGCCTCTGCTGCCACTCTTGTCTGCCTGTGCTCGCGCTCTCTCTCCCTCTCTCTCTCTGACAAATAAATAAAATCTTTAAAAAAAAAAAAAAAAGAAAGAAACAAAAAGAAAAAGAATTGTGGAAGAAACAGCATCAGCGTAGACCATACTTGAGTCCTAAAGGTAAAAGCCATCCATGAAATGAGGTCAAAATCCAAAAATTTAAATATGAGGGAAAAATCTACCATGAGTGAATGTTAGCAAACAAAAAACAAGATTGGACCTCTAAGAACCTCTGATGGCGAGCTATTAAAGTAGAAAATAAGTAAATTTTTAAATGGTTAAAGACATTAAAGATACAAGAACAAAAGAAAGAAAGATATATGACTTTAAAAGTTGAGGGATATATGAAAAAACGATTTTGTGTAACATTAGAAATGGAAAATACAGTCATTGAAAATTAAAACTCAACAAATAGGTTAAACATTGAGCTGGGGAAGCAGATTAGACACAGATCTTGAGAGAAGAAATGATTTAGAAAACAGATTTGAGGAAAGGATCTATAAGGTAGCATGACGGCTCAGTTTAGCCCAGTTAGGAGAGAGAAACCACCTAGTCCATTAAATAGGGAAAGTTCAATGTAAAGAATTTTTGACTCTAGTAGGGGGACTGAAGTGAGGACTAGCCACTGCACTTAGGGCTGTCAGAGCAGCCAAGGAAGAGCCCTATCCCTGGCAGGGCTGAGATGCTGTTTTGGTTTGGTTTGGTTTGGTTTGGTTTGGTTTGGTTTTGAGAGGGCATGGCTACACCTCGTTGGATGGCAGAACAGTTACTGGGATGCCCTGCCGGCACAACTTGCTGGAAATCCACCCTCCAGGGTTGCTAAGGGAGCTTTTCCTGGGGAAATGTCTCACGGAAGGAACTCCACTGAGGCCAAGGCTGCTAGGGAAAGCTGCTGGCCAGCAGGCATGTAAAGAAGCTGCTGAAACTGCAGAAGTGGGCACTGGGGAGGCTTCTCTGCTGTGGGAGCTAAACCAGGGAGGAGTTCACCCAAACCAGAGAAGTAAAACCCTTTTCTTCCTGCCGTGCCTCTCTGGCTGCCACAACTGAGAAAGCTTAACATCATACTGGCTGGCAAAAAATATTTAAAGAGCCCAGATCCATTTTCTTAGAGCCAGTAAAAGGTATGGGAGGCAGTAAATCAATATGAAAAACTCTTTGGAGACAAAGAGGATGGCATAATAAATCCTGGCACATGTCTAATAGGTAGCCCAGAGGGAGCAACCAGAGAGATTAAGGGAGAAGACCTGCTCTGAGAGGTAACGGCTGAGACGTTTTCAGGCTTAAAGACACGAATCTTGAGATTCAAGAAATAAAGTGAATCTTGACAGGGTTAACAAAATTAAATCCACTCCAAAAAACATCCTGGTGAAATTACAGAATTCCAAACAAAGAGCAGATGTTAAAAGCAACCAGAAAAAAAAAGACCCACTTACAAAGGAATGATGAGAATTCTAACTTCAGGCTTTTCTAAAACGACAGAAAATAGTAGTCATTGGAATAAAACTACTATTCCAAGTAGTGACTGTGTTTACAGTAATGTTGGAATACCTGATTGGAGATGCTCTCTTGACAGATAAAAACAAGATGTATAGTACAAACAAACTGTTCAAGGCTGAAAGAGAAAAGATTTGCAGGTTGTCTGATAATCAAATATAAGAATGAATAAGCTATGAGAGTTGGTATATAGAACAAAAACAAAAACAAAAAAACCTGTTATCAATAAAACCTAGGGTGTATTTGCAATTAGAGGAAGGATGGAGGAAAAGCACCTGGCCTAAGCATGATCATGGAAGGGGAAAGTTTTAGTGGAAAATAAGTGGACTGAAGTGTACAAGGCAATAGAGAAGTGTAAAAGAGTGGAGATTGAGAACAATATATTAATTTTTTTTTTTTACTAAATACATCATTAAAAATTCTGTTGCAAAAAGTTTTCTGTTACTATTAAGAAGCTTGATTCCCTTTGCTTCTTTAATGTATTGTGACCCAATCACCCTATGACAAATTTCTGTTTTCTTTTAAAAGGATGACGTGTCTTCACCAGGAGATCTTGTTATAGCAGATGGAGGTAAATTGCATTTCTCTCTTTTTTACTTAGTGGAAACTCGCATTCTCAGGATACCATTAAATCAATAAACTGTTACGCTTCTATGATGTTTTAGATGTGTATGAAATTTTTATTGAAGACCATCGTAATCTTTATGGGACACACTAGTTGACTGGGAATTTAGCAGTACTTTTAGTTGCAGATCTTTATGCCATGACTCACTGAGCTTTTACAGAATCAAAGCTTTGATGATTTTATGGTGTGATTATTAAACTTATGTATCAGATTTCATCATTAACATGTTGATTCAGTAATCCATTCAACAGCTTATTAGTGCCATATTAGGAACCATATTAGGAACCAACTTTTCTTACACCGCTCTTTTGCACAGCCTTTCTTTACAGGATCTTGCTTCTACTTCCTTCTGATTATCAAGCTAGAAACAGGCTGTCAACAGAGTACACTCACCCACTCCCGGCTAACACCCAAGTGGGATAGGGCCTCATCCTTTCATAGTTTGACTAGGAAGGAAGGAGTAGTACTTGCTTAGCATGAATGATTACCGCTTAATTATGGTATATGTAATTATAAGATTATACCCTAGAAATAGAGAGCTAGATCCTCTACTTTATTAGGTGAATAAAAGCTTAAAACTGATAGCATTGTCATAGGGAATTTTTTATAATATATGTTCCTCACTAATGACCTTTAAAATTGTTTTGATTCTCACATAAATGGAGATAAATTTAATATAGAAAGCAGCTTTAATTAAGAGTTTACAGTTTTCAACTTCTCAGGGATTTCATTTGACTTTTAATTCGTCTAAATGTAAGGCATTTGAATATTTGCCAGCCAGTAAAATGTATTAGACCTGGAAATGCAGGAGTTGTGTTTCCTGTGCAAGGGATGTTCAGTAGATACTATATGGTTCTTTAGTGCCCTCTGACTTACTTTGAGCTGTTCTTTAAGTTTGTTGCAATGTTTTTAGAGCTGTAGTTAAAAGAAAACTTTTTTTATAATGAGAGGTTTGGCTTGTGTGGGTTTTTCCCCACTTAGGTGGAAAGAAAAAGATTTTGAGTAAGGGAATTTTGCTGTTTTTATGAGTTTCATTTCAGTATCTATTTAGTCTTCGGGGGCGGGGTTGTTTTTGGTTTTCAGCTGGGTTTTTTTGAATTATTACTGACATGAGTTTTTTTAAATATAGATGGTCAGCTGATGGAAGGTGATAAAATTTATTGGCCGACTCAGTCAGCTTTAACTACTCGTTTGAGGCGTCTCATCACTGCATATCAGCGTACTAATAAAAACAGACAAATCCAGCAGATACAGCCTACTTTCTCAGTGCCTGCCAGTGTAATGCAGCCTCTTTACGAAGAAGCCACTCTCAATCCTAAAATGGCAGCCAAGATAGAAAGACAGCAGAGGTAAGACAATAGCACTAAATTTTTAATATTAGTATAATTTTATAAATATAGTTACTCATTCAGAAGGCTGTTAGAGTGTGATTATCTCATTTTGTGAAAAACACATATAGGGAGAGAAGTTGGCCAAAGCGAAGTGTTTTATGCATGCACACACATGTGCACAACAAATATGGTCAAAGATGATTGCATTTTATAGCTCCTGGCCATGATTCATATTCAGTCATTATTTTGTCATGCTTACGAACAGGGAGTTATTAAAAAAATGAAGTTGCAGGGCGCCTGGGTGGCTCAGTCAGTTAAGCGGCTGCCTTCAGCTCAGGTCATGATCTCAGGGTCCTGGGATCAAGCCCCACATCAGGCTCCCAGCTATGCAGAAAGCCTGCTTCTCCCTCTCCCTCTACTTGCTGCTCTGTCTACTTGTGCTCTCTCTGTATCTGTCAAATAAATAAATAAATAAAATCTTTTTTTTTTTTTTAATGAAGTTGCAAAGCAAACTCAAGAATTAAATTATTAATAAAGCATACATTTAAATTACATGAAATAAAGTTCATTCTACCTTATTTTTACATTATGACATTTATGAAATAGAAGAATGTATGAAAGACAAGTCCATTTATGCTTTATACAGAGGCTGAAGCCTTGGAACTGCAGATATCAAAGGGGAACAAATGTAGACCTTTTTGCAAGAGAACTTGTTAAGAAGACAGGCACACTTCTTCCTCCCAAAAGCTTTAACTTCTCAAAAAGGATAGAGAATGTTGAAAAAAATTACAACGTTCTGTAATAACCTGGCCTCCATGTGTTAAGCCTGGGTCCTTGGATATTCTCTGGAAAATACATCATTTTTCTTTTGTATTATTTGCAACACATTCATTGTAACCAGAATTTAGTTAGTCTGAAACTTAAGATTTTTAAATGTCCTAGGCATAATCTTCTTCAAATACTACCACCTCAACAAATACACTATTTCAGTTATCTATAATTGCATAATAGCCGCCACCCCATAATATGGTGACTTAAACATCAGTTTTTTATTTCTCACGATTCTGTGGGTTGACCAGGTGGTTCTTCTGCTCCCCATGGTGTTGGTGGGAGTGCTGAGAGGGCCAGACGGAGAAAGTGGCCTCACCCACATGGCTGGCAGTTGGCACTGGGAGTTTGAATAAGGGAGCAGTCCCAGTGGCAAAGGCAGAAGACACTGGGATTTCTTAAGGCCTAGCCTCAGGGTTACAAAGTGTTACTTGTGCCACATTCTGTGGGTCAAAAAAAGACACAGGGCCAACCAAGATTAAAGGGAGAGGGAAATAGATTGCGTGGGAAGAGTGGCAGGGAATTCATGGCCATCTTTAACCTCCCACATGCATTTTCCCTTGGCTGGTGGGTTCTGGATTAATCTTCCTAAAATCTAGCTTTGTCGTGATAGTCCGGGTTCCTTATTTACTACAGGTATGAAGTTTGTTTTTAAGCTTCGGTTCAAGAGTCTCTTCAGTTTCAGCGTCACCATGCATTTCTAATTCTATACAGTACTGTTCCCTCGGCCATAATGTCCTATGTATTCTTGACTCAATACCTAGCTGATGTTGTTCCTATCACCTGGGACACTCTTTTTCCTACTCCTTACTCCAAACCTAACCTCTCCTTCAGAGCTCAACATCTCTCCTATCTCTTCTAATAATTTTTTCCTCAACCAGTCCAGCTCACAGTGTTCTTGTTTACTGCACTCAGATAGCACTTATCCAAGTAAACTACACATTGTCACACTAGTAGGAAATGTTGTTAAGGACATTGATCTTTGCCTTTCTATGTCTTGTCTTTCTAAGTTATAAACTCTTTGATGGTGGATACTGTGTCACATTTCTGTGTGTCCTATGTGATCTTTTATTCCATCTTTTGTATTCTGTTCCTACTTTTGTCCCCCAGATGCAAGTTTCTTACGATTTGACTGGTTTCCTAGGCTCTTTTTACATCAGTATTACATTAATCTTCTTAAGGTAGCACTATGATGAAAACGACCTGTTGGTGTTTTTCAAAGGTGTCATACATTCTTTCTCGTTCACACAATTCCATAACTTAACGAGGAAAAAGTCTCCATAAATTAGACTGGGTTTGGAGATCTTTGGTGTGTGAGGATAATATTGCCCTCTTAAAGCTGAACAGAGACTGTTTTTAGTCAAGTATATGGAATGTTTCATACTCTGACCCCAACTTTATCTCCTTCTGTCCCCAGTATGAGCCATATCCTTGTCAATCTGGAATGCTCATCATACGCCCAAAATGCAGATTTCTTCCTACTTTGCTTATACCGTGACCTCTTCCTAGAATTCCCAAGCTGATCTTTGCCTTGTTCCATCTTATAAGCCACTTATTTCTGTGATGCTTTCTTCATCACTCTAGTCTGAAGTGGTCCTCCTGTCTTCTGTGCTCTCCTAAAATTTTTGGTTTCTATAACGCATACAACTATAACCTACTACCTTATGCTAGAAATGTCTTTGAAATGTTTTATCTTTTCCCTAAAGGTAAGGTCATTGTGTCTTACATAATCTTGTATCCCCTGCATATTTTCGTACAGAGTAGATGTGCAAAAAACTATTATTACCTGAAGGAAAAGAAGTAGGGATGCATAGATGAGTCAGCTAGCATTTTTTTTAACACTTTATTTATTTGAGAGAGAGAGAGTGTGTGAACGCACGAGTAGGGGAAGGAGCAGAGGGAGAGACTACCCAAGGAGACTTCTGCGGAGCGAAGAGCCCAACACGGGGCTCAATCCCATGAGCCATGGGATCAGGACCTGAGCCTAATCTAAGAGTCGCACGCTTAACCGACCATGCCACCCAGGTACCCCTCAACTAGCATTTTTAAATGTATATGCAAGACAGTATCCTGCACTTAATCCTTTAAAGTGTTAGATACTTGAAATGTTTTTAATTTTATTATAGTCATTATAGTCAGCATTAATAAATATTTTAGTAACCATTGTGACTTTTTCTTTAATCTGACTCAAAATAGATGGACAAGAAGAGAAGAAGCTGACTTTTATAGAGTAGTGTCTACATTTGGAGTGGTATTTGACCCTGATAGAGGCCAATTTGATTGGACAAAATTTAGAGCTATGGCTAGGCTGCATAAGAAAACCGATGATAGCTTGGAGAAGTATTTGTACGCATTCATGTCTATGTGTCGGAGGGTTTGTCGTCTTCCTTCCAAAGAAGGTAGGTATAAAATTTCTGTCTTTCCTGGTTTGGGTCAAAGAAGCAAAAAGTACTAAAATCCAGAAATCTCCAACTTGTTTATTTCTGCACTAATTCAGCACATCAGTAATTTTTCAAAATTGTAAATAAACTATGTTCAGAGATCTCCCTATTTGTAAATCATGCTATTAAAATGAGATCTAAAAAGAATAAAGTTATACCCTTAGTTTTGAGGAATAGCCAGTGCTTATTCAGTATTAGACTGATGATCGGGGGAGGTAGTTATGATACGGTAGTTTTTAGTCCATCTGCTAGGAACTGTGTTGGAGGGCTTATTTACATGAATAATCTTGTAAGG
Source organism: Mustela lutreola (assembly GCF_030435805.1). NCBI lineage: Eukaryota > Metazoa > Chordata > Mammalia > Carnivora > Mustelidae > Mustela > Mustela lutreola. Next base: position 29,856,047 of record NC_081305.1, on the reverse strand, counting down.
AATGAGTCCTTCGCTTAAAGAACATTTTAAAGAGTTTTAGTAGGAGGAGGAAAAAAAATCACCCAGAACCTTAAAAAAAAAAAAAAAAAAAAACTAATCAGATGGGCTGATACTCAACCAAGGCCCTGTTCTGGGGTGAATTTCATTGTCTTCGAAGCCCATAAACATAACTCATCCTGTCAGCAACTCCTCTTGATGATGCTGCTGTAAGTCACTATCTCCATTCTTTGTTGAATATGATTTCTGACTGCTAAACCCAGTGGCTTCCTACTCCCTGTTTCATAGTAAACATATAAATGGCTAATAAAAGGACATAAATTTCATGTGAGTTTGTTTGCTTGTTTTAGTTTTACGTCCTAACAGATCTGCTGTCAGTTGGCTGAATAGAATAGCCCATTACTTGATTACCCAAATATCAGATGATTCGGAGTAGGTTTTCGTCTACTGAAATGTCTTCGTAAGACTAGCAATGGGTTTAAAAAGACAGATAAAGCAAAGTATTGTGTCTTCTATTATTTATGGTTGCCAAGAGCCCTCATTTCTTTTTTTATTTTTTTAATTCCCATCAACACTGCAAAATGCAGTGAATAAATTGACCACTTTGGACTCCAGTTTTAAAACAAAAAGGAAGAGTTAATTACTAAATAATGATTGAAAACATAGTATTTTCCTGTTGGAAATGGGAGTGAAGTTTTACTTAGATCAGTTTTCCAAACTTCCTCAGGTCACAGAGCCCTCACTGTCTCTAATTTTTTGCAACACCTGAGGCCAAAAGTTCTGTTTAATGAATAATTAGATCCAAACAACTTAATAAGTATTTATGTCCAACAATCTAGTGATTGTTTGAAAACATAATATAAATTGAAGAAAAAAATACTACTTTCTTAAATAACCACACTTACTTACCAATGAGATGTGTACACCTACAGGCACCATACATCTCTCAAACCTTGGAGATAGAATGGATACTCCCACTCTTGTTTCCTGTTCCATTACTTCTTTTTTTTTTTTAACTTTTTATTTTGAACTACTTTTAGACTTTCAGAAAAGTTGCAAAAACCTTAAGAAGTTTCCATGTATCTCTAACCTTGCCTCTCATGTGACTAATTATAGTATCATTATCAGACCAGGAAATTAACATTAGTACAATGGCATTACCTAAACTGTAAAACTGGTCAGATCTTACAGTTTGTCCACTGATGTCCTTTTTGTTCCAGGATCCCACATTCTATTTGGTTGGTCTTCTTCCTTAGCCTCCTGTAGTCTAAAAGAGATCCTCAATTTTTCTTGTCTTTCATGGCTCTGATACCTTAGAGAAATACTGATCAGTTATTTTGCCACAAATCCCCCAGTTTGGATTTGTCTTATGTTTTCATGTGGTTGCAACACAGAAGTGATGTGTCCTTCTCAGAAAGCACCATGGGTTCAGAATGTCAGAATGTCCAACACTGATGGTGTTGCCCTCGATCGCTTGGTTACAGTAGTTTTTGCCGTTTCTCTGGTGTAAAATCACTACCTTTTCCCCCGCAGTTAAAAGATATCTTGAGATACTTTGAGACCACACAAATCCTGTTTCTCCTCAGATTTTTCACCCATTGACTTAAGTATCCATGAGTAGGTCCTTGTGTATAATAACAGTTTTTACTGTGGAATTCTGCTGCAAGCAAGGACTGTTGCTTCCGTTTCATCTGCTGTTCAATTACTTACTCATATCAGAATGGACTCAGATATTTATTTTGTCCTACAGGTTATAACCCAGTACTCTCATTATTTTGATGCTCAAATTGTATGAGCTCCTTTCAGTGACCCCTGCATTATTTCAACAAACCCTTATCTTTTCTTGAATATTTCTAAACTGCCAGTATTTCCACCCACAAAGATATAACCCCATCAGAAGGAAGAGCACAAGATCTAATGTTGAAACTGAACCAGCTCAAGCCATTACTTCACATAGCATTTGACGATGTTCCTGCATTTCCCTCAAATTTTAAGAAAGCCTTTGGTGTTCCTGTGAGTTCTAATGCACTGAGTTACTTGGGGCAGCTAGGGATACGTGGACTTCGGTTTGTTTGTGGGGTAGGATTTAACAGTTGTCATTTGTATTTATAAATGAGTTCAGGTAAGTGTTTTTCTCTTTGATCAAGACACAGATTAGTAAAGACAGCTCCTAGGGGATTTCTTAAATTCTTATATTCACATACTTCTAAAAAATATTATGTTTTACTTACTTTCAGAAGATCCAGTGTTACATATCATATGTATGGATTTTGGCACTTCTTTTTAAAATTTCTATTTTTCCTCATTTAAAAATATTAAAAAGAAATTCTGGAAACTACACAATGATACTGAGTAGAGGTACATTTTAGAAGTTGCATTATTTGTTCTAACTCCACAGCAAAGTGTTTTTGAGGTTAATGCTTTTGTTCTCATTTTAACATAGAATTGGTGGATCCAAATATTTTTATCCAGCCAATCACAGAAGAACGTGCTTCTAGGACTTTGTACCGTATTGAACTTCTAAGGAAAGTACGGGAACAGGCCCTCCGGCACCCGCAACTGTTTGAACGCTTGAAGCTTTGCCATCCAAATCCAGACTTACCAGTCTGGTGGGAATGTGGCCCTCACGATAGGGACTTGCTCATTGGAGCTGCTAAACACGGGGTGAGCCGAACAGACTATCACATTCTTCGTGATCCTGAACTCTCCTTTATGGCAGCTCAAAGGAACTACAGTCAAAGTAAGATGGCTCATTCAAGGACTTCTACCCCACTTTTACAGCAATATCAAGTAGCACTTTCTGCTTCTCCTCTTACCTCTCTACCTAGGCTCCTAGATGCTAAAGGTATTATTCTAGAGGATATGAAAGTTAAAAGTGAAAATCTTAAAGAGGAGCCTCAGTCTTCTGAAGAAGAATCTATGTCTTCTGAGGAAACCAGGACACTAATAAAGTCTGAGCCTGTAAGTCCAAAGAACGGTGTTTTACCGCAGGCCACTGGAGACCAGAAATCTGGTGGAAAAGGTGAAACAGACAGACGCATGGTTGCAGCCAGAACAGAACCCCTCACTCCAAACCCAGCTTCTAAGAAACAGCGAGTCCACAAAAGAGGATCCGAATCTAGTTCTGAGTCTGACTCTGATTCTGAGAGATCATCCTGTTCTTCCAGATCATCTTCTTCCTCGTCTTCCTCCTCCTCTTGCTCCCACTCTCGATCAGGCTCTAGTTCTTCCTCATCCTCCTCTTGTTCTTCAGCATCGTCTTCATCCTCATCCTCATCCTCTTCCTCCTCCTCCTCCTCCTCATCTTCATCAGAAGAAAGTGACAGTGAAGAAGAAGAAGTCCAAAAGCGAGGTATATGCATAAAGTGCTTTTGCTATTTTAAGACATTTCAAGTGAAAATGAAAAGCATTTGGTTCAGATAACTTAAGCTTGTTTAAAATTGTTGACTGCAATGTTACATGTCCGGCTTTGCCTAGAGAAGCACGAGTGAGAAGGAAACTAGCATGACTGGTACACACTCCCTCTTCAGTGTTCAAGGCATTGCAAAATGGGTTAGTCAATCAGAAATTAGGCATTTTACACACTAATCTTAGTTCTTTGTCATTACCTTGAATTTAGCGTTACATTTTTTTCTGAACAAGTTGATCAGTGAATGAATCGGGATTATGTTCTCTAACCACCGCCAGGATTTTTAAGTTAAGCAGTCAGACCAGCAAGAGTATCCTAGGCACCGTTTGGCAGCTCTCTACTCAGAGCAGTATGGCATAGAACTACAGCTCGCCCCCAGGGTTGTGTCAGGTGGCCCTCTCCTGAGTGTGCGTGCCACAGCCCACAGTTCATGTGCAGGGAAGAGTTGACACTTGGGGGTGCAGGAGCCAGAGTCCCTTGTGACAACTCTAGAGACGTAAGTCTCAGGGTGGCCACAAGGATGTGCCCCATCGTAGGAATCCCCTCCTTAGAGAACGTTAGTACACCCATCAGGTATTTAAATGGTCCCCAGTCCAAATGCAATTGATCAGTCAGGAGTTTCTCTCTCTCCAGCAAGCAGACCTACAGAGTTTACTGAAGGTCACATTTTCCTGCAGAAAGGATGTTTTGTTAACCTTTTCCCCGATAAGCTCCTTAATGCCCTTATTTTGCTTGTGTGCTAATTTTTTAAACAATGAATACTTAATTGTATTTTAGGTGATTTAAACAATGAATACTTAATTATATTTTAGGTTAATTTTTTCCTTTTTTTTTCAACTGTTTGTTTTGACTTCTCTTTTCTTTTTAAATATATCTGAATATTTACATAAGTTTTGAAAAGTATATATAAACTTGTTTTATGCAATAAGTCTTTTTGAAACAGTTATAATTGTTCTTAGCAGAAGGTACCCCTCACGTGAAAGCCTATGATGAGGAGAGTGTCGCGTCACTGAGCACTACCCAGGACGAGACCCAGGATAGTTTCCAGATGAACAATGGGACGCCAGAATCCGCTTACATCTTACAAGGGGGATACATGCTAGCAGCTTCATATTGGCCGAAGGTAAATGAATACTGTCCTGCTGGAAGAGGTTGTTTGTTGAGTATTTTTCTTGTTGCTTTAATGGGAGATAACTCTTCTCATATGGAAAGATAGGTTGCCATAAAACAGAGGGCCACATTTTGGTATTAGCATCAAAAGTATCAACTGCTGTCATCAAGTAAATAGGTGTACTTGAATGTGTATGTTTCTCAACCTAACCTTAGAGTGTTTAGAATACGAGATAATGAACACTTAGGTTCATGTACAAGTTATGAAATAGGTGCTTTGAGCTGAGTCTCCTTGGAGAAATTTATCATAGTCATTGGTGACTTGGGAAAAAAGTTCACTTAGGTATGTAGGCTTTCAGTGGTAGAAGTTCAGGCTGGATTCATACAATTCTTTCAGTATGTGACTAGCTAGAACAAGAGTACTTACCTTTAGGAGAACTACTCTCATCTAGTTCTGAGTCATTTGAATTTTTACAAGGAACCTGTACTGTATAGTTATAAAAATAACAGAAGACTATATCATAAACATTTTTTTTTTTTTAAAGATTTTATTTATTTATTTGACAGACAGAGATCACAAGTAGGCAGAGAGGCAGGCAGAGAGAGAGAGGAGGAAGCAGGCTGCCCACAGAGGAGAGAGCCTAATATGGGGCTCGATCCCAGGACCCTGGGATCATGACCTGAGCTGAGGGCAGAGGCTTTAACCCACTGAGCCACCCAGGCGCCCCATATCATAAACATTTTTGAACTCCGGTAGAAATTTATACTTGAATTCTTACAGAATTGTGATATGCAAATGTATGCAAATTTGTATACATATCGAATGCACATATGTTGTACCAGGGTTAAATCCATCAAGGCCCTGAGCCATTTTGTCTCCAAGGGTCTGGCCTGATTGTTAAAATCACACTCTCATGTGACATGCTCTTCCAGGACCGCGTGATGATCAACCGGCTGGACAGTATTTGTCAAACAGTGCTGAAAGGGAAGTGGCCTTCAGCTAGAAGAAGTTATGATGCCAACACAGTGGCTTCTTTCTATACCACAAAACTGCTGGACAGTCCTGGCGCAGCTACAGAATATAGTGAACCCAGTGTACCCACTCCGCCAGGTGCCGGTGTTAAAGAAGAACACGATCAGTCAACACAGATGTCAAAGGTGAAGAAGCATGTACGAGAAAAGGAGTTTACAGTGAAAATCAAAGACGTATGTTTATTTTTATTGCCCTAGGACCCGATTGCGATTACGTGTGCAGCATGCTTTTTCTGCAAGTGGCTGCCTGCTCTCACTCTTACTTCCTTCACATACTTGTTTTCTGGTATTTGGATTGTTTTCTTTTTGATATCCAGGTTATTAAACTTGAATATTCTACTAGAAGGATCGTCATTTAATATGTTTCTCTACCTATACTTCTGAACATAGTCCTTCTGCCGATCAAGAATGCTTTTCTTAAACAGTCTGACAAATTCTAATTGTTATGGTTTTTTTATATAATGTTTAAATGGTATGTCAGTGCATTTCCTCTTTTAAACATTTAGCATGCCCTGTTATCAGTAACATTTCATTTTTCAGTATGATTTTTGAAGCTAAATGGATTATTCCGTGTCTAATACATGGGTAACATCCTCTGAAATATTATTTGAATAATGTTTCTTAGAGATGTATGTCCGAAGCTGATCGTGTTATAAGGTAGTAGTCACATGAACAGCTTTGTTTTGCTCAGACAAATGTGTATAGTACCTGGATTTTTTTCTTTTAAGGTAGAAAACTTAATATTCATTAGAGAAAGGAGTTGTTTTTTTTTTTTTTAGTTGGTTTCTGAATAAGGAGAGAAGTTAAATAATGTTTCAGTGTTTTTATTTCACTTTTTCTAAGTAAAAAAAATTCTCTTAATAACTAAAATGAGTTTTTTAATTGTTTCTTTCTCGATAATGGTGTTTGTTAACAGGAAGGTGGTTTGAAGTTGACATTTCAGAAGCAAGGGCTTGCTCAGAAGAGACCACTGGACAGTGAAGACGGTGCTCTGGGACAGCAGCAGTATCTGACTCGGCTCCGGGAACTGCAGAGCGCGTCGGAGACCAGCCTCGCCAACTTCCCCAAATCCACACCAGTATCAGGTGAGTGTGACGACAATAACTGTCTAGGCATGAAATACTCCTGCTGTCATTTCCAGATGCTCTTTTATTTATTTCTGTTTCTGTATATAATCTAATTTTAGATCTTTAGATCTTAATAAATACCTGTTGAGGCTTTTAATATAATATTTTAAAGCAGGGTGCAACTTTGTTTTGAGGTCCTAAATACTTGACTGGAAATACACTGTCAAGTCGTTTTATATCGATACAAGTTCAGACAGCATTTCAACATGAAAGCAGATAGTCAGTGTAAAAGGCAAACACCTAATAGTGTAAAAGGCAAACACCTAAATCACAAATTAGTGATGATTAGTAGAAGAAGTTAGAATGAGAAGTTCTAGAAAGACTTTAGTGATATTGTAGTTCAGTCATCTACAGGATACAGGAATTGTTACAACTAATCCCTGAAAGATAATACTTCATTCTCGTGGAATATTTGCAGGAAGATTGTGCTGACCTAAAACAGCCCTTTTTATTACTGGGCAGCTCGGATCATCACAAAATTCCTTCTTACTTGGAAGCAAATTCTGCCTGCAGTTGGTTTTTCTTAATGACCGAAATTCGGTCTTTATAAACGCATTGCAGAATCAGCCTATTCCCATGTCTCCATGATAGTCTTCACATTTTGAAAGCAATGATTGTATCTCCTCCTTCCAAATTGGGACTGTCTCTCTTCCAACATTTTGACACTTTGAATCAACAGTTTTTATTAAATACCAAATTGGAGCCGTGAGTTGTATGCTCTGTAGGCATTAAGGAATCAATAAGAAGCTTGTTTTGTTGATCTTGGTATAATGTGATCTTGGTATAATGTGCTTTAATTTGTCTGTGTCCCTTTTATAAAATGGGGTATCAAAAAATTGAGAATTTTACTCATGATCAGCTGAATCTTTAAAAAGTGGAAGGTGTTGATTAAAGTCCATTAATGACTTGAATTTCCATTATACCTTCTATATACATAAAGCTAAATAGTTTGTTTCAGTATTCTGCTAAATCCGGTTGCCATGCAGTACTTGGAAACATTTCAGAACTCCTGTTGTGCATGTGCACGGTGTGTGGAATTCCTAGGACTGGGGAACATAATGCTTTATTATAAGTGTTAAATTGATAGCTATTCCCAATTGCTGCTACCGTGACTTTTTAATTATAAATTATAATTAAATTATAAATTAGTATCATCATCATTACTTTGGTCTCTTACAGATTCATTAACCATTCGTTGTAATTCTCCAGTTACTAGACTTTGAAAGATGCGTAGCTTGCAGTTCAAATATGACCCAGCCCTGCTTCTGTCACTGAAACGTAACTTCCCCAAACTGTGGTTTTCCTTGACGGTATTGTATTTAGGGGAGCTCTGATTTTTTTAGAAAAGGGCGGGGTAAGTGCCTGGGTAGCTCAATCGGTTAAGCATCTGCCTTTGGCTCAGGTCATGATCTCTGGGGTCCAGCCCCACATCGGGCTCCCTGCTTCTCCCTTTGCCTCTCCCGCTGCTTGTATGCTTGAGCACATTCTCTCTCTCTCTCTTTCTCCCACTCAAATAAATAAATTCTTAAAATCAAATAAGAGAGGAGAGTGTAGGAGGATGGGGTAAATGGGTGATAGGCATTAAGGAGGCAATGAGCATTGGATATTAGATGCAATTGATGAATCACTGAACTCTGCTGAAACTAATATACTGTATGTTAATTAGTTGAATGTAAATAAAATTCTAAAAAAATAAGAAATACCACTGCTTGTACTCTGATACCACCATTATAAATGGGATTGACACTTCTGTCATCTGAATATTTTACTGCTATTGCAGCTGAAGGTTGTACAGCCTTCACCTTCAAGTAACCCTTGGGTAAATAACATCATCGTTAATAGTATTAGCAGTTATTGTAACACAGTCTGCAGCAAATCAAAATATTTAAAAGCCTTAAACATTAAAACCAGATAGAGTTATTATCTAAGCATTACAGCTCATCCATCTTAATAATTGCAAATGTGAAATCTAGATTTGTCTTCCAACACAACTCTTAGGAAATCTGTTAATAATATTTTGCCTTCCAAAAAAAAAATAATAATAATAATAATAATAATAATATTTTGCCTTCCTTTTCTTGTCTATGAAATGAGGCATTGGGGTAGGAGAAGAGGTAGCCTTGTTGGGTGGGTTAAATAATATATGTAGAGTGGCTACTACGGAGCCTGGCACTTAATTAGATGCTAAACCGATGTTAAAATTTAACCGATGTTAAAATCCAAAACCTCACAGTTTTAGAATTAGATACTGAATAAATGCTACTATTATAGTTACTAATGTCCCAAAGCCGAAACCCTTTTACGTTTAGGTGGGTACCCTCTGAATTGTATCTGTAAGTTTCAAGTAAAGATACAAGTTTTCATGTAATGAAGGGAAGAGTAAAATAGCATTAAATTACAGTAGGACAAAACTAAAGAACCCATTCCAAAAACTACCTAGAAAGGTGAACAGAAGAAGATGGTAGAGCCGCCACACAGCCTGGGGCTGAATTCTGTCATTTACCAGCTGTGACATTGGGCTAGTAAAACTTAATGTTTCTGATCTCATTTATAAAATAGGCTTAATAATACTCTATATTTTTGTTTTGTTTTTGAAAATTTAAGAAAACATTTGTTAAACCTAGCTCAGTGTACGGCACCTAGTAGGCATTCAGCGAAAAGAAGCTATTTTTAGTATTGTTATAATTACATCTAAGATAAGTATAATACAAGCTTTATAGAATAGATAGGTTAAATTTTCCATTTTGGATTCTAGCTTAAAATAAACGAATAATGTTTCTAAAAATAACTCTTAGAAATAAGTCAAGGTAGCTGGGTTGTTTGTTTTTTGTTTTGTTGTTATTGTTGTTGTTGTTGTTGTTGTTGTTTTAAGAATTTATTTGAGAGAGAGGGTGAGAAAGAGCATGAGAGGTGGGGAGAGAGAGAAGGAAGTTCCCCGCTGAGCAGGGAGCCCAGCAGAGGGCTCCATCCCCAGGACCCTGGGATTATGACCTGAGTCAAAACCAAGAGTCAGATGCTTAACAGACTAAGCCACCCAGGTGTCCCAGTAGCTGGATTTTTTTTTAAGAAAGAAAATAAAAGACATTACAATAGTACCTAACTGGCCAAATAGAGTACGTTTATAAATGTACACTGTGGTATGTATATAATTGTTTTTTCCAGAGAGAATTATAGTAAGTACTTTTTTATATAACACTGGAATAGCAATAAAGGGAAAGTAGAAAGTAAGTAAGACATGGTCTACCTTTCAGTTACTTGGTAGACCAAGACCTAAATGTTAAAATATTAGCCAAGATATTTTAAAAAAACAAGATAATATGTTTTGCTACACAGCACATTATAGTTAAAAAGTACTAGAGAAGGGGCGCCTGGGTGGCTCAGTGGGTTGAAGCCTCTGCCTTCAGCTCAGATCACGATCCCAGAGTCCTGGGATCAAGTCCCTGCATTGGGCTCTCTGCTCAGCGGGGGGCTTGCTTCCTCCTCTCTCTCTGCCTGCCTCTCTGCCTACTTGTGATCTCTGTCTGTCAAATAAATAAATAAATCTTTAAAAAAAAAACGTACTAGAGAAGAGGGAAGTCACTGCTGTGTAGAAACTTAGGCGAAGTCCTCTGGAAGAGGTAGAAGCGAACAGGATCTGTAAGAGGAAGGTCAGATCGTGGAAAGTGACGTTCATGGGAGAAGGGGGAGAAGGGCGGGGACCAGCGTGGACCCAAGCTTAATAGTGTGGCTTTGGGATAAGACTGACCTAGCTAGTGTGTAAATTCCTACTGGAGAGAGATTTTTGTATGAAAGCAGAACCTGCTTAGAAAAGGTGAATCCACATTATAGACAACATGAAAACTGAGCTGGGACAAGAATTAGGAGTGGGGAGGTCATGCAGGAAAGGGGCTGATGAAAGCCATCTCATTCATATTAGAATAAGAAACCATGAGAACGTCTTATAAAATATAATGATACTCTTAAAAATGATACTTTGGGAAAGTTGGTTTATTATTATAGCTAAAAGGTACTACAGTGAAAGTATTTTTAAATCATGTTTATAAAATCTGGTTATAATGAAATTCACTTTGTAGATAATGAAAACTTTCCTTTTTTTTTTTTTTTTTTTTTAAAGAAGTCATGTCACATTCCTAGGCAGAGGATCATAGGGGAAGAGAGGAAAAAAATGAAACAAGATAAAACCAGAGAGGGAGACAAACCATAAGAGATTCTTAATCTCAGGAAGCAAACTGAGGGTTGCTGGAGGGGAGGGGGCTGAGAGGTTAGGGTGACTGGGTGATGGACACCAGGGAGGGGGATGTGCTGTGGTGAGCACTGTGAATTGTGTAAGACTGATGCATCACAGACCTGTACCCCTGAAACAAATAATACATTATATGTTAATAATTTTTTTAAAAAAGTGAAAATTTTTTTACTAAAATTAAAAAGTTATGTGACATTCCTATTGTGTTTTTATATGCAAACATGGTTTTTAATTATTGTAACTAGCTATTCCTTACCAGATGAATTAAGGTACCATTTTGAAACTGAGATGTGGCGAATATAAGTGGCCTCCATAAGGTTACATGACCAGCCAAAAGGCTACTTCTTATTCAGGGATACACTGGACTTGCTCTAAAAATTCTCCTTTGTGGTGCCTGGTTGGCTCAGCATTAAGCATCTGCCTTTGGCTCAGCTCATGAACCCAGGGTCCTGGGCTCGAGCCACGCATCAGGCTCCCTGCTCTGCAGGAGGCCTGCTTCTCCCTCCCCTACTTCCCCTACTTGTGTTTCTGCTCTCAATGTCTCTGTCTCTGTCAAGTAAGTAAATAGAATCTTTAATAAAATAAAGGGAGTGACAATCAAATTTGTCTAAAAAATAAAAAAATAAAAATTCTTGAATGATTCCAAATGCATTTCTCACTATAAGCTGTGACATGTTTTAAAGAAAAAAAAAATTCATCCTTAATAATTTCTTTTTTCTTAAGATTTATTTTATTTTATTTTTTCTAAAGATTTTATTTATTTATTTATTTGACAGACAGAGACCACAAGTGGGCAGAGAGGCAGGCAGAGAGAGAGGAGGAAGCAGGCTCCCTGCTGAGCAGACAGCCCAGTGTGGGGCCCGATCTCAGGACCCTGGGATCATAACCCAAGTCGAAGGCAGAGGCTCTAACCCACTGAGCTACCCAGGCGCCCCAAGATTTGTTTATTTATTTTAAAGATTTTATTTATTTATTTATTTATTTGACAGAGAGAGAAAAACAGCGAGAGAGGGAACACAAGAGGGGGAGAGGGAGAGATTGTCTTAAGCAGACTCCATGCTAAGCAGTCTTACTTGGGGGACCCAATCTCAAGACCCTGAGATCACAGCCCAAGCCAAAACCAAGAGTCGGAGCATAACCAGCTGTGCCAGCCAGGCACCCCAATATTTTCTTTTAATAAGAGAGTTGTAGATTACGTACTTCTTGAGAACAGGAACTGCGTTTAACCCATCTTTGTACCATCAGAGTATCATTCATACCTCTTAGATGCATTTTCATTGAATCTACGGAAATGAGGAATGATAAAGGTCAATTTGACTTGGCAACTAAAAAGTTAGTGGTGATCTTAAAATACCTTAAGTTGGCTGGCACGGGAATGGACTATGGGACATTGAAGAATGCACTGGTCATGAAGAAAAGGAGCACAACAAAGACCAACCTTTCGAAAGTTTTGAAAGTTATAAAAAGGCTGAAAGAGGTTTATTTTTTGTTTGAGTTAGGCCATGTTTTTAATTTGAGGAGAAGACTCTAGAATAAAATATCTTGGCACACAGGGCACCTGGGTGGCTCAGTGGGTTAAAGCCTCTGCCTTTGGCTTGGGTCATGATCCCAGGGTCCTGGGATCGAGCCCCGCCTCGGGCTCTCAGCTCAGCAGGGAGCCTGCTTCTCTCTCTCTCTCTCTCTCTCTCTCTCTCTCTGCCTTCCTCTCTGCCTACTTGTGATCTCTCTGTCTATGTCAAATTAATTAATTAATTAAAAAAAAAAAAAAAAAAAACTTGGCACCAGAAAGTAAAGATAGCCGAAAAAACAAGCTTTCAGAAAATGTAGGAATTAATGGATTCAAAGAAAAAGGAAGGATTTGTCTTTTTATATGAGAAAGACTTGCTTCTTCCTCTAAAAGGGAAAGATAAGATGTGTGAATATCTGGGTAAAAAATTTGAAGAGACAAATCAAAAAGTTACTTATCGTTTTAAATGAGGAATGGGGGTGTTTTTAGCCCAAAAATTGCTGGACTTAGGACCTGTAAAATAAGAAATAACACTTTCATATATTTAGAAAGTAAGTACTTTTAATTTACTTAAGATCTAAATTTTGATCACTATTTTACATGTTTTTATTTGATTAGGTACTTCCATTCAGTCAACCCTTGGTGCCAATGGCGTTAGATTAGACAACCAGCCTATCGTCAAAAAAAGGCGGGGAAGAAGGAAGAATGTAGAAGGTGTTGACATCCTCTTTTTTAACAGAAATAAACCACCTAACCATGTAAGTAAAAAGTACTGATCTTTGAGTCCAAAATTTGAGTCCAAAGTATGTAAATATATATATTGCTATTTTGCGAATGTCTTAGAGAGTAAAAATATTAATTAGGAAATTAGAGTGTACTTCTAGATTATATCTCAGAGGAATCTAGCACTGACCAAGACTCGTGAAAATCTTAAACTTGGAAAATTTGTCAGAATTTTAAACAGCTTACTTTTTTCCTCTTCAAAAAGATTTTCTTTACTGGACAAAAAATCGAATGATAAAGCATAGAAATAAAATTTTCACTTGTTTTTTTCTCTCCAGGTTACTTTGGGCTTAACCACCTCACAGATTTCTACAGGGATGACTCCAGCACTGTCCTACACTCAACCTCAAGGAATTCCTGATACGGAAAGTCCAGTTCCAGTCATTAACCTCAAAGACGGGACAAGACTTGCAGGCGATGATGCGCCAAAGAGAAAGGATTTGGAAAAATGGCTTAAGGAGCACCCAGGTTATGTGGAAGATTTAGGAGCTTTTATTCCTGTAGGTGATGCCTTACAGATCTTGGTATATTTTATTTCTGTGGTTTATCAAATCCATAATGATGAAGCATATGTTTTTACCCACTTATGTAAATATGTGTTCTGCCCAAGGGTAAGGAAAATAAACAGAAAAAAATAATGACCGTTTTTCCCCCCGATAGAACACAGTGCCATTTCCATTTTTCCATTCTGCATTTAATAATGAAAATTATCTCCAATATACAGAGTACTATGTTAGACCCAGTGTAGGTTGTAAAGGTATAAAATTTCCAGTCCTTTTCCTTAGGGAGTTTACTTTAAATTACCAGTGATACCAGTGATCATATTAAACATTTATTGAGACTTAACCGTGTTCCAGGCATTTTACTAACATACATTATCTCATTTAACACTCCTAACACCTTTATCAGAATGGCATAATTGTAACTATTTTCTGGATAAATTAAAACACCGAAATTGGAAGTAAGTAGTCCAGGGCACAGTCTTAACTCCAGTGTCCAAACTGCTACTCGTAAGCTCTTCTTCAAGCTGCTGCAGTGCTGCTGTTGTGTCTCTGCAGGTGCACACTGAGTTTACTCTTATCAGAGCGAGAATTGTTTTAGTTCATTTGCATTTTTTGTCTCCTGAGATACTCTGTGCTCCCTGTCTCATAGGCATATGACTTTCTTACTCACAGAAATCTGTCACTGCATTTTGCAGTACTTTACTATCAGGTGCTGATATACCGAATTCGCATCAGATCCCCCAAAGAGCAAAGGTAGGAGGCCTGTTGTATCTGCCTTCATTAGAATGGAGAACCTAGCACAGCTGTCTAGTACTCTGTGAGCTTCTGAAGGACAAGATCCTATTCACCTTTGTATCCCCAGGACTTAGTACATAATTCCTGATCCATAGAATAGTATCTAGCTTCCTATAAACATTTACTGAGCCAATGAGTAAAAACTGAAAGTCCTTTGAAGACAAAAATCTACTCTATAAAGGTAAAGTTGTTATTTTATTAACAGAAAAAAATTACCTTGTTACTTTTTTACATTAAGGAACCACAAAAGCTCCACACTTCAGTCCCTACAGTGGTCTTTGTGTCTGTAATGTGTACTTTGTCTAGAATTTTACATCGCTGTTATTAACATCAGGAAATAACCTGGTCATCTACACCAGACTGCCTCAGGCTTGGCGTTCAGATGCCTTTCATATCCCTGGTCTTCTTTTTTTTTTTTTTTTAAGATTTTATTTATTTATTCAACAGAGAGAGAGATCACATGTAGGCAGAGAGAGAGAGGAGGAAGCAGGCTCCCTGCTGAGCAGAGAGCCCGATGTGGGACTCGATCCCAGGACCCTGACTGAGATCATGACCTGAGCCGAAGGCAGCGGCTTAACCCACTGAGCCACCCAGGCGCCCTCCCTGGTCTTCTCTAAGGATGCCACTAATTCTCAAACTTTAAATACTTTTGATTTTTTAAAAAAACAAAGTTTTTATAATTATGAGGGGAGGAGTTTTCACTAAATATGATGGGTAAGCATAGAATGAATACTGCAGTTCTAACAATAATAAGAATCATTAGTTTAACCCTGTAACTTAACATGTTAGAAAATAACATTTTATTCAGTCAGTAGATTTGCATTAACTACTCAGTGCTAGTTCTTCTTTTAAGGGATGGAGGATAAAACCACAAACAGTATAAAGTTCTTGCCCTTGTGGTACTTCCACTGTAGTCTGTAGGGTTTCTCTGTCTTTCTCTCATCACTGCAAAGGAATCTTTATTAATTTTTTAAACTTAAAAGCCATTCATCATTTTCACTGCTAATAAAATTATCATAATTTTTTAGGTAACATTATAGAATATTAAGATTTTAAAACAGCATTTGTTGTGATAATACAAGATGATTAGTTTTGGTTTCTTTTTTTTTTTTTTTTTTTTTTTTTTTTTTTTTTTTTTTTTTTTAAAGATTTTATTTATTTATTTGTAAGAGAGAGTGAGAGCGAGCACAGGCAGACAGAGTGGAAGGCAGAGTCAGAGGGTGAAGCAGGCTCCCTGCGGAGCAAGGAGCCCGATGTGGGACTCGATCCCAGGACGCTGGGATCATGACCTGAGCCGAAGGCAGCTGCTTAACCAACTGAGCCACCCAGGCGTCCCTTAGTTTTGGTTTCTGAAGGATATCTCACATTAATGATTTCTTAGCTCTCACATTCTGTTGTATCCCTATAGCTAAATAATTATAACATATAGATATATAATAGCGAGGCTATGTATAGAGTACTGTGGAAACATAAAAAAGAGTAATGAGTGATTCTTCCTAGGCAAAGTATCTGGGGAAATGTGGAAAGAAGATAGAGATGACAGCTGTGACTGGTGGATGATAAAGAATAAGTAGGCATTTGACCAGGTTAACACAAGAGAAGGATATTCTAAGCATTATAAAATGAGTAGGAAGAGTTAAAAAGGATAGGACTCTAAGGCATATTCATAAAAGAGCGGGTATTGCGGGGTATGTGAGGAAATCTGTGGGGTAATAGTAACAGGATAGAAAAGGTAAATTGAGGTCCAGGCTGTGAAGGGATGGGTCTGCCACGCTGAAGAGTCTGAGCATTCCTCTCCTGCATTGTTCTCATTGGTCGGAAACACACACCAAGCCCTGCTTTGTTAAATTATAGAAGTGAGCAGTATGGTTTGCTGGAAAGAGTTTCATTACCAGATACTACCACTTGTTGGTTGTATGACCTCGAGGAAGGTAACCTCTCCAAGCCTTGGTTCCCATTCGTAAAATATAAGAATATCTTTTAATATCGTGACGGTTACTTGAGGGGAAATAAGAAAGACTAGTAGTGAGACGAAGAGAAGAGGAAAGCCACAGCTGGCACAAACATGGATTGTACCAGCGCAGAAAAACATCTGATGTTTCAGATGAAATTTATCAGGAGAAGAAGTGAAGAACTGTACGATTTTGAGGAGGCTGCTCCAGTGTTACTGGTAACTCCTTCAGACAATGCTAGGAACACAGTGATCTGTGAGAGCGTTTAAGGAAAGACCTCATTTCAGGAGCGAGAACGCTCACTGAATGATGGTGTTTCAATCATATGATGGCCTTGAATATGTTTTCAAATATGTAATTTGAAGAAAAGATTTATATTATATTTCTTGAAGTCATATTTAATATTTTTATTAGACAGTTGACCCTTGAGCAACACTTGGGCTTGAATTGTGTGGGTCCACTTTTACGTGGAATTTTTACAGTATGGTACTGAGAATGTATTTTCTCTTCAATACGATTTTCTTAAGAACATTCTCTTTTCTTCAACCTTCTTTGTACCAGTAGGTTCAACAACTTACTACTTTGTTGTAAGAATACAGGATATAATATAAATATAACATGCTAAATATGTGTTAATCAACTGTTTATAGCATCAGAAAGGCTTTTGGTCTGCAGTAGGCTATTATCGGTTAAGTTTGGGGGAATCAAGAGTTCTATGTGGATTTTCGACTATGCAGGGGCGGTAGCCTTAATCCACATGTTGTTTAAGGTCAACTGTGTTAAATATAAAAATATTTAAAGGTTAAGTATTTTTAAAGTGTAATGGGTAAATTCTTTAATATATATGTATGTATATATATTATATACTAAAGGTAAAATATGTGTATAATATATATTATCTTCAGTGTATAATATATATTAAATATATATTCTTCAGTGTATAATATATATTATATGTATCTTCAGTATTATAGAATTAAATTAGTTGGATCAGCTTTTTTGTACTGTTTGCACAAGTAAAGATTTTAAAGCTGTTTCTTTACTTATATGTTTTAGAGAGTACAGCTCCATGAAGGGAGGCCTAAACAAAAAAGGCATCGTTGCAGAAACCCTAATAAACTCGATGTTAATAGTCTTACTGGAGACGAACGTGTTCAGCTGATCAACAGAAGAAATGCCAGGAAGGTATGTGTATATTTATTGTTAATTGTTTATAAACAGACCTGGAGATGGGTTAAAACTAGCAGATTTGTGGGGAAAGACATGGACTATAATTTTATGCAATCTAATTTCAATTCCCACATCTTTGGCTAAGCCTTGGGATAAAAATAAGTCACTTGACACATCTGTGTGTAAGCCATGTGACATTGCCCAAGGGCCTGACATCCAAAGCAGCGGTTCTCAGCACGGGGCAGTTTTGTCTTGCAGGGACATTTGGCAATGTCTGGAGGTCCCAGCTTGGGAGGTGAGGAGGTGGCAGGCAGGGAAGGGACGCTACTGGCATCCAGCTGGTAGAGGCCAGGATGCTGCTGAACTTCCTACCGCACATGAGACAGTCCCTCATAGCACCCACCCAGAAAGGCCACACTGCTGAGGGTGAGAAGCTGATGAGAGAGCCACCATTCTCATTAGGCCGTCAGAGATTACATTTTTATCACTGAAATTTCCCATCAGATGGCCTTAAAGTATCTTGTTCCTTTAAATGAGCCTAGTACATAATTTTCTGACAGATGAAAGTAAAATGTCTTAAACAAAGGTACCTTATAGAAAAAAGGCACTGCTGTGTTTATCTTACTGCTTTTTTGACTGATGAATGGTAAGAGTCCAGTTTTTCTAAATTCTGTTTCTTAACCAAATGTGGCTCAACATTTGTTTCCCCAAATTGTTTTCATTTATGGATTGGTAGATGTCTCCTTCACCTCAAAAGCACCCTTCTGTAGGCCTATAGCTCTGATATTTTTATTCTGTTTTTTACTCAGATAAGCATGCAACAAAATAAAATTAAAAAGAGAAAAAGATGGCCTCAGAGTAAGAACAGCAAATTTCTCATTGAGTTCCTTCAGTCACAATCAGATTACCTTAACAATTGTTTTAATATTGTTATGTGCACTAGCTCATTAAAATTAATACTGATTTTCCCCAAGTTTATAGAGCTTATTCAGCGTTTGTTTGTACTTTAAAATGATGTCATAGGGGGATTAGGGAAAAGACAAGATGACATTTTAGTAGCATTTTACTTAATTTTGTGATTATATAGATGGTGTTACAAATCTTAGCACTTTATCTTCTAACAAAAGTTAGCATTACTGGATAGGAATAAATTAGTCTTAGCCAGTTTTAAGGAACTGGAACAATTTTGTGGTTTTACTTATTAGATAATAAACACTCCTAATTTTATCTAATTGTTATAACCTGACAAGGGGTCTGTTCATCTCCCGTAATTTGTATTATTTATTGTTCTGAGTCTGTAGCACACAGGCTAAAGGATTCAAAAGAATCTACCTGCCGAATCCCTATACACCACCCACCCAAAGGGCCTCCGCTTACACTGGAGCTTAGTAAAGGGGGTAACGAAAAGGAGAAGGCAACAGAAACTAAGTAAAAACTACAGAAAATATTAGAAAAGAGTGCTTAAGTATTATAACTATAGATACCTATAACTTCTAGGTGGTGTAGCGACATTAAAGTCCTGTCTGTATTCTACCAAGAGATAGTATATGTTCAGAGAGGTATGGAAAGAGGAATTACCTTTAGACACCAAAGGAACATTAAGTTGGTAGATCCAAATCATTGAAGTTTCAAAATATTTTGTTTTAATGTCCTACTAATTATCATATGTAGTTTTTAAATTTTTTCATATTGTGATTAGTTGGCTATATCACTGTTCACATGCAAAAGATGTGTTTAATTTTATACTTCAGGTTACGTAATAGGTAAGAGCATGACTTTGCGGAACCTGAGTTTAAAAGCTGGCCCTAATGCTTACTAGCTGGCTTTAGGTGACTTACCTAACTTCTCTGAGGCTTAATTCCTTCATTTGAAAAACAGAAATAATACTCTCTCAAAGGATATAGTGAGGGGCGCCTGGGTGGCTCAGTTGGTTGGGCAACTGCCTTCAGCTCAGGGCATGATTCTGTAGTCCTGGGATCGAGTCCCACATCGGGCTCCTAGCTCTGCCAGGAGTCTGCTTCTCCCTCTGAACTTCTCCCTCTCATGCCCACTCTCTCTCTCTCTCTCAAATAAATAAAATCTTTAAAAAAAAAAAAAGGATATAGTGAGAACTAAAGTAAATTTATATACTGAAAGTCCTTAGCATGATGCTTGGCATGTAAGAAGAAGAAGGAGAACTTGGGTGTTTGTTTGCACCAGATGCTGTGCTAAGGCACTTGAATTGGTTTCATTTTTATCCTTATAAAACCCTGTGAGGAAAGTGTTGTCGTAATCCCCTTTTTATAGATCAGAAAATGGAGGCTCAGAGAGATTTACTGATTTGCCCAGTTCCAGTAGCTGGTAAGTCTGACTCTGGAGGGCACATGCTCTTAACGAGGCTGTATGACCTATCCAGCATAGCAAGTGCACAGGAAACCGTGGTTATTCATTTTACTATTTTAGTTACTTAAAGCATTTAAAATTTACATACCACACGTCTGTACGGTATATTAGCAGTGCCTTTGGCATGTGGTAGTCCTTTTAAATATAGTAGAGAACGTCAAAGGTAATTCAAGAAACACATATGTCTTAAATAAACTCTGTATAGCACAGAATAAAAGCAAAAAGGTCTTCATATTTAATATATATAATATATATATAATAAAAATTAATTTTTAAGTGGCTAACAGTCTTTTTCATTTACAGGTTGGAGGTGCATTTGCTCCCCCTTTGAAAGACTTATGTAGATTCCTAAAAGAAAATTCGGAATACGGAGTAGCTCCTGAATGGGGAGATGTTGTTAAGCAGTCTGTGAGTAATTTCATAAATACTAACTCACACATCATCTTAACAATTAGACGCCATCTAGTCAGATTGAGAAAGATAGGTACCATATGATTCCACTCATAAGTGGAATCTAGAACCGAAAACAAAACAAACAAAAAGCAGACTCTGATCTATAAATACAGAGAATAAACTGATGGTTGCCAGAGGGGAGGTGGGTAGGGAGATGGGCAGAATGGATGAAGGGGAAAGAGGGTACAGGCTTCCAGTTATGGGATGAATAAGTCACGGCAGCCTGTGTAAACCTGTCGAATCACTAAGTTGTACACCCGAAACTAATGAAACATTGGGTGTCAGCTATACTCAAAAAAGAAAATTACCTGCCATTTAATGATATCAGAGATGAAGTTTTAAATTAAGAATTAGCAACAGTGTAGGGCACTTGGGTGGCTCAGTGGGTTAAAGCCTCTGCCTTCCTGAAGCTCCAGTCATGATCCCAGGGTACTGGGATCGAGCCCTGCATTGGGCTCTCTGCTCAGCAGGGAGCCTGCTTCCCTTCCTGTCTCTCTCTGCCTGCCTCTTTGCCTACTTGTGATCTCTATCAAATAAATAAATAAATAAATCTAAAAAAAAAAAAAAAGAAAAGAAAGAATTAGCAATATTGTGTAAACATGTGCCAGTGTTTTCACAGTTTTTATTTTGCAGTACACATTACAAATTTCTCAGATGTTTGTTGAGTTAGAATGCAGAATCAATATATACTGATCATTAATCTGTTTTTATTTTAACGTCTAAGATAACTCTTTGAGCAAGGCCACAAAGATTAAGCAAAGATGTGCAGAAAGAGACATAATAAGGATATTATATATAATAGTAACAAATTGGGAATATATTAATGGTCCATCCATATATAGGAAAACTATACAACTGGCAAAAATTATATCTTAGAAGAACATCCAATGACAAGGGAGGGAAAGGTCACGGTGTGTTAAATGGAGTAGTAATTAAGCCCTCGGAAAAGCCAAGCCTGACCATGTGGTAAATGCTGAATAAAGAATAGCTACTATTTCCACAAGTGTCCAAATGAAAAGGACAGGCTATAAAACTATGTTCATTATGATTCTATTTATTTTAGAAACGGAGTGGGGAGAATTGTAGAATCTGTCTATATGAACAAGGGAGAAATGAAATACACACCCTAAAATATTAGCAATGGTTTTTTTCTCTGGTGAAATTACAGATGATTTTTTTCCGTGGTATATTTGTTGTTGTTGTTGTTGTTGTTGTTTTCTGCAGTGAACCCTAATGCTTTTGTGAAGAAAACAATTAAGTTGATGAATTCAAAACAAAATTTTATTTATTTTTTTTTAAAGATTTTATTTACTTATTTGACAGAGAGAAATCACAAGTAGACAGAGAGGCAGGCAGAGAGAGAGAGAGGGAAGCAGGCTCCCCGCTGAGCAGAGAGCCCGATGCGGGACTCGATCCCAGGACCATGAGATCATGACCTGAGCCGAAGGCAGCGGCTTAACCCACTGAGCCACCCAGGCGCCCCTCAAAACAAAATTTTAAAATAGTACCATGAGAGTCTTTGAAACTGCCATCTAGGGGCACCTGGCTGGCTCAGTCGGTAGACGATGTGACTCTTAACCTCAGAGTCGTGAGTTCAGCCCCATGTTGGGTGTGGAGCCTACTTAAAAAAAAAAAGAGAGAGAGAGAGAGAGCGGTATTGAAACTGCTCTGCAGAGGGGTCACAAATGATAGTCACTAAACACATGTAGCTGTTGAGCATTTGAGATGTAGCTGCCTGAATTAGGTTGTGTAAGAATTATAAAACACTGGTTTGGGATTTGGGGGGGGTGAGTATTTTTGACACACAATGTTACATTAGTTTCAGGTGTACAGCGCAGTGATTGGACAGGTCTATACTGTGCTCTCCACAAGCGCAGCTGCCGTCTGTCACCACACAACACTGTCATAACTTCACTGATTTTATTCCCTGTGCTTTTTATTCCTGTGACTCAGGGCGCCTGGGTGGCTCTGTCAGTTAAGCGGCCAAGTCTTGATTTTTGGCTCAGGTCATGATTCCAGGGTCACAGGATCAAGCCCCGCTTCAGGCTCTGTGCTGGGTGTGGAGCCTGCTTAGGATTCTCCCTCTCCCTCTATTCCGCCCCCCTTAATTAATTAATTAATTTTAAAAATTATCCCCTAGGGGCGCCTGGGTGGCTCAGTGGGTTAAAGCCTTTGCCTTCGGCCCAGGTCATGATCCCAGGGTCCTGGGATCGAGCCCCGCATCGGGCTCTCTGCTTAGTGCAGAGCCTGCTTCTCTCTCTCTCTGCCTGCCTCTCTGCCTACTTGTGTTCTCTGTCAAATAAATAAATAAAAAATCTTTAAAAAAAAAAAATTATCCCCTAATTTTTTCATTCCGTAACCGGAGTCTATGTCTTCCATTCCCCTTCACCCATTGTGCCCATCTCCCCACCCTGGTTTGGGATTTTGAAGATTAAGTTTGGAAAAAATAGAAAATATCTTTATTTTCATAGGTTACATATTGAGATGGTGGGATTTTGGTTTAATTATGTTAGGCTATGGGGCGCCTGGGTGGCTCAGTGGGTTAAAGCCTCTGCCTTCGGCTCAGGTCATGATCCCAGGGTCCTGGGATCGAGCCCTGCATCGGGCTGTCCGCTCCGCGGAGAGCCTGCTTCCCACCCCCCTCTCTCTCTGCGTACTTCTGATCTCTGTCTGTCAAATAAATAAATAAAATCTTTAAAAAATAATAATAATTATGTTAGGCTATATTACTAAAATTAATGTCACCTGTTTCTCTTTTACCTTTTTTAATACAGTTGCTAGAAAATTTAAAGTTACATATGTGGCTTACGTTATAGTTCTGCTGGAGCCTGCTAGCCTAGAAGTTCTACAACTCCTATCACTTTTAGGAGTTCTGGGCCCAGAAAGTCATGGGAGAATCACTCAACTATCTTTATCAGCATGGTGCTAGCTCCCTCCCTTACTCCCAAAGTGACAAAGATTCACATGGAGCATCTCACTGTAATCTTAACCTTTCACTTACTTCCTCTGTTCTTTCCTTATCGTTCTCCTAACTTGGACGAGGGGCACTTCTGTAGTCTTCAAGAGTAACTGATGATGCGAAACTGTGAGGGTGCAGAAGTAACCTCATGAGAAAATGTCTTTGGACCTTCAGTTCCCTAGAACTCTTCTACACACGTATGCCTCACCATGTGGAAGAAAGCTAGAGGCCTCTTCCTGCTTTCTTACCCTGTGAGAAAATGAGAAGCGGAGGAACTGTCTCACACCCCTCCTCACTATCTGAAAGAGGCTGTCTCTTTCATAATTGATTACGTTCTTTCAGTACAGACTCGGTCTATGAATAATTACCAATTTTAATGTGATCGCTACTGATTTTATTCTAATGTAGCTATTGTTACTGATTTTTTTTTTCCCCAGGGATTTCTTCCAGAGAGTATGTTTGAGCGCATTCTCACCGGTCCTGTTGTGAGAGAAGAAGTCAGCAGGCGTGGGCGACGGCCTAAAAGTGGAATTGCCAAGGCCACGGCAGCGGCGGCGGCAGCAACTGCCACCAGCGTGTCAGGCAATCCTTTGTTAGCCAACGGATTACTTCCAGGTGTGGATCTCACAACCCTTCAGGCCTTACAACAAAACCTACAAAACTTGCAGTCTCTGCAAGTAACCGCCGGGCTGATGGGAATGCCTGCCGGTCTTTCTTCTGGAGGAGAAGCTAAAAACGTGGCCGCCATGTTCCCCATGCTGCTGTCAGGAATGACTGGCTTACCAAATCTGCTGGGCATGGGGGGGCTCCTGACCAAGCCTACTGAATCTGGAACCGAAGAGAAAAAGGGAAATGACTCGAAGGAACTAGAAGGAAAAAAAGAAAGGACAGAGAGTCAAAATTCAGAGAACGGGGGAGAAAACTCCGTGTCGGGTTCTCCTTCCACGTCCTCTACCGCTGCAGCCGCCAACCCGCTAGCTCTTAACCCACTACTGCTGTCTAATATACTCTACCCAGGGATGCTGCTCACTCCAGGCCTTAATCTCCACATGCCAACTTCGTCCCAGACCAATACTTTCGACGTACAGAAAAACAGAAACAGTGACTTGGGCTCGTCTAAGTCCCAGGAAGTAAAGGAGGAAGAGTCCAGAGGTAGAGACCAGGAGGACAAAGGGGGAACTGAAGCAAGTCCTCTCAACGAGAACAGCACAGATGAGGGTTCAGAGAAAGCTGATGCTTCGTCTGGATCCGACAGTACGTCGTCATCATCCGAGGATTCAGATTCGAGTAATGAAGACTGACTCCCAGACTGCACTTAAATTATGAACTGATTTTGGATTTTTTTTTCTTTAATTATGAATTGTAAATACCCCAGTGTTGAGTGCATCAATAACTTACTGACCGAACATTTCAGTTATTTGTTTAGAAGTGCAAACTGCTTTCAGAGACGTTTTGCATGTACTATTTCTTAAGATCCGTATAAGTTTCTGAACTCGTATGTACTATCAAATACATAAAGGTGTAAAATTACAACAAAAAGGCATTATAATTTTGTTGGGGGTTAATTTTATGAAAATTATGCTCCATGAGAGTTGTATATTTAATATATTTGCAGAGAACACAGCATACTTGATGCATATTTACTGATTTAATTTGAATATAGTTTTACAGCCTCCTTGACACCTATAATTTACAGATCAAAACTCAGCAATAATTTGGGCAGCTAATGAATGTCATGAAAGCTGTAGAGTCTACATCACCATCCACTGCTTTAATTCCATGAAAACGCTCTCGTGTCGTGATGCACTGCTGACGTTTCCAATTCAGGTACAAGTGTGTTTTAAAGAAGAAATAAGTTTCCCAATCAGCCAATTGAACTGGCTACCTGTTACCTCAGCTGAGTTAGTTTAGGAAGTTTACATTCGTTTCTAATTCTCTACTTGTTTTCAGGGGTTTTTTAAACACATCCTCTATATCATGTTGATCTGGCAAGAAATCTGACTTGCTTTCGGCTGAGCTTAACTCTGATATCAGTAAAATTAAGTCCTACAAGAGTCCTGTGTCATGGGACTTTGGCACCCTCTAGACATACTTAGTTTTACTTTTTCAAAGTTTGGCCTCCTCTAAAGAAATCATTCTGTCTCTGATGAGTAATGTCTGTTTCCAGGGTTCAGAAAAGGCAAACTCATGAAATACCACTGAGAAGATCGTTCCACACAGCATACTTCATGTAAAAGAAACTGTTGGTTTGCTTTATTCGTGTAGATTTCTCTTTGTGTTTTATGTCATGGAACTGTTCCAACATGAGCAGGTCTTAGTGATAAAGTAATATGCAGAATAGTCTAAATTCATTTTTTTTTTTAAGTTGCTAGGTATAAGCAGACTAAATGTTGCCCAGAATCAGTGTTGGGTTATCAGTTTATATTAAATATACTGAGTTGGCCCATTTTGAATATGCACTTTGAATGATCTCAAAAAAATTTATACAAGTTATACCTGTCAACCACAAAAATGAAGCCCAAGGCTTCTGATCAATTTCTTAGAACCCTTTATCATGTAAAATTTGTCTGATATTTGATTTGTGATACAGTTTCTCCTGCTAAAGCTGCTATTAATTCCGACAAGATAGAGAGGTCCAGGATCACCTTCATGTACATTAAAAACAATTAGAACTGAATTGGACATAAAATACCATTTACATCCTAAGGAGAGAAAGATGTTAGCATTTTTCTGATACTTGGATAGGTCAGTGATAAAGTTTGCGAGGGGCTAAATTTAGGGGGAAAGTACCCCACTTCTCTCCCACAGAAAAAAATAACTCAGTACTTTTTGATAGAACTTTGTTGTTTCATCATAAATCCAACAATTATATTGGATTTTCCCAGATCTTTACCAGTAAATTATGTTTCTGTATGTAAGATAACTAATCCCTCACTAGAGAGACAGTGTTACATGTATTTACAAAGTCATTTAAGTTCCATTGAGATTGTATTCATTTTTGTATTTTTCCCAAAATAGTACTTTGAATTGATAGTTCTTTATGCAATGTCTTAGCAATAGTCATCCGGGAGAAGTGGGTAGTAATTCTTCATCATGAAAATGATATATTACATATTTAGTATCTTCCCTTTGCAGTATTGCACTTTTGTTTAACTAGAACACACCTATGAGATAGCCAAAGTTTTTCAAACACAGTTAACTTAGTTTGCTGGTGGGGTATTTCAACACCATCCATACTTCCCTCTTTCCCTCTAGTTCTGTCCGCATAATCTTCATTCCTTTCTTTCCCCAATTAAAAAAAAAAAAAAAAAAAAAAAAAAGGGAAAAAAAAGCCCTAGATCTTGTCACTAAAAAGCTAATTTATATCAAATTTATGAGATAAAGTATTTTCCTAATTATGATCAGACGAATTTGGTTAACATATTAGTGATTCTCTTTCTACGTAATAAGGCAATTACAGTTTTTCAAAGCATTAAGGCTAATACTAACGTTAAAGTTTCTCTCGGATTTCAAGACACTTCTATTTAGTATTGATTGGGGAAAAGTTTTCCACCTGTCAGCTTAAAAAAAATGCAAATATGGTTGTGTAAAGATAAGGGTTATAAGGAAAAAAATCAGTAGAATTACATAATACTAAAGTTGCAGTTAAAAGGATATCCAAGTATGTGTTGGTAGTTACTAAAAGAATTATAGCTGTTATTGCCTTGTATTTATAGCCCTTGTTTCAGGTTTCATGATTCAAGTCTTAGTCCAATTCTTCTTTTGGACATTTGCAATATTTACCAGTTGTGTTTTGTGTAGTCTGAATTTGCTTTCTGTAGTTGAGCAAACGTCTTAAAAAAGTCATTTGTAATTTATTAAATTACTTTCTATGATGTTCTATAGAGCAAATGGAAGTTTAATTATTTTTTATTAAACATATTCTTTGACTACCCATGATGTCAGCCTCTGTACATGACAATACTCCTTTTTTTAATTAACTTTTATCTATAATTTATCTTAATCCAGTTGTGAAAGAAACCCTAGTCCTAAATCTCCAAAAGGAAAGTTATACCTTGGGGGAAAAATTTTTTTTTTTTAAGATTTTATTTATTTATTTGACAGAAATCACAAGGAGGCAGAGAGGCAGGCAGAGAGAGAGAGGGAAGCAGGCTTCCCGCCAAGCAGAGAGCCCGATGCGGGGCTCAATCCCAGGGTCCTGGGATCATGACCCGAGTCGAAGGCAGAGGCTTAACCCACTGAGCCACCCAGGCGCCCCACCTTGGAAAAATTTTTAAAAGACAGAAGCTAGCTATAGTTATATCCACTGTATCATTATTTCCTTAAGTTTTCTTCCCCTGACCTTTAAAAATGTCCAGAAAGACTCAAGAGATGTACCAAAACTCATAAAGGAGTACATTTTGGATATCAGTAATTATTTTTCCCCTTGGTCTTAAGTGTCTTTCCTAATTCATCACTCTTGTTTTTAGCGTTTTTGTAAACATGAAAGAAATTTAGTTTTCCCCTGATTAGAAAAGGAGAACAGTAGAGTCTCGTCATACACTCATTTAACTTGGAACCCATTTCCCTTTACTTCTGTGCTTAGAAAACCTTTTTTTCCCCTTTTTTTGTACAATGTAGCATATAAACCCAAATCAATTACTTAGTCTAGTGCTCACCCAGAGGAACAGTAATCTGTTCCAGTGCTAGAAGAAGATTCAGCTATATTAGATGTTTCTGAAAGAACGTATACTATGTACAAAATGATGGATTCTGTGTTTTGTGAGCTATAGGGAGGGAGAGTCATTTTCGACTACAAGTAATGTTCATCCTCTACAACAAATTTAGAACTTAGTCTCTATGTAAATACAACTCAGTACATAAGCTTTTTATTTTAAAATGCAGAAAAGCACAAAGAAAAACTAGTTAAATCATCATAAACCCACCCTGAGATCAATACTGTTCAGAGATACCCAATGTTTTTATATGGATGTTATATTCAAGTAGTGGGTTGAGTCGCGTCATCCAAAAATCTGTGTCAACCCAGAATCTCAGAATGTGACCTCAATTGGAAATAGGGTCTTGGCAGTTACACTAGGTGAGGGTGGGCCCTAGATCCGGTGGCTGGTTCCCAATAAGAAGAGAGGACACCCAGTCCAAGGGAAAAAGGACATGAGCCAACAAGCAGAGATTGGAGTGATACAGATGTAGCTGAGGAACACCAAGGATTGTCAGCAACCACCAGAAGCTAGGACAGCAGCGTGGAACAGATGCTCCTGCAGAGCCTGAAGAAGGAAGCAACCCAGCCGACACCTGGATTTTGGACTTCCGGCCTGAATTGTGGGAGAATAAATTTCTGTTATTTTAAGCCACCCTGTTTGTGATGCTTTATTATGGTAGCCCTAGGAAACTTACACAACACATTTCCTTAATAAAGCAGTATTATATGGGACATAATATTTACTGTTCTGACCTTAACATACTGACCCCATGTCAATAGCATCCTGTGTTGTGATGTTTAATACATACTATTGTCGCCTACATAAGTAATTTATTTAACCATGTACTTAAAAATGGACATTGGGGTTTAAATATGAATCTTTTGTGTCCATCCCGAGGACTTTCTTAATCCCTAGAAGTGAAACAACTTCCTGTGTTTTTCAGGATTTTAATTTGTGCCGCCAAGTTTACAACGATGCGATGTGTAGCCGTTTATACTACCCCGGCAGCATACGTTTTGTGTAAGCTCACCCCAAAATCTTACCAATACTGTGTATTGTCTTTTGAAGTAATCTTTGCCAAATTAATAGGCAAAAAGTACCATCTTGATGAATTCTTAAATTATTCTTTTTTCTTACTAAAAAATAAGACCTACATATTCTAGGAAACAGGGAGGCGGCGGGGTTGGGGGTTGAGGAGGAGTTGGAGAAGCACAAAGTCAACCAAAACCCCCATGATGTTGAATACTCAGAGACAACTGTTAACCTTTGGGTCATTTTTCTTTGCATATACGTATTATATATTATTTTGATAAGAATGGAGTTATACTGTACATACATTTTGTAACTTCTCATTTATTATATCATGATAATATCCCCATGTCATTAAAGAATCTTCCACAGCATTTTTAAGGACTTTCTCATTCCACTATATACATGCAACATAATCTGTACAATGCCCAATTATTGAGCACTTAGAAATTTTTCAGTTTGGGGCTAAGCAATGATATGTATGTAATTAAGTTCTTCATTCACTTAAGTTTCTTCATACATTTTTTCATTAAAAAAAATACCTAGGCATGAAATAGTTTGAATTTAAGACCAATTGGATTGTACTGTTTTCTACCCCAACAGCAGAGCATAAAGCTACTTCTTTCCCTGTGTCTCTTTAGCACCCTTGGGCATTAGAATATTTATTAATCTTTGTCAATTTGATAGACAAAAAAATAGATTCTTGTTTTAGTTTACATTTCTTTGATTATTAGTAATATAAAGTCTTCCATATCTCTTCATAAGGCCATTTGTATGCTGTGTATTAATTGTTCATGTTCTCTGTACAATATCTGTTATATAAGAGGTAAATATTTTTCCCAATTTGCCTATGAATTTTGCTTTTTTTTTTTTTTAATGTGCAAGTTTTACATTTTTATGTGGTCATTTTGATACTCCATTTTTTCCACATTTAAGTTCCTGATGTTTTTCCACAGAAAAATCCTTTTACCCCCAAATTCTATACATGTTTGCTTTTTTTTAAATATCTAGTACCTTTTTTGACTTAGAATTTATTTTAGTAACATACATATGGTATAAGAATCCTAATTTGAACTTATTAATAATTGTGCAGTATCCCAGCATTATTTAAAATATAATGTCTCCACTGATTTGACATGCCTTCATTGATCATAATTGAATAATTCATGTAGGTATATGTAAATTATTTAGATATATATGAATGATTTAAGTCATATAAATATGCATGATGTATCTATGATATATCATGTAAACAGTAAACATAAAACCGGAGAGGCTATACTAATAAAAGATTACCTTAAAAACAAACAAACGTTGCTAGAAATTAAATGAGAACATTTTATATGGTTATAAAGGTCATTCTATCAGGAAAATATAACACTTACATAGACACCTACAACAGACCCACAAAACACAAGCAGCAAAAACTAACAAAACTGAAACTCAATGACAATGCTTGGAAACTTCAAAATCTCACTATCAATAATGGATAGAGCAAGTAGGCAAACGGCCAACAAGAAAACGGAAGCCCAAGCAACACTATAAACCAACTGGCCCAAAGAAGCATTTGTTGAACACACCACCAAATAGTAGCAAAAAAAAAAAAAAAAAAAAAAAAAAAAAAAAATTATTCTAAGGCACACGAGACCTTTCTCCAGAATAGATGAAACAAGTGTCCAATTTTAAAAGATTTATCCATACTAAGTATATTCTCCAGCCACAATGGAATGAAATTTGAAATCAGTTACAAAGCATGGATATTCACAAACACATGGAAATGAAACAACACACTCATAAATAACCTGAGTCCTAGCAATCTCAATCTCGAAGTTAGAAAATAATTTGAGGGGGGCCTGGGTGGCTCAGTGGGTTAAAGCCTCTGCCTTCGGCTCAGGTCATGATCCCAGAGTCCTGGGATCGAGTCCCATGTCGGGCTCTCTGCTCCGCAGGGAGCCTGCTTCCTCCTCTCTCTCTCTGCCTGCCTCTCTGCCTATTTGTGATTTCTCTCTCTCTCTGTCAAATAAATAAAATCTTTAAAAATAATAATAATAATTTGAGATGAATGAAAACAAATACACAACATACCAAAACATAGAGACGTAGCCAAGATGGTGCGTGAAAGGAAATGTGTAAGTGTAAACATCTACAAAAAGAAAAAAAAAATTGAGGGGAGCATGGGTGGCTCAGTCAATTAAGGGTCTGCCATCTGCTCAGGTCATGACCCCAGAGTCCTGGGATGGAGCCCCCAAACAGGATCCCTGCTCAGCGGGAAGCCTGCTTCTCCCTCTCCCACTCCCCCTGCTTGTGTTCCCTCTCTCACTGTGTCTCTCTCTGTCATATAAATAAGTAAAATCTTTAAAAAAAAAAAATTTTTTTTTCAAATCGATGTAAATTTCTTCCTTAAGAAACTAGGAAAAGATAGAATTAAACCCAAAGCAAGGAGTTAGGAAATAAAGACTTGAGCCGGAGGAATGAAATGGAAAGTAGAGACAATTTATAAAACCAAAAGATAGGGACACCTGGGTGGCTCAGTTGGTTAAGCGGCTGCCTTTGGCTCAGGTCATGATCCCAGCGACCTGGGATCGAGTCCCACATTGGGCTCCTTGCTTGGCAGGGAGCCTGCTTCTCCCTCTGCCTCTGCCTGCCACTCTGTCTGCCTGTGCCACTCTGTCTGCCTGTGCTTGCTCTCGCTTCTCTCTCTATGACAAATAAATAAAATAAAATCTTAAAAAAAAAAAAAAAGTTACCACTTGTTAAAAAAAAAAGAAGAAGAAGAAATTACAAATAAATAAATAAATAAAACCAAAAGGTAGGTCTTCCAAAAAAACCCAACAAAACTGAAAACCCTTCAGCTAGACTGATCAGTTTAAAAAAAAAAAAAAAAGATTCAAATTACTAGATTCAAAATGAAAGGGGACATTCCTACCATCCTTAGAGAAATAAAAAGGATCATTTGGAACCTTGTGAATAATTATATGCCAATAAGTTAGATAAAACTAGATGAAATGGAAAATTCCGAGGCACAAATTAGTGACACCGAATCAAGAAAAAAATGGAGACTATAACAAAGAGTATAATAAAGTACTGAGATTAAATTACTAACAGCAAAAAAAAAAAAAAAAAAAAAAACCATGATAAAACCCCTGGATGAGGAGGCTTCACTGAGGGGAGAAGAAAAAAGAGCACCTTTTCCTCATTAGTTTTATGAGGCCAGTATTATCCTGAGACCAAAGCCAAAGACACTACAAGGAAACTGCCCGGTGGACAGCCCTTACGACTATAAAATGCAAGAATTTTTAACAAATTGCTAGCAAACTGAATCCGGCAACATACGAAAAGTATTATACTCCCTGATCAAGTTGGTTTATCCCAGGATTGCAAAATTGCTTCAACAGACAAGAAGCAACCGATGTACTATTAACAGAGAAAGGGGGGTGGGAACCACATAATTATCGCAATAGAAGCAGAAAGAAACCATTTCAGAGGGAAGTGGGCGGGGCCATGGGGTCAATGGGGGTTGGGCTTTAAGGAGGGCACTTGTAAGGGGCACTGGGTGTTGTATGCAAGTGATGATTCACCAAATTCAACCTCTGGAACTAATACACTCTATGTTAACACAGGAATGTAAATAAAACCTAAAAAGAAAAGTTATTGATTAGAAAAAAAAAAACATTTCATAGATTCAACACTGTTTCGTGATTTAAAAACAGAAAGGGTAGGAACAGGAGAGAAATTCCTCAAGCTGATAAAGAGCATCTATAAAATACCCATAACTAACATCATACTTAATAAAGACTGAATTTTTTTTTAAGATTTTATTTATTTATTTGACAGAGATCACAAGTAGGCAGAGAGGCACACAGAGAGAGACAGAGAGAGGAGGAGGAAGCAGTCTCCCAGCTGAGCAGAGAGCCTGATGCGGGGCTCGATCCCAGCACCCTCGATCCCAGGACCCTGGGATCATGACCTGAGCTGAAGGCAGAGGCTTTAACCCACTGAGCCACCCAGGCGCCCCTGAATTGTTTTTTTTTTTTTTTTAAGAGAGAGAGTAAATGAGGGGGAGGGGCACAAGAAGAGGGAGAGAGAGATATCTCCAGCGAGTTCCACTTGCAGAGCCCCATGTAGGGCTTGATCTCAGGACCCTGAGATCAAGACCTGAGCCACAAATCAAGAGTCAGTCGCTTAACCTGCTGAGCCACCCAGGCGCCCTAACAACTGAGTATCTTCTAAGTCAAGACCAGACCAGTGTGTCCACTCCTGGCACTTTCATCGAACCTTGTTCTGGAGGTTCTAATCAGGGCAATAAGTCAAGAAAAGGAGAAAAAGGCATCCAGCCTGGAAGCCAGAAGGAAAACTCTCTATTTGCGGATGACATGGTCTTGTAAATAGAAAATCCTAAGAAATTCACTAAAAAACAAGCAGTCATTAGAAACTAATAAACAATTTCAGCAAGGCTGCAGGATACAAGTTCAATATAGAAAAATCAATTGGGGGCGCCTGGGTGGCTCAGTGGGTTAAGCCGCTGCCTTCGGCTCAGGTCATGATCTTGGGGTCCTGGGATCGAGCCCCACATCGGGCTCTCTGCTCAGTGGGGGGGGCCTGCTTCCTCCTCTCTCTCTCTCTCTGCCTGCCTCTCTGCCTACTTGTGATCTCTACCTGTCAAATAAATAAATAAAATCTTTAAAAAACATATTTTTAAAAATTTATTTATTTGAGACAGAGAGAGAGCACCAGCAGCAGGAAGGGCAGAGGGAGAGGGACAAGCGGACGCCCACTGAACAGGGAGCCGAACTCAGGGCTTGATTCTGGGATGATGACTTGAACGGAAAGCAGACGTTTAACCAGTCGAGCCACCTAGGAGCCCCCCAAATGATTCTTTTTTAAAGTACAAAGTTGGAGGACTCCTATTTCCTAATTTCAAAACCTCAAGGTGGTGTGGCATAGAAGTTGGGATAGGAATAAGGGATCAATGGAACAGAAATGAGAATTTAGAAATAAACCCTTCCACTTAAGGTCACCTCATCTTTCAAAAGGATGCGAAGACAATTCAGTGGGAGACAGGACATTCAGAACAACTATATCTCTGCATACGAAAGAATCATGTTGCACCCTTTCCCAATCCCACACCCAAAAAGTAACTCAGAATAGATACAGACCTAAATGCAAAAGGTAAAACTCTTAGAAGAAAACTCGGGGACAAATCCTTGTGATCTTAGGTTAGGCCAAAACTCGAAGAGAAAATAAATACACTGGACTTTATCCAAATGAAAATGTAGTTCTTCGGAGTGTACCTTCAAGAAAGTGAAAAGACAACCCACGGAACTGGGGGAAATATTGCAAATCACGTCGCTGATAAAGACCTTGTATCAGAAAATAGGAAGAACTCTTACAACCCAGCAATGGAGACAAAAACCTAGTTGTGAAATGGGCAAAAGATTTGAACAGACGTTTCTCTAAGGAAGACATACAGATGGCTAATAAGCACCTGAGATGTTCACTATCATTATCTATCAGATAAATGCCCATCAGAATTAAAAAGAGCTAGAACTTCATGCCCCTCAGGATGGGCAGAATCAAAAAGACAGGCGGTAAGTATCAGCAAAGATGTGGAGAAGTGAGAACCCTCATATGGTGCTGGAGAGAATGTGCAATGGTGCGACAGTTTGGGAACACGTTTTTGCAATCCCTGGTGGTATTGCTGTATGACTCAGCGATTCTATTCTTTTTCTTTTTTTTTTTTTTTTTAGATTTTATTTATTTATTTGACAGACAGAGATCACAAGTAGGCAGAGAGGCAGGCAGAGAGAGTAGGAAGCAGGCTCCCCGCTGAGCAGAGAGCCCTATGCGGGGCTCGATCCCAAGACCCCGAGATCATGACCTGAGCCGAAGGCAGAGGCTTTAACACACTGAGCCACCCAGGGGCCCCTTAGCAATTCTCCCTCTCCCTCTGCCTGCGTCTCCCCCTGCTTGTGCTCTCTCTGTCAAATAAATAAAATCTTCAAAAAAAATTTTTTTAAATAATAAAAGGCATGAAGTATAATACATGCTCCAACACGGATAATCTTTAAAATATTATGTTAAGTGGGCACCTGCCTGGGTGGTGCAGTGGGTTAAGCCTCTGCCTTCGGCTCAGGTCATGATCTCAGAGTCCTGGAATTGAGCCCCGCATTGGGCTCTCTGCTCAGCGGGGCGCCTGCTTTCCCACCCCACCCCCTCTGCCTGACTCTCTGCCTACTTGTGATCTCTCTCTCTCTGACAAATAAATAAATAAAATCTTAAAAAAAAAAAGTTTAAAAAAATAAATTTAAAAAAATTATGCTAAGTGAAAGAAGCCAGTCAGAAAAGATTACATATTGTATGATTCTATTTATATGAAGTGCCCTGAATAGGCAAATTTTCTGTATAGATAAAAAGTAGATTCATGGTTGCCCAGGGCTAAGCGTGTTGGACTGCTACTGGGTATGGTTTTTTGCTTTTTTTAAGATTTTATTTATTTATTTGACAAGTAGGCAGAGAGAGAGGAGGAAGCAGCCTCCCTGCCGAGCAGAGAGCCCGATGCAGGGCTGGATCCCAGGACCCTGAGATCATGACCTGAGCCGAAGGCAGATGCTTAACTCACTGAGCCACCCAGGCACCCCTTGTTTTTGTTTTTGTTTTTGTTTTAATAAAATGTGACAAATATTCCAAGAACAGATTTTAGGTTGTTGCTTAATTATGAGTATACTAAAAACTACTGACTTGGGGGACCTGGGTGGCTCCGTGGTTAAGCGTCTGCCAGGGTCCTGAGATCAGCCCCACGTCAGACTCCTTGCTTGGCAGGAAGCCTACTTCTCCCTCTCCCACTCCCCCAGCTTGTGTTCCCTCTCTCGCTGTATCTCTCTCCATCAAATAAACAAAAAATCTTAAAAAGAAAAAAACAAAACCCTACTGAATTGTATCCTTTAAAGGGGTGCATTGTATGGTAGTGCATTGTGTCTCAATTAAGTTGTTTTAAAACACAGAAGGTGAGGGCACCTGGGTGGCTCAGTGGATTAAGCCTGTGCCTTCGGCTCAGGACATGATCCCAGTTTTTATTTATGTATTTGTGTGGGAGAGAGTGAGCCGAAGGCAGCGGCTTAATCCACTGAGCCACCCAGGCACCCCGATTTTTTAAAATTTTTTAAAAAGATTTTACTTATTTCAGTGAGAACACGAGAGAGTAAGAGAGAGCGAGAGCTCAAGGATGAGCCGGAGGGAACGGAGGGGAGGCGGAGAGAGAGGTGCAGGGAGCCTGCCTACACTTGACCCAGGATCCTGAGATCATGACCGGAGCCGAAGGCAGATGCTTACCTGACTGAGTCACCCAGGAGCTCTAAGGAAATTCTTTTAAATGACAAACCCATAGTACAGGGAGAATGGAGGCAGGGAGGGGGCGGACAGTTGCAGAATTTCGGAAACTGAAGCAGACCACTGAAAATGAACACAAGTCTCCAAAAAAGCGAAATCCCGAATTGAGAGTAGGAGACGCTGAAAACTGGGAGTTCCTTTCTCTTTGCTAAATGGGATGCTGCCAGATTGATGCATTGCTTAGGAAAACTCATCTGATCTTCAGGAAAGAGAAAGAAAAAGAGAAAAGAGAGAAAGAGAAAGAAAAAGAGAGAGAGAGAGAGAAAGAAGGAAGGAAGGGAAGAAAAGGGAAAAGAAGAAAGAGAAAGGAAAGCTGAAAACGAATCCAAGTTACCTTTCTTTTTTTTAAGATTTTATTTATTTGACAGACAGAGATCACAAGTAGGCAGAGAGGCAGGCAGAGAGAGAGGAGGAAGCAGGCTCCCTGCCATGCAGAGAGCCCCATGCGGGGCTCGATCCCAGGACCCTGGGATCATGACCTGAGCCGAAGGCAGAGGCTTTACCCCACTGAGCCACCCAGGTGCCCCCCAAGTTACCTTTCTTTCTCCTGAAAAAGTTTAAGAATTAGCAAACTAAATTCATCTATAACTAAAGATAAAAGAGCGACTATTAACAGAAAAAGTAAAAGTCTTAGAACTACTTCCCCACTCATAGCCCTGTCTCTGCAGAGGTCTGGAGGTCTGTTACATGGAAAGCTGTTTCTGTACTGGGGGGGCACCTGGCTCGGGCAAGGAAGTCAGCACCACATGGAAACCAAAGGCTTAAGTGACTGACACTGCAACTTAATATCCTGAGCCATCTCCCCATAGTTGGCTCCCAGAATTCTGGCATCCAGACTTACATTTCCCAGCAGGAGATTAAAAGACAATTCACTGGAGACTGAGAAAATACTTTATTTTTATTTTTTTAAAAGTTTTTATTTATGTATTTGTGTGGGAGAGAGCGAGCGAGCGAGCACACAAGCAAGGAGAGGCAGAGGCAGAGAGAGAAGCAGGCTCCACATCCCCACCCCCGCCCGGCCCAACCCAGCAAGCAGCCTGACTCAGGACTCGATCCCAAGACTCTAGGTTTCCTGGGTTACCCAGGCATCCCAGCACCACAATCTAATTTTAGAACATTTATATCACCCTAAAAAGAAAACTCATGTCCATTTGCACCCAAAAGATTTTTATTTTCTAATTTCTAATTATGAGCTGATTGCCAAGATCTACCAGATATCAGAGGAAAACTTTTTTTTTTTTTAAAGATTTTATTTATTTATTTGTCAGAGAGAGTGAGCACAGGCAAACAGAGGCAGAGGGAGAAGCAGGCTCCCTGCTGAGCCTGGAGCCTGACGTGGGACTCGATCCCAGGACGCTGGGATCATGACCTGAGCCGAAGGCAGCTGCTTAACCAACTGAGCCACCCAGGTGTCCCCAGAGGAAAACTTTTAACACAGAAGATAGAAATCTAAACAAAGAGCAAGGAACAGAAACTACAGAGAGGAAATCTTTCCAAAAGCTTTCAAAGAGATGAGAATTGCATTCATGAGAGAAAAAAAAAAGAGGGAAAAAATGTATATTAGCATATGTATAATATATATTAGCAATAGAATATATTTATATAGAATTAAGAGAACAAAAAGTCAGTAAAAACGTGATAGCAGAAATGAAAATTCAACAGAACTGTTCAATAGGCATAATAAGAAAATGTCTCAGGAAGCAGGCAAAGAGACGGAAGGTTAAAAAAAAAAAATTAAGAGCAATTTAGAAGGTCCAATATTCAAGAGGGACAATACAGAGAACAAAAGAAAATATCTGTGAACTTAATAATTCAAGAAGATTTCCCAAGATTGGAGGGCACGAGTTACTTCTGAATGTCCAGCACGACGAATAAAAATGAACCCACACCAGAACGGATCATCAAGCAATTTCCAAACACGAGTGTAATACTTTCAGACATGGGGATCACATGGAGGTAGGACAGAGCCACCCGTCCCACTGGAGCAGCAGGACTCAAGAAACTGCCTTGTCATCACAAAGATCCCTGCTGCTGTGATACTCCCTTCGTGATTCTGGGACAGGATGCACTGGTAAATTACCCAGATTCTTCTCTGCACTTGGCTTGTCTTCACCGTGGGCTGATGATGTCCTCCTCTCCCTGTGGCGGATGAGCCCCAGGCTATGCCCTGCTGACCTCAGTCAGTGGAGGACACAAGTCAGAAGCTTACAACTGAACCTACAGAGAAGCCCACTTCCTCGGACTGTTCCTGGACATCAGCCCCTGACCCATCCCTACCCTACCAGACCCTCCAACACTCCTGACCTTGACCACTGACTTCCCAGCAGGAGGCCTTAGAAAGCCACCAGACAATAATAAAGCCAAGACCAAGTCCCTGAGGCCATTTCCCTGCTCCTGGGAGCCTGCATCGAGGAAGGAGAGGCAGGACTCCCCTTTCCTTGACACTGTTATGCTTGTGTTTGCCTTCCAGTCTCTCGAAACACAGCACCCTATTGTTTAGAGAGATATATATAAGCAGTGAAACTGCAAAGAAAAGCAAGGGGGTTATTAGCATAACAATTAAGTTAGTGGTTATGTCTTAAAGAATAGAGAATACTATTGTAGATGGCCTGTGGGGCCCTGCTCAAGTATTTATAGCTCTCAATGTGGGTGGTGGGCACCTGAGTATGGTTTGTTTTTTTTTTTTTTATTCTTTCAACTTCTTTGTGTATATATACTTTGTTTTATACACACCTGTGTGTATAAATTATTTCATAGTAAAATGTGTGTGTGTGTATCTCCGGAATCTGGGCACTCACTACCTCTATCTACTATCTCCATTAATTCAGTCTATTTTACGTACAGCAAACAAGGTGAGCTTTTAAAATTGTGGGGCACCTGGGTGGCTCATTCGGTTAAGTGTCTGCTTTCGGCTCAGGTTATGATCTCAGGGTCCTGGGATTGAGTCCCGTGTTGGGCTCCCTGCTCAG
Source organism: Mustela lutreola (assembly GCF_030435805.1). NCBI lineage: Eukaryota > Metazoa > Chordata > Mammalia > Carnivora > Mustelidae > Mustela > Mustela lutreola. The sequence continues at coordinate 29,816,541 of NC_081305.1, read as the reverse complement.
TGGGGAGCTTGCTTCTCCCTCTGTCTCCTGCTCCCCCTCCTTGTGTGCACTCTCTCTCAAATGAATAAATGAAATCTTTAAAGTAAAATAAAATAAAATAAAATCGTAAGCCAGACCACGTCAGCTCTCTGTTCAAAACCCTCCTCTGGCACCCACCGACATCAAAGTGACAGCCAAACCCTTCACCAACCTCCCCATCCCCCTCTGACATGGATTCCTACCACTCTTGTCCTTGTCATTCAGCTCCAGATACGCTAACATCCTTGCCATTGCTCCAACCCTCGACTCACCCTCCCACCTCAAGCCCTTTGCTTTCACTAGTTCTTGTCCTGCAGTGCTCTCCCTCGGGATCTCTGCCTCGCTGGGTCACTGACTTCAGCCAAGGTCACTGGCCAGCTCTGACCATCCTATCTAGAACAGCATGTCTCCTGCCATTGTTAGGAAAGCCGAACCCAATACTCTGCTTATCTGGACAGTGAACTCAACCTGGCTTGGTGACAATGAGGGACTCGAAGGAGGGCTGCAGGTTTCTGGCTGGAGCGAGTGGGTGAGCGGTGGAGGTTCCAGTAAGGAGACGTAATGAGGCTGGGGGTGAAGCGGGTTTGCGGAGGAAGACCCTGAGTGTATTCTGTCCGTGTTGATCTCGCGGCGTTCCCAAGCCCCGCAGGTAGAGGCGCTCAGAAGACAGGTGCACCCCAGAGATGCACTTGGCAGTGGCTGCGCGCTGGAGATCAAAGCCGAGGGAATGGGTGAGCTTGCCTGGGAAGGGAAGGCTGAGTGGCAAGAGAAGAAGTCTGGGGACGGAGGCCTTGAGAAAGGCCCAAACGGGACAGCCGCGGAGAAATCTGACAGGTAGGAGGGAAGCCGAGACGGTGAGTTTCCTAGAGGCCAGGGAGAAAGTGAGGGAAGAGCTTCTGGGGGAGAGACAGTGGTTCCTGCCCACGCTGCTGGCAGACAGAGGGGAGGAACTTGGAAATGGAAGTCCCAGCGTGGGAGGTAAGAAAGTGACAGCGGCAGGGAGAGGTCAGATCAGCGTTAAGGGGAAGCAGGGAGGGGAGACTTTGGTCCAGCAACCGATTTCCTTCGCGGCTAGCCCCCTGGGTGGCTGGCCACGGTGGGTTCCCCCCGGGAGTCTGGGACACCCGCGGGGGCGGGTTTTTATGATGGGAGCGTGGTGAGGGAGGGGTCATCAAGGGCAGGGGGTTCTGGACGGGGGTGAGGAGGTTGGGGGGGGGGTGCGACCAGGGGGTACAGGCAGTGAGTTGGTTCTTCCTGGAGAGAAGGGACTTCTCTCCAGGAACCAGGAATCAGGAGGACCAGGGCGTGCTGATGCCCAGTCATTTCTACCAACACCAAACATGCTCTCCTTTTCTTTCTTTCTTTTAAGATTTAATTAATTAATTAATTTGAGAGAGCTCGAGAGCGCGTGCAGGTGGGGCAAGAGGCAGAGGGAGAGAATCCCTAGAAGACGCCGCGCTAAGGGCAGAGCCCGGTGCCTCTCTCCATCTCCCAACCCTGAGATCACGACCTGAACAGAAGACCAAGAGTCAGAAGCTTAAGGAACTGGGCCCCCCAGGTGTCCCCTTGTTTCTTTTGTCCTAATGCCACAGCAAATGAATGAACAAAACAAAACTCTGCTCACCTGCCGTCCCTCCCCACTTCTGTACTATTTTTGATTCTCCCTTTGGCAGCAAAACTCAAGAATTCCCTGCGTTTTGATTTCTCTCCTCCCAAACCCTCGTACACTTGCCTCGATCTAGTTATGGGTCCGCCGTCTCCATAACTGCTCTTGGCCCACGGGACCACGTTGTCACCTACGCAGCATCCATTTGTGTATCTTCTTGCACCATCGGTGTCGCTAGACAGGGGCACTCACCCCTTTTCCCTCCTCTCTTCCTCCTCTTCTCTCAGACCTCTGAGCACTGGAGGCTCAGAGGTCCTTCATCCTCCTCTCTTCCCCACTCATGCTCTTGGTGATCCCACCCCAATCTCATGGCTTTGCAAACGCCAACTCTGCCTGACACATCACACATTTCTGCATTTTGCATCTTTATTTATGTAGGCTGCCGTAGCAGAAATAGAGAGAGGAACAGTAGCAGGAGGTGTGCTTGAGGAGGTAGGTAGATGAGGCAGATCCAGAAGGACCTCACAAGGCCGTTTTCTCAAGGTTGCCTTCTACTCTGAGTCAGATGGGAAGCATTGAGGTAATTTGAACAGAGGAGAGACAGGATATGACTCACTTTTTAAAAGAAGTTATCTTAGGTGCTCTATTAGGGTTCTCCAGAGAAGCAGAAACAGTCAGAGAGAGAGAGAGAGAGAGATGGGGGTGTGGAAGGAGAAAGAGAGAGATTGATCAATTTTAAGGAATTGGTTCACACGATTAGGCAGCCTGGAAAGTCCAAAATTTGCAGGTGCACCAGCAGGCTGAGGACCTAGGGAAGAGCGAGAGCCAATGGGTTAAAGTTCAAAGGCTGTCTCTAGCAGAATTCTCTTTTACTTGGGGGAGGTCAGTCTTTTTGGTCTAATCACGCCTTCAATTGATTAGGTGCGGCCCACCACGTTATGAAAGGCCATTTGCTTTACCCAAAGTACACCGACTTCAATGTAAATCTCATCCATAATTATCCCCACAGGTCACTGAATAACGTTTGACCAAATATCTAGGCACTCTGGCCCAGCCAGCTTGACACATAAAATTACCACCGCAGCTTCTCTACTGAGAAGAAATTGCCGTAGGAGGAAGGAGACGGGGAGACTAGCTGGGAGGAAATTGCTATAATGCTGGTAAGAGATGCTGGAAGCTTGTGCCGGAGGATTGGCAATGAAAGATATGAGAACTGGTTAGGTCCTGAATAACTGAAGACTGAACTGGCAGAAATAGCAGGTGCATTGAATGCAGGAGGTGAGAGAAAGAGGAATCAAGAATGAGGCCAAAGTCTTTTGGCCGGATCCGCGGGAACAATGTCGAAATCATATTCTGATAGGAAAAAACGGAAATGATGGGCTCAGGGCATGAGCTTTTTTTTTTTTTTTTTTTTTTTTTAAGATTTATTTTATTTATTTATTTGACAAACAGAGATCACAAGTCAGCGAGAGGCAGGCAGAGAGAGAGGAGGAAGTAGGCTCCCCGCAGAGCAGAGAGCCCGATGCGGGGCTCGATCCCAGGATCCGGGGATCATGACCTGAGCTGAAGGCAGCGGCTTAATCCACTGAGTCACCTAGGTGCCTCAAGGGCATGAGCTTTGATGACATGGAGAGTGAGGTTCTGATGGGCCCAGGGGGCAGTGGACAAGACACCGTCCTTCCTCCAGGCCTTGAAGCCTGTGGGATATAAGGAAATGCTGAGGGCTCCAGAGGGCACATCGAAAGGACAGGTGATAGTAAAGGAGAGGGAGATTTCATCCTGGCTGAAACCACTCAGAGAGCGAGATAACTAGAAAGGTTTACATTCTTTTTTCTTTTCTTTTGTTTTTCTTTCTTTCCTTCCTTCCTTTCTCTCCTTCTTCTTCTTCTTCTTCTTCTTCTTCTTCTTCTTCTTCTTCTTTTTAAGATTTATTTATTTATGGGGCACCTGCATGGCTCAGTCCTTAGGTATCTGCCTTCGGCTCCAGTCATGCTCCTGGGGTCTGGGATCAAGCCCCCATCGGGCTCCCTGCTGGGCGGGAAGCCTGCTTCTCCCTCTCCCTCTCTCTGATGCCCCCCTGCTTGTGCTCACTCTCTCTGTCAAATGAATAAATAAAATCTGAAAAAGTACAGATGTATTTATTTATTTTTAGAGAAAGAGTGCAAAAGTGAAGGGAGGAGCAGAGCGAGAGGGACAGGTGAGCCAACTCCATCCTGAGCTCAGAGCCTGATACATGACTCAGTCTCATGGCCCTGAGATCATGACCTGAGCAAAAACCAAGAGTCGGCCATTCAGCCAACTGAGCCATCCAGACACCCCAAGGTGCCTTACGTTCTTTTTTTTTTTAAAATGTTTTATTTATTTGAGAGACAGAGAGAGAGCAAGAGAGCACAAGCAGGGGGAGCAGCAGGCAGAGGGAGAAGCTGACTCCCTGCTGAGCAAGGAGACCAATCCAGGGCTTGATCCCAGGACCCTGAGATCATGACCTGAGCTGAAGGCGGCCACTTAACCGACTGAGCCACCCAGGCATCTCATTCTTAATGATGACAGAAGAAATCAATCTAATCAGCACAATCAATTTTATTTGGGGAACGCTGGGCAGGAAATCAAGCTAGGTGTTTAGTTCATTAATATTTGTTGAACACCTACTAAGGGCTCAACACGCTTCTAGGTTTCAGGGATAGAGGTGTGTCACTGCCCTCCTTAACCTAAAAAGGTTAAGCGTCTTCAGCTTTAGAATCAAGTCCCAAATCTTTCCCAGGTCTTTGACTTCATCTCTATCCACACCTCATGCCTTTTCTTCTCCATTTTCACTCTTTTTTTTTTTTTTTTTTTTTAAGATTTTATTTATTTACTTGAGAGAGAGACAGCGAGAGAGAGCATGAACGAGGAGAAGGTCAGAGAGAGAAGCAGACTCCCCATAGAGCTGGGAGTCCGATGCGGGACTTGATCCCGGGACTCTGGGATCATGACCTGAGCCGAAGGCAGTCGTCCAACCAACTGAGCCACCCAGGCGTCCTCCATTTTCACTCTTAAACCACATTCTCGTTCCTGCGATTCCCTGAATGACCCATGTCTTTTCCTGATTCAAGGTCTTTGCATAAGCTTTTTTCTTTTTTCTTTTTTTTTTTTTTTAAAGATTTTATTTATTTACTTGACAGAGAGAGATCACAAGTAGGCAAAGAGGCAGGCAGAGAGAGAGGAGGAAGCAGGCACCCTGCTGAGCAGAGAGCCCAATGTGGGACTCGATCCCAGGACTCTGAGATCATGACCTGAGCCGAAGGCAGTGGCTTAACCCACTGAGCCACCCAGGCGCCCCTGCATAAGCTTTTTTCTCCCCCCGAAACCAAACCTCCTTCCTGTCCTCTAGCAATGATTTGATATATGTATCTATTATGAAATGGTTAACACCGTAATTTTAGTAACATCCATAACCACACTTAGTTACTCTCTCTCTCTCTTTTTTAAAGATTTTATTTATTTATTTGACCGACAGAGATCACAAGTAGGCAGAGAGGCAGGCAGAGAGAGAGGGGGAAGAAGGCTCCCTGCTGAGAAGAGAGCCCGATTTGGGGCTCGATCCCAGGACCCTGGGATCATGACCTGAGCTGAAGGCAGAGGCTTAATCCACTGAGCCACCCAGGCATCCCTCTCTCTCTCTTTTTTTAAGCTTTCTCTTCAAGGAAATGAAAGGGAGGAAGGCAAAGCCTTTGTCCACCTCCAACCACTCAGTTACCCCCACTCCCACTCCTGCACATGTGTGTGCACACAACACACACACACACACGCACACACACAGAGTTAAAGGGCTTCTGTGATGCACTCCCATAGATTGCTAAATTTATTTTTTATAACATATTTATATTTGACCATTGTTTATTCTGGATCTGTTTTCCTCATAAGATCACAAGCTCTGTGAGGACAGAGACCACACTGGTCCCGTTCGCTACTGTATCCTCAGTTGTTGGCAAACTTGACCTATAGCAGATGGTTACTAAACATTTGTTGAGTGTTTGAAAGGGTTAATGGTAGGTTCTCTGGCTAAGTGAATGAGTAAATGAATGAATGAGGGAAGGAATAATCAGACCCCAAGAAAATCGCTGAACGATGCAGATTGATTTCTTTTTAATTCTTTTTTTAAAAGCTTTATTTATTTTTAAAGATTTATTTATTTAGGGGCCCCTGGGTGGCTCAGGCAATGAAGCATGTGACTCTTTTTTTTTAAGGTTTTATTTATTTGACAGAGACACAGAGATCGAGGGAACAGAAGCAGGGGGAGTGGGGGAGGGAGAAGCAGGCTTCCCACTGTGCAGGGAGCCCAAAGCAGAGCTTGATTCCAGGACCCTGAGGATTATGACCTGAGCTAAAGCAAACACTTAACGACTTAGCCACCCTGGGATCTGGCATCTGACTCTTGATTGCAGCTCAGGTCGTGATCTTAGGGTTGTGGAATTGAGCCCTGGGTTGGGCTCCGCGCTGAGTGGGGAATCTGCTTGTGATTCCCTCTCTCCTCTGTCCCCACCACCAGCTCATGTGTCTTCTCTCTCTCTCTGTAAGCCTTTTTTTTCCACCTGAAACCAATCCTTCTTCTCTTCTGCTAGCCATGGTTTGATATATGCATATGTTATGAAATTATGAACACCGTAAGTTTTTTAATATCCATAAGATTTATTGATTCATTTTAGAGGAGGGGAGGGAAGAGAGGGAGAGAGAGAGAATCCTAAACAGACTTCCCACTGGCATGGACCACCCTGTGTGGGGCTCAATTCTACAACCCTGAGCTTACAACCTGAACCAAAATCAAAAGTTGAAGAGTTAGCTGACTGAGCTACCCTGGAGCCCCTAATCTTTTTTTTTTTTTTTTTTTTAAGGATTTTATTTATTTGACAAAAGGAGACACAGAGAGAAAGGGGAACACAGGCAGGGGGCAGTGGGAGAAGAGGAAGCAGGCTCCCCGCCAAGCAGGGAGCCCAATGCGGGGCTCAATTCCAAGACCCTGGGATCATGACCTGAGCTGAAGGCAGAAGCTTAACATCTGAGCCACCCAGGTGCCCCTCTTTTTTTTTTTTTTAATTGAGATATAACTGACATATAACATTGCATTATGTTAGGTGTATAACATAATTATTCGGTGTCTATGCATGTTGTAAAATGATTATTACAGTAACTTTAGTTAATACCCACAACCACAGAGTCACACACTTTTTTCTTGTGATGTGAACTTTTAAGATTTACTCCCTTAGCAACTTTCAAACATGCAATAGAGCACCATGAAGTATAGTCGCAATACTGTCCATTATATCCCCAGTACTCATCCATTTGATAACTGGAAGTTTGTATCTTTCGACCACTTTCACCCATTTTGCCCACTCCCTACCCCTTGCTTCTGGCAACCACCCTTTTTTTTTTTTTTTTTTTGTATTTATGAGTTTGCTTGTTTTTTAGATTTCACATATAAATGAGATCATACAGTATGTGTCTTCTTCTGTCTGACTTATTTTACTTAGCATACTGCCCTTGAGGTCCGTCCATGTTGTTGCAAGGGGCAGGAATTCAATTCCTTCTTCTTATAGCTGAATAATGGTCCATTTTATATGCGCACACACATTATCTTTACCTGTTCATCCATCGATGAATGCTTAGGTTGTTTCCATGTCTTGGCTGTTGTGCTTAGTGCAGCAGTGAACGCGGGGGTACAGATATCTCATCAAGGTCTATATACGCTATGGAGTATTATGCCTCCATCAGAAAGGATGAATATCCAACTTTTGTAGCAACATGGGCGGGACTGGAAGAGATGATGCTGAGTGAAATAAGTCAAGGAGAGAGTCAATTATCATAGGGTTTCACTTATTTGTGGAGCATAACAAATTGCATGGAGGACATGGGGAGTTAGAGAGGAGAAGGGAGTTGGGGGAAATTGGAAGGGGAGGTGAACCATGAGAGACTATGGACTCTGAAAAACAGTCTGAGGGGTTTGAAGTGGCGGGGGGGGGGGGGTGGGAGGTTGGAGGAACCAGGTGGAGGTGGTGGGTATTAGAGAGGGCATGGATTGCATGCAGCACTGGGTGTGGTGCAAAAATAATGAATACTCTTATGCTGAAAAAAAAAAAAGATCCTGATTTCTTTCTTTCTTCTTCTTTTTTTTTTTTTTTAAGATTTTATTTATTTATTTGACAGACAGAGATCACAAGTAGGCAGAGAGGCTGGCTGAGGGAGGAAGCAGAGCAGAGAGTCCCGCAGAGCAGAGAGCCCGACTCGGGGCTCGATCCCAGGATGCTGGGATCATGACCTGAGCCAAAGGCAGAGGCCTTAACCCACTCAGCCTCCCAGGCGCCCCAAGATCCTGATTTCAATTCCTTTGGGTAAATACCTAAAAGTGGGATTGTTGAGTCATTTGTTTTTTTGTTGTGTGTTTTGTTTTGTTTTAATGTAGGCTCCACACCCAGCCAGCATGGAGCCCAATGCGGGGCTTGAACTCAGGCCCCCAAGATCAAGACCTGAACAGAGATCAAGAGCCAGGTACCCAAATGACTGAGCCACCTAGGAGCCCTTCATAATTGTATTTTCAATTTTTTTAAAGGAACTTCCATACTGTCTACCAAAGCAGCTGCACCATTTTGTATTCCCACCAAAGTCCACAAGGGTTTCCTTTTCTCCACATCCTCATGCTTTTTCTTTTCAAGAATAGCCATTCCAGGGGTACCTGGGTGGCTCAGTTATTAAGTGTCTGCCTTCAGTTCAGGTTATGATCCCAGCGTCTTGGGTTTGAGCCCTGCGTCAGGCCACCTGCTCAGTGGGCAGTCTGCTTCTCCCTCTCCAATTCCCCCTGCTTGTGTTCCATCTCTCTTTGTCAAATAAATACATAACATCTTAAAAAAAAATGGCTGTTTCAATAGGCGTGAAGTGTTATCTTGCAATTTTGATTTGCATTTCCTTGATGATTAATGATGTCAAGCACCTTTTCATACATCTGTTGGCCATTTGTATGTCCTCTTTGGAATAATTCTATTCAGATCCTCCATTTTTTTACTGGAACTTTTTGTGTGTTTCTATTGAATTGTGTGAGTTCTTTGTATGTTTTGGCTATTAATCCCCTATCAGATACATGATTTGCAAATATTTTCTCCCATTCTGAGGTTTCTGTTTTCTTTTCTTTTTTTTTTTAATTAAAATATTTTATTTATTTATTTGACAGACGGAGATCACAAGTAGACAGAGAGGCAGGCAGAGAGAGTAAGCAGAGAGCCTGACTCGGGGCTCAATCCCAGGACCCTGCGATCATGACCTGAGCCGAAGGCAGAGGCTTAACCCACTGAGCCACCCAGGCATCCCAATATTTATCCTTTTGTGGCCAATACCATACTGATTTGATTACTATAGCTTTGTGGTATAATTTGTTCTACTTTGTCAAGGTTGTTTTGGCTTCCAGGGGTCTTTTGTGGTCTAGATTGATTTCTTAAACTCAGTCATTAGTGTCTGTGCTCTCCACTCAAAGCAAGGCCCTCCCTCACTCATGCCCTATTGGTCATTTACTTGACAGACACATTCCCAGCCACCTCTGGGTGGGCTACTCTGTTAGCAAGCCCTCCTCCTGGGTTATCAGCAGGTCATACGGTGACTTCAGTGAAAAGAAACATCTTATTGCCTGAATTCAGAAAGGAAGATAAAGATAGACAAAGTATTTATTTATTTTTTTATTTTAAAATCTTGTAATTAGGGCGCCTGGGTGGCTCAGTGGATTGGGCCTCTGCCTTCGGCTCAGGTCATGATCTCAGGGTCCTGGGATAGAGTCCCGCGTCGGGCTCTCTGCTCAGCGGGGAGCCTGTTTCCCTCTCTCTCTCTCTCTGCCTGCCTCTCTGTCTACTGTGATCTCTCTCTGTCAAATAAATAAATAAAATCTTTTTTGGGGGGGGGAGGGGGTTCCAACATTTTCTTTATTATTTTTTTTAAATTAAATTTATTTATTTTCAGCATAACAGTATTCATTATTTTTAAATAAATAAAATCTTTTTTTTTTTTTTTAAAGATTTTATTTATTTATTTGACAGAGAGAAATCACAAGTAGATAGAGAAGTAGGCAGAGAGAGAGAGGGGGAAGCAGGCTCCCTGCTGAGCAGAGAGCCCGATGCGGGACTCGATCCCAGGACCCTGAGATCATGACCTGAGCCGAAGGCAGCGGCTTAACCCACTGAGCCACCCAGGCGCCCTTAAATAAATAAAATCTTAAAAAAAATCTTGTAATTAAATTACTGATGGAGTGTTACAAATGAGAGAAAAAACATGTTATTCACAAATTAGACAGAGTGTCTTAAAACTCAACAGTACAAAGCAGTTGAATGTATATAACCCAATACCTACTCCAACAGATCTGGGAGGCATCAGAAGACAATGATGGTTTATAATAACAATGGTTTATAATTGTTTATAGAGGACTGAAGAGACAGGTTGCATTCATTCCAGACTGCCAAGGCTTCCCTGTATATTCAATCTAGGTAGTTTGTTTGTTTGATGCTTAAGATTATTTATCTGAGAGAGAGAGAAGGAAAGGGAGCACACGCTGGGGGAGGGCCAAAGGGAGAGAGAGAGAGAGAGAATCCGAAAGTAGGGTCGCTGCCGAGTGCAGAGCCTGATGTGGGGGCTCAGGCCCAGGACCGGAGATCATGACCTGAACTGAAATCCAGTGGGCTGCTTAGCTGACTGAGCCACCCAGGTGCTCCTCAGTCTAGCTATTTTTTGTAGTTTATACTGAGAATTGAATTTTTAGCAGCAGGTAAAGCTGATTTGAGGGGCTTATAGTATGGGCCCACAAGGGACACAGGTGCCTGACTAGAATTAATCACAGGTAAAGTGCTAGTTAACTCAGGTCTCAGCCAGAGGCTCCTCACATAATAGGTGAAAAGTACATTGGTCTCAGCTTTGCCTGAGTCGATGGCGCCCTCAACTGGCTTTTGGCGGTACCAACACCTTTTTCTTTGAATAATTGTGGGAGACACGTAAACAAATCGCAAACACAAGTTGAAGCCATAGCAGCTGTAAAAGCCATCTGATCACTCATCTGAAAGGAATACAACACTTATAGCTTCATGATCATAGGAAATAAATTTAAATGTATGTTTTTTAAAAATTTAAGAATAATGACTCTCTATCAGTTTCTGGTGTATATTGCTGTGACTTGTTATTTTTATACATTACGAAATAGCCCTCACGATAATTCTGGTTACCACCTGTCACTGTACAAAATTATTAGATTATTATAGACTCTGTTCCCTGTGTGGTACATTACATACCTATAACTTATTTATTTTGTAATTGGAAGTTTGTACCACTTAGTCCCCAAATGTAAATTTCATTGCGGGTGGGAAATGATAGAGCCACTTTAGAAAAAAAAAAAAAAATTGACAGTTACAAATAAAGTTTAACATTTGCCATATAACTGAGTAATACTGCTCTGTCTTCATCTGCTAGACTTCTCCCTGTGTGCCCATATAAGCCTTTCCTCCATCTGTACATGACCTCATTTAACCTTACATACCTACTAAAAGCCCTATCTGCAGATACAATCACATTGGGGGTTAGGGCTTCCACATATGAATTTGGGAAGGACCCAAACATTTAGTCCATGACACACTCCTAGGTGTTGACCCAAGAGTAATAAAAAACGTATGCTCTGCAAAAACATTTACCTAAATGTGATGGTAGCTTTACTCACAATCGCCCCAAACTGGCAACAACCAAGCTGTCTTCAACTGTTGAATGGATAAATAAATGTTGGGACATTCATATGGTAGAATATTATCAATAAAATGGAACAAACTACAGGCACATGGATGAATCTGAAAGGCATTATGCTAAGTTGAAAAAAAACAGACTCAAAGACTACATATATATTTTTTTAAGATTTTATTTATTTATTTGACAGAGAGAAATCACAAGTAGATGGAGAGGCAGGCAGAGAGAGAGAGAGAGAGAGAGGGAAGCAGGCTCCCTGCTGAGCAGAGAGCCCGATGCGGGACTCGATCCCAGGACCCTGAGATCATGACCTGAGCCGAAGCCAGCGGCTTAACCCACTGAGCCACCCAGGCGCCCCAAAGACTACATATTTTTTAAAAAGATTTTATTTATTATTTATTTGACAGATTACAAGTAGGCAGAGAGGCAAGCAGAGAGGGGCGGGGGAAGCAGACTTCCCACTGAACAGGGAGCCCGATATGGGGCTTAATCCCAGGACCCCGGGATCATGATCTGAGCCGAATGCAGAGGCTTTAACCCACTGAGCCACCCAGGTGCCCCTCAAAGGCTATATATTGTATGATGGCTTTCATGTGACATTTTGGAAAAGAGGAAAAACTATGGGAACAGAAAATTGGTCCGTGGTTGCCAAGGATTTACTAACAAGGGGCACTAGGAAGCTTTTCAGGCGATGGAAATGTTCTCTAGTGTGATTGTGGTGAACATAGCTTTGTGTAGTTGTCAAAATTCGTAGAACTGTATACTGAACAAGAGTAAATTTTACCACATACAAATTATACCTCAACGAATCTGATGTAAAAGAATAAACAGAAGATACTTGAAAAAATTCACTTCTATGTATGTTTTTGCTGAAAGAAAATGGGAAGAGAATCCCTAAAGAACTTTTGAACACAGAACTTACCAGGATAAAATTATGCTGGAGTAGAATGGGAATATGAGGTAAAGGAGAGAAAGGTAGGATATAAACTTCTAATTGCTAAAGCAAAGTTTTGTTCATGGATTTTTGAAATAGATGATAGTGAGTATCAAACTGTTATGAATCCACTGGATATAGGTTAGTAACAGTTTTGTTTTCAAAGGTTTATATTTGCATGTTGGATATTACACCTGATTAAACTTTTAATGAAAAATTTAGATGTCAAATTTAAAATATGCTAGAAGGTAGTTCTTTTAGGGGGACATGACCAAAAAGTTTCAAGACCACTGCATTTTTGTTTGTTTTGTTTTGTCTTATAAAAGCTTATGTGAGGGACGCCTGGGTGGCTCAGTTGGTTAAGCAGCTGCCTTCGGCTCAGGTCGTGATCCCAGCGTCCTGGGATCGAGTCCCACATCGGGCTCCTTGCTCCGCAGGGAGCCTGCTTCTCCCTCTGACTCTGCCTTCCACTCTGTCTGCCTGTGCTCGCTCTCACTCTCTCTCTCTCCGACAAATAAATAAATAAAATCTTTAAAAAAAAAATAAATAAAAGCTTATGTGAATATTCACAGTTAAGCCATGTATCTTAAGGTCATATATACTGAGTAAAAATAAGGTCTACTTCTAGATAACTGCCATTTAGGGGCTTCGACATTCCTTTGGGCTATCATATCACAACAGGGTAAGAATTTTACACATGCAAAATTGAGGCTCCTATAAAATCAGTTGGTAGGTAACATGTCTTAGCCATAGGTGGTTTTTTTTTTCTTTTTCTTTTTTTCTTTTTTTATCTTGGCTCCATCCACAGCCCAACTCGGGGCTCAAACTCATGACCCTGAAATCAAGACCTGAGCCGAAATCAAGAGTCAGATGCATGATCGACTAAGCCACGCAGGTGCCCCACTCTCTCCCATCCCTAGTTCTTCATTCTCCCTTTAAGACACGCCACCACCTCTACACAGATTGGAATGGAGCTCAGCTCTCTCCCTTATGGTCGGTCAATAGTGTCTGAGTAAAATCTGATTTCACCCCTTTAACTAACGCTCAGTTTTGTCTACCACTGATAATATGCTGCTCCAAGTAACCTGGGTTTCCTCACAGTATGATGGCTGGGCTCAAAGGGACACTGAAGAGAGAAGGAAGTGACCCCATGGCAATCAGCAATATGTTACTGGTTCCTCAAGTGCAAAAATGCCCAATACTATACCCACTTATAAATCAAAGAGCATTGTTATTGAAGTGATTCAAGTCTGAAAGAAAAAGCAAGGTAAAAATAAAGGAATAAAGTTAAGACAGCTGAGGATAGTACAAACGTATCACTTAGAGTGAAGGTATATTTGCCCTTTGGGAAATAAAAGAATTACTGCTTTAAAAAAAAGCCAGTGTTTAATTGAAAGGCTCACATAAAGTTAAAACATAGGAAAGAAAGAGAAATTAGGAGCGATGTTGAAATTACAACTTAGGCAGACAGGCCCTTGTTTGCTATTGTTCCTATTTTAGAGATAAGGACACCCAGATAATGAGTATTAATTTTGGAGATACATTGGATACGAAACCATCACAAAATGTTTTTTTGGTTGTGTTCTCTTCAGTACAGCTCTGCCTAATGGGTCCACCACGGGACGTACTTAAAAACTAGCAAAGCCGCTTTTATTTTAGCTCAAGAAATTTGATTTCTTTTTTTTTTCTTTTTTTTTTAATATGCTTTTTGACCCCCGTGGGCTTCCGGCTCGGACTACATTTCCCAGCAGGCCACGCTCGGAACTACGGGTGCCTACAAAAGGTTTCGCTACTGTGGTGGCGGCGCAGTCGCCGTGCGGACGGCGGACGGGCGGGCGCTTCGCGGTTTGAATGGCTGCGGGCTCCGGCCCTCAGCTCACCTGAGGACCCGCCGCCCAGGGGTGCGCTATGCCGTCGGGAGGCGACCAGTCGCCGCCGCCCCCGCCTCCTCCTCCGGCGGCCGCAGCCTCGGATGAGGAGGAGGAAGACGATGGGGAGGCGGAGGACGCCGCGCAGCCGGCCCGGTCGCCGGCGCCTCAGACCCAGCAGCGGTTCGAGGAGCTGTGCAGCCGCCTAAACATGGACGAGGCGGCGCGGGCCGAGGCCTGGGACAGCTACCGCAACATGAGCGAGAGCTACACTCTGGAGGTGCGCCCGGGGGAAGAGAGGTGGGGCTTTCCGGGCCTAGTCGTCGCGCCCCACCGCGGGAATGGGGCCCCTCCCCTCCCCGGGTCGGGCGCCCTGCAGGGACCCTCCGGCAGGCCCCGGGTCTCCGGTCCCCAGCCTGCAGAGCCGTGGGACTCCTCCCTGCGCACCTCGGTCCTGGAGACCTGGCTTTCGGGAAGCTTTTAGCGGCCCTGCGACTGACCCTCGTCTCGCAGCTGTTCCCTTTCGAGTTCCGAGTGGGGAACACCTCTTGCCCTAAAGTGGCAGCGCGAGGCCGAGGTCGTGCTGGGGTCATGATTGCAAAAATACAACCACCTTGCTGGCGGAATGAACAGGTGCAGTCGTGGAGGCCGTAAGGAGAAGGGGAGGGGACTTGGCTGTGCTCCCACGGAGATCAGCCCGATTTTAGCGCCTCGGTTGCTAGGCTGCTCCTTCAGTTCTTTTCCTGCTGTACCAAATTGCCTTTGTCCCGGCGTTGCATCCGTGGAGTAAGCGCGTCGTTAAGTTTCGGGCTGGGTTTGTGGGTACACCGAGGCGAACCTTCCTGCGGGCAAACGAAACGGGCTTCCTGCCTATTTGCACATAGATCCACGCGCCCCATTTGTCCCTAGGAAGTCCGGCCTGGGACGCCCTTGAGGACCTTTTGGTCACCCAAGACGTTACCCGGGACTCTATACCCTCTGTGATGTCGGCCTGTCATGTCCCTTTCTTCGGATCGGGGCTTGCCGATGAGAAAACTGGCCCTTCTAGCCAGTGAGGCTCAACTCTGTAGGCACCTCCCCTTTATGGACCAATGGGAAGTGACACGGAAGTCTGGATTGTTTACCAGCTGTTTGCCTGTGTGTGGCATTAAACAGGAGGCCGAGAGATTTTCTGAAGTTGTTTTACAATTTGGGGAAAGAGCGGGGCCAGTAGAATGAGGAGGCCTAAGCAAGGTATTGTTTAATTATAATAATAGGATTTTTTTTTTTTTTTTTTTTGGCCTGTGTGTGACTCACTAAGGTTACTTTCTGTTTATTCTTGCATTAATAGAATCTTATTTCAATTCCTTTTCTCCATAGTTACATCTACAGGGGGAGGGAGGGGGGCAGGCTAGTAATATAGTGGCTTCAGAACTCGACAGGCCTAGGTCACTTTGGACAGTTTGCTTCACCACTCCGAAACTCAATTTTGTGATATGTAAATCTGAGATAATTTGTGCCTCCATCAGAGTTGTTCTGAAGGTTTAATAAGATCATGTGTAGTTGCTGGCACAAAAGGTGGTCATGGACCCTGCTTCTGCTTGAGAGTTACAGAGCTCCTTCCTCTGCTTAGGTGATGTGGCTGTGGCTGAATAGGTCATACTCCTATTTATTTCTCAGTGGTTCTGTGGTCAGTGGTTCCAGTGGTTCTTTGGTGATGGGCGTAGTGCTTTTAAAAAAGCTCTTATTTTATCCTCACGATCTTCTCTTAAATTGCATAGAACAAGTAATTACCACCATACAGCTGAGGTATTTCAACTCCGAGGGGTTAAGTTGTATGAAGCCCCGTGTTACATGAGCAAGTGACAAACAATTTTTGGTTAGTAAATGATTTCTGAAAACACATGTGTGATTACTCAATTTTTTAGAGACTCGGACTTCAGATTCTTAGCTCAGTTTACCCAGTGAATGAACGAATAGTCATTTGTCAAATATTTATCACCCCTTCTTCTTCTTCTTTTTTTTTTTTTAAGATTTTTATTTATTTGACACATACAATGCAAGCAGGTGGAATGCCAGGCGGAGGGAGAGGGAGAAGCAGACTTCCCGTTGAGCAGGGAGCCTGATGCATGGATAGGGATGATGACCTTAGCCGAAGGCAGAGGCTTGACCAACTGAGCCACCCAGGCACCGCTATCACCTCTTCTTTGCCAGATACTGTTGTACATGGTGGGGACAGAGCAGCATACAAAACTTAAAAATCTCCACTGTTGTGGAGCTTGTAGTCGGGTATGCTCTAAGATAACGTGGGTTGTCAGTCTCATGGAAGTGTACGATGGAAAATAAGACTCATGATATTTTTATTTTTTAATTTCAATTTTAATTTTTTTAAAGGTTTTATTTATTTATTTGACAGACAGAGATTGCAGGTAAGCAGAGAGGCAGTCAGAGAGAGTAGGAAGCAGGCTCCCTGCTGAGCAGAGAGCCCGATGTGGGGCTCGATCCCAGGACCCTGGGATCATGACCAGAGCTGAAGGCAGAGGCTTTAACCCACTGAGCCACCCAGGTGCCCCAAGACTCATGATATTTTTAAAAAATATTTTATTTGAGAGAGAGAGAGACAGAGACAGTAACAGAGATAGGGAGAGAAAGAGCATGGAGGAGGGGGAGAAGCAGTCTCCCCACTGAGCAGTGAGCTCGATGCAGGGCTTGATGCAGGGCTCAATCCCAGGACCCTGAGATCATGACCTGAGTGGAAGCAGACACTTAACTGACTGAGCCACCCAGACTCCCCTCAATATGATATTGAATACAGAGTATTGGCTATAGAATTTTATCTTTTGATTTCTTGTATATTCTGGGCTTTATACTTGTAACTCATTTCAGCCTCACAGCCCTCGGATAAGAAAATTGAGTCTCTGTGACTGTTAATTTGTCCCAGAGTGGGACACCCAGGGCATGTATGCTGAGAGAGTGAGCCAGGTAGAATCATTATTGCCCTTTCTGATCTTGCATAGCAACATTTTCACCTGTGCTATTAGTTGAGACAGTTGAAAATGAGGGAATGGAACACAGATTCCTATCTCCCAGCGTGAAAATGTTAATGTCCCAGTATAAGGAGCACATGGGATAGATAGAGCTATCATTGAAAATACAGTTTCCTGCAAACATAAAAACAGTGCCTTCCATTTAATCTAGAAAGGTTATTATATTGAAATGTTTATATAGCTCATTAGCTAAAACTCAGTTTTCTTTTATTTTTACAGGGAAATGATCTTCACTGGTTAGCATGTGCCTTATATGTGGCTTGCAGAAAATCTGTGCCAACTGTAAGCAAAGGGACAGTTGAAGGAAACTATGTATCTTTAACTAGAATCCTGCGATGTTCAGAGCAGAGGTAACTATGTCAGAGTTTGAAAGGTAGAATGTGACAAATATGAAAGCTCAAAAATCATAGTGATATTAAGAATCCTCTCATTATTTCCCAGGCATTTGTACCTATAGAGTGCTGAATTTAGAAGTTAGGTCATGGTTTTCCTTTACTACATATAAGTATCTATTATATTTTTACTCTTTAGTGAAAAGTATTGAAATTTTAATGTATTAGGCATTTATATGAAGAATTTACTATTGAAGGTTATGTCTTATTGTGCGGTATTGGGAGAATTCTAAATAAGGATATTGAGAAACTTTAGGATATACTCTAAATTGTAGAGGTAATTAAATATGGTATTAAACTTAAAACTACATGTACAGGATTTGTATTTTAATATATGGAGTGTGTAAAGACTTCTCTGTTTCCTGTATTGGGGGATAAGCAACACTCTTACAATCAGTTACTGAAAGGGCCAAATAATGATTTAAAGAAGAGGCAGAAATTGCTTTTTCTATCTGCTGTATAATTGAATTGATTACATTTATCATTTGTGCCATTTGGGTGAATTTTCTTTTATGACTTACTAAAGATTGGTGGGAAAAGATTATTTGGCACTTTGTGGGGGGGAGAATGCCACAGGCAAAATTTATGTACCTAATGGCTTAAAAAATCACTTACTATTAAAATAAGAAGAAATGTAATATTTAAGCTGTAGTCTATTAACCTTGAACTCCATCCCAAATTATATTTCGGCCTAAGAACAAGAGGCAGTGCATAAAGAGTTGAACCCCTGAACTGTATACCTGCATAAAGTGGACTTAAATAAGGTGCAAAAGTGTAATCATTACGGAGAAGAAAAGGGGAGGCAGGGCAATCCAGTTAGGATTGGAACTTTAGAAGCAAAGGTCAGATTATGGAATCATCATCATAAATTGTAGTAAATCGACTTATCCAACATTTTAGTGCAAGTAATACAGTCCTATGCTTCAGGTGTAGTTCCATTTCAGAAACTCAGTTTCTATCTTTAAATTTTTACCTTTGAGTTCAGATTTTTTACTTTTCTGACATAATGGACTAAAATGGGTTAAAACAAAGAATATGTCAGGAAGGGTATTTCCAATGTGTATAACTGACAGAAGATCAGCATCCAGATTTATATAAAGATCTACTAACAAATGGTTGCCCGTTTGACAAACAGCCACTAAACGAGGGGTAAAGAATGTGGTTTCCCAAAGGTCAAAACTCACATAGCTAATCAATGTATGTAAAGATGTTCAATTTCACTAGTAACCAAGGAAATTCAAATTAAAAACAAGGTATCCATTACTCTCATCAGATTGGGGAAATTTGAAGTCTGATAAAACCAACTTTGGTCATTATGTAGGAAAATGGGAACTCTGTATTGCTGTTGTACTTTGGTGAGAGTATAAATTGGCATGGCCCCTTGAATGGGAAATTTGACCAAATCTAGTGAAGTTGAAGATGCACAGTCTCTGACTGAGTAGTTCTACTTACTGGTGTCCCAAAAGAAGCTCTTACATACATGTACAAGAATGTGTCAATTACAGTATTTTGGGGTCATAATGTAAACTCAGTTTCCATTGATTGGGGAATGAATGCAGAAAGTCGTGGTAGTTCATATGAAGGAATATTTTTAACAGTGAAAATCAATGAGATCTACATCTAACAGTGTTAATCTCAGAAACATTGAATGAAAAAGCAAGTTGCAGAATTCTACTTACAATATGATACTATTTATCTAAAATCTTAAAGCCACACATGCAAAAGATACCACTGACTATTTATGGATACATTTAGATCCATATAGTACCTATACGAAGTTGTAAGTATAGCCACAGGAATGGGAAGGATTCAGACTAACTTTAGAATGGTGGTTATCTTTGAGCAGGCAGTGAGGGGCATGGGTTTGGGGAAGAGTACAAACGGGAATTTGGCTGTTTTGGTAGATCTGATGCAAACATGGCAAAATTTCTTCAATATGTTAATGTTTGTTAAATTTGGCAGTTGAATACTTAAATATTGGTTACATTACTCTAATTATTTACTATTTTTATTTATTTCATAATTAAAAATAAAGCTTTCTGATAATTTCAGAAAAACAGATTAGGAAAATCAGAGAAATAAACCAATCTAAGAGATTAAGCTAGTCAGAGGCATGAGGTGTGATTTTATCACCATTTTAAAGTAATATAATTAGTTAAATTTTTGATTTAATTATATTTGTGTACCCCACCTTTGTGTTAATTTTGAAAATATCTCATTTTTTTATTTTTAATATCAGCTTAATTGAATTTTTTAACAAGATGAAGAAGTGGGAAGACATGGCAAATCTACCCCCACATTTCAGAGAACATACTGAGAGATTAGAAAGAAACTTCACTGTTTCAGCGGTAATTTTTAAGAAATATGAACCCATTTTTCAGGACATTTTTAAATATCCTCAAGAGGAGCAGCCTCGTCAACAGAGAGGAAGAAAACAGCGGTATGTTTTTATATTTGTTAGTCAGGAATACACGTTTTTTTTTTTGATCTGTGCTTCAGTTCTGATCCCTCAGTTGGTGTCCCTCAGTTTATTTTGTTAGGTTTTTGTTTTGTTTTGTTTTTGTGTTTTTTAGAGCGAGAGAGAGACCGAATGCTTGCCCTGGGTGTGGGGGGAGGGGCAGAGAGGATCTTCAGCAGGCTCCATGCCCAGGGAGGAGGCCATCATGGGGCTCACAGGCCATGAGACCATGAGCTAAGCAGAAATCAAGATTTGGTCGCTTAACCAACTGAGCCACCCAGACGCCCCTATTTTGCTAGTCTTAACAAAAAACAAAAAACAAAAAAAACAAATGTGATTTCATAAATAATCTTTCTTTCCAATAGTTCTCTTTAAATAATAATTTCTTGCTTCTTGATTCATGTTAGCTATGAAAAATTGGGCTTCCTTCATATTGTGAAATGCATGGAATTATTATTTCTGTAAACTTAACCTTTTCATTTAAGCACCCCAAAATGCAAAAGTCAGATCTTAGATATTTTTGCCAGTTGGCCGTCTTGGATATAGAATTTGACTCCTCGATTTTCTCTTATTGACTATGTTGACTGTTTGTATTATTTGACTTTTATGTCCAGCTTAGTGACATATAATCCTCCTGAACTGGCTTCTATGTGTCATTTTGAAATTTACAGTCAATGAAGAGTAGAGAAATTAGATGGGAAAGAGTAGGGGACCTAAAATGATCATGAATTTGTGCTTTCTTTTCTTTTCTTTTTTTTTTTTTGAAATTTAAAAAATCTTTTTTGAATTTGTGCTTTCTGATCATGTCTGCAAAATCTGTAAACTTCCTCTGGCTCAGTGTTTTGCATCTTTCCCAATAAAGGCAATCCTGGGAAGTAAATTCTCTACCTTTATCATGAACACTTTTTCATAAAGTAGAATCGGAAAATTTTTTTAAGGTTGTTTATTTATTTATTTGAGAGAGAGAAATAGTGAGAACAAGCAGGCCGAGCAGCAGTCAGAGGGAGAGGGAGAAGCAGGCTCTCCCCTGAGCCGAGAGCCCGATGTGGGACTCGATCCCAGGACCCTGGGATCATGACCTGAGCTGAAGGCAGCCGTTAACCAACTGAGCCTCCTAGGCGCCCCTGGAAATTGTTTTTAAACTAAACTAGAAGAATGTTGACAAGTCAGGGAAAAGGAGTTGTTATACTTGAATGAATAATGTTTGCCTCTTTTGTTCGCTCTCTCTCTCTTTTTATTTTTGCTTCTCTTTCAATATAAATTTTTTTTTCTCAAATTATGAAAGGTGTTTACATAAGTAAGTGAGTAGCTTTTTAAAAAAAATTTTATTTATTTATTTACTTGAGAGAGAGAGGAAATAAGAGGGAGAGAAATGGAGCAGGGGCAGAGGCAGAGCGTGAGGGAGAAGCAGATTCCTTGCTGAGCGGGGAGCCTGACATAGGGCTCGATTCCTGGACCCTGATCATGACCTGAGCTGAAGGCAGATGCTTAACTGATGAGCCACCCAGGTGCCCCAGGTGAATAGCTTTTAAAAATAAAAGAATCTCTACTTTCTTAGATGACCCCACTGCTAAGGAAGCAGCCGATGTAGTTTGCTTGTAGTTTTGGAGAACTATTTCCAAAGTTTGGATAGATGCTTTGTTCCAAATCTGAGTGAGGTTGATTGTATCATTTACAGAAAGAGAGATAATATCTTCTGTCTTTGTAGTGTTGTAGAAAATGATTTTAGATTGTACTTGCTTTGATATTTAGTAGGGTATCTGTACTACCTAATTATAGTTAAGAAAATTGTAAGATAACTTTATTCTAAAAGTTTTACATTTAGATCACTCTGTATGCATTAATTAGTACTTTTGGCTAATAGTAGTAACATACACCATTTATTGAACATTTGTTATGGGGACTGTTCTGAGATTTAAATCTGTATTCAGGGGGTGCCTGGGTGACTCAGTTGGTTAAGCGACTGCCTTCGGCTCAGGTCATGATCCCAGAGTGCCAGGATCGAGTCCCACATCGAGCTCCCAGCTCCATGGGAAGTCTGCTTCTCCTCTCTCATGGTCTCCCTCACTGTCTCTTTCTCAAATAAAATACTAAAAAATAAAAAAAAAAAAAATCTGTATTCAGTGAATCTATATGACAGCCATATGAGATTGATGTTGTTATAGGTGGAGAAACATAAGCTGTTGAGAGGTTAAGTAATTTGGTCGGGGTCACACAGTAAGTGTGGAGCTGTTACTGAAATTAGCGGTCTGCTTGTAGAACCCATGTGCTTCATCACAACTCTGTACTCACACATACTTTGAGAATTTGTCACTGGGTATTTGTTGAGAACTTAGTGTGAAGTATGTTGTTAGGTATTATATAGGACACAAGTATTTATTTATTTATTTTTGAGAGAGCGAGAGTAAGAAAGAGAGAGAGGATCTTAAGCAGGTTTCATGCTTAGCGCAGAACCTAGTACGGGGCTCAGTCCAACGACTCTGAGATCATGACCTGAGCCAAAATCAAGAGTTGAGTTCCTAACCAACTAAGCCACCCAGGTACCCCAGGACACAAGTCTTTAAAAAAAAAAAAAAAAAACCAAAACCCCACAGCCACTGTCTTTTGAGAGTTTACAGTATAGTTGTGGAGAGGAGGCATGTAGAAATGTGAAAGACAATAGAAACGTACAACTTTTGAGCCAAAATTAAACCACTGTACATGAGCCAGTCAGCTAAGGATCCATGAAGTAAGGAATGATGGGTTGGATTTCGATGGGTGAATTTGGAGATGTTGATAGAGCCTTCATAGCATAGGATGAAGAAGGAATATACCAAAGTGGCAAAATAAGAGGCAGTTTGGTCTAGTAGGTTAAACTCTAGGGTTCTCAAGTTAAAGATTCAGTTTTTAGAGTGGCTTGAATGTTAAGCTAAAAAAAAGTTTGGCTTTTATCTTGGTAGACATTAAAACTGAATAGTTCTCATGTGCCTGTGGCACAGAGGCCGCTTTTATTTTGTATTAATTTTTTAGAAGATTTTGCTTATCTTAGAACATGCACGAAAGTGGGGAGGAGCAGAGCGAGAGAATCTCAAGCAGACTCTGCTGAGTGTGGAGCCCAACAAGGGATTCAGTCTCATGACCCTGAGGTCATGACCTGAGCGGAAATCAAGAGTCAGAGGCTTAAGCAATTGAGCCACCCAGGTGCCCCAGAGGCCACTTTTAAAAAGCAGGGCACTGACATTTAATGTCGCCATGGACTGGTGACTTAAGTACAGAACTCTGCCCAAGTAGAATGATCGTTCAGCAGATGAAGAGACGAGGCGTATGGACAGCAAATGTGCCTTGTGAAGGACAGTGGGAGAACTAAACCCCAGTGTCCTGATTGTTCTTCTTAGAGCTCCTTGTTGGGATGTGGAGACCAAAGATGTTTTATCTAAACATTTCAGGGGATTCTGGTAGACAAGACAAGAGCTTAAAACAGGTCTGAAACTCCCTTCAACAAACAGCATTGACAAAATAGAATGGATCGTCTTAGCGATAAAAAATTATAGGAAGCCCAGAAGTTACATCAAATAGTCCTTTTGTGACTTGACGTAATCTGCAATGTCTTTAGGGAGGGAGGGATGGGTTTACAGTTTATCAGCTGTGATAAAGGAAAAAAAATGGGGAAATAATCAGCATACAAAGGTCCGAAAGCAGCATCAGCCTTGCAGATGTCATTAGAAGAACTGTTGTCACTCATTTTCTGCCTTACCTGTCTTAACCTTGAAAACCTTTTAGAGTTCTTCAGAATTTTCTTTTTTCTGCAATGAGCTCTCCTTGGCTTTGTCCTTACCAGGATTTGGTTGGAGCAGAACTTGCATGTTTTCTGTGTGAAGTAAATCTGCTCTTACTCCCTTTAACTGTGGGTTTGGTGTCTCACCTACTTTATAGTCACTTGTGGTGTCTTTCTTGCATGCTTCTCTTATCTCCTGACTTTTTTTTTCTCCCCCAAAGGCGACAGCCCTGTACCGTGTCAGAGGTTTTCCATTTTTGCTGGGTGCTCTTTATATACGCAAAAGGTAAGACAGAGCAATATTTACCTAGATGTTAGCTTATTTAAATGTTCACATAGTACTTTTGTCAACCTGTAATGTGTATCAGGGAAAGGTGTGCACTGAAAAATTTCTTAAGGGTTTTAGTCTCAGATTCATTTTTGAGTATTGCCTTTTCATAAAAGATTTTAATTTCTTTATAATGTCCAGAACTTCTTTTATTAAAAGTGGAAAATCCTTTAATTTTGTTCTTATGTAACATTTTTTCTGCTCAAAGCTATTCTTCTTCTGAGTTACGGACTGAAAACACATTAGTGGTCTGTACTGGTATCTTTAGCTGTATTTTTCATGAGCCATGTCTTATTTCTTTGAGTGTGTCTGCTCATCTCAGTATGTATAGTTTGGATTACTTTTTGCATCTTTTTTTTTTTTTTTTAAAGATTTTATTTATTTATTTGACAGAGAGAAATCACAAGTAGATGGAGAGGCAGGCAGAGAGAGAGAGAGAGAGAGAGGGAAGCAGGCTTCCTGCTGAGCAGAGAGCCTGATGCGGGACTCGATCCCAGGACCCTGAGATCATGACCTGAGCCGAAGGCAGCGGCTTAACCCACTGAGCCACCCAGGCGCCCTACTTTTTGCATCTTGTTCAGATAAAGACACTTGCTCTAATGCCTTTGGATACAATTTATTTCCTCCCCCTTCTCATCTCCCTTAACTTACCCAAGGTCTATATTCAGTGAAAGATGGTGTTTTTTTGGGGGGTCCTCTCCATATTTCTCCGTAGAAATGATTCTTAGTAATCTCAAGGAGAAAACAAGTTACATTAATTAAATAGACTATGTAGAATGCCTTTGCTATTAAGAAAACCCAATAAAATACAAAGCTGTAACCAAAGAATCAGAGCTGGAATTTTGTAAATGTAAGAGATTCTCATTATTAGATCAAGTAGCCCAAATAATTTACTTTTAGGGTTAGGTAACTGAGGCCCAAAAACTAGCTGCTAGGAACAGAGCTAGGATTTGAACCCAGATCTAGCTCTCGGTTTCTTGCCAGAGGCAAAGGCTCTCAAGCAGGGATGCATCACTCCATTGGTCTTGG
Source organism: Mustela lutreola (assembly GCF_030435805.1). NCBI lineage: Eukaryota > Metazoa > Chordata > Mammalia > Carnivora > Mustelidae > Mustela > Mustela lutreola. Next base: position 29,791,396 of record NC_081305.1, on the reverse strand, counting down.
GTTTGATGTGTCTGATTATAACTGATTAAATGAGTTTTAACTAGCTAGTTAAATGAGAGCTCAGCCTTCCTTCTTGAGCTTTATGGTTGATTGAAGGTATTACGCTAAGTGAAATGTCAGTCAGATAGACAGTTATCATATGGTTTCACTCATATGTGGAATCTAGGAGATAGTACAGAGGATCATAAGGGAAGGGAGGGAAAACAATGGGAGGAGGTCAGAGAGGGAGAAAAACCGTGAGAGATTTTTGACTCTGGGAAACAAACAGAGGATTGTGGGGGGATAGGTAGGGAGGATGGGGCACCTGAGTGATGGGCACTGGGGAAGGCAAGTGATGTGATGAGCACTGGGGCTTATATGCAATTGATGAATTATTGACCACCACATCCGAAACTAATGATGTTACTGTATGTTGGCTAATTGAATTTAAATAAAAGAAAAATCGGGACGCCTGGGTGGCTCAGTTGGTTGGACGACTGCCTTCGGCTCAGGTCATGATCCCGGAGTCCCACATTGGACTCCCAGCTCCATGGGGAGTCTGTTTCTCCCTCTGACCTTCTCATTGCTCTTGCTCTCTCTCACTGTCTCTCTCTCAAATAAATTAAAAAAAAAAAAAAAAAAAAAGGAAAATCTTTCTTTTGCCAAAAATAAGCTGCTAGTTATTTTGCTTTCCCTCACACTGGCATGTTTCTTTAGTAGCGATAAAGATGATAGGGTAAGTGGTACAAAATAAAGGCGTAGGAGCATATAAACTGTTCTAATAGTGGCAGTCACCCTTGCTGTCACTTTTAGTTTGCCGTGGCTGGTATTCTATACGGTATTAATGTTGTCATTCGATTGTGGGCAGGTATATGTTGACTTCTGGGATTTTTATCTGTTTTGTTTATGTCTTTTATGGTGCATGTGTACCTGGGAGTGAATGTGTTTGGTACTTTATAAACTATTTACAAACAATTTTATTGTCCTTATTTACATTTTGGTCTCACTTGATTACCTGGGGTGACATGTGTTTTTGTCTCTGCAGTTAATTCAGTGTTTGTGTTTTATTATTTGTTCCATCTGTAATTTACTTAATCTGAAGAGTCTTTATCTCCTCACTATCTGACACTATGATCTTTTATGATTCACCAGGAACTTTTCTAATAGAGTTGTTGAATTTGTTTTATTCAGTTCTTGATTTAGTTGTTTGAAGAGAGTTGTACTCTTCTGTAGCCACCTTCCTCTGACTTCCCTGTAGCATATGGGCAATCCCAGATGATCTCATTCCTGATATGGAAGCCAGCTTTCTGCCTCTTACCTTTGTTGACTTCCTGTGGCAAGTATACACCAGTGACAAGTCTGGGCTTGTTACCCTGAAGAGCTTTGTGGCCTGAAGACCACTCGGGGTGCCACTTCCTGTTTTACACTCTCCAATCTCCTCATTCCTCCAAAGCCAACTTTGGAGTTTAAACAAGTTATCTTTATTTGAAAGATAACTCATCTTAACCAAGTGAGATCTGTTTCTAAGGTCAGGATTTGTACGTCATGTGGGACAGTCTTGGGAATTCAAGATTTTGATCTTCAGGGGCCTTTCTGTTTTTGTGTTAGAAGTTACAGGCTGCTGGTTTGTGGGTTTTTGTTTTTTTTTTCCCTTTATGGCAAGTACAAACCAGTAACAAGTTTAGGCTTGTCGATGTGATGGGTTTTGTAGCTTGAAACCAGTAGTTTCCACTTCCTCTTTTACATTTGAGAAACTGAGTACACTTTAGTATGAAACATCTTTATAGTGGAACCAAGCAAGTTAGTTTGGTTGTATCAGTGCAAAACTTAACCTATTAATTGTTATTTGTCTTCATGACAACAGAAAAAAAAATTTCTCTTTAATTCATTTAAGTTGATTTGTTGAATGTTTTCATCTTTATAAAAAGAGAGTTTATCCTGATATGTAGAGGTAAGTGGCAATTTTCTTTGGAGGAAAGGAAAGGGAAAAAAAAGCCTGAAACAAAGCAGTGTGTGTGTGTGTGTGTGTGTGTGTGTGTGTACATACATGTTTGCATGTATTTGGGCAGGCATTACATGTGAAAATGTTGAGGTTTAGAAATAATCCCTCAGATGTATGTTAGCTATTAAACTTGAATTTATGTGATGTTATAAGAATGTATAATCACTAGGAAGCATGTGTATGCAGTGTTGAATGAGAAAAGGGATATGCTCAAAGTTATAAAAGAAGTCTGGAAATATTTCTTAATTTCTAGGAATAAAACTGTTTACCTGACTGTAAAAACCGATTTCAGTGTTAGACTTAAGCCAGCATTACAGAAGTGACATGTTTCTATAGGTTTGAGTTTTGGTTTCTTTTTTCTTTGTTACCATGTATCTATATCACTCCTGGGATTTTAGCTCTAGACTTCCATTGTGATCTGGTTGCATGAATTTGTACCAGTTTGTATTATTGTGTAGAAAGTATCTAAAATATTACTACTAGGACTCTGATTATAGGTTCTGGTCTTTTTTAAGTATATACATGAAAAAGTCATTTTTCAGCTTTTCCTATCTTAAGTTTTTCTATTAATCTTTTTTTTTTTTTTTAATGAGTTTTCCTATTAGAACTGTTTTTTTGCATCCCAGAAATGTTGGACCATTGTTTGTCTTCATGTATTTTTATTTTGTTTTACTTTTTTGTTTTTAATTAGTTAAGTTTTAAATTTTACTTCCAGTATAGTTAACATACAGTGTTAATTAGGTGTACGATATCTACTAATTTTCTGGGCAGAGGAGTATTTTCACACAAAGAATTTCCTACAGTTTGAGATAATTTATGAAGTTGTTTAGAATTTTCAAGAAAGAAAATGATAAGATTTGGATCAGCTACTAGGAATTTAATGCTTATTTAATAAATTTTGAGTGAATGAATGTTGTTTTTAGTAAACTTTTAGTTTTTATTATGCTTTTAGAAATTTATTAGACTTTAAGAGTAATATTTCAAAATGTAAATTTGCCAGAACATTTCATGTAGCTCATGAGTCAACTTTGGTACAGTGTTGTATAATGTCATTTTAAATAAAGGAATAAATTACTTTTAAAATATTATAAAGTTGATGCAGATATACTCGATAACTGTTTATATTCCTGTAGGTAATTTCCCCATGATTAGTGATGATTTGGTCAATTCTTACCATCTTCTGCTGTGTGCTTTGGACTTGGTCTATGGAAATGCCCTTCAGTGTTCCAATCGTAAAGAGCTGGTAAACCCTAATTTTAAAGGTAAGATTATAAATCAGAGATTATTGGACAACTCACATTTTTACGTTGTGTTTACTCTTGGGAGTTGTACACATACCACAGGTTTCCAGCATCCGAGAACAGAAGTGCTTTGAAAAACTCCATCATCATGGTTCTCCAGAGCACTTACAACTACTTGTCACTAGGAGTTGAGCTCTCTGTAAAAATATCTATGGAAAAAGCAACTGCAAATATTATAAAGTGTAAAGTCTCACATGACAACCTGAGAAGTTTCTGCAGAATATACTCAACAGGAGGAAGGAATTTAAAAACCCAGGGTAGCAAAGTTACATTAAAACTGATGTTGTTTTTCTACATTGCCAGGCTTTATGCCTGATACACAGTAGGAGCTCTTCATTTCAAATTTGAAATACTCTTCATTTCAAATTTTTTCCTACAGAGAAGTAGTAATGGTTGTAAATAAGTAAAATAAATTTTTAACTCTTAAACTGAAAGGTGAATAGAAATGATTATTTTGGCAATGGATTTAACAGGTTTTAAGACGTATTTTCTACGAATGGGTTACCGTAAGAGACCAAATCATAACTTACAGTTAATATTATAAATATTAAACAGTATTTATAGAGCTAGTATGTAATGCTATGCTCTTTGAATAATACGATGGTAGGATTCTGAGTGATTTTCAATTTTGGGGTGGTTATAATTAGAATTTTAGGTTGTCCGACTTGCAAGGTAGATTTTAAAGTTAATGGAGTTAGTTACCTAGTTGCTCCTGCTTTGGTACATGTAATATTTTTCATTTAATGTTTTTTTCTCTCATTTCCTTCCTGAGTCCCTTTTATGTTTCTACATAGTGGCTGCTTTTCATTTTTCCCCTTCTTACTTAGCTTTTCTTATACTGAGTCTAGGGCAAGAGTAAGTTGTAAATCAGTATTTTAAATACATCCCAGTGTAATGGAATGAAAGCATATAAACTATATATACTTTGATTAGTACTGTTTTCCAAAGTTGTATTTTTTTATTTGAATGTCAGACTTACTTGCAAAGTTATATTTTATTTTTATGTTTTTTAGATCTCACAGCAGTATACTAAAATTGTTTCTTTAGTTTTTTTTTCTTTAAGTATCTCTAGATAAATAACTGAATAACTGAAATCTTTTGAGTAGTGATACACTTTACTTCTATTCCTATTTATTTATTCTTATTTAAGTATAATCAACATACAATGTCACGTCAGTTTCAAGTGTACAGCATAGTGATTCGCCAATTCTGTACATGACGCAGCACTCACCACGGTAAGTGTAGTCACCATCAGTCACCATACAGTGTTATTACAAATATTACTGACTGTATTCTTTATGTTGCACTTTTCATCTCCATGACTATATTTATTTAAGCTGCTTGATGAATAAGTTCATTATTGTCTTTATCTGAAAAATTTTCATAGAAATTGTGGTTTGGTTTATTAGCACTCAGCAGCCTGCTCCTGAGCTCTAAAGAAGCTTGCCTTCTTCTGATCTACCTGGTCTTTCTTCTGGGCAAAAGACTGTTCGGGATGGTTCCCCCTCTTCCGTCTAACTTCTTTCTTAGGCTTCTTCTCATAGACTGGATTCTGTTATGTAGCAGCAAGAGCTTTCTTATACATCTCCTCAGCATTATCTAGAGGTTCTTTGTTCTTTATGTATTAACAGAATTGTTCCTTATAAGCATCTTCACCTTCTTCTGTTAGGTAACACATCTAATCTGCGGTGTTCTGACCCATGACATGCTTCCCTTGTACTTCTGCGTTGAATTCCTTGCTTTTCATGTCATAACCAAGGAATCGTTTGGTACTGTGAGCAACAGACAAGCTTTCATCCACAGCTCCCTTGAGGGTCTGCAAAACTTTATTTCCAGTAGTAGTTCTGGCCAGCCCTGTATCCAGATAGCAAGTGAAGGCACAGATTGATCATCCATGCTTTCCGCGTTGCATTTGTCTTTAATCACTTGCATTTGGCCTTCATAGATCTTGTCTCTGCCAAACCTGTTGAGAAGCCTACAGGCCAGCAGCGGGTCCACACAATATGCAGCAGCTTACTTGTCAGGCCAGCCATCACCATATTTTGGGAGTTCATGAGCATGAGAGCTGCACAAGCTATCATATTTCCTTCTGTCTGAGCATGAGCAGTGTGATAAATGATCTCTCTGTTGGTTACATGGACCATCATTCTGTATTTATGTGTTATACTTATTTTTATCCTGAATTACCAAGCATTTCTGAGCACAGTTATCTGTTTTACCCTCTCACCTTCTAAATTTCACTTGGTATCTCTTGATGCAAGCCTTATTCTTGACAACTTTAATAAACCATCCTACAGAACAGAGACTGGTGTCTCCAGCTCACCACAGACCAGCAGGCCCAGCAGTACTCCATGGGGGGGATGACTTATTTATCTCTGGAAATTTGTACCTCTAAATCTCTTTTATCTGTTTTGTCCATCCTCCCCCCCCACCTCTCCTCTGCAGTTTGTTTTCTGTACTTGAGAGTCTGTTTTTTGTTTCTTTGTTTTGCTTTATAGATTGCACACATAAGTGAAATCACGTGGTATCTTGTCTGTCACTGTCTGACTTACTGCATTCAGCGTACTAACCATCTAAGTCCAGTTGTGTTGTTATAAATGACAAGATTGCAGAGTAATATCCTCTGTGTGTGTGTGTGTGTGTGTGAGAGAGAGAGAGAGAGAGAGAATGAGATTCATCTATCAATGGACACTTGACTAGCTTTCATACTTGGCTCTTGTAAATAATGTTGCAGTAAACATGGGAGTCCATACCTTTCCGAATTAGTGTTTTCATTCTCTTTGGGTAAATACCAGTGGAATTTCTGGATCTTAGGTGTTTCTATTTTAAAATTTTGGAGGAAATTCATACTGCTTTCCCCAGTGTCTGTACCAATTTATAATCCCACCAGAAAGGGCACGAGAAATGCCTTTTCAGCATATCCTCACCAATGCTTGTTCTTCTCGCCTTTTTGATACCAGCCATTCTGACTGGTGTGAGGTCATTTCTCACAGTGGTTTTGGTTTGCATTTCCTTGATGATGAGTGGTATTGAGCATCTTTTCACGTGTCTGTTAGCTGTCTGGATCTCTTTGGAAAAATGTTTATCGTGGTCCCCTGCCTATTTTTTAAACGGATGATTTGGTTTTTTGGTGTTGAGTTGTAGGACTTTATATATTTTGGGTATTAACCTCTTATTGGATAAATCATTTGCAGATTTCTTCTCGGTTGGCTTTTTGTTTTGTTGATGTTTCCTTTGTTGTGCAGAAGCTTTTCATTTTGGTGTTATCTTGATCGTTGATTTTTGTTTTTTTGTTTCCCTTACATAAGGGGACATATCCATAGATACATTGCTAAGGATGGTGTCAGAAGAGATTACTGCCTATGTTTTCTTTTGTCTGTTTGCTACTTTTGAGGTATATTTAGAGTCAAATTAGGCCCTTATACCCTGTTTCCTATATACTTACATGCTGAGTCACATGCTGATTAGACTATGTATTTTTGTTTATTATGATTTGACGTTTTGAATGCTACCTGATCTCTCTGTTCTGTGATTTTATTCATTGTAGGCCTGTCTGAAGATTTTCATGCTAAGGATTCTAAACCTTCCTCTGATCCACCTTGTGTCATTGAGAAACTCTGTTCCTTACATGATGGCCTAGTTTTGGAAGCAAAGGGAATAAAAGAACACTTCTGGAAACCCTACATTAGGAAACTTTATGAAAAAAAGGTTTGTAAGTAGTAAAGAAATAATTTGAAGATAATTTCTGGGGAAGATTTGTTTTAATATGATGACTTAAGGATCTTTTCTTTCATCATAGCTCCTTAAGGGAAAAGAAGAAAATCTTACGGGGTTTTTAGAACCTGGGAATTTTGGAGAGAGTTTGTGAGTACTTCTGTTATCAGACTGTTTTAATATTTTAAATTGCGTACTTAGAAAACCTCAGCATTTACTGTTTTTATTGTTTGTACCCTGGAAATTTAGAATATGTTTTGTGGGAGATCATAGCAAATTACATCAACTGTTACTCTAAGCACATGGTTTTAAATCTATTGAAAATTGTGTGGCTGTTCTTTAAAGCTTTAATAGTTAAGCTTTTCGATCATAATTTTTGAGAGAAATTATTTCAGAACTACATAGGTTAAAAACCATGACATGAAAGTAGTGAGGTCTTCACAGAGCCTACAGCAGCTAGGAAGGATAACTCAGCATATCACCAGAAACTGCACCTCCCAGTCCGACTGGCACGGGGCACCCACCCTGAAACACTGTCCACAGAATGCACCTGCTGTACGGAGGACTGACATGGTGTAGCAAGCTTGTGTATCATAGGGTTTTATAATTAGCAGTGAACTGAAGTTTAGTTTTCACAAAATTAGTAGAACTTCTTAGTAAATAAAAAAAGTGTAAAAATTAAATGGCCTAAAACATGAACTGAAATGGCAGTTCGGTGAGTGTATATGTTGTCTGTTTTGTTTTGTTTTTCCCCCTGTAGTAAAGCCATCAATAAGGCCTATGAAGAGTATGTTTTATCTGTTGGGAATTTAGATGAAAGGATATTTCTTGGAGAGGATGCTGAAGAGGAAATTGGGACTCTCTCCAGGTGTCTGAATTCTGGTTCAGGAACAGAGACTGCTGAAAGGGTGCAGATGAAAAACATCTTGCAGCAGCACTTCGACAAGGTGAGCTGGCCGGGACCAGGAGAGCGGAAGTGCAGGAGCAAACATGCCAGATGATCTGTTTTACGTGGGTAGTCATGTGTGCGTGTGTGCACACGCATCATACCTCTTCCAGTATGGAAAAAAAAATGTTTGTCATACTTACATGAAAAAGTTGTCTCTGTGTTTACTGATTAGATCTGAGAGAAAGCATTAGATACAAACTTAAATGAATCATACTGATTCACAGTATCACAGTATCACATGTGATTCATGATATCACAGTATCATGCTGATAGCTGTGGGTTTTGAAAAAATGGACCAGAAATATGCAGTCTTTACTTACTGAACACAGTAGAAATAGAAAATGTCAATTGACCTGAGTGCTGTCTTCATCTAGATGGTAGAGAAACTGAGAATCTGTTGTCTTTAGGAAAATTCTGTTAAACTGAGTTTCAGGATCATGGTGTTATTTCTGGCATCCACTTAGGGTGATGGAGACTTCAGAGTTTTCCTTCAGTTCTCTGGTGTTCACAGGAAATGTATGGCTTCTGACAAGTGCCTGCAGAGGCGTTGTGGGTAACTCCTAAGGGTAACCCACCTGTAAGATCAGACTTAAGCTGGTTTGCTAATCATTCAACAAGTATTCTGAAGGTATTCTACATGCCAGATACTGTCCTGGCACTGAGGATACTTCAGTGAACAAAACAGCCATGAATACCTTGTTTTATATTCTAATGTGGAGAGATCGATAACCAAACAAGTAAATATATAGGACATCAGATAATGATACATGAAGAAAAGTAAAATAGAGTAGTAGTACAGCGTACTGGGGAGAAGGGAGAATGGGTGGGCCTTGGGCTGCTAGAGCTAGGCCAGAGGGGAAAGACCTCTCTGAGGAGGTCAGCAGGGGTGTAAGGTAAGTGTAGAAGCAAGTCCTGTGAGGAGCTGGGAAGTTTGGGGACGTTTTGGAAGCCCGGAGAATAGCAAGTGCCAAGCCTTTAGTGGCAGCATGGTTGGCTTTTTGGAGAAACTGAGAATGGTGTATGGTAGGTATAAAGTAAATGAATGAGTGCGTGGGAGTGATTAAAAAGTGAGGGGCAAGTGGACACAAGGGACAGGAGGACTTTGGATGCTGTAGTGAGGTTTTTTGTCTTTGCTCTGACTGGGAGTAAAGCCATTAGGAACGTGTTATGGAAACAGTGACTGAATCAGTCTGACTGACATTTGTAAAGGTCTCCTGAGGAGGTGTTTTGGGGGCCCCGTGGAAGTAGGGAATTAAGAGGCTGCTGCGGTAGTTGTGGTGATAGCTCATGGTGGTTTGGCCAGAGCAGTGGTTGTGTTGGGCTGTATTGTGCAGATGGCAGCCTCAGGATTGCCTGATGGCTCGGATCCAGGGTGTGAGAGGACGACAGTGAGGACTCCAGGTGCATACATGGTGTGAAAGCTGAAGTCCTTATGACGGCCTCTAACGTCTTCAGTGATCCAGCCCTGTTACCTCTCTGAATTCATCTCCTACCACTCTTCTCCTCACCCGCTGCGCTCATGCCACATAAACCTCTGTCCTCCTTCCTCAGGTGTGCCAAGCATAGCCTAGCTCTAAGCCTGCGCTCTTGCTGTTTCCTCTGCCTAGAGCATGTTTCTTTGAGATACTCATGTGGTTTACTTCCTCACTTCATTCAGATCTCTGATAGACCCACCAACCGCTATACAGAAAAATAACCACCTCTCCCTTCAGCACTTCCTTCTCCTCTTACTCTGCAATTAGTGTTCCTCTGTCTTAAGATAAGTGGGTGGGTTGAAAGAATTGTTTGACAGTAACTAGATAGACACAAAGATAGGAAAAAAAAAAGAATCGTTTGTTATGCATCTCCCTGCATTAGAATATAAGCTTCCTGAGGGCGTGAGGAGTCTTTGGTGCCTGGCCTGTAGTAGGGTAGTAGGCATTCCATGAATATTTACGCTGACATTTACTCAGGAGGAAGAGTGAGTCTGGGGGAAAAAACCCAGAGTCCGTATTACGATGGTATGTTAGTTTGAGATGCCTTTTTAGGTGTCCTCGCAGAGATGCTGAGTAGGCAGTTTCTGTATACAAGACTGGAGTTCACAAAGAGGTCAGGGCTGTGTGTATGCAGTCAGGAGACATCATGTTATAGGTGGCTTTTAAAGCCATGGAATGAAGAGAAGTCACCTGGCGGTATAAGCTGATGGAGAATAAGAGGTCTAAGGCTAGAGTTCTGAGGCACTCCAAAATTTGGAGAGGGACTGTCCTACTATTTAAAAATACCTATATTTATACCTGAGTCAAAGAAAGACTCCTATTGGTCAGAATGCACAGGTTGCCTGAAGCCAAGAACTGAACGGTGCTGCCGAGAAGCCGCACGCTGACCCTGAGGACCATGTGGGAGTCCTGCCTGGTTCCCTTTGCAGAGGCACAGCTCCCTGTGGGCCATGTGAAATGCTGCTGGCTGCTGTTGCTTTCCCGTGCAGGTGCAAGGTGTATACCCATTCCAGCACAGCACTGGTTTGTTTACAGGGAGGGAGCTGGCTCCAGGGGTAGTCTTCTGAATGTAGTTAACCTACACAGATCATTTTATTGATCTAAAAAAAATTACAGAATTAATTTCTTTGAAACCAAGTGGAAGTCTTGGCTCTATCCTGTTTAAATCACAGAGGAAGCATATAGATGTCTATGGCGATTTTCTGTGCTTATCTATACTGCATTAAACTTGAGTAGTTTGTTTTGCCGGGTGAAAGTTTTGCTGGGTGTTTTTACAAGTATTTCTAGAATAAATATACTTTCTACATAGGAAACATAGTTTATCTTGAATATTGAAAAAACACTCTTAAGCTATCTTAACCTTTCAGAATTTATTAGAAAAAATAGAAAAGATGTTTCACTGGCATATGTACTCATGCTTCAATTCTCAGACATTAAGTCATATATTTTTCATGTTTATATTCAAGAATGTTGACTTAAATGTATTTCCCTGAAGGTCTGTCTCCTTTACAGGGAAAAAGACAGATTCCTGTAACTAAAGGTAGAGGAGGGGCAGGAAGGCTGAAGAAAGCTGCTTGTTCTGGGTCAGGCTGTTTTCTCGTCCAAGAGTGTTGTTTTGTTCCACCTCTCCAAAGCAAATTTGATGACTTAGATGGGCTTTTGTTAAATCATGGAATTCATCTGGGCCAGGTTTAATTCATAGCTTTTTTTTTTTTTTTTCTTTTTCTGAGTAGTCAGAAAAAAGTAGTAGATGGGAGCTGTGAAGTTCTGTTTCTCAGGGATATTCTTTTTTTTTTTTTTTTTTTTTTTTAAGATTTCATTTATTTATTTGACAGACAGAGATTACAAGTAGGCAGAGAGGCAGGTGGAGAGAGGAGGAAAGCAGGCTTCCGGCTGAGTAGAGAGCCCGATGCGGGGCTCGATCCCAGGACCCTGAGATCATGACCTGAGCTGAAGGCAGAGCCACCCAGGCGCCCCTCTCAGGGATATTCTTAATAGGTTATTGTTGGGGCTCCTGGATGGCTCAGTTGGGCAAGTGGCTGCCTTCGGCTTAGGTCATAATCCCAGGGTTGTGGGATCGAATGCCACATTGTGCTCCCTGCTCAGCAGAGAGCAAGCTTCTCCCTCTCCCTCTGCCTGCCAGTCGGTCTCTCTCAATTTGTCAAATAAAAAGAAAAAAAATTAGTTATTCGTGCGCCTCGGTGGCTCAGTGGCTTAAAGCCTCTCTGCCTTTGGCTCAGGTCATGATCTCAGGGTCCTGGGATCAAGCCCCTCATCCAGCTCTCTGCTCAGCAGGGAGCCTGCTTCCTCCTCTCTGCCTGCCTGCTTCTCTGCCTACTTGTGATCTCTGTCAAATAAATAAATAAAATCTTTAAAAAATAAGTTATATTGCTTATTTGTGCCTTTTGGCTTAGGTTTGAAGTAGGGATACTAGGGAACTATGCCTTATCTTAAAGGTTTACTTTTTTTTCTTTTAAAGGTTTTGTTATTTATTAGTGAGTGAGAGAGAGCGAGCACCAGCAGGGGGTGAGGGGGGAAGGGGGAGGAGGGAAGAGGGAGAAGCAGACTCCCCCTCCCCGCTGAGCAGGAAGCCCCATGTGGAGCTTGATCCCAGGAACCTGAGATCGTGACTTGAAGCCAAAGCAGACGTTTAACTTACTGAGCCACCCAGGCATCCCTTAAAGGTTTAACTTTTAAGAGATAAATGTCCTTGTGGGCTAAAATACAAATTGTCCTTTCATACAGCTTCACACAGAGGGTGAGGGCGGTAGCTCCTTGTGGCATTGTTATGTTTAGATTCCAAGAATGGTGATATTTGATTCATTAAAATGTATTGATAAAGTCTGATTGGTTTAAATCTCATTGAAAGTCCTTCTGACCCAAAGTGATGTTCTTCTCCTCCCCCAACTTAGTCTAAAGCACTTAGAATCTCCACACCACTTACCGGTGTGAGGTACGTGAAGGATAACAGCCCTTGTGTGACCCCAGTGTCTACGGCCACACACAGCTTGAGCCGTCTTCACACCATGCTAACAGGCCTCAGGAATGCACCAAGTGAGAAACTGGAACAGATTCTAAGGTTAGTTTGAGCCCTTCTTTCCTTCTAAGATTTGATCCTTGACCATTTTCTATTTCAGTTTTTTAACTTTTAGTGCCTTAATTCACTCATTATTAATCATATACCAGTTGCATGCTCAGACCCTGTTAGTCTGTGGAGGACCTAGTAATATGGGATGTATGAATGGAAGGTGATCATTTTTCCTCAGTATCTTAATGTGTTCCAGCTGTTACCACAGGACACCGTAGACTGGGTGACTTAAAAGCAATAGTATCAAGGTGCCAAGGTGCAGTGTTTGGTGAGAACTGCTTCCTGGTCTGTCTTTCTGCTGTCCACACATGCTGTGAGGAGGCAGGGGAGCTCTCTAGGGCCTCTTCTACAGGGACACTAGTCCCAGTGATGTGGGCTCCACTGTCATGACCTAATCACCTCCCAAAGGCCCCCTGCCAAATACTGTCACATTGGGGATTAGGTTTCAACATTAGGTTTCAAGAATTTGGAGGGGGAACACAAAAATTCAGTCCATGGCATTCAGATTTCTCTTACGTATTTTGGGAGATGGTAACTAACAGCACTATGCACTGTAGGTTAAAGCACCAGACTACTACCAACTGTTCTATCTTAAGATTTCAGGGAAAGAGGGATCAATAGGGGCACCTGGGTGGCCCAGTGGGTTAAAGCTTCTGCCTTAGGCTCAGGTCATGATCCCGGGGTCCTGGGGTCGAGCCCCGAATCAGGCTCTCTGCTCAGCCAGGAGTCTGCTTCCCTTCCTCTCTCTCGGCCTGCCTCTATGCCTACTTGTGATCTCTGTCTGTCAAATAAATAAATAACGTCTTTAAAAAAAAAAGAGGGGGGGGGATCAGTAAAGATGGGAGTTGTCAAAGGACTCCATGCAGAGGATTGAACCTGAACAAATTCCTGAGGTGTTGGGTCAGATTTGAAAACATAAACCCTTAATATTTATAGCTAATGTCATACCACTGTAACTTCTGTAAGCTCCATAGAATACCCTTCCCCTGAAAACGACGTTAACTGCCTTTAGTCCTTGATCTGCCTAAGACTGGTGGGAATATCACTGAGCTTTGGTGAAAAGCATAATAGACTGATCTCATGACCTGTGCATACTTTTTGCAAATTTATTTGAAAAAACTACCTTCAAGGCCCTTCCTAGTTCTAAAAAGTATAGGATTTGTTGACATAGACCCTGTAGGAGCCCATTTTGTTTCTGGTGGTAAAGTGTAAGAAGGTCCAGTATACACACTTGAGTAATTTCTTTTTCATAGCTAGACTTACTAAACCATGAAGTCTGCTTTATTTATAAACTTGATTGTGATTAATACCCAGTAGGCCATGTTGTATGGCCTCTTTCTAAGTCATGTTTCTCAGACCTTGTATACTTAGAATAGAGAAGCATTTTATAAATACATTTTAGAAGATTGACTTAGTCTTTATATCTTACTGATCACTTTGGCATCCCTAACCAGGTATAGCAGCTTCTTTAATCACCATTAGTGGGGTTAAATATTACCAGTAAATACTAGGTAAAACCAAAGAGTCCTGTTTTCTGAAAGGTACCTGTGTGTGTTCATAAATAAAACTTTCCTTGTATATGATATTCAGTAGCTAACTCTTGGAGGATTATAACTGATTTTTGTTTTCTTTGTAATTTTCTAAATTTGCTAAGCCTTTACAATGAGTATGTATGTCTATGATCATGATTAAAAAAAAAAACATACTTGCTTCAGCACAGTCATGCTGAGCTAGCATCGGCCCCTGGAATTGGATAGGGCTGCAATCCTTGCTGTGCCCACCTCTTACCATACCTCTGGACCGTGGACCCCCACAAATGAGTGAGCTTCAGGTCTTTGTGAAAATGTGTAGCAGGATCCAAGCATTCTGCACACACAGGAAATGTGCTTCCTGAAGGAGTGAGTGGAGAGCATGGAGGGTAAAATACTACTTGGTACTCATAAAACTAAATCAGAAGAAAATACCAAGAAAGAAAAAACAGAAGGTGGAGGAAAGCTTAAAGACAGAACAACCATCAAGTGAGGAAAGTGGTCTAGAAATTGATAGTGAAGGTGTGACTGAACCAGAAACTGACACTCCTGAAGAAATGGGAGCTAGGGGGCACCTGGGATGCTAGTGGGTTAAAGTCTCTGCCTTTGGCTCAGGTCATGATCCCAGAGTCCTGGGATCAAGCTCAGCATTGTATCGGGCTCTCTGGTCAGGGAGCCTGCTTCCCCCCGCCTCTCTCTGCCTGCCTCTCTGCTTACTTGTGATCTCTGTCTGTCAAATAAATAAATAAATAAAATCTTAAAAAAAAAAAAAGAAAGAAAGAAATGGGAGATGACAGTGTAGGGGTGACTGGGGAAATGATAGATCAGGCAAGTGATAAAGAAGTGGCTGCCATTGATGCCCTAAATGATGGTGAGCTACAGAAAGCTATTGGCTTGTTCACTGAGGTCATCAAGCTGAATCCTCGCTTGGCCATTTTGTATGCCAAGAGAGCTGGTGTGGTCATCAAATTACAGAACCCAAATGCTGCCATCTCAGACTGTGACAGAGCTATAGAAATAAAGAAATAAATCCTGATTCCGCTCAGCCTTACAAGGGGCGAGGGAAAGCACACAGACTTCTGGGCCACTGGGAAGAAGCAGCACATGATCTTGCCCTTGCTGGTGAACTGGGTTATGATGAAGGTGCCTGACATATGCTGGAAGAAGTTCAGCCGAGGGCCAGAAAATTGCCAAACAGAGAGAAGGTATGAGTGAGAAAGTGAGCATGAAAGATCAAAGAAAGAATAGAAAGGGTTAAGAAGGTTTGGGAAGAATATGAGGAACCTCAGAGGGAGGAAGAAGCCAGATGACCAGACTAACTCTTTTCTAGGTGTCAATCCCGTGGGAATGCGTGAAATGGTGGGGCAAGCCAGGAATGGAAGGGATGCCTGGGCTCAGTGAAATTCTTAGTGACCCAAAGGTCCTTGCCACTCAGGATCCAGAAGTTATGGTGGCCTTCTGGGATGTAGCCTAGAACCCGGTAAATGTGGCAAATATCAGAGCAACCCAAAGGTTATGAATCTCGTCAGTAAATTGTCAAATTTGGAGGTCAAGCATAATGCCCTTCAGATAAAACCCTTGCTGAAGGAAAAACAACATAGATCACGTGATGGATGTCATAGTAATACAGGGTGCCTCTGACCTCATGGAGGGAATGTTGGGGTGCTGGGAAGAGTCCCTACGCCTCAGCCCCATGTGCAACCCAGACATTTTGTAGTGGTTTGCCAGTGGGTATCCATTCGCATCATGTTTTCCTACCAGGAATTCGTACTAGGAATTATAAACCTTAAAAATACTTAAAAATAAGTTAAAAGGGTGTGTTAATTCCTTAAAAAAAAGATGAAAATGTTATTCCACAGGCCCACATGATGGATTAGGGCACGATGCAGATAATGCTTTTGCATTGAATATATATTGCCTTTTTAGCTTTAAAAAAAAAAAATCAAGGAAATAAACCTCGTTTTGAAGGAAAATAGGTAGAGTGGCAGTAATGGCTTGTATGAGTCTGTAGTATAGTTTATATACCTCCTCATTCTGTTTTCTTCCAGGAGTTGCTAATGGGAGTTGTGTTGCCCTCTGGGGAAAGGATAGAAGGCAGTTTTGTTTGTTACCAGTGATTGCAGATGTGTAGGGTAGATGAGGGCCAGTCAAGAAGGCTAATAAGCTTAATTGCAATGAAGGTACAGTTCCGTGTAAGAAATATTTTTTTCACTCAAAATGGTTATACCAATACTTCTGATAAGGAGGTATGGAATTTCCTAGAATAATTTGGGAAGTGTGTAGTTTTTTTTAAGACTTTTAAAAGATTATATTTATTTATTTGACAGAGATCACAAGTAGGCAGAGAGGCAGGCTGAGACAGAGAGGGGAAGCAGGCTCCCTGCTGAGCAGAGAGCCGGATGTGGGACTCGATCCCAGGAACCTGAGATCATGACCTGAGCCGAAGGCAGAGGCTTTAACCCACTGAGCCACCCAAGCACCCTAGTTTTTGTTCAAAGTATTTTATATTTACAGGTTAGTTAAATTACAGAGTTATAAATAGTTTATTACTTTGTGACTGGGCTAGACCTTTAAGTTGAATAATTTCTTACTCTTTTTTTTTTTTTTTTTTTAGGACATGTTCCAGAGATCCAACACAGGCCATTGCCAACAGATTGAAAGAAATGTATGAGATATATTCTCAGCATTGCCAGCCAGATGAGGATTTCAGTAGTTCTAAAGGTAAGGCTTCATACTGTCCATCTTGTTCTCATCTTTGAAGTTTAACTACATGGAGTCTGTCCTTCATAAGTGAATCAGAAATACGAAGAATAGATTTAGGGCTTTAGATTGATGGCTACAATATGAATGTCCAACTTTTCTGTTAACCAAGTGGTTTCTGGGCCCTTCTCCATACGATAAAATGTAGACTGATATCTGGTACTTTGTTGGCAAAATCTTTAGTTCCATTTGTAGACTGGATATTATTAGATTCAGAAGTGTAGTGATTCTTCAAAATGTGAAGAATAAGTTCAGAAGATACAGCTGTTCCATGCCCAGACCTGCCCTAGAAGTTGTCTGATGTCATAAAGTAGAAACAGGTATGAGTGGAATAGTAAACCAGTTATATATACCTTTTAGCATAGAGCTGCTTAGTTCAAACTTACCAAAAAAAAAAAAGTATGACTCTTAATGGAATGCTATTACAGTTTTTTAAGTGGAAATTTCATTTCACAGGGACACCTGGTGGCTCAGTTGGTTAAGTGTCTGCCTTTGGCCCAGGTCATGGTCCCAGGGTCCTGGGGACTGAGTCCTGCATCAGGCTCCCTACTCAGCATCTGCTGCTTCTCCTCTCTCTCTCTCTCTCTCTGCTGCTCCCCTTGCTTGTGCTCTCTTCCTCTCTTTCTCTCACTGTCAAATAAATAAATAAAATCTTTTTTTAAAATTCATTTTACAGTTTTAGAAAAATGTTAGTGTTACTGTGGTTACCATGAAGAAAATTAAGAAGTCATAGGAATGATTGGAACAGCAGCTGTACAAAGTGCATATATATATGAAGTTATTGGTTGGTTTTTAAATTTTATTTTGTGGGCAGCAAATGGAGTAGACTCTCACTTTCTACAGTGTGTTCTTTGCATGTGACTTTTATCTTTTATTTATGCAGAAATTGCCAGCAAACATTTTCGTTTTGCGGAGATGCTTTACTATAAAGTACTAGAATCTGTTATTGAACAGGAACAGAAAAGACTGGGAGACATGGATTTATCTGTGAGTAAATCACCAATGCATTGGTGCATAATAAAAATGTAGTTTCCTTTCAGCCCTACTCATACAAAACCTAGACTAAACTAAACAAAGATAAAACTATAGCTTTGAGGGAGTAAGATTGGCAGCTGAGGAAACTCGTGTCTTGAGTGTCTTTGCCTCCAGTCCCCCACTTACTGTTCTCAGTGTGGCAGGCTGTGTAGTAGAACTCATGGCTTCTGTGGGCAGTTAAGATTCCATAGTCAAAGACTGAATCATTCAGACTTAAGGTAAATTGAGTTTTTAGGGTGCATGAACTTGTTAATCGGCACGCTCCCCAAACAAACCTTGCACAGCAAGAGTAAGTTGAGCATTGACTAGATAGGACTTTAACATAAATATTCAGCCATTGCTCTTTGACTAAGAAAATTATTTTTTCCAGATTTTACTAGTTAAGAAATATAAATTGGTCTTGAAATAAGTAGTATTTACTTTTAATGACATCAGTAAAAATGACTTTTAAAAACTATTTTTTAAAATAACATTTTGGAGAAAATTATAAAGCTGACCAATAATTATTCTAATTTCTTCTATTTACTTTTATTTTTGTACATGAAATTATGGCTGTAGGAATTTAAAAAGCTGTTAAGACAGAGGGAGCCTGGGTGGCTCAGTGGGTTAAGCCACTGCCTTCGGCTCGGGTCATGATCTCAGGGTCCTGGGATCGAGTCCCGCTTTGGGCTCTCTGCTCCGAGGGGAGCCTGCTTCCTCCTCTCTCTCTCTCTGCCTGCCTCTCTGCCTACTTGTAATCTCTCTCTGTCAAATAAATAAATAAAATCTTAAAAAAAAAAAAAAAGCTGTTAAGACAAATTTTTAAATTTTGAGACACATACAGAAGGGTGTATAAAACAGCTGCAGTTTAGGGGCTGATAAAAAGAAGATACCTGGGTGCCTGGGTGGCTCAGTGGGTTGGGCCGCTGCCTTCGGCTCAGGTCATGATCTCAGGGTCCTGGGATCGAGTCCCGCATCGGGCTCTCTGCTCAGCAGGGAGCCTGCTTCCTCCTCTCTCTCTCTCTGCCTGCCTCTCTGCCTACTTGTGATCTCCGTCTGTCAAATAAATAAATAAAATCTTTAAAAAAAAAAAAAAAAAAAAAAAAAAGAAGATACCTTTATACCCACCTCAAAAACTTATAAAACAATTTTTTATCGTAGTAAAATATACATAACATAAAATTTGGCATTTTAAGCATTATTGAGTGTACAGTTCAGTGGCATTAAGTACATTCACAGTGATGTGCAACCCTCACCACCAGCCATCTTCAGAACTTTTTCATCATCCCCAACTGAAAGTCTGTGTCCATTAAGCAATGACTCCCCCCATCTCACCTCCCTTGAGTTCTGGTAATCTCTTCTTTCTGTCTCTACAGATTAACCTCTTCTAGGTATAATACAGTATTCTTTTGTGTCTCGTGTATTTCACTTGGCATGACGTGTTCAAGGTTCATCCATGTTTTAGCATGTCAGAATTTCCTTTTCAAGGCTGAACAGTATTCAGAATATTACTCATAATCAACAATATATAATTGTTTGCCTTTTTTTGGTCAAGTTGTAGGAGTTGTTTACGTATTCTGGATATTAATCCCTTATATATGATTTACAAACATTTTCTCCCATTCTGTGGGTTGTGTCTTTATTTCATTGATAGTGTCCTTTGATAGACAAAAGGTTTTAATTTTGATGAAGCCCAATTTATTTTTATTCTCCTGTTTCCTGTGTTTTTGGTGTCTAAGTAACTTTTTAATTCAAAAATAGCAAATGTTGGGGCGCCTGGGAGGCTCAGTGGGTTAAGCCACTGCCTTAGGCTCAGGACATGATCCCAGGGTCCTGGGATCAAGCCCTGCATCGGGCTCTCTCTGCTCAGCAGGGAGCCTGCTTCCTCCTCTCTCTCTCTGCCTGCCTCTCTGCCTACTTGTGATCTCTGTCTGTCAAATAAATAAATAAAATCTTTAAAAAAAAAAAAAAAAGCAAATGTTTATGTACAGATTTGGAAAATTAATAACCAAGAAAAAAAGGGGGGGAATGTAATTATGTCTCCTGAGAGAAGTATGTGCGCTTGTGGCCCGTGATCATGCAGCTAGTCACCTGCTTTCCAGCTGGCTTTCTCTGACAGTGGCCTCCAACTGTAAATACGATTTTGTAACCTCTTTCCACATTATTATTTCCCTAAGCAGCAGGGTGTTTGTATATTTTTGTTAGGGATATAATATTTTATCAGCTGTATTTCATAATATGTAAGGTTTTTGAAAGTTCTTACACATTTTTTTAATACTTGTTTTGCTAAAACATGGGCTTATTTATCAAGCTAAGAAAAGTTCTATAAGAAAGTAAGCACATGGGGGGTGGGGTTATGGACACTGGGGAGGGTATGTGCTATGGTGAGTGTTGCGAATTGTGTAAACCTGGTGATTCACAGCCCTGTACCCCTGGGGATAAAAATATATGTTTATAAAAAATAAAAAATTAAAAAAAAAAGAAAGCACATAGTTCTCACTACCTCAGAAAATAAGACTTCCTTTCATATTTTTATTTAACTTGACTGGGTAGGAAATGTCTTTGTTAGAGTAGGCTAATGTTTCTAAATGTTAATACCTTTGTTTTATAGGGCATTCTGGAGCAAGATGCATTCCATAGATCGCTTTTGGCCTGCTGCCTTGAGGTCGTTACTTTTTCTTACAAGCCTCCTGGGAATTTTCCATTTATTACTGAAATATTTGATGTGCCACTTTATCATTTTTATAAGGTATTTTAAAAATCTGTTACTGATGAGGAAATTGTAGATGTGACCATCTTCCTATTGTTAGCTGGCTAATTCATTTTGCTACCTAAGTACATCTCTTCTCTTTTTAATTATATATTTAATAGTTTTTACTCTATCTGGGGAGAAGAAATAGAAGAGTCCTAAGAACTATTTAAATTCTTCTCAAACAGTATAAAGGCCAATTTACGGTAAAAGCTTTATTTGATTCTTCCTTTTATCTGCTATTGACCTTTAGGATACTTTGATTTTATTGTCTAGGAAACCTTTCAAAAAAAGTAGCAAACCAGTAGCTAATCCTATATAACAACCTTTTAAAATTTTTTTATTTTAATTAATTAAGTAGGCTCCACTCCCAGTGCAGAGCCCAACTCCAGGCTTGAAATCATGACCCTGAGATCAAGACCTGAGCTTAAAATCAAGAGACCTGACTGAACCACTCAGGTGTCCCAACCTTTTTTTACTTTATGGAAATAACATTGAAAGTCTTTGAGAAGAAAAAAGTTCTCTTTCCCTTGTTATATAGAAGTGCAGAGTGATGGCATTGATTTGGTAATTATTTGTCTTGATATGGATTTAGTGTATGGGTTTATCTTAATTATTATATAGTAGTCAAAATCAATGTTTTTTAGTGGCATGGATTGAATGTTTAGAATTTTTGTTTTATTTATTTATTTACTTATTGATGTATTTATTATTTTTCTAAGTAATCTCTACACCCAACATGGGGCTTGAACATAACAGTCCCAAAAGTAAGATTCAGATACTTTACCAACTGAGGAGCCAGGTGCCCCTAGAGTTTTTAAATGTGAAATTTTAAGAGTAATATTTTTCAGCTTAATAGAAAAGGCATCTTTATTCTTTGAAAAATGTTTAAAATATGCCATTAGAAGATTTTCTATAATTCCTACATGAATTTTAAATAATTATTTATAAAGACAGTGAAGGGAAGACCAACTGTTTCAAAATAGTATTGTTATTTAGATTTGTAATTTCTGATTAATTACCTGTTTTATCTATAAATATGTAAAAAACCAAAATGTACCCATTTTGCTTCACACTTACTAAGTTTTTGGTGACAAAAATAATTATTAAAGCAGGGCATTTTTAAATTTCAGGTGATAGAAGTATTCATTAGAGCAGAAGATGGTCTTTGTAGAGAGGTGGTAAAACACCTTAATCAGATTGAAGAACAGATCTTGGATCATTTGGCATGGAAACCAGAGTCTCCACTCTGGGACAGAATTAGAGACAATGAAAACAGAGTTCCTACTTGTGAAGAGGTTTGTGAAAATACCTTAACATCTCTCTATAACAAAAGTGCATCAGTAACTAGTCAGTTTATATTGCTCACTGAGAGCAGTTAAACTTGGTGTCTTCGGGGACGCCTGGGTGGCTCAGTGGTTAAGCCGCTGCCTTCGGCTCAGGTCATGATCTCAGGGTCCTGGGATCGAGTCCCGCATCGGGCTCTCTGCTCAGCAGGGAGCCTGCTTCCTCCTCTCTCTCTCTGCCTGCCTCTCTGCCTACTTGTGATTTCTCTCTGTCAAATAAATAAATAAAATCTTAAAAAAAAAAAAAAAAACTTGGTGTCTTCGTTATGTGAAGTGGGAGGGTGGCAGTTGGGTTTAATATGGTACAGTCACCCCTGTATCTGAGAAAAATCCTCTAAGTCTAGGAGTCAGAAATAATGCTTGATGGCTGTAAAGCTCAGTGCCAGAGTAAGAATTCAGTGTTCTCTCTTAATTTTTAGTACAGTTTCTGTACCTTAGAATGGTTGGTATTCGGATTCTCTAAATCAGTAATGAAGACTGATTCATATTTAGTATTCAGCTATTAGCTTTGAATTTTTTAAGCCTGCCAGACTTTTTTTCAACTTCAGTATGAAACTGGAGAAGACAGCTGATTTTATTTAGGTCGAGTAACTGGTGAGCATGTTTTGTTTTGCCTTAGATTGTGACTGTATTTCTAATGAAACTGCCTTTTCGAATAATGACACTCTGTGTATATCATTCTTTATAGGTTATGCCACCTCAGAATCTGGAAAGAGCTGATGATATTTGTATTGCTGGCTCTCCTTTGACTCCCAGAAGGGTGAGTGAAGTTCGTGCTGATACTGGAGGACTTGGAAGAAGTAAGTTTAAAGTAGCAGAGGGAATATTTGGGAGCCTAATATCTGGGAATTGAAATTCTATCTAAAACTACAAGTGAAGTTAATGGAGTTTATATAGAAGAAATATTTTGTGCATTATAGTACTACATGGATCACTTAAAAGTAATGCTTTTGAAGAATAAGAACACAGGAAGAGGCATGTAGTAACAGGTGACTATAAAAAGAGAATGCTGTGTATTAATGTGATTCTTATATTTGAAGTGTGTGTTTATATATAAGCATATAGAAGAGCTGAAATGGGAAAACCGAACTGTTAAGAACAATTATTATTGGACGATAGAATTCCTGGTGCTTTCGGTAAATTTTTTTTTTTTAAGATTTTATTTATTTATTTGGCAGAGAGAGACACAGCGAGAGAGGGAACACAGGCAGGGGGAGTGGGAGAGGGAGAAGCGGGCTTGCCACTGAGCAGAGAGCCCCACGTGGGGCTTGATCCAGGACCCTGAGATCATGACCTGAGCAGAAGGCAGAGGCTTAATGACAGCCACCCAGAGGCCCCTGCTTTCTGTAAAATTTTTAAGATGAATATGTATTTCTTCTAAAATAAGAAGAGGGACACCTGGGTGGCTCAGTTAGTTGAACGTCCAACTCTTGATTTCAGCTCAGGTCATAATGTTGGCATTGTGGGATTGAGCTCCAAGTTTGGCTTCATGCTTGGCACAGAGTCTGCTTGAGTTTCTCCTCCTCTGCCCCTCCCCCTGCTCTCTCAAATAAATAAATCTTAAAAAAAAAAACAACTCAGGGGTGTCTGGGTGGCTCAGTGGGTTAAGCCTCTGCCTTTGGCTCAGGTCATGATCCTGGGGTCCTGGGATTGAGCCCCACATCAGGCTCTCTGTTCAGCGGGGAGCTGGCTTCCTCTTCTCTTTCTGCCTTCTCTCTGCCTACTTGTGATCTGTCAAATAAATAAAATCTTAAAAAAAAAAAAAATCAGAACAGCGTTTTTTTGGTTACGTTAGTCCCCATACAGTCCTTCCATTAGTTTTTGATGTTGTGTTCCATGATTCATTATTTGCACGTAACACCCCTTCCTCTATGCAATCTGTGCCCTCCTTAATACCCATGACCAGGCTGTAGAGCTGTATGATGCAAGTAGGTATAGACAAGTGAGTTAAAAGTGGTGAATGGCCAGAGTGAGTTCAGCTTTGACTCTTGGCAGTCGAGCTGTGCTATACTGGTTAGTATGACAGTAGTGCTGGCCCAAGAAATAGAGAAAAGAGAAGTTTCGCTATTCATCTGATTATATTTAGGCGGCTTTTTAAAAAAAGTAACTTCTCTGCCCAATATAGGGCTTGAACTCAGAACCCCAAGATCAAGAGTCGAATGCTGTATGGGCTGAGTCAGCCAGGAGCCCTTTCAGGTAGCTAGCTCTCTGTAATGTCTTCCAGGTACAAGGTTTAAGTTTATACAGCTGAGACAAAACTGCTTTTTAAAAAAGTGATTCTGTAAATTCAGAGAGCTCTAAATCCTTGGATGCCATTAGAAGGATATTGTTGTTTCTAGATCAACCTTTTGATATATTCAATAAGCACTGGCTATAGACGAAAGATCAGTTTTAAAATCAGGAATCGTTTTATGTCCGTGCATACTCAATAAGTATGGATGAACTATATGAAAATGTCCTCATTTTTTGGAAGAGGTAGATTGGCTTAACTATTTTTCTGCTTTTACCTGCTTCAGACCCATAGATCTGACAGTTGGTCTTCCTCAGTCCTTTTTCTGTAGTTTTTTCCTTCCCTAGTCTATGGATTTGGGACCTGACTTTAAGCTTTATTTTCTTTGTACTCATCACTTTTCCAATTTCAATGTCTCTTAATGCCTTACAAGGTAATCATCAGTCATAATGCATTCTTTCTGACTGCAGCTTTGTTCCAAATACAAAGCTAGTGAGTTTATTGGCTTTTGTACCATTGAGAAATTGAAATGTTAAGCTATCAGCTGTCAGGACTTTTGTACTATTGAGAAATTGAAACATGAAGCTATAGGCTGTCAGGACTATTATTATCAATCCCCTTATGACCTCTCTACGTAGATTTTAAAACTTAAATAAACTACCGATATGCTGTTGGACATGCTGCTTGAAAATTCAGTCCTTGATGTGAATGTTTAACAACAGACCGTGCCATGATGGTTATAGAATTTGCTTCTATTTAGGATGATGAAGTTTTGGAAATAGTGGTGATGATTGCACAAAATTGTGAGTGGAATTAATGCCACTGAATAGTACACACTATAATGGTTAAACTGGCAAATTACATGTTATATATATTTATATTAAAGAAACTAATAACGTAATATACCCCAAACCATTGAATAGTACAATTTATTTTTTTATTTTTTTATTTTTTTTAAAGATTTTTTTATTTATTTATTTGACAGAGAGAGATCACAAGTAGGGAGAGAGGCAGGCAGAGAGAGAGGAAGGGAAGCAGGCCCCCCGCTGAGCAGAGAGCCCGATGCGGGACTCGATCCCAGGACCCTGAGATCATGACCTGAGCCGAAGGCAGCGGCTTAACCCACTGAGCCACCCAGGCGCCCTGAATAGTACAATTTAAATGATTAAAATGTATGTGAATTATATCTCAATAGAGTTGTTTAAAAAATATAATAAACTAAGCTTAATTGAGTCCAAAACACATAATATCCAATCTTGCTGAAGAACATTACTGAGCTTTAGTAATTTTCTGTGTGTGGAAAAAAGATAAAGATGAAAACTAATAAAACTGGGGTAAAATGCTCCCGGATGATATCATAGTAATATCACGTCCCCTTGAGTAGTGGCTTTACGGTAAAATCACATCATACGTGAGTGAATATCATCAAAAATATCATAGGAAAATAGAATAATTCTTTAAATTGCCCCTAAGTCATCAAGGTTCTGTAGGAACAGAATGTGGAGTTTGGTTGATTTAGCAGAAGCTGGAATAATGTAGGGAGCATTGTGCAACAAATAGAGAAATTTTCCTGTGTTTAAATTTTGCTCTTAATGATGTCTGGTTGAATTTTCATTAGTTGACTATAGCTGTGATATGACCCCTTTAATTTTTGTTTATGAAGTATTTCAGACACTAGCTTTGAACATAAGAGCTTGGATTCAGAAGTTAGATCTGAGTTTTCTTGAGTTAAACCGTTGGTTTGATGGGTTTTTGTTTTTGTTTTTAACTATAGGCATAACATCTCCAGCCACATTATATGACAGATACAGCTCCCCAGCAGCCAGCTCTACCAGAAGGCGTCTATTTGTTGAGAACGATAGCCCCTCTGATGGAGGGACACCTGGGCGCATTCCCCCCCAACCCCTAGTCAATGCTGTCCCTGTGCAGAATGTATCTGGGGATGCTGTTTCTGTCACACCAGTTCCTGGACAGACTTTGGTCACCATGGCAACAGCCACTGTCACGGCCAACAATGGACAAACAGTGACCATTCCCGTACAAGGTAAGGAAGGCAGGTTGGATATTGAGTTCTTTCTTGGTGGCCTTTATGGAAAGTCACCTGAGATTTGGCTGGAATGACAACGTGAGATAAGAGTGGAGCGGGGGAAGGAGGCTGGGAGGGGAGAAATTGCACACCCATGCCTGGAGAGCCTTTCATCATCCTCATTTTCTCCCTAACAAACTAGGTATTGCGAATGAAAATGGAGGGATAACGTTCTTCCCAGTCCAGGTCAATGTTGGAGGGCAGGCACAAGCTGTAACTGGCTCCATCCAGCCCCTGAGTGCTCAGGCCCTGGCTGGAAGCTTGAGCTCTCAACAGGTGACAGGAACAACGTTGCAAGTCCCTGGTCAGGTGGCCATTCAACAGATTTCCCCAGGTGGACACCAGCAGAAACAAGGCCCACCTTCAACTGGCAGCAGTATTAGACCGAGGAAGACTAGCTCTTTATCGCTTTTCTTTAGAAAGGTAATTTTTCATGTACCCTTGCCAGAGCAGAAGCTTGGGAAATACAAGTGTTAGGTAAACAAAATTGGAAATGTTTTTGTTTCTCTACCAGGTTTACCACTTGGCAGGAGTCCGCCTTCGGGATCTTTGTGCTAAACTGGATATTTCCGATGAACTGAGGAAAAAAATCTGGACCTGTTTTGAATTCTCCATAATTCAGTGTCCTGAACTTATGATGGACCGACATCTGGACCAGTTGTTGATGTGTGCCATTTATGTGATGGCAAAGGTAAGCACCATTTGGAATATAAAAGGAAAAAGTAAAGATACTAGCTCAGAACACTTCTAACAGTTTTACTGAGGTACAATCACTTCATTCATTCACTTTTTTAAAAAATTTTTTAAATTTATTTTCAGCATAACAGTATTCATTGTTTTTTTACCACACCCAGTGCTCCATGCAATCTGTGCCCTCTTCAATACCCACCACCTGGTTCCCCCAACCTCCCACCCCCCACCCCTTCAAAACCTTCAGATTGTTTTTCAGAGTCCATAGTCTCTCATGGTTCACCTCCTCTTCCAGTTGCTCTCAACTCCCTTCTCTCTAACTCCCCTCATTTTTAAGTAGGCCCCACACCCAGCATGGAGCCCAGCGTGGAGCTTGAACTCACAACTCTGAGATCCAAAACCTGAGCTGAGATCAAGAGTTGGGACACTTAACCAACTGAGCCACCCAACCACCCCTTAACTCACTCACTTAAAATGTACACCTCCTTGGATTTTAGTACATTTACAGATAACGTGCAGCCATCTCCACAGTAAATTTTAGAACATAATACTCCATTGTATGAGTATATGATATTTTGTTTATCCATCAGTTGATGGTCATCTGGGTATTTTAACTTTTCGGCTATTATGAATAATGCTTTCGTGAACATTTGTGTACAAGTTTTTGTGTGGACATGTTTTCATTTCTCTTTGATACGTACCTAAGAGTGGATTGCTAGCTAGGTCATATACTGTGTTTAACCATTGGAGGAACAGCCAGACTGCTTTTGCAAAGTCCCTGCACCATTTTGTATTTCAACCATTAGTATATGAAGGTTTTCATTTTTCTACCTTTTCATCAGCACTTTTTCTTTAAATATTTTATTTATTCATTCAACAGACAGCACAAGCAGGGGCAGTGGCAGGGAGAGGGAGAAGCAGGCTGCCCCCCTAAGCAGGGAACCTGGTGAGGGGCTTGATCCCAGGACCCTGGGATCATGGCCTGAACCAAAGGCAGATACTTAATTGACTGAGCCACCCAGGAGCCCCTCTTTTCAGCACTTTTTATTATTAGACATTGTTTTTTAAAATAACTTACTGAGGTGAAATTCACATAACATAAATGAGCCATTTTTAAATGAACAATTCAGTGGTGTTTGGTACATTCCCATTATTATACACCTAATCTTTATGTTGTTCCAAAACATTTCCATCCCTGCAGAGTAAAACTACTTAAGTAGGTTATTTTTCCTCCTCCCACTGGCTCCTGGTACCCACCATTCTGCTTTCTGTCTCTATGAATTTGGCTGTACCAGGTGCCTCTAGGAGTCATATAGTTTTTGTCTTTTTTTTTTTTTTTTTAAAGATTTTATTTATTTATTTATTTGACAGAGAGAGATCACAAGTAGGCAGAGAGGCAGGCAGAGAGAGAGAGGAGGAAGCAGGCTCCCTGCTGAGCAGAGAGCCCGATGCGGGACTCGATCCCAGGACCCTGAGATCATGACCTGAGCCGAAGGCAGCAGCTTAAACCACTGAGCCACCCAGGCGCCCAGTTTTTGTCTTTTTATGATTGGTTTATTTCAGTGAGTATAATGTCCTCAAGATTTATCCGTGTTGTAGCATGAGTTGTAATTTTGTTCCTTTGCAAGGCTGATTAAATACCACATTTTGCTTATCCATTCATCCAATGATGTCCACTTGGGTGGCTGGCACTTTTTAGCTATTGTGAATAATGTACTGTGAACATGAGTGTATGAATATCTCTCAAGTTTTTAGTTTCATTCTTTTGTTTTTATACTCAAAAGTGGAATTGCTGGGTCATGCGGTAATTCTGTGCTTAATTGCTGGAGAAATTTGCCATATTTTTCAGAGCAGCTACACCATTTTACATTCCCACCAGCAGTGCATGAGAGTTCTAAATCCTCTACATCCTTGCCAGCTTCTTTTCTCTTTTTTATTATAGTCATCCCAGTGAGTATTGATACATTCTGGTGGTTTTGACATATATTTCCCGAATGACTAATGATGTTGAGGGTCTTTTATTGTGCTTATTTGCTGTTTTTTTGAGTTTTTGCTTCTAGCCATCCCAGTCATTTGTATATCTTCTTTGGTGAAATACTGGTTTAAATTCTTTGCCCGTTTCTGATTTGGATGGTTTGTGCTTTTTTGTGATTGAGCCATAGTTCTTTATATGTTCTGGGTGCAGCTCTCTTGCCAGGTATTTGCAAATATTTTCTCTGTTTTTGCACTTCTGGATGTTATTGTGTTATTTGAAGCATAGTAATTTTTTATTTTGATTAAGTCCGTTTATTCTTTTGTTGTTTGTACTTTTGCTCTCGTATCTTAAGAATACATTGCCAAGGCGCGCCTGGGTGGCTCAGTGGGTTAGAGCCTCTGCCTTCAGCTCAGGTCATGATCCCAGGGTCCTGGGATCAAGCCCCGCATTGGGCTCTCTGCTCAGCGTGAGCATGCTTCCTCCTCTGTCTCTGCCTGTCTCTCTGCCCACTTGCGATCTCTATCAAATAAATAAATAAAATCTTAAAAAAAGAATACATTGCCAAATCCAAGGTCATGAATATTTGTTTTCTTCTAAAAGTTTTATAGTTTTAGGTTTTAACATTTAGGTCTGTGATCCATTCTGAGGAATTTTTATTCATGGAGGTAGGAGTCCAACTTCATTCTTTCACAGGAGGCTATCCAGTTGTTTTTATTAGGTAGTGAGAATATTTAAGGATCAACTCTCTTAGCAACTTCCCGGTATGTAATATTGTTAACTGTAGTCCCTATGCTAGATACTCAATCCCTAGAACTTACTCATAACTGGAAGTTTGTACTCTTTGACCAGCATCGCCCCACCCCCAGCATCTTAATGTATTAAAATCAGCTTCAGATTTATACTTAATTCCAGTGAGGAAAAAGAAGTGTCCTATGTAGCTGTTTCCTTTTAATCTTTGAGATGTATTGTGATATGTATTACATCCATAAGTGTTATAAATCCAACAACTGCATTGTTATTTGTAATTCTATGACTTCCAAAGGAGCTGAGAGAAGAAATATAATGTATAGCCTTTATTAATTTTATCATTTCTGATTCTCTTCATTGGTTCCTGTGGTTTTGAGTTGTCATCTGGAGTTATTTTCTTAGCCCAGTACAGCATTCCTCCTCTTACTGTGCCGTTTTTGGCAAATGTTGTTTCAGGTCCAATAACATATATATATATATAGTTTTATATAATGGCTTTTTAAATCAGTGAAGGAGAAATACACATTTTATGCTGTCTTTACAGTTACATAATTGTCTTTACCAGGGCTCTTTTTTTTTTTTTAATGTGTATTTGAATTGCTGGGGTCACTTGTTTTTAATTTGAACTTCTGGTATTTCTTGTAAGATTGGTCTTTTAGCAGCAAATTGTTTTTATTTGTATTTATTTCCCTTTTTGAAAGATAACTTTGTTGGACACCAAATTCTTAGTTTTTTACTTTGAGCACTTTGAATATGGTGTTCCACCGCCTCTTCGGTTCAGTCGTTTCTGATGAGAAGTTGCCTCTTACTTTACTGGGCTTCTGTGGATGTTGTCAAGATTTTCTCCCTTTCTTTGGCTCTCAACACTTTTACTATGTCTGGGTATGATCTCTTTGCATTTATTTTAGACTTGGAATTCTGGATGTGTGGGTTACTGTTTTTTAAATAAACCTGGGAAGTTTTCAGCCTTTATCATTTTTTTTTCCTGCTTCTCTCTGTGCTGAATGATGTTCACAGATCCCCTGAAGCTCTGTTAATTTTTCTTCCTTTCTTTCTCTGTGTTCTTCAGGTTTCACAATCTATTCCAAGTTGGCTAATTCATTTTTTCTTTGCCATTTTAGATCTGTTTTGTCCTTTTGGTGAATTTTTCATTTGGTAACTGTACTACTTTATTACAATCTGTGTTCAGATACCACCCACTCCCTCTTGTTGCTGAATTTTAGTATGTTTTCTTGAATAGATTGTTCATTTTGTATATGTCCTTAGGACCATTTCTAGAGACTTGAAATGCCTGTTTTTATAATTGTCACCAGTTTCACTGGGGAGTAGGTTCACAGAGCTCTTTAAAATATTTTGAAGTCCATTTCTCTCTCAGAATACTCTTATTCTTTGCCAGGTCACAAAAGAAGACAAGTCCTTCCAGAATATTATGCGTTGTTATAGGACTCAGCCACAGGCCCGCAGCCAGGTAATTACATTTCCTCTCAGGGCTGAAAATAAAGCTTAACATCTTTGATAAATATAAAAAATTAACCACAGTTAATTCTTTGGCCTTTTCTCCAAGATAAAAGCTAAGATTCTACTTTAAGGAAGTCTTTTCTTTAATCTGACAACTTTACATCTTGATTAGTTTAAGTCCTCTTTTCTCTAAAAGGTGAGGAGGTGGAGGTGAAATTTTTGATTCTTTCTTAATTTAGATAATCATAAGGGAGAATTTAGCAAGTTATTTGGTTTCTGTGTCACCTTTAGAAAACAATACTGTACATTTAACCAAGACAACATTTAAGGAAAATTTAAAACTCATTTCATCTTTAATACTATTCATTTATCTCAAGGGGTAGGTATGTAAGATCTTTGCTTGAGAATAGCTTGATTTTATGGTTGGGTGCTAGTATTGCCCTTTATATTACAGTATTATAGGCCATATTTGGAATTTGAAGCCCGACAGGCCCCAGTGTAAATCCTGGCTCTGTTATTTAACAGATAAATGACCTTGGCTGCATCTATTAACTTCCCTGAGGACAATAACTGTTACTACATGGAGCCACTGTGAGAATTTAATTACATGTCAAGGTCATTTAGTCCAAGATGTGCTCAACAGATCTGTCCCTTTCTCATGGTCTCTCTAAAGGTGTATAGAAGTGTTCTGATAAAAGGAAAAAGGAAAAGAAGAAATTCTGGCAGCAGTGATAGCAGAAGCCATCAGAACTCTCCAACAGAACTAAACAAAGACAGAAGTAAGTGTTTAGGGTCTTTATGAACACTAAGAAAACAAAATTAGGAGCTTCTCACTTTTTAGGCCTAAGGATTACTAAATGAAATTACAACTATATTAAAATAGTGGCAAAAAATTTGTTGGAACAATAAACAAAATCCTAAGTTTGGTGGCAAAGTTGTTTGTCCTTCCTCCCATAGCTTCGAGACACACTGTGCATAGCATTTTTCTCCAGGGAAATTAGAGAAGGTTTCAGGCAGGAATTTGTTGGCCTGAGTTCCAGAAAAGTCTGGTATGCCAACTGAAGCCGTGCTATGGAAATACCACCACTAATGGTTGATTTGCATCACTTAATGCAGGGCACAGGTCCTAGAAAATGTGGTATAATTTATTAGAACTACTCAGTAAGCCTTTGCATGGCAGGGGGTAAAGTTAATACTTACTAGTGTCTGTGCTTTGCTCCCTGGGGTTGAGAAGAGAGTGCCCACGTACAGCAGGTAGCTGTTCGCCTTTCTCTCACTGAACTTTCCTTTAAAAAACAATCTGCACTAGCGGGCTTTCTGCTTAACACCCTCTGTTTACCTGCTGCAGCCAGCAGAGACTCCAGTCCCGTCATGAGGTCCAACAGCACGTTGCCGGTTCCACAGCCTAGCAGCGCCCCTCCTACCCCAACTCGCCTCACCGGCGCCAACAGTGACATGGAAGAGGAGGAGAGGGGAGACCTCATTCAGTTCTACAACAATATCTACATAAAGCAGATTAAAACATTTGCCATGAAGTACTCACAGGCAAACGTAGTAAGTTTGACAGGGATTATGTCATACTCTTTTCACCTCTGAGGGAAGGGAAGTAACTTAGGTTGAGCTAGTCTTAGAACTATCGTTCTTTTGTTAAATAAAACTGAGGGAATCTCTAAGAGACATAATATGCCTAACCAACAGAATTTCTTTTTATCGTGAAGCATTTAAAGAGATGGTTTTTGGATTCCCTACAAATTACTGTAATGCACGCACGAGAGAGCATGCATCCACATTGTCCCAAACTTACCAGCTACAGTAACCTTCCAAGTTACTTAACTTTCTCTCTGCCTCTTGTCTCTTCGTATATCAAAGGGGAATAGGAGTCGACTCTAGCTTATAGGGTTGCTGTGGAGATTAAATGCCAGAATGGATTAAAAATGCTCAAACAGTGACTGGCATAAAATAAGCACTTAAGCGTCACTTGTTCTTCAAATGTAATTGTGGCTGCTAATGCATTACTCTTCAAAAAGCTACGGGTTTATTATACCTCACCACTCTGTCAATAAAAATAACTATTTCCATAAAAAAAATACCTGGCTAGAAATTTTGTTACCTTTCTTAGGCATATGGATTTTTACATTTGTTTTATTATTATTTTTTTTAAACAGATGGACGCTCCTCCACTCTCTCCCTATCCATTTGTAAGGACAGGTTCTCCTCGCCGGATACAGCTGTCTCAGAATCATCCGGTCTACATTTCTCCACATAAAAATGAAACAGTGCTTTCTCCTCGAGAAAAGATTTTCTACTACTTCAGCAACAGTCCTTCAAAGGTGAGCCCAATATAAATCTTGGCCTTTATTAACCCCAGAATGCCTAGGACGCTGGAATTGGGGTTAATGGGAAATGCTCAGTACTCCACCTCAATGATGGAAACTACCAGGGGAAAGTGACCAGTAAGTTCCAGTGGAACAAAATACAGGGGTCGGTGGGAGAACTTTAAGGCTGAAAATAGAGTAAAGGATTTAGATTTATTTTTATTCCTTTTCCTGTTTGTGCATATAGAGTTCACTCTGCTGTAAATCTGGAGTTTTATGGTTTTTACACCATTTAAAATGCAAGTTTTCCTAACAAAATTTGGATTTCTAAACTGATTATGGATTGTCTGTTTCTGGGACAGGTAGTGTCTCTGTCCTTTTGGATTCTTTGTCTAAGGAGAGAAACAGCAATTTGTACCGGTCAGTGGGACAGTCCTATTTAGGAGAGATTGGTGAGGCAGACGCTGCCAAACCAGTCTGTGGTGGGGAGGGAATTCTGCATCAGGTCTTAACAGAAGAAAAGTTAGCAAGATGCTGAGGTGTGGAAGGAAGGGGGATATCCAGGAGGCACCAGAAAAGTAAAGAAAAAAATATCCTTAAGGCAGTAAGGCTAGATCACTGGGAATCAGGTGCTGCATTTAGGAGCACAACTTGATCCTAAAGCCCCTTATGGGATGCTTGTATGCATAAAGATTGCTTAGAAAAACATATGCCTATGTTAGATACTCACCCTACAACCAACTAAATTCTGGATTAAATAAGAGTTAAATGGAAAAAATAAATACAGAGAGACTCTTCAAAAACAAACAAAGCAGTGTCAGCAGTACCATGAAGGAGAGGTTAGCTGGGGAGGGAACTAGAGAGAGAGGACACCCAAATAAATGCAGTGCATGATCTTGCACTGCATCCTACACAGAAAAGCACAGCTTTCAAGGACATTTTTGGGACGAGTGGGGAAAATATAATGGGGACTTCAAGGTTAAATTTTATCGTTAAATTTCTGTTTAATTCCTTTGGTATTTATGATAGTACTGGATTATGTAGGAGATTATGTTTAAAGTATTCAGAGGTATAATGTCCCAGTGTGAATAACGGACTTTCAAATGGTTCAACTAAAAAGAAAATTACATAGAGAACATATGTGGTAAAATGCTACTGACTGATAACTGGGTGTTCTTTTCTTTAAGAACAAACTTTTAGGGATGCCTGGGTGGCTCAGTGGGTTAGGCCGCTGCCTTGGGCTCGGGTCCTGGGATCGAGCCCCGCATCGGGCTCTCTGCTCAGCAGGGAGCCTGCTTCCTCCTCTCTCTCTGCCTGCCTCTCTGCCTGCTTGTGATCTCCATCTGTCAAATAAATAAATGAAATCTTTAAAAAAAAAAAAAAACTTTTAAAATAAAAAGTTGGGGGAAAACAAAGCAGCAAAACTCTCAGAAAATGGAAAATCTTTTCCATTTTTCTGTTACGGTAGTAATGAAGGTGCTACATACCTTTGAGTAAACTTATCCCCTGCAGAAACCTCAGTTAACCTGAATAATGAAGACATACTGATGTTTCTGAATAGGAAAACCAAATATGTAAAGACATAGTTTTCTCCAGACACTGCATAGGTTTGATCTGATTCCAGTGATATTGCCAGTGGGATCGTGAAAGCTGGAAACATAAATCATCAATAGCCCCAAAAGCAACTGGAACAGATGACATAGCTCAGAGATACTGCAGGTGCAGGTCCAGACCACTACGGTGAAGGCAGTTAAATGAAATTTTTTATTTCCCAGTGCATATAAAAGTTATGTTTATACTATACTGTTGTCTGTTACTGTGCATTACATCTAAAAAAACCTGTTCATACCTTAATTAAAAAAATATGCTAACCATTTCTTTGAGCTTTCAGTGACTCTTAATCACCAAAGATCACCTTTACAGATATTATGAAAAACTTCGAAATCTTGAGAGAATTACTAAAATTTCATACAAAGACACAAAGCAAACCCCCCTGGAAAATGTCAGTGATGCACTTGTTTGATGCAGGAGCCACCACAAAAAAAAAAAAAAAAAAAAAAAAAAAAATCACATTATGTATGCCTGTGTTAGATATTCACCCTATAACCAAATAAATTCCATCTGGATTAAATAAAAGTTAAGTGGAAAAAATGAATACTCAGTAATAAAAGCCAGAATACTCAATTTGAAAAAGGACAAAAAGGGAGGAAAAAGGAAAAAACACATGGGAAAATAGTACACAAATAGCAATTAATGTAAGTGGTCTAAATATACTTATTGAAAGCCAGAAATTGGAAGTGGTCTAAATATACTTATTGAAAGCCAGAAATTGGAAGTCTGGACACAAAGGCAAGACCCAGCTATTTACCACTTATAAGTAACCCACTTTAAATATCAAGACACAGACAGTTTAAACCAAAAGGACGATAACTCAGTAAGTGTCCACACGGTGGAGTATTACTTCAATAAAAAGTACAGACACATTCTGCAACATGGGTGGACCTTGAAAACAAGCTAAGTTAAAGTAGCCACAAAAGGATAAATATTGGGGTGCCTGGGTGGCTCAGTGGGTTAAAGCCTCTGCCTTCGGCTCAGGTCATGATCTCAGGGTCCTGGGATCGAGCCCCGCATTGGGCTCTCTGCTCAGCGGGGAGCCTGCTTCTCTCTCTCTCTCTCTCTGCCTGCCTCTCTGCCTGCTTGTGATCTCTGTCAAATAAATAAATAAAATCTTTAAAAAAAAAAAAAAGGATAAATATTATATGATGCTATTTATATGAAATGTCCAGAATAGGCCAATTTATAGAAGCACAAAATGGAATAGTGATAGCCTAGGTCTGGAAGGAATGGAAGGTTTCTGTTACTGGGCACATGTGGTAATGAATTGCACAATTTAATGTAGCAGTGATTGCACAACTCTTAAGAATATACCAAAAACCATGGTTTTGTGAGCTTCAAATGGTTGAATTGTATGGTATGTAAACTATATCCCAATAAGGTAGTTTTTTAAAAAAAGCAAAAGGATGGAAAACGTTATACTCTGCTAACAGTAATTACTGTAGCTACTCCAGCTTTCATGTCATTAATAAGAATATTACCACTGATAAAGAAGGTCATTTCCCAGTCATAGGGCATAAAATCCTTTATAATCAAGACATTTCAACATAATTGATAGAACAAGTAAGCAGAAAAAATCAATAAAAATATTCAAGATGTGAACAATCAAATTGGCTAACTAACATTTATAGAACACTCCAACAGCATCAGTTGGAACATTTACCAACACAGACCACACTGAGGACCATAAAACAAGTCTCGGTAAATTTTAAAGGATTCAGGGATGCCTGGGTGGCTCAGTTGGTTAAGCAGCTGCCTTCGGCTCAGGTCATGATCCCAGCGTCCTGGGATCGAGTCCCACATCGGGCTCCTTGCTCCGCAGGGAGCCTGCTTCTCCCTCTGACTCTGCCTTCCACTGTGTCTGCCTGTGCTTGCTCTCGCTCTCTGACAAATAAATAAATCTTAAAAAAAAAAAAAATTTTTTAAAGGATTCAAATAATGTATTTTCTGTTCTTACCACAACAGAATCAAATCAGATATCAGTAACAGATACCTGGAAAACCCCCAAATTTATGCAAACTAAATTGCATACTTCTATTAATTCAAAAAAGAAAGGAAATTAGAAAGTATTTTGAACTAAATGAAAACTTGACATACCAAAATTTGCTGGATGCAGCAAAAGCAATGTTAAGAGAGGGAAATTTATAGCACTAAAATACTTAACATGAGAGCAGAAGAAAGGTCCCAAATTAGTGACCTAAGATTTCACCCTAAACAACTAGAAAAAAGCAGGAATCTGTAAAACAGCTTAAGATACAGAAAATTTTTAAAGCCATGAAAAACCAGGGTTTTTTTTAGAAGGTTTTAAAAAATTGATACATCTCTGCACAGACTAATCAGGATTAATAAATGAATCAACAAGATCAGAAATTAGAGTTAACAGTACAGGTCCTACAGATATTAAGAATATATAATGAAGGTTAAACAACTTTTTGCCAATACAAGTAATAATGCAGATGAAATGGATCAATTCCTTGAAAGACATACACTTCTAAAACATACTGAACAAGCAGTCTCAGTGACCCTGTATCAAGCGAACTGAATTTATAATTTAAAAACATCCTCTCAAAGAAAACTGTAGGCCCAGAATTTGGTAAATTCTACCAAATACTTAAGGAAGACACAGTTGACCCTTGAACAGCACGGGGGTTAGGACACCATACCCCATGCAGTCGAACATCTGTGTATAACTTCGGACTTCCCCAAAACTTAACTATTAATTGCCTACTGTTGACTAGAAACCTTACTGAAAACAAAAACCGCTAACTAACACATATTTTGTATATATAGTACATACTATAAAGTAAATGAAAATACTGAAATCATCAAAAAAAATCAAGTATAAGTAGACCCATTCAAGTCAAACCCATGTTGTTCAACAGTCAGCTGTAACGCCAGTTCCATCCAAACTCTTCTAAAAAGTGAAGGTGATAAATCATCTCACTAGTTGAAGAAAAAGACATTTGACAGAATGCAACGTTCATGATAAACCTCTCAGGAGACTTGCTCAATCTGATCAAGACTGCATACCAAAAACATCTGCAGCTACCATCACACTAAGAGAGAAGGCATCCAGTCTTCCACTGTGAAGATCAGGAACAAAGCAAGGATATCTGCTCTCACCACTCCTATTGAACAGAACTGTAGGCCCTCGCATATGTAATAAGGCAAGATAAAGAAGGCATACAGACCGAAAAGGAAGAAATAAAATTATCTCCATTCACAATGATTTTCTATACAGAAAGATGAAAATCTAAAAAATGCTAGTGGAATAAGATTAGCAATTAGCAAAATTATATGACTAATATATAAAAATTAACTTTATTTCTATATACTAGCAACAAGTAATGAGAAGTAAAAATTTTCTAAAGCACCATAACACTAAATACTTGGGAGGGGGGAGGTGCCTGACTGGCTCTGTCAGTAAGCACCCAGCTCTTGATCTCAGCTCAGATCTTGATCTCAGGGTTTTGAGTTCAAGCCCCAAACTGGACAAACAAAAAACACGACCACAACTTAGGGATAAGTTTTGACAAAAGGTGTACAAGACTCTTACATCCTGAGATTTGTAGAACAGTGGTGAAGGAACAACTGAAAGTGGAGAAATTCCATGTTCATGAATTGGATGACATTTTCACGATGTCCGTTTTCTTCCACTTGGTCTATAAATTCAATCCAATTCCTGACAAAATCCTAGCAGAATTATTTGTGCAAGTTAAACTGGTTCCAAAATTTATATGAAAATCCAAAGGAACTAGATTAAACAATTCTGAAAAAGGTGGAAGACCCACACTGATTTCAAGACTTAACTATGAAGCTGTGGTAATCAAGACACTGTGTTATTGGTGAAAGGACATACAGATTGATAGACTAGAATAAAATCCAGAAATAGACTACCTATCCATGGTCAACGGATCGTAGGCCAAGGTACAAAAGTAATTTAGTTGTTCACCAGATGGTGCTGAACAACTTGATAACCATATACAAATAGTAAACTTGTACCCATACTCTGCACCACATAAAAAATGAATCAAAATGGACCGTGGACCTAAGTGTAAAACTTACAAAACTTCTAGGAGAAACCATAGGGGAACAAAATGTTTGTGAACATGGTTTACACAAAGACTTCTTAGGTAGCAGAATAAAAAGCACAATCCATAAAAGACTGATAAATCAGACTTCCATCAAAATTAAGAATTCCTGCTCTTTAAAAAACAAGCTGCAAACTGGGAGAAAAGTTCACAAACCTCTTACCTGATGAAGGATTTAATTCTGTAACATATAAACGATTATCAAAATGCAAAAGGAAAACCAACCAACCAGATTTAAAACTACGCAAAAGATTCAAACATGCTTCATCCATTACATGCCTGTTAGGATGGCTAAAACCAGAAAACGTTAGTAACAAATTCTGGCGATGATAACGGAGCACTGGGAACTTTAATGTATTCCTGGTGAGAATTCAAAATAATCCAGCATAACTCTAATACCTGGAAAACAGTTTGGCATTTTCTTACAAACATGCCCTTACAATATAACCAATAATTTCACTTCTAGATGTTCACCCAAGGTTCATACAAAACACATACATGGACATTTAAAACTATTCCTAATTGCCAAAAAGTGGGAAACCATCCACATGTCCTCCAGGTGGCCAGTGGATAAGCAGACCTGTGGTATGCCTGAGTGATGGCCAACTACTTTGCCGTAAAAGGGAACTAACTACTGATACACCCGGCAACACGGATGAGCCTCAGATGCGTTGGTGCTTAAGTGAAACCCCCTGGATTCGGTAGGCCACTTACTATAGGGTTTCATTTCTGAGAGAGTCTGGAAAAGGCAAACCTATAGGGACAAGGAACACATTATCAGTGCTTGCTGGCAGGGGGCCCCCGAGCTGTGTCCCTTAACTAGCAATGTGGGAATTTGGGGGGAACGAAGAAACTTATTTATTGTGGTACTTACAGGGCTGTGTTTGTCAAAATATGTACCACTATATATTTTTAAGAGTGAGTTTTACTGTAAGTAAACCTTTAAAAAATGACATTTTGGGCAAAAAAAGTCAGACTAACCATCTAAATTAGTGGCTTTCAATCTTACCTATCACCACCTGGAAAGGTTTCAGAAAAATTTTTGCAGAGAATTGGGAGTTTCTCCAATAAATAACAAAATGAGACTGCTGAAGAAACATCTGTCATCATGACTGAGTAGATGATAGCTGAGCTCAGAAGTACCTCGGGTCTAGAACCAATTACACCACCATAAGAAGAGAATTCTAAAATACCACACAAGGTAATTAACGTGATTGGGGGCCATTAGTAACATTTATCAGGGCAGTTCGGCATACTGGTATAGTCTTGTCAAGTATTAGAACATTGCTTGTCTTAAACAAGTGGGAGGAAATCATATATTAACAGGATTAAACGAGGACAGCACACAGCAGCTAAAGAGATGTGCGTCTGTACTGATACGGAAAGATCGAAGATGCAGTGTTGACTGAGCAACTGTTCCAAACAACACACAAAATACGCCATTTCAGTTTAAGTTGGCTCCACATCCAGCAAGGAGCCAGACGTGGCACTTGAACTCATGACCCCAAGATGAAGACCTGAACTGAGATCGAGAGTCGGATGCTTAACCGACTGAGCTATCCAGGTGCCCCTGCCATTTCAAATTTTTTTTAAACCCCACTTAATAGACTGTATTACATTTCTAGTGAGTGCATTTGTAGATAGAAAGCAGAGGCTCTACAGTAGCCTGATCAGTCCAGTGAATGAAAAATAACAGTAGGTGTCCCAGGAATTTGGTGAGGATAAGAAGTCTCAGCATATTCTGTATGAGCTTTTGGGGGGAGTAAGAATTTGTATTTTAAATATGTACCTGTGCAAATTGTGTAAGATACTATGAATTGTATATAAATTGTATTTAACACATTACATATATTATATATGGCATAAATGTGCTGTGTATATTGTTATATACTATATATTTCACAAGATATGTATACATTATATGCACCTAACAATTTAAGGAATAGTCAAGTGAATACGAGACTAGAGTTTAGGAATGCAAGAGGGTAGAAGAGAAAGTCAAAGGAAAGCTTCCTGAGAGTGGTTGAGGTTTGGGAGGGTGCATATGCTAGTAATAAAGAATACTGATTTTATTTAAAACCTCAGAAAAATTATTTTAAAATAAAGAATAAAATATGAATAAAATAGGCCTAGGATTAGCCTTAAGATAGTCTGGTGAATGGGAAATGAATGAGGGTATAGATCAAGCATGACGGACCAAAACTGGCCCAGTGGGGTGATCGCTAGGGGAGAGTTCATTACCCCCCTCTCTCTGCTTTCCTGTTTGAGAGTTCATGTAATAAGTGCAGGTGAATGTGGGGAGTATATTTTCCCTAAGGAAACATAGACAGAGTGAAGCAGCGTGTGAAAAAAAAAATGTGGCCAACAAACTGCCAGAAAATAACGTGGCCACTGATTTGGG
The DNA here is from genome assembly GCF_030435805.1 of Mustela lutreola. Classification (NCBI taxonomy): domain Eukaryota; kingdom Metazoa; phylum Chordata; class Mammalia; order Carnivora; family Mustelidae; genus Mustela; species Mustela lutreola. The sequence continues at coordinate 29,749,883 of NC_081305.1, read as the reverse complement.
GGGCTTTGGAGAAACTTAGTGCTGAAGGCTTTATATATACGTCCAATCTTGCTGGCATCCTGGCAGTTTTTCCTCAATCAGGGTTCCTCACATTAACCACAGAAGACAAATTTGTCAAATTTTTCTCAACTCTCCGACGGATGAGAAAATAACTAGTACCTTCTAGATCATACTAATAAATTACTTATAATGGATACTTTAGGGAATTAAGGTTTACTTGTCCTGTGAAATTCCAGTTTGGAACCACTGCTAAAAAATGAGTAACACTAGATTGAAAGGGGCATAATACTGTGTAAAAGCACACTATTTTTTAAAAAAGAAAAATGGAGACATACAGAATTGACTATGGCACAGCAAGGTGATGCTCCATAACTATTGTAAAACAACAAAATCACAAATTCGTGAATTCTTACTTTTGGAAAAGTTTACATCAGAATCACCCCTGGAGCTTGTTAAAAAAGAGAAACACTCTGCCCTCCAACCCAGAGAGTCATCAGTGTCGGCCAGCTGAGAAGTAAAATCGGAAAGGTATAATTCAGTAGTTAGTTTCTTTATAAAGATGTTCAAAGTCTTTAACCCACTGAGCCACCCGTCTTTAACCCACTGAGCCACCCAGGCTCCCCAAGATGTTCGAACTCTTGAAACTCATTTGAGGTTCTCTGACATATCACTGAACTTGACGTATGAGCATTTTAAAGTTTTGTATGTTTTTCCCCCCACTCTAGAGACTGAGAGAAATTAACAGTATGATACGAACAGGAGAAACTCCAACCAAAAAGAGAGGGATTCTTTTGGAAGATGGAAGTGAATCACCTGCAAAAAGAATTTGCCCAGAAAATCATTCTGCCTTATTACGTCGTCTCCAAGATGTAGCTAATGACCGAGGTTCTCACTGAGGTTAGTCGGTTGTACTGAAACGGTCTTTTCACAAACTGTTGGGCAGCACCGGTAATGCATGCTAGATTATGGGGCTCGTTTCCTAATCTTCCAGTATCCTTAGGATATCTCTACTCATCCCAACTGCCTTTTTCCTATCACTCAGTGCTTGCCATCAAGGCTGCTTAGAATCCAGACAGGATTTTTTTTTTTTTTTTTTTTAACTCTTCAGCAATGCTTTTGCAAGTATTACAGGGAACAGAGCGTGCTCAAATATAGGTGTAAGAGGTCTCTGTTGACGTGCTCTGGCAGAGGGACTGGCTGTCAGTTCATTCCTACCTGTTTTGTGGTCAGCTTCTGGCCCTCATGAAAAGCAAAAACAAAAACTTAAGAGGTGTTTGTCCCAAAACGTTTGGTAGGAGTTAGGAGGATTTTGGTTCCTGAAACAGAACAAGGGAGAGAGCCCAGATTTGGAGCTCCTAGATTATCCCAAATCTCCCGTTCCCCTTATGTAATTCTTCCCTCTCCCCGTTAGGTGTGGTACAGTGTGGTAAGTGCTGGATTGTTTGGTGTGCAATGTGTGAGTGAACTTGTATAAGAAGTGGCACTTTAGGGCTGTAAAAAGCATGATTTTGTAACCCAGATTTTGCTGTATATTTGCGATGGCACTTTCTACAATGTGAACTTCATGGAGTACAAAACTTCCAGGCTAAACATGCAATATCATCTTTGATGCTTTTGTACTTTTTTTAAACTGTTCAAGCCCCAGTAGCCACCTTTGGGCATGTGTTTTAAATTCTCCAGTTTTTTGTTGTTAATAGGGATCAGCTAGCTAAGTAAAGATTTTAAATCAAGTTGAATTAAGGCAATATGGAAAATTATGACCTCTTATTTAGGAGGTAGTTATCTGAAAGACATGTGTCTATTAAGGTGACAAATTTAAGATACCTTTGGGTGTGTTCCTGGCAGTTTAAAAAATAGATTGGAGAATTTAGGTTTTTATTAGTACCTAGTACCATTTACAAAAATTAGAAATGTTACTTAACAGCTATTGAATTATCTATATATACCTTTATTAATCACTATTGTTCCAGCAGTTTTAAAGTTGAACGAATAATCTTATTAGGGAGAAAATTCAATTGTAAATTGAATCAGTATAAACCAAGTTACTGGGTAACTTCATATTGCTCTGAAAGAAATATGGAACTTACACTGTTCAGTTAGAATAGTGGTGCAAAAATATTTATAAAACCTTTAAGATACTTACTGCTACTGTAATTTTATATGAAAATAAGTGTATTTTTCAATAAAGCATTTATAAGTTAATCTTTGTTTAGTTATATTGAGAAAGGGCTATTTAGTTTCCTGCATAAATGACAAAGAACAATCATTTATTGGTTTATTTTTGTTTCTACAAAACACATTAGTCATTCATCATTTAAATATCTGACTTCATTAGAAACCGTTTTAACACTTTCTCCCTCCTGCCATAAAAATACAGTAAGTAATTTCCTTTTAAAAAAAAAGAAAAAAAACCCTCAGCTATGAACAAGTGTTCTGGTTTCCTCTCACTCACCTAATGTGTACCTCAGTGATTGACAGGAGTCTGTAAAGTAGTAAGACAGCAGACGGAGGACTGAGGTTCGGATGATCTTCCATTTCCAAGTGCTCATCAGCTACGGAACCTGTTCTCTCTACCTCCTTCTCGTCCTGACATTATATACAACTGAAACCACGCATGTCAGAGTCATGAGAGTGCCGAACTCTGCTACTCTATTAGTTTAAATGAACGTAACTTACCTTTAGCGTTATATTCAGAAAAATACTTAAGCCTCGAGGTCCCCAATAATTTGGAGTACTCAACTAGATAACCACCCTAAAGACACTTCTGACAGAAGTAATGCATTACTTAGAGAGAGGTTTCCAAAACTTGCTGTTAGAACCCACGCACACACGGACACACTGATACCAGTCCTCGTTCGCACAGTTTACTCTTCCGGCAGTCCTTTGCCATCGGTCAGCTCTAACTAGGCCCGAGTCCGGCAGGAAAGTGCACGGTGCACCAGATTCACCAGCGCTTAAGTTGCTACTGTTTTCTCTTCTTTACTGAAAGGTTGTACTGAACCAGGCTTTACCCATGACAGGCCAGCAACATGAACACTTTTATTGTGCTGTTCTTCAGGCTTCTTCTAGGCATAATCAAAAACAGACATTAAACATAAGACTGATGGAGTCGGTCCTGTACAAACTCATTTCCCAAAAAGTTACTTGTACATAATGAGTAATCTCTAACGAAGACATTTCAGAAAGGAAACCGTTAACGATTTCAAAAATGGTTATGTACTCACCTTCTGAGTCAGCATCTTTTCTCTGGCTTCATCATGTACAGAAGGATTCCATGGAGAAAAGCTTAAGGAAGAGAGAAATATTTAAAAACTGCTTTGGCTTACTAAATTTGTAGAATATCCATTTATTCCCTTAACAAAACTTAACAAGGAGCAATAACCAGTTGTCAACATGTAAGTTTTAGATGTGACTCTAGATGCTTCTCATAGGGTAACTTTCCCTTAGGAAGCACTTACACGTGTCACGTCAGCTCATTTCAGCTTCACAACCATCCCTGAAGTATTATTATTTACAGATGACAAAAGCGTGGCAGTCAAAGTAAGTCACTGCTCTGAGTCACCCAAGTCAGTAAGCGCAAAGTCCAGCCAGTCTGTCCGCAGAGGCCAGGCCTCTCACCCACTGGACCACCAGCCTTCCAGCAGTACGTGTTGCCAGAGAGCTAAATCACCAATTCCTCAGGTCTCAGTAATCCTTCAGACGCTTCCGAGATTAAATATCATAGTGATAAAGGAACGCGCTATTCACCCTATTCGGTTTCCCCTCTTTTCCCCAAATCTGAGCATTAGTGAGTGATGTGGCAGTTTAAGAGAGGTTCCAGCTAAAACTGTCAGCTGAAAAGAAAAGTTTGGACATTTGAACGTGCACATGACAAGGATCCTTAGGAAATCAAAGTCACTAAATAGCTTGCTATTGGTACAATATGCCAGTCAATGTAAAGCTTTCTTTCTTTTTTTCTTTCTTTTCTTTTTTAAAGATTTTATTTATTTATTTGACAGAGAGAGACAGCAAGAGAGGGAATGCACGCAGGGGGTGTGGGAGAGGGAGAAGCAGGCTTCCCGCCAGCAGGGAAGCGGGATCGAAACGGGACTTGATCCCAAGGCCCTGGGACCTGAGCCGAAGGCAGACGCTTAACAACTGAGCCACCCAGGTGCCCCGACGTAAAGCTTTCTGTTTCAGGGATACCTAAGAGGTATCAGAAAGCGAGCTGCCAACAAATTATAAAGGTTGTAGGCTAACAGATGATACACTCTTTTAAATCCCCATTCTAAGACCAGCTGAAACATGGAACTACAGGATGGCAAAGTGCAGCTTATCTAGATCGTGGGCCACTTACCTAATTGCGTAGGGGTCTTCTATCTTAGGTTGGTCAAACAAACGAGCCGTGCACATCTTAACACTGTCCACCACTTTGCTTTTAAAAAGCTGAACATCTTTTTCATACCTGTATTAAAAGTTTAATTCAAAAAGTTACCAACGTAATCTACTTAGCTGCACTGTCAAATGTATCTAAAAGGACAAAGCAAAGGAACATACAGCACTGCAGCCTCTGGGTTTAGGGGGCTTGATGTATCAATCTTGTAGAAAACTCTCCTTGCGTACATTAAAACTTGCCAAATGTGATTATGGTTCCGCCTAAAGAGAAACACGTAGGATCACTAAAGTATTGTCCTGCTGACGTAGGTCACCAAAGTAAATCTCATTTACTAACCTCCATTTTGCAAATGCTCTCTTGACATCCAGTTCCCCTGAGGTGGGGTCGACTAGCGGGTGAAAGACCGGAATATCAAACACCAAGCGCTGTATTTAAAGAGAGAGACGTGTCCTTTAGTGGAAGCTGGGAGCTTACTGGACCCATACAGAGAGGTGTAAGGGGAGCTTCAAGACAATGCACTCATGGTATTTTAAGTCAAAGAGCTGCCTCAAGAGGGATACTTAACAACTTCCACCATTTTCCTGTAAAACTCAGTTTTGCAACCGGAGGGCAGGCACCCTTTGCTCTGCTGTAGCACAACACTGCCGTGTGCACAGCCAGCCTCCCTCACATACCCTGAGCAGAGAAACCAGGGACACTAAGGGCAGAGGTTGGCGTGGCAAAAGACGCAACAAAGCACAAAAATGCCCTCCAAAAACGACTGCATAGACAAAACATTTTGGGAAACTGAAATCGTAAAATGAGCTCAGGAAAAGAACCAAGGAATCTTTCAAGCTCTAAGTCCTCCTCGGACCCAGCAAAGGAAGGCAGACTGGACACCTTACTTACAGGGCAGTCACCATCCGGGTAGTTATCAGGGATGTAAACTGTAAACTTAAACACACCGTCTTGATACAGTCCATGCCGTATGAATATTACTCCAAACCACACTGTGGGGAAAAATAAACAGTTAAGACCCAAGTTTGTGTCAGAGGAACCAAATATGCTATAAATTTAGAACAAATCCTTCTTACTTAATGCAGAGCGGTAAGACGGCTGCACATAGACACCCGGCAGCTTCTGCTTCACGACCAAGGTACTAAAACAGAAGAATAGTAAAATTGTATGGCTAGAAATGACACATACAGATCAAACCACCCTGCATTCACTTTTCGAGACAAGCACTAGTCCCCTGACGGGCAGCCAGCAGCTACCACACAAGCCAAGTCCTCACCATCTCACCCGGCTCAGGTTCGTACCCGTGTCCCAGCTTTCCAGATCAAGCTCACAGAAAAAACAGGAGCCAGAGCCGGCCCCAGATGAAGAAAGTCAAGCCAAGCAGGGGTACACAAAGAATCAAGTTTTCTTCCCAGAAATCAACTTTCCCAAAACATCACCTTGGAAACCAACCAGTAGGTAATTCTGAACAATGCAAACTGATTTAAATTCTGGACGTTAAATTTTAGGAAAAAGATGTACAATTTTTGCTTTTGTGACTATGGACAATAGATTTCACCCACACAAGTTCAAAAGCCTCCTGAAGCACGATTTTAGGTAATAAGCATAAAAATTCTCCACAACTGCCCTCACTTAGGTGTCATCTCAGCTGTGAACACCAGTCCATGTGGCAGAGGGCCGCGTTCAGACTCGCAGCGTTCTTGGCGAAGGCAGGCATGTGCGTGAGGCGCTCCCCACTCTGCTCTCCCCCTCAAGCGACACCCCAACCCAGGTGCCTGTACTCTGTGGGCCCCACAGCAAGGGGGAGGACAAGGGCCCTGACAGAGGTGGTACGGGCTCTCTGGGACCTTGTCACCGTGCACCTAAAGGCACAAGGCTGAGATCAGACCTGGAACAGTGCTGACTTCGGGCCTTAAAATACCTTTAACCTGCCAAGTCTGGATTTTATTGAGACACAACGTGTTGAACCTTAGTTGTCTGTCTGTATTACCTATTTACCATCACATTTATTTGCGATCCTTTCCCTAAAGCTCGGCACGTCAGCACGTGCAGCTGGCAGATGTAGCTACTACAGGGAGGCCGTTTGGTGTTCTAATACAGACAGCAGATCTGGGCCACAATAGACGCCTGTCCGGCCCACGGCCCAGCCTCAAACACAAGGCCTCCATTATAAAGCCAAAGGGACCACTGTCACCAAACCACACTCCGCCAGCAGCGCTGGGGCTTCAGACCCTCTAACCGGCACGACACGAGTATAGTCAGGGAACGCTTGAGGATGCTGTACCATGACACAACTGAAGAATTCCTCCTCCACACTTCGGCCCCAGGAACACAAGCCCGCCGGCCCCCCGAGATCGGCATGACCAGCACTCTGGGTGGCGTGCCTCGCCTCCCGCTATGGATGCTGCGACTTCAGTCCAACCTTCAGCTTCTGGGACTAGTGTGATTCTCACCTGCAGAGCCTGAACCTTTGGGACTTCCCTGTCACTGCCTACTGCTGCTTCTGCAGGAGTCCAGTCCCCTGTGAAATGACAGGCCCTCAAATACACGAAGGCAGCTCTGATAAGTACTTCCTACATGGTCTCTTCACCGAGTTGGCAGTTCCAGTTCCTTCCATTGCTGGCTCCTAAGGTCTGGCTTCCTGACCTCTGCCTACTGGGAGCCTCTCCTCAGTCTGTCAGGATGCCTCTTACGAGGTGGTCACCACAGTGGAGCCCAAGCTCCAGCTGGGTCTGACCCAAGAACAGATTCCTGCGTCCCACTGTCCCGTTCTCCACAACCGGCTCCTCAGGAGGGGACTTCCTCACCTCCTGCCAAGGCACACCAAAATTAAGTTACTCAGTTCCTGACCTACTTTAAGTGCTCAGTCTCAGGGTCTTCCCCTTGCTTTCCAAAACAGACGTGAAAATGCAAACCCATGTTTGCCTTTCAATCTTATTTATCAGATATCGGAGGGGGATGCACCTGAGCTTTAAGACTGAATGACGCAGGCGTTTACGGAGTGCACCGGAATAACCTTCCCTTTTCACCTTCAAAGGTCAGTCAGAATCTAACCAGACAGCTTCAGCACTTACAATTCTGCAAGAAGAGAGTATTCCAAGTAGAAGGGTCCATAAGAAGCATGTGTGCCGTTTGTTGACTGTGCGGCTGGGGCGGGGGATGTAGGCTTAGTTATGGGCAAAGCGTTTTTGGGAATACAAGGCAGCTGTTTCTTTGGAGCAGCACGTGGAGGGCTGGTTATCACGTCCCCTGTTAATGCCTTCTCCTCACCGTCAGATCGCTGTTCGAGATGAAGTGGTGAGAACATCTGTTAGCATGAGTCTTAAATCACAAGAGTACCTGTGATACACTCTTATCCTTGACCTGAAAGCTGGAATGACTCTTTCACAAGGAAGTTCTAGCATCACAATCAAGACGACTTGGAAGTACTCTGAGTAGGCAGCCGGTTAGAAAGAGAGCAAAGCTGAAGGAAGACTAAAGCAACAGGAAAAAAAAAATTTAAAGCTACATCTGAGAAAAACAACGCCAGTATTTACAGGATGTATACGAAACAGACAAAGAAATGGTTTCTTCTGCTGACCCCAAAAAGAGGGCAAAGGGTTACTTAGCAACTAGACAACCATAAGAGAAGAGTCCCTTGGCTCTTAGGTGCTGTAGAAGGTCAGGTGCGAAGCAGCTCAAAGCAAACAGTAGAGGTGACTGAAACTGTAGTCACACCACCTGGTGTGAGCACCTTGAGAGCTTAGAAACAGCAGAAGGAGCTATGCTCTCCCTTGCGCTGCTCTGATTCTGATCTTGTCCCTGATGGAGATGATCTCCATCTGGACTCTGCCCAGCACAGTCAGTCAGTCTAAGTCAAAGACAAAGGTCTACATGAGTCAGAAATGAAACCACCATCTCATGGGCACTTCCTTGGCTCAAGTAGAGCCAAAGGCTGCATTAAAAATGGGTATCGCGTACATAGGAAAAAAGAGGATTCCTGGCGGTGGTCTCTTAGAGGTGGAGTTACAGGTTATATTCATTCTGTCTGCATTTTTAAAGTTTTCTTAAAATGTATTGGTTTTGCGATTTAAAAAGAAGACCTTTTGTTTGGAGAAAATAACCCATACCCTCAAGTCTGAGCTGACTACATTGGACTGGTCTTTCTCAAAGCTTCTTGGACTGTGGAATCTTGCAAATTAGTAGAAAGACTATTATAATAATGTGTCACAAATTTCATCCTGTGTAAATATACCTGAAAAAATAATCTCAGAATTGTGATTACCAGGATGATTTTCAATTTGAGATGCCATCCAACTCTCAGAAGCTAACTTTAATCAGCAAAATAAATTATTTCTCAAAAGTAAAACCTAGGGGTGCCTGGCTGGCTCTGTTGGAAAAGCATATGACTCTTGATCTCAGGGTTGTTAATTCAGGCCCCATACTGGGCACAGAAATTACAAAATAAATAAATAAATAAAATTAAACAAAACAAAATAAGCAAAGCCAGGTAATTTCATTAAGATTATAGGCAACTTTAGTATGAATTATTCTTGACCTCTACTTTGACTCAAATGGGTTTCCTCATTAAATTTATTATTTTTTATTATTTTTTTTTTTAAGATTTTATTTATTTATTTGACAGAGAGAAATCACAAGTAGATGGAGGGGCAGGCAGAGAGAGAGAGGGGGAAGCAGGCTCCCTGCTGAGCAGAGAGCCCGATGCGGGACTCGATCCCAGGACCCGGAGATCATGACCTGAGCCGAAGGCAGCGGCTTAACCCACTGAGCCACCCAGGCGCCCCTCCTCATTAAATTTATTAACTATACCTACTTTGCGGACAGAGCTTGCAGACATACTCCAGAAAGGGTTCATAACGTGGACTCCGAACAAAGAAATTCAGTGGTCTGTGTCATCAAACTTCTGTCCTCAGAAGTCACTTTACCTAAAAATGAGATGGGAAAACACAGAAACATACCAACAGCAACAGTTAAGATTTTCAAAACAGTTAAATACTAAATTTGACACTCTTAAATAAAAATTCAACATAACGTTCTAGAATATATAGTTATAAAAATTAGGGGAAAAAAGTCTTCAGAAAATTTCCTTCAGCAAACCCCTCCTTCTTCTGAATCCAGTTTCTTTCCCACCTTTAAATGCCTATGAGAATCTTTGTAATGAGTCCTCAGCCAGGATTCAGAATATTCAGTGACACAGTTCAGCTTCGGTGCCAGAACCAGAGGATACGGATGGACTACAACAGTTGCTACTAGCATACATAGGCATTCGATTATAGGGACAGGCAGGGGCAGGGAACACTGAACCCACATACACAAAAGGTCTATCACTGTTCAGAGTTACGGTAATTAAAGAGCCAAGGGGTTTATTTATGTCTTACAGTTGTTTTAAGTACAAAATTATTATTCCCCGCAAAACCAGTAGCCAGAGACATAACAGAGAGAAGGTAGAGCAGGTAAGAGAGAGAGGATAACTGGGTCCTGGCAGGATCATCCCCGAGAAATGGTCTTTTTCTGTGCTTAATGTGTGGAAACTACAGGATGAGATGCTGATGGAATGGCCAAGCAGTACATACAAATGCGAGAGAGGAGTGCAGAGACATTTCACAAATAAATCTCCCAGCAAAGCTTCAAGTACTGGACAAGAAAGTATGCCTCAAAGGTCACAGAGTCAGTGGGTCATTTGCAAAAAATACAGAGAAAGAGGCAGAGGAAAAGCAGCAAGTCAAGCTGTAAGAAAAACTTCCCCGCTCTGATGATTTTCTCCAAGCTCGGTTATGTGGAAAGCACAGCTCCTTCTCTGAATTCCTACTTGCACCAAATGAAAAGGCTGAAGGTTAAAAGGGCCAAAACTTAGCAACATTCTGCTAAACTCGTAAGAAGCATATCATGATAAAAACCTGTACCAAATGTCCCCGACAGCAAAAATTTTTATGACAAGTCTGTGATATCCGCAGGTGGATACCAAGTGTCCATACCTCAGCGGTGCCAATTACTGCTGTTTTCCTTGCCGCGACATAATGCCACCCAGTAATTAAATCAAAGGAATGAGGCTCCTGGTTCTTCCACTAACCTGTTGACTTACACCCACTATAGAGCAACTTTTTGCAGAGAGCTCTCCACAAACCTGCCTTTAAAGGTGACTAGGGCACAGAGGAGAATGACTGGGACCTCAAAACTGTGTGCTGGCATCTTCCCATTTGGCCCAAATGAAATTGATGGTTTTTCAGATCCAGAGTAATGTACGGCACCTTGCTGTCATCTAGGATGCATCTGACTTAACAGAGGATCCCTCCCCTTGGGATGCAGTGCTCACCACCATGTAAATTTCCTGAAGTGATTCATTCACCTGTATGGTCCCTTCCAAATCTAACACCTAAAGATTCCATGACTCTGCCTTTAAGAATCCAAACCTGCCCCCCCCCAGCTCCTGTTACCTTTAAGCAAAAGGTAGTTTCTATGCTTGCCTGTGTTTCCAGTAGCACCATAATCACCTGAAGATTAACTACTCGGTTTATTAGAAGTCCAGTCTACCCAGACAGGGTTCAGCATTTTCCAATAGATGGAAGGAAGCCCTAGGGAACAATTGGAGAATTTCTCCTGGTTTGGTCATACAAACCAAATAGGACGGTCTTCCTTTACGTCATACAGCTGAGAAATCAGTGTCTTGGACCTGCACGAATGATCTGAACATGGCTTGAGCCCAAACTCAGAAGGGTGCTGCTTTCCTACGTGCCACAATCCCTAAATAGGCACTAACTTAATACATCACCCGAAAAGCCTTAAATTCCGCGTTAAGAGGAGGCAAGAGTACGGCACCGAGAAAGGACCAAAAACCTTGGCCCTGGCCGGGATCGCTGCGGACAGCCCGGACCGGCACCCTCGCCCAGGGCGGAAATCCATCTCCACACACACACGGAATCCGGACAAACCTGTCTCGGGGTGATGCAAGGCGCGGGCCGTGTCCCAGCTTCGCAGCTAGTTCGAGGCCGGCCCGGGTCCGCAAGCCCCTCCGGTGGGGAGCTGAGGGCCTCCAGGGCTCGAGGACGCCCCCCACACACACACAACGAGGGCGCAGGACGGAGGCGGGGAGGGCGGGCCGCGGGACTCGGCGAGCCAGTCGGGCCCGCCTCCCTTCCTCAGGCAGCCAGGCCCAGCACCCGGACAGCCCCAGCGCCGGCCGGCGGACCGCGGCGCAGCAGGTGCCTGCAAACCCGGACAGGTGCCCGGCCCCGCCCCCGTGTCCCAGCGCGGCCGCCGTCGCTACGGAGTCGAGAGCTCCGGGTAGGGCGGACAAATGCCGGGCCGAGGACGCTAGCCGCTCAGGTTTAAGGATTCCAAGGGCCTCCCGTCCCTCCCAGCAGTGCACCTCACCTCGGCGTCTTCAACGCAGTGCTCCCGGCAGCTGAGCGCCGTCGCGGCCCCACAGCATCTCTGGCCGCAGCGCCAGCCCGGCCCCTGCCTGCTCCCCGCCCCGCCCTGCTCTCGGTGTTGGGCCCCGCCCTCTGCCCCACGCCCCTGGGCCAGGACGCTTCCGCCCAGCCTCCCGGCGCCAAGTGGCTGCCATACCAGTCCGTCAAGCACGTTCTTCCGGGGGCGTTGGGGCGACTGCACTCCACTCTGCCAATCAAATCAGCTCTGCTCGGGTGGGGCAGCACTTGACCCTCCCCTTACGTAACAGCGCCCAGAGTGAACTGTCAGTCACGGAAATCTCAGCCCCGGGGGAGGGACGGGGAGGAAACAAACAAGCACCTGAGCGTAATTGGCGATGACATCCGTCAGTCATCATAGAGGCCCGCCCACAGGTTTGTGCGTGGCCGCTGCAGCCATTTAGAGAGGCAGTGACTGCGGATTTTCTGAGTCCCCGCGGTGGCAGGGCGAGGGCGGGGCTAGCTTCCCCGAGAGAGTGACCTGAGGGAGGGCTCGGCGGGCGGTGGGAGCTCCCTACTCTGGGGGCGGGGGGCGCTACGAGCCCTGAGACCTCTCATCTCCCCGGAGTGGTGGGAGGGGGACACCAGGGTGGCTGACAGGTCGAGGGAACCTACTGGAAGGTTTTATGTAACGTTGAGAAACGCAGTGTTACCGGTCACAGAATGGAGGAGCGCGCGGCGGGAGCTCAGCCCTGTCCGCGCTTGGCGGTAGTGCTGCCGGAGGAGCTTGTTAAGAATGTACGCGTCAGGGGCGCCTGGGTGGCTCAGTGGGTAAAGCCGCTGCCTTAGGCTCAGGTCATGATCTCGGGGTCCTGGGATCGAGTCCCGCATCGGGCTCTCTGCTCGGCAGGGAGCCTGCTTCCTCCTCTCTCTCTCTGCCTGCCTCTCTGCCTACTTGTGATCTCTCTCTCTGTCAAATAAATAAATAAATAATCTTTAAAAAAAAAAAAAAAAAAAAAAAGAATGTACGCGTCAGACTGAAGCTGCAGAACCCGAACCCAGGGGGGCGCTGAGCGACGGGAGTTACATCTGCCACAAGTTCCTCGGGTGGCTCTGGTGCGCGCTGAAGTCCGGGGACCTCTTCCATGGCAACAGAGCTCCTGGTCCCTGACTCCTAAGTCTTTTGACCCCACAAACCCTCACTCTGATCCAGAACACTTGCACCCCGTCTCACCGTTTACTGCTCAGCAGTTTGCCACGGAAGCCACTCCCGGCTGCAAACAAGATCTAGACTCAACCGGCCTTCCCAGGCACAGCCCGCGTCGGCCTCCTTCCCACGGTCCCCTCTCATTTCCCACGACCGTCGCCAGCCCCATTCCGTGACGGCTGCCCTTTTCTTAGGATGGTGCCTTTTCTCGGGGCGCCCTTCCCATCCGCACCTGACTCCCGTGTCTTACAGTGCTCAGAAGAGAAGTCTTCTCTGACCAGGTTGATCCGTTTGGGGTTGCTTTTGAGATCCTGGTAAAAATGACCTCGAATGGCAGGAAGCCAGACTCTCCTCTTGTTAATCCCCAGGGCTGGTTCTGAAACCCGACTTCCTCCCCTAGCTGAAAAACACTCCTGAGCCGCTTCCTTTTGTCCAGGCTGAATACACTTGGGAGTGTTGTCCTGCCCTTAGTATTAGAGTCAGTCAATATGAAGAGGGAGGCAAGCAGGAAATGCTTTCCTCTGGCCACAGATGGTCTCCCTGGCACCTACATGGCCCAATCCCTCCCGACCTTGTTTGCAGGCTCATTATCCTCTCCCAGACTAATGTTACCCTCCACACTCTGCCTGGCCAGCTCATTCCTTCCCCCAGGACTCATGTATGTTACTGCAGCCCAGACCTCTCCACTGAGCTTCCATCGTTCACATCCAATTGCCCACAACCGCCCTAGATGCCTCAGGCAACCATCAGTTAGAATCCTTGGGGTGGCCCCTGCCAGATAAACCCAGCTCACACTGGCTTCCATAGCAAGGGGGATTTATCTCACAAGGTAGGGCAGGCTCTGGGGGCCGGTGCCCTGGGCTTCAGACAGAGGAATACCCAAATGTGGCAATGCCTAGCAACGTGAAAGGATCCTTTTCTTCCAACCTTTTCCAAAGAGCAAGAATACCTTACCCGGAAGGGGTCCAGAAGAATGCCCGCGTTCCAGTGACCAGAGAGGAGTCCCTGGGTCTCCATCCATAACCAAACCAGTCAAGAGCAAGTGGAAGGAGACTGCCATGATGGGCCAGAGCTAGTCAAGGTTTACTTGCTCTTTAGGGAAGGTGGGGACATAATCACATTTGCATTTTGAGAAGGCCACCAGAGGAGGACACCATTTGGGAAGCCATTGCAGTTGCTGAGCAAGGGACAGCTGCACAAAGATAATAGTAGAGAAGGAGAAGGGGATGCATTGGAGAGAGATTTAAGAGGTGGAGTGGAGGGCGCCTGGGTGGCTCAGTGGGTTAAGCCGCTGCTTTTAGCTCAGGTCATGATCTCAGGGTCCTGGGATTGAGACCCGCATCAGGCTCTCTGCTCAGCAAGGGGCCTGCTTCCCTTCCTCTCTCTGCCTACTTGTGATCTCTGTCAAATAAAATCTTTAAAAAAAAAAAAAATCTTAAAAAAAAAGAGGTGGAGTGGACAAGCCTGGGCCAGAGATAAGACACGGGGGATAGGGATACGAAGACAGAGGGTATCATGGAGGACACCTAGATTTTTGGCCTGAGCTACCGGGTAGATGGTGAGAACATTCACCACGATGAGTGACCGTAAGCCATGCTGTTTATGGGAGGGTGGGAAATGCGATGGGTAATGTCAGGGGTGTTTCTATGAGTACTGTTACTTGTGTACCTGATAGCCACATCCCTCTTCTTCATTGTTGACAGGTCCACAATGCTTATTGAGGAGTCCAACCCTTCAGTGGTTTCCCATAGCTCTTAGGACAAGACTAGTGGCACGGCTGGGACAGCACCTGTCCAGCCCCATCTGCCCTAGACTGTAGTCACTTGCATTCTTTTAATTTCTAAGGTGTGATATTCTCCCACCACACCCCACTGCAAAGGTGGGGCCTTTGAACTGGTTGTCTCCTTTGCCTGGAACCTTCTTTTGTTCTCCCCTACACAGATCTCAGCTGAAACACCACTTCCTCAGATTTTCCATTTTGGGGAGAGGACCTACTAGTGTCTGTCTCTCTCACTACACAGGAAGCTCCACGAGGTCGGGACCGTGTGCTTCTCCCTTCATGATCTCCCCGACAGCCAATCCAATGGCTGGATGTAGTAGGTATGCAGGAATATTTGACAAGTGAAGGGCAGAAGCAACTAAAGTAAATTTAAAACCTGCGTGCCCCCAGCTTTGCATCAAGAAGAGTAGGTCATTATGAAAACAAGGATGATGGGACTCCAAGAGAAATGAAGCAGCCTCAAGGCACCATTTTCTTTTCTTTTCTTTCTTTCTTAAGATTGTATTTATTTATTTGACAGATGGAGATCACAGAGAAGCAGGCAGAGAGAAAGGAGGAAGCAGGCTCCCGGCTGAGCAGAGAGCCCGATGCGGTGCTTGATCCCAGGACCCCAAGATCATGACCTGAGCTGAAGGCGGAGGCTTTAACCTACTGAGCCACCCAGGCGCCCCAAGGCACCATTTTCTTAAGAGTGAAATAGATACTCTTCAACATGGTGTTGGGAACACTGGGCGGCAACAAGCAAAAGAATGAAACAGGACCACTTTCTCACACCATATAGAAAAATAAACTCAAAATGGATTAAAGATCTAAATGCAAGACCCGAAACTATAAAAGTTCTAGAGAGAGAGCAGGCAGTTATTTTTCTGACATCAGCTGTAGCAACATTTTTCCAGATACCTCTCCCAAGGCAAAGGAAACAAAAGCAAAAATAAGCTATTGGGATAACATTAAAATGAAAAGCTTCCACACGGCCAAGAAAAGTCAATAAAACTGAAAGGCAACATGTGGAATGGGAGAAGATATCTGCAAATGACATAGCCAATGATGAACCTCTAAAACTCAACACCCAAAAGCAGATAATCCAATTTAAAAATGGGCAGACAACATGAACAGACATTTCTTCAAAGAAGATATCCAGACGGCCAACAGACACTTGAAAAGATACCCACCATCACTTGTCATCAGGGAAATGCCAATCAGCCACAAGGAGCTACCACCACACATTGGTCAGAATGGCTAACATCAAGAACACAAGAAGCCACAAGTGTTGGCAAGGATGTGGGGAAAACAGAACATGCTCGCGCTGTCGATGGGAATGTGAACTGTTAAAGCCACCATGGAAAACAGTATAGAGATTTCCTCAAAAAATTAAAAATAGACCTACTCTAAGATCCCAGTAAACACACTACTGGGTATTTCCCCCCAAAGAGAAAAACACTGATTCAAAAAGATACAAGCACCCCTATCTTTATAGCAGCATTATTTACAATAGCCAAGATATGGAAGCAGCCCAAGTGTCCATCAGCAGATGAATGAAGAATGTGTGTGTGTGTGGCGGGGGTGTGTGTGTTTGCTTGTTTATTTATTTATTGGAATACTACTCAGCCATCAAAAAGAATGAAATCTTGCCATTTGCAACAAGAATGAAGCTAGAGAGTGTAACGCTAAGTGGAAGAGAGAAAGACAAATACCGTATGATCTCATTCATATAGGAGGAATTTCAGAAATAAGCTAAAGTGAAAATAAAGAGACAAACAGACTCTTAACTGGAGGGAGGAAACTGATGGTTACCAGAGTGGAGAAGGGTACGTGGCAGGGGGCGGGGTCTGGGTGTAATAGGGGATGGGGAATAAAGAGTGCACTTATCATAATAAAAAAAAATAAAGTGAAAATCTTAGTAGCTACATCTATTAGCACTTTAGAATAATACTTAATGTGTTTTCTTATTTGTGTTATAAAGCTTTGGTCTAGTTCCTTTTTATTTACATGTAAACCAAGGAAACATAAAAACAAAACAGAAAATTAAAATATATAAGGTACTGAGGGGCGCCTGGGCGGCTCAGTCATTAAGTGTCTGCTTTAGGCTCAGGTCATTGTCCTGGAATCGAGCCCTGTGTCAGCAGGAAGCCTGCTTCTCCCTCTCTCACTCCCATGCCTGTGTTCCCTCTCTGGTTGTGTCTCTATGAAACAAAATATTAAAAAAAAAAAAATTAAAGTATATAAAGTGCTGAGAAAAACCCCACTTGAGTCTAAACCTTACCTGTAGAACATTTTCAATTACTTCATTATTCTAAATTTTTAGAACATATCTGGTATTGGTATCAAAAAATAAATTCTTCTTGATGTCAGACCTTTTTATTTTTAGATTTTATTTATTTGAGAAAGAGAGAGAATGAGAGAGAGCAATCAGCGGGAGAAGCAGACTCCCTGCTGAGCAGGGAGCCCGATGCAGGACTCAATCCTGGGACCTGAGCTGAGCTGAAGGCAGCTGCTTAACCAACTGAGTCACGCCGATGCCCTTGATGTCAGACTTTTTAAAAAAGATTGTATTCGTTTGAGAAAGAGTGCACGCACAAGCAGGGGGAGGGAGAGAGAGGGAGAAGCTGGCTCCCTGCAGGGAGCCTGACATGGGGCTTGATCCCAGGACCCTGGGATCGTGACCTGAGCCAAAGGCAGAAGCTTAACCAACTGAGCCACCCAGGTGCCCCACTGCTGTTGAACTTACTGCGTATGTGGGCTCTACGGGCACTCAGGTCTCCTGCTCATGTTCTAATCAGCAAAATATTCACTGAATCCCTTCTTCCTTTGGTCCCTCAGAAGTTACTTGCACAAAGCTTTTAGGTCACTGATTTACAACTAAAGGAGGGCCTTAACAGAAGGAAGACCTAAAATGATGTTTAGTTGAAATATACACATGCACGCACGACCCAAGATCATTAGTTCAACCCACTTGCCCTTGACTCCTCAGAAAGGTGGGTTCCTATTACATGTGGTAGATGCGTCATTGCAATTGTTATTTAGGACACTGGAGACGTGGGGTGCCTGGGTGGCTCAGTGGGTTAAAGCCTCTGCCTTAGGCTCAGGTCATGACCCCAGGGTCCTGGGATTGAGCACATCGGGCTCTCTGCTCAGCGGCGAGTCAGCTTCCTCCTCTCTCTCTCTCTGCCTCTCTGCCTACTTGTGATCTCTGCCTGTCAAATAAATTTAAAAAAATCTTAAGATACAGGAGATGATTCCATAGCTATAAACTTTCATAGGTCAGAAAAAAATCATTAACACAGCAAAACTATGATTTTATGGATCGTAACATTTAGTACGAGGCTGTAGTCTTTTTTTTTTTTTTAAGTGAGTGGGTTCAAGGGAGGCTATC
Source organism: Mustela lutreola (assembly GCF_030435805.1). NCBI lineage: Eukaryota > Metazoa > Chordata > Mammalia > Carnivora > Mustelidae > Mustela > Mustela lutreola. The sequence continues at coordinate 29,731,784 of NC_081305.1, read as the reverse complement.
AATAATCCTATAATCAACAATGATCCTTAGAGATGACAGAAATCATGAATTTTTGACAATGACTGAAGTCTGAGAAACACTGCTGTGGAGGGATGACGTGGCTTTTGTCCTTTCTGCACCTTCACGGATCGTCACAATTCTGGCCATCACATCACAATTCATGGTTTGGGGTTGTACCATATTTTGTTCCCCTGCCCTAGTCCCCAGAACTTTCTTCCCCGTTAGCTGCTGAGTGGCTACATGGACAGATGGGGGGATGGTGGCTAGGTAGACGAAGAGATGAGTTTTACAGACTACAAATACTAAAATCAAAAATCAGACTGGCTGACGGACCACTGTGAATATTGATGCTTTAAGGAAAGGCAAGCAACCTAGGGCAGCGCGCTCACAGCGGGCTGCAGAAGAGATTTCCTTTTATGATCTAGCAGCGATGTGAACACACAGAACACTGTAGACAACCACCCACTCCTCTCCACGCTCACTGCCAAGTCCACCGCCAGCCACAAGAACACTCTTCTCTTTGATTGGCGTTATCTTTGCAAAAACACCTCACTCTGTGGTTGCAAAGCATTTGGAAAGATGATAAAGTCTTAACTTCAGCTGGAGTGGCAGATTCCACCCGAGAGAGAGAGAGAGAGAGAGAGAAAGCAATATTCATCCACTGCTCAATAATTCAGGGTCTGCTGAGGGCAGGGCACTGTTCCAAATAAGACCCCTTCCTTTTTTTTTTTTTTTTTTAAAGATGTTATTTATTTGACAGAGAGATCACAAGTAGGCAGAGGCAGGCAGGAGGCTCCCTGCTGAGCAGGCTTGATCCCAGGACCCTGAGATCATGACCTGAGCCGAAGGCACAGGTTTAACCCACTGAGCCACCCAAGGCGCCCAAGACCCCTTCCTTTTTTAATTTTAATTTTTTTAAATTTTAATTTTTTTTTGGACACCTTCCTTTCTTACAGTTGTTGAAGGACACCTTAGGGATCTCAGTGTCTGTCACGCAAAGGAAATGACATGGTCACCCATTGTCTCTTCCAACTTTTTATTATGAAAAATAATTTATTTTTCTTGTTTATTATCCTTCTATTCACTACCTCGATTCAGCAGTGGTTAATGGTTGTGCGGTATTTCTTTTTCCTAATTTTTTTCCTTCTCAAATCATTTATAAATAAGAAGTCATCGGGGCGCCTGGGTGGCTCAGTGGGTTGAGCCGCTGCCTTCAGCTCAGGTCATGATCTCAGGGTCCTGGGATCGAGTTCCACATTGGGCTCTCTGCTCAGCAGGGAGTCTGCTTCTCTCTCTCTCTCTCTCGGCCTGCCTCTCTGCCTACTTGTGATCTCTGTCTGTCAAATAAATAAATAAAATCTTTAAATAAATAAGAAGTCATCCCGACCTTCACTCCTAAATACTTCAGCATGTCTGTCCCTAAGGGCAGACATTTCCCTACAGAACCACAGTACCACAGTCAACTTTGAGAAAATTTTCTAAATCCTTTGCCTCCGTAGAGGCCCACACCTACTTAAACCGCCCTGATTGCCACACATCATGGAGAAAAAAAAAGCTTATGGTTTTTATTTTTGTAAGCCAGGATCCAATCAAGTTTCACTCATTACAGCTGGTCTCTTCAATCCTGTATTCTAGAAGCCTGCCCTGACACGGACCATCTGAACAGGCCAGGATGTTTCACTTTCTGGATTTCTTGTGATGTTGTGTAACTTGGTCCTCTCTCCCTGTATTTCTTGCGAACGGTAAGGTCTGAAGACTTGATCAGACTCACCATTTCTGGCAGGGGTATTTCCAGAGCGAGAAGCTTCTAGGACCGCATAACTACTGACTTAGCAGGACTGCACCCTAGTGATTAGGCGTGAAACACGCTTCGTGCTCACACAAAGTACCTGAATATCGGGTCCCGTCCATGGGAGTCAATGCAAAGTTTTCAGTTGGGTATTTTGGCCATTCAGACTTACTGCTCTGAAGGCTGACTTACTGCCGAGGACTCTGTTCTCACAAATACTGAGGAGTCAGGAAACCAGACTTCTCCTTATGACCACTTGGTGAGTCCTTGGCAAGCTTGAATCCATGTGAAGAAGCAACAATATGGTTCAGAAGAAGGAGGTGGAGAGCTGTCTGCTCATGAAGGTTAAAGAATTTGTTTTAAGGTTGTTTTTTTTTTTTTTTTTTTAAGGTTTTATTTATTATTTGACAGACAGAGATCACAAGTAGGCAGAGAGGCAGGCAGAGAGAGAGGGGGAAGCAGGCTCCCTGCAGAGCAGAGAGCCCAATGCAGGGCTCGATCCCTGGACCCTGAGATCATGACTTGAGCCCAAGGCAGAGGCTTAACCACTGAGCCACCCAGGCACTCCTGTTTTAAGGTTTTATTTATTCATTTAACAGAGAGGGAGAGTAGAAGCGGGAAGAGCAGCAGGCAGTGGGAGAGGGAGAAGCAGGCGCTCTGCTGAGCCAGGAGCCAGATGTGGGGCTCGACCCCAGCACCCTGGGATCAGGACCCGAGCCAGCCAGGCGCCCGGCTAGCGAAGGTTAAGGCAGGGCAAGCAGGGGACACCCGAGGACGGATGTTGATGATGGATTTCCCCCTTCAGCATTTGCTGCGTCCTCCTTGGAGTCCGACTGGGGCCTCCGGTCCCTGCTACCTGGTACACTGTACGCTGCTCTCTCTCATCCCTTACCGCGTGAGAATGAAAACAGAGGCTGCCCAGGAACGGGAAAGCCCGGTACACCGCTCTGTGTGCGGGACGCGGATGGGACAGCAGAGCCGGGCACTGAGGACCCCCATCGGCTCCCAGCAATGCATTTTTACTTTCCCCAGTAACAGGCGGCAGTTTCTCCTGACACCGTTTACACAGGCCTTCCCTTTCAACGGACGCTAAAAAGCAAACCATTCTCTGCTCTAACTTGGCTCTAAGCCTGGGAAGGCGCTGGGTGAGTTTAAATAACCCGTGGGGAAGGGCCTGCCCTCCTCCTAGTGGATGGTCGCGCGCCCTCTGGTGGGCAGCGGGAAGAATGCATGCACCAAAGCCGAATTAATTGGCCTGTTTCTGGAATGATGACTAGTACATTCAAAAACACACACATTTCTTTAAAAAAAAAAAAAAAAAAAAATCCTGCATCTATGTTTGCATTCCTAAAAAAAAAGAAATCCTGCCTAAAACAGTTTTCTATTTCCCTTAGACCAGGTACTTACTAGTCTCAAGCCGGGGAACGTTCCCTTTGGATCCTCAAGCACACAGAGAAGAGGAATAGATTCAAAATGGATTCCTGACCCTTTCCTCTAAGATACCTTAAATATCCTGTAGGTATCATCTCAGAAACCATTCTTCAGGGCTGTCCCGCTTAAGAAAATTCATGCCACTAGCCTGCAGAGCCTCTCCTTTGGCACCCCTGTCACTGGCTTTATCCCTCTGCCCCGAACGTTCCTCCAGCCATCAAAACCGGAACGTGGAATCCTCATTCCCTAAAACAGAAACGACTAGCCACGACTCAACCCTCCCGCCCCTGCTTAGGGCTCAAAGCCCCAAAGCCTCAAAGGGTTGAATCACTAATAGTAACTTCCGGCATGGGCCGCCAGAGCCCAGGGATGACGTCTGTCCTCCAGGGACAGGCTGGGAAATGAGGGGACCGAGATGGGATTAGGAAGGTTTGAGGGCTGGGAGTGAGAAGAGGGTCACTGCAATTCCCTCCCCAGGGCCACTCCCCTGGAGCCACTGCCCAGTAGAAGACCAGCCCTGAACATACCCATGGGACGAAGGACCAGGCTGGGTCACCTGGGAGGAATGGTGTCACCGACTGGGTATGTGTTTAGGTCAGTGGCCCCAGGGAGGAGCGAGCACACTTCTAGCGATCCAAGTTCTGTAAGAGTCAGGCCGGTACCCGGGGGGAGGGGGGGGGTCATGGGATCCAGCTTCGCAGGACAAATATTTACTTTAACCATTCCTCCAGTCAAAGCTGTGCTGGTCGCCCCAGGCTGGTGGAATCCACAGGCTCCTTCCAGAAGGCGGATTAGCCCCAGGGGATGAGCCCTCTGGGGTTAGGGGGAAATCCTAATGACTGAGAAGTTTGGGAGAAGACCTGCAACCCCCGACCACCATCCATCCGTATCTGCACAACCAGTATCTCAGTATCCCTGTTGACTGCGATCTTCCTACCTGAAACCACACAGCAAAGAGTGCAGGGACCCCATCTGCCATGACCTGGGGGTCCGCCTCTTCCTCCTCCCTTCTGGAAGAGCCACAGGCACTTAACACAGCCCTTTGCACCCAGTGCAGCTCTGTATAAATGTAGCTGATTAGAGGGTGTGTTGCTATTGGATCCTGGCCAGAAATCTCTGCAGTAAACTACAAGGTTACATTCACGGAGAGGAAGGAGAGCAAGGGACTATTCTGCACAACAGACAACCCCTAATTCATCCGTATGCCTCTACTGCTAGGACCCTGGTCCGAGCCACCATGACCTCTGACCTCTCACCAGGATGACAATATCAGGCTCTTCACTGGGCTCTGGCTTCCTCTGCTTCCTCTCAGTCTGTTCTCAACAGGGTGGGTAGAGAGAGTTCATTAAGCCTCAGGTCAGGCTGTGTCACTCTACTCAAACCTTCCACTGGCTTCCCATCTCCCAGCCTAGGAGATCCCAGGTAATCTAGCCCCTGCCACCCACTCATCTGGCCCCAGCTGCCTCTCTGACTTCATCCCCTAAATTGATCCCCTTCTTACTCCATTCCAGCCTCAATGGACTCCACTCTTCCTGGAATAGGCCAGGCAGGTGCCAGCCCCAGGGCCTTTGCACTCACTATTCTCTATATTTGGATTTCTCTCTCCCCAGATATCCATGCGGTTTACTCTCTTACTACTTCAGTTTTTTCCCCCGAGTCAAGAACATGGCATTCATTACATTGTGGGCTGTTGTCAATGTTGATTCAGGAAAAGTGATATGACTGGCTATTTTGTTAAGTGGTATTAAGAACTGTGCTGAAATCTCCCCATCTCTGCTGATACCAGATACCACAGCTACCAAAACAATTGCTAAAACACAATTATTTTTGAAATACAGTATTTCAGATTAAAATGGCAAAATGTCTCGTTAAGACCTAATTGTGAGTAACTGGATTTTTTCAGTTCCTTGTATTAGGGAACTAGAAATTTGCATAGCACAAGTAAAAGTTCCACAAACCCATATAAAAGGGTAGTTCTGATTTTTTTTAACATTATATAGTTTCCTTTTTAAAAACCTACTTTACAGAGGTGTGACTGATACACAAAAAGCTGTTTTCATGCATTCAACTTGAGTCCGAGGTTAAGTATTCACCTATGAAACCATCACCAGGACCTAAGCTATAAACCAATCCTTACCCCCAGAAGTTTCCACCCACTTTTTTTTTTAACAAGAAAATTTGACATCTACCCTCTTAGCAAAGTTTTAAGTATACAAATTTTATACTTAAAAGTAAACCGGAGGGGCGCCTGGGTAGCTCAGTGGGTTAAGCCTCTGCCTTCGGCTCAGGTCACAATCTCAGGGCCCTGGGATCGAGCCCCACATCAGACTCTCTGCTCAGCAGGGAGCCGGCTTCCCTCCTCTCTCTGCCTGCCTGTGATCTCTGTCAAAAAAAATAAAATAAAATGGATTGTCAGTTAGGGGCAGGCTGCTCTTCATCTCTCCAGGATTTAATCATCTTGCATAACGGATTCTTTGTAGCCTTTGACCACACCTCTCTGTTTCCGCCCTCCCCTAGCCCCTGCTAACCACCACTCTACTCTCTGCTTCCGGGATTTTGACTAGTTCAGATTTCTAACACATGCAGTATGGCAGAAGGTGTGGCATTAGGTGTTCTTTGATGTCAGGCTCATTTCACTGGTCTTCTAGATTTATCCATATTGTCTCAAATGGCAAGATTCTGTTTTATGGCCAAATAACACCCCATTGTAGGTAAATACTATGTTTTCTTCATCCTTTTTTCTACCAGTTGGTGTTTAGGTTCGTTTTGGGTCTATTGTGAGTAATACTGCAAGGAGTACGGGAGTGCAGACAGCTCTTCAAGATCCGGAGTTTAAGGGCGGCTACATGGGCGCAGTTGGTTAAAGCATCCAGCTCTTGATTTTGGCTCAGGTCATCATCTCAGGGTGGTGGGATCGAGCCCCGAGTTGGGCTCCCTGCTCAGGCTGAAGTTTGCTTGTTCCTCTCTCTCTGCTCCTCCGATTATGCTCTCTCATCAAAAATAAAATCTTAGGGGCGCCTGGGTGGCTCAGTGGGTTAAAGCCTCTGCCTTCAGCTCGGGTCATGATCTCAGGGTCCTGGGATCAAGCCCCACATCGGGCTCTCTGCTCTCTGGGGAGCCTACTTCCTCCTCTCTCTCTGCCTGCCTCTCTGCCTACTTGTGATCTCTGTCAAATAAATAAATATTTAAAAAATAAAATCTTTTTAAAAATCCTGATTTTAATCCCTTTGGATAAATACTCAGAAACGGGAGTGCTGGATCATAGGGTAGTTCTATTTTTAATCCTTTGGGGAACCTCCATCCGGTCTCCCACAGTGACTGCACCAATTTACCTTCCCACCAACAGTGCGCAAGGGGTCCCTTTTTTCCACATCCCCACTGATGCTTATTTTTCGAATTGCCACCTTCAAGGTGTGAAGTTCGAGCTCATGATGGTTTTCAGTTGGATTTTCCTAATAGTGACGTGGAGCGCTTTCTCATGTTGTTGGCCATCTGTTGTAGGTCTCCTTTGGAGGAAGGTCTATTCAGGTCCTTCGTGCATTTTAAAAATCAGGTTATTTGTGTCTTTGCTGTTGAGTTGTAGGAGTTCTTCGGTTTCAGACACCGGCCTTGAGCATCTATGTGGCTCACACATATTCCCTCCCGCTCCTTTGGTTGCTTCTCCAGGTTGCTGGTCCCTTCCTTTGCCCTGCAGAAGCGTTTTAGTTTGATGTAGTCACGCTTGTTTATTTTTTGCTTTTGGTGTCTGTGCTTTTCGTGTCATATTCAAAAAAATCATTGCTCAGATCAATGTCAAGGCGTTTTTTGTTCCCTCCATTTTCTTCTAGGAACTTCAGGGTTTCAGGACCTCATTTCAGTCTTTAACCTATTTTGAATTGGTTTTTGTGTATGGTGGGAGATAAAAGTCTAATTTCCTTATTTTGCTCATAGATATCCAGTTTTCCTAATGGCATTTATTGAGGGGGACTATCCCTTCCCCACTGGCTTTTCTTGGCGCCCTGATCAAAGATCAGCTGACTGTATACGCGGAGCGCGTCCCTTGATTTCCAGGCTCTCGATTCTGTTCCACAGCTCTGTAGGTTTTTACGCCAGGTGGGAAGCGGTCTGCCAGCCAGAGAGAGGGGCCTTACAGGAAACCAACCCTACCAGCATCTTGATCTTAGACTTCCAGCCTCCAGAGCTGTGAGAAAATAAGTTTCTGCTATGGCTGGCAGCCAGACTGTGTTACTTTGTTACGGGAGCCAGAGCAAGTTAACACAGCGTGTAAATATTTGCTGACCCAATGCATGCCTTCCATGGGCCTGAAATGGTTGCTTTTGTCACAGCTGGGGGTTGGTTTCATTGTTTTTCTCCTTCCCGTATTAAGGTGGGTATTCACTGCACATCACACCAAGCCCCCTTTAGCATCAATCACGGATGCCAAGAAAACAGGAAATGATAAAATGAAGGTCCAATCTCTTGATGGTCACAACCTTTCCGTGGGTAAAAATGGGCCCCAACAGCTGGCCCCAGTATCTGTCTCCCTTGATTCTTTGATCTGTCTTTGCCAACAATGTGTTCCCAGAATCCTCTCTGCTGTGGCCCCACAGATAATGTGGGTGTGGGAGCCTAGCCATGCAAGGCTTGCGTCCTTGCTTCTAAAACAAGGCGGGCCAAAGAACAACTGATCAAAAATGGCCCTAGGCTGCCAGTTTGCAACCCCTGCAGAGCAGCTAAATAGAGCCCCTTTAGGCTGGATACACATTTCTAGGAGGAGTTCTGGGCAATCAATGGGCCATCAGTCTCTATGTATTGGGAGTGGGAGAGGACACCAAGGAAACAAAGACCTAGGAAATATGTCTTTCCCCCCACTTTTTTTTTTTTTTTTAAGATTTTATTTGTCAGACAGCGCACAAGCAGGGGGAGCAGCAGGGAGAGGGAGAAGCAGGCTTCCCTCTGAGCAGGGAGCCTGATGCGGGACTCCATCCCAGGACGCTGAGATCATACCCTGAGTCAAACACAGACGCTTAACCAACTGAGCCACCCAGCTGCCCCAGAAATATGTCCTCTCTTATGTGACGGATGAATAAGGCATAGATAGAGCCTTTGACTCTAAAAAGCAAACAATCTAATCAAAGAGAGTGTCTTATCAATTATGGGAAGGTTGCTACTCTGCCTTTACTTCCCTCGTCTTCTAGATTTATCTGACACCTGCAAGAGAGGGGTCAGCGCTTCGTCCCTTCCTTGGATGAGCCCCCGCTGGGCTCCAGCAGAGGCATGAGAGGTCTCAGAGGCAGATGGCCACAGGGGCCACGTTACTAAGGGGCCCTGGGCCTCTCATACGGCTAAGCAAGTATGAGTGAGACAGGATAGAGGGACAGGACAGGCTCTATCCTGGGGACAGGAGAGAGCGACATCCTTCCATCACACACACAATAGAAACCACCTCCCGTAGGCCTGTCTGCCGGGCTTAGCGGCTCCCTCCAGGATCCAGCATCCACGATCTCTCTCTTTATTCCAGAGAAGGGTCCTGTTTTCTTCCCACTGAGCCCTCTGCAAACTCACGGGCGGAGGGCCACCACTCCCAGTATTTTCCCACAAGTCACACACACGAGAGAACAAGAACAGGAAGAGGAGGGCCTGGGCCTCAGCCGAGGCCTTCTGTGCACTTACGCTCTGTCTGCAGTCCTGCCCCCTCTACCTGATTTGGGGGAGAAGCTCTATGAACCATTAATGCTCACAGGGCCAGTGCTTTCAAGAAGCTAAGGGGAGAACAGTGATGCCTTGGTGACAAGTAAGCCTGGGGGAGGCCTCTTACAGCTCGTGTTTCTGGTCGGGGGCTCACTGCTCCTCCCTCTGCTAACACAAAGCATCAAAGAGATGGAGTTCAGCCCCAAATGGTGGGCGACAAAGTCCCCTCCATGACATCACATCTGGTTGGACAGCCATGGGGACCATGTGAAGATCCTCTGGTGACCGACTGCTCACCCTACAACCCCCTGCCCCATCTCGTTTCTCAAACGACACGTGTCACAAGTCCCCCTGGAACAAAAGAGCCAGGCTCAGATGGGTGTCCAGGGGACAGCCCCAGCTGAGACAGGATGGGGATGGATCAAACAGGCTCTGCCTCCGAACTGTCAGGACATTTCTGCATAATTCAGCCCCGCTTGCTCCTTTGGCTGGGCTGCGTCTACAGGTTGTTAGTTCTGCCGCCACTGGGGATTCCTCCCCGAGGGGGGCTCACCCTGGACCCGTGCAGGTAGGCAAACCCATGGGCTGATCTCACAAGGAAGCTCCCCCATGTCCATTTTCACCGCAGTGTGCCTGTCTCCCGGGGCCCCTGAGCTTTAGGGAGCCTGGAACAGGCAGGGCTACGCGTCCCAAAATTCGCGGATGATGTGTTCGTGAGCGCACAGCCTTTCCGCATCCTCACGCCGCTGGTGTCCTTTTCCCAGACCTGCGGCTTCTACCTGCTTCTCCACCGCCACCCCCGCCCCAATCGCTCCAGCAGCAACAGGAGGACACCTGCCACAGACCACTTGCCCAGGTGCCCCTGGAGGAGGGTCTTGGTTTCTACCACTAAAAGCCTTTCTGTACTTGAAAAGAGGGAGAATTAGCCCCAAGCCACAGGGCGGCCTTGGGGGCATGGGGGTGGGGTCCAGAAACCCAACTCAATCCCTGTCCTGCCAGGATTGCCACCACCCACCGTTAGCACGCTGCGGGCCTCAACCCCGGTCAGGAGAGCCCCCACTTCCCAAACCGTGGAAGGAGACTGGCCTCGAGCTTCTCATGCCTTCCAGCTCTCAACCGTTTCGTTCTCAAGATCTCAAGTCAGAAAGGACTTGGAAGGGAAAATAGTGCCATCCTCCGATGTTGCAGAGGAAACAGAAGCCGGGGGGTGGGGTGGGGGGGGAGCGGTCGGGAGGTTTCCAGGGCTCCAGCGGCCTGTGTGTGTGGTGTGGGTGTGTACGTGGGCCTGAGTGTGCGTGTGGGTCCGAGTGTGGGACACACGAGTGTGGGGCGTGCTTGGTCTGCGCGGCAAGGGTCAGACAGCACGGGAGGTGGCGAGCGAGGCCCAGAGAGAAGGTCGCCTTCCTTCACCCAGATCACCCCAGAGATTTGCTCGACTTTACAGGTGGAACCGAAGATAAATGGATTAGCCAGGTGAATAAACCTGTATTAAAAAACCTTCTGAAAAAAATCAATTTGAGAGAGAAGATTTGGGAAAATAAAATATGATCAGCTGTGTCGGAGAGCTTGAATAAATCGATGCCCGCAAGTCTGGTAAGCATTTTCTTTTTTTTTTTTTTTTTTTAAGATTTTATTTATTTATTTGACAGAGAGAGATCACAAGTAGGCAGAGAGGCAGGCAGAGAGAGAGAGAGAGGAGGAAGCAGGCTCCCCGCCGAGCAGAGAGCCCGATGCGGGACTCGATCCCAGGACCCCGAGATCATGACCCGAGCCGAAGGCAGCGGCTTAACCCACTGAGCCACGCAGGCGCCCTGGGAAGCATTTTCTGATCTACGGCCCCCGCGGCAGTCTTGCCGGTGATAGTTACCTCGGTGATTGGACCATGGGATGAGGCCAGGCCAGAATGAGAGGCATTAAAAATGATGTCTCTTCAAGTGAAAATTAATCTATTTGCTGACCAACAAAGACCAAAGTAATTTCCGAATTTTAAGGATGGCGAGACATCGTAAAATTGTTTACATTTTTTAACCCCCTCCTTAAATTAGGTGTGGAGGCTGCATGGAAATGAGAAAAGAAACAGGCCTCTCCATCCCCACACAGGATATTCTGAGCACAGAGGCCAGCGGCTGACCCCCGAGCGGGGAGCAGGGGCCTGGGGCGGCTGGGGGGGCTGCGGGAGCAGGGGAAGGAGAGCCAGGCAGGACCCCACGCCCAGCTCCAGACGACCAGCATCCGCGGCCGGCAAAATCAGAACACCAAGGAACGTCAGAGGAGCTGAGCTTTTCCGCCCCGGACTTGCTCCTCACCAGAGAAGGGCAAGTTAAAGCAGCAGCTTTTGGTGCTAGAATGAGTCAGTGTCAAGAGGGAGGAAGTGCCTGTTGCAACTGAAGCTAAGACCTGAGGCGGAGGCGTGCACCTGTGCGGAAAAAGCAAGCGGGTCTGGGGGGGCGGTGGCCCAGGTGGCCTGGAGGGCGGGCCGTGCAGGGGCACCTGCGCTTTGTGGGGCTCAAAGAGGCCTGCGTGGCACCCAGAAGGATCTTCCTAATGGGGACCAAGGGGGACCCCACTCCAGCTCGAGCCACTGGGATATGGGAGCTGCCTCTTACCAGCTTGTCAATTGTTGTTCTAGAAAATGTCCTTTATTTTTTATTTTTTAAAAATTTTATTTATTTGACACAGAGAGAGAGAGAGATCACAAGCAGGCAGAGAGGCAGGCAGAGAGAGAGGAAGGGAAGCAGGTTCCCCACTGAGCAGAGAGCCCGATACGGGGCTCGATCCCAGAACCCCCGGATCATGACCTGAGCCGAAGGCAGAGGCTCTAACCCACTGTGTCACCCAGGCACCCCTAGAAAATGCCCTTTAATGGGTAGAAAGCAGAAGGCTTTCAATAAAACGAGTCCTGAGGAGCAACGAGCTACCCTTGGCACCATGCATCACCTGTGGGCATCTCTTTCCAGTTCCCAGTTCAGTGACTTCACTGTAGTTGCTTCCTCGAGATGGGGAGTTCCCACCATTGAAATGGGCGCCGGTCTGCCGTGCTGGCCCAGCTCCCCAGCTTGTGGTTGAACTTGTACCAGCACGTCACGGCCGACAGCCTTCCGTGGGCTTCCTGAGCGCAGCCCTCACAGACGGCGGACTCGTTCCCTCCAGCCCGCGGCATCCCCGGCTCTCCCTGCTGCCCGCTCTGCACGGTCTCCCAAGCCTGTCGTGGGCTCCTTGGATGTTCCCTGGGACGCCCTCTTCCTTCGGCTCGAATGCTTCTTTTCTAGATCTTTGTGTGACCATCTTTCCCTGTTTCAGGCCTCAGCGGAGATGTCACCTCCCCGGGGGCTTCTGATACCTCATCCTCTTGGGTCAATGTCACAATGACCCACTGGATTTTCTTCGCGGGACTCCCTACAGCCTGGAGTCCTTGCACTGCTTGCCTGGTCCGGCCTCCTGACCTAATTCAGTTGTGGCCACCTGAACTCACGCATTTCCTCAGAGTCCAGCCCAGGGCCTGAACCAACCCAGGCTGCTGAACTCAATGAATGAATGAATGAGTAGAAATGAATTATTGAATGAGTGAATGGTAGACAGGCTCAAATACCACCATAGACTAGTTACCTTTTTTTGGTTGCTATTACTTCTCCATTTCTGTTCTGGAAGTAAATAACTTCAGAGACCATCCTACTTCCAATGGTAAAAACCCTTAAGGGAGTAAGTTTCTCTTTCCTCCAGGCATAGGAGGCCAGAAGAGCCTAGGCTAGCAGAAGAGGCAAAGAAAAAGCCACCAAGTACAGACTTTGCTCATCTAAGTCTGTCCTGTGGCAATTCTAGGAGCTGGCTAGAGACCTGTGGGTAATCCTGCCTGCTGACTATGACTCCATTTAAAACAAAAAAAAAAAAAGAAAAAAAAGAAAAAAAAACTTCTCCAATTGAAAAGGTCAGACGATTTGGTAACACTATGTTGGAAAATGTACCAATACACATGCGCTCTCATCTGGGGCTTTTGGGACCTTCAACGGTTACCTCCTTTGACACCATTAAAAATCCAAATACACATGCCCTTTGACCTAACAATTCCACATCTAAAAATTTATCCAACAGATCTGTGTTCCCACAGGTACAAATTTCAAGTTCACAAGTTTAGTCATTGTGTTAAAGATTAGCAACAACGTAGGGGCCCCTTGGTGAGGGGCCAGTTAAGCCAATTACAGCATGTCCAGGAAATGAAATACCATAGAAAAAGAATGAGGAAGTTTGCATGTGCCGCTGTGGAATGTTCTTCAAGATGTATTAAATGAGCCACAGGTAGATGCTGCCGTTCACGTAAAAATGGGCAAAATGAGACAGGTGTATGCACAACACACCTGTGCTAAGATCAGTTCTGGAAGGATGTGCAAGGCAGTGCGGATCTGGCTGACCCTGGGTAAGGAGGCCAAGAAACAAGAGTAAGAAGAATTTTTATGGTGGTGTAAATTTCAGTGAATTGAGAAATGCCATCTCTCCTGCCAAAAACTTAATAAATGTAAGCTACAGATTTGGCACCAGACCAGTAGAGAGAAAATTCTGTATCTCGGTCCTGTTGATGGCACCCAACTTTCCTTGATGGAAAGATGAACTAGATGGGGAGGGACTTCTAACTCTGGGGCATAACGGACCTGCTGCCTTCTTTGGTATGTGCATGTGTCCCTCACCTCGGGCCGTAGACACCCTCTGCTCTGCCTACATTTGCACAAGCAGGGACCTCATCCAGTCTATGCACCAAAGCCTCCCAGTCTGTCTCCAGCCTGCACCTCCCCCCTGAGCTTCAGACTCGTGGCGTCAGCTGCTTACCCCAGGTCCGTGCTCAGACATGGTCACCTCCAATGCCACAGCATCGGCCCAAGCATGTGACCCTCTACCAGCCTCCTGAGTCATCATCTGAAGGTATTTCCTCCTCTCCCTCCTTTCTCCCCCCATATTTAACCCATCAACAAAACTGGGTCACCCCAACTCCAATCATAGCCCCAATCCACCCACGTGTAACCCCCTGGTTGGCTTCCACCCTGGCCTGAACTGCTGTCAAAGCCTCCCGCCTGGTCTGTCCCCAACAGCCCCGAAAACACAGTCAGCTGGAGTCTGTGAAAACCCAACTCAGAACATACCACTCCTCTGCTCCAAACTCCCAATGATTTCCCATCTCAGGATAAAACCCAAAGTCCTTGCAGTGTCCCCTGAGACCCTCTGTAATCCCTTGTCCTTGCCCTACACTCTGGCTTCATCTCCTACCAGCATCCCCCTTGTTTGTGCTGTTCCATCTACACCAACCTCTTTGCTCTTCCTCAAATATGCCAACCACAGGGCCTTTGCACTCGCCATTCCTTCTGCCTGGAAGTTTCTTCTTTCAGACAATGATGTGGCTCACCCCACTTCCTTCAGGTCTTTACTCAAACAGCACCTCCTGAGTGAGGTCTACCTTGGTCACTCTACCTACATTTACAAGCCTCCTCCTTCTACCTCCCCTAACTCTCCCCCCTTTTCTCCCCCCCTTGCTTTACCATCTCCCTGCTCACCAAGAAACCCTGGGTTTTACTTATCCATCTTGTATATTATCGGTTTCTCCCTCTTGAATGTCTGCGCCACTAGGGCAGGAATCCCCAGAACTTACAATAATGCCTAGCCCATAGTAGATGCTCAATAAGTGTTTGTGGGACAAATGAATCATCCACGTATTCGGCCCAGCAACAGATTGCCCAGCAATGTTTCTGATGGGCTTAAGTATACCTCTGTGGCTCATGCATCTCATCTGTAGGGCACCTTCTACACCATCTATCACCTTGACCATACTCAGTGGCCAAGATATGCGTATCCCTAATCCTGGAAGCTCGCTCTTTGGTGCTGCACTGGGGTTACCACAGAGCATGCGCCAGAAATCCAAATGCCCACAGATGCTTGATGGGACACGGAAATGAGGGATATGGGCCAGGCCTGGGTTGGGGTAAGGGCCAGGCTCAGCCAAAGGGGCAGGCTCTCTCCATCCAGTGCCAGGTAATGATGTGGCTCACCACAGTTGGGTCTTTTGCTCTTTCTGGGGAAACCAGAAATCTCATTTTTCAAATGGGACACCTCCTAGAAATTGCTCAGACACTGAGGTTTAATAAAACCCATCCTAAGGGTCACTGGTTGGAGACCTCTGCATGGACCCTGGACCTTGCAGAAAGCTGAAGAGAGGAGGTCCTTGGGACGGGCTTTATGTGTGTTTGTAATGCTCTGGGAAAAACTGTGTTTCCTCTCCACTGTTCCCTAAGGAGGGGGAATTCCAGCAACTGAAGGGTCTGCCTTACTGACTTCAGCTTTATTCTCCTCTTGTATGGCCTTCAATGGCCTTTGCTTTGCTTGAAGAGGATATTCACAAGTTTATGTGGGCATGCAAGCTGGAGGAGGGGACATCCCACGTGAGTGCATCAGAAAGGAACAAAATGGGGAGACAGAGGTGGGAAGGGAGGGGGAGGAAAGGCTGGAGGGGCCGACCAAATGAGCAGCCCAAATGAGGAATTTTATTCACCAGGAACTTGGGGGCATTCCTCATGGATCCCTTCCTTGGTCTGAATACAAAATCTTTACCCAATGTATTTGTGCCAGTGGATGTCATCTCTAGAGGGAGGAGTCTGCAGGAGGAAAGGAGTCAATGGACATGAGTCTCTGTGGCCAAAATTAGTTTTAAATATCGATCCAAAGTTGGGGGCAAAGACCCAGGGATTCCACTCATAGGTATAGGTGCATAGATGCACAAAAGAATTGAAAACAGATGTTCCGGCAAGAGCTTGTACACAAGTGTTCATAGCAGCGGTCCTCACAAAATCCAAAGGTGGAAACAGCCCATGCCCATGAATGAATGAAGAGATAAAACAAACATGGCACATCACTCAGCCATAGAAAGGGACGCGGTGCTGACTGACACCTGCTATGACACGGATGAGCCTGGAAGACACGATGCCAAGCAAAAGAAGCCAGCCACAGACAGACCACGTGTTACGGGATGCCATTTCTCTAAAATCACCAGGACAGGCAAATCTGTAGAAACCAATTAGCAGTTGCTTAGGCCTGAGTGGGGGCTGGGGGTGGGGTGACTACGGGGCTGATAGCCAAAGGGGACGAGGTTCATTTTGGAGATGATGAGGATGTTCTAGAACAGACAATGGCTGCACAACTTTGAACAGATCAAAATCTGTTGGATTGTACGCTTTGAATGGGAGGATGGTAGGGTTATGTGAATTACATCTTACCAAAGTGATTTAAAAATGAAAAAGCTTGTGCCACACCCTTGGAAGATTCAGGATCCTCCAGGTACCAAGACTCACCCACCAAAAACCTAGAGCCAGACGCACGCTCAGGCAGGAGGAGAAGATGGACGATGGGCCTGGACTGGGCAGGCCCAGGACTAGAAGCACCTCAAAGTAGCCACCAACAGCTCAAGAAACAGGACGGCTGAGAAGACCAGCCTCTTTGAGGCGCCTGAATAAGAAAGGAATGAGGAAAGGGACATTACCAGCACTCTTTCCTGCCGGGACAACACCCTCTGCCTTCCACAGGGACCACAGTGACCACAGTTTATTTCATAAACTCAAGCCAGCACACAAGACAAAGTGTGCACACTTAGAATTAAGGCCACCCCCCCCTTTTTTTTTTTTAAAAGAGTTTTATTTATTTGACAGAGAGAGACAGAGAGATCACAAGTAGGCAGAGAGAGAGGGGAAGCAGGCTCCCTGCCAAGCCAAGAGCCCAATGTGGGCCTTGATCCCAGGACCCTGAGATCATGACCTGAGCCAAAGGCAGAAGCTTGGTGGGGTGCCTGAGCCACCCAGACACCCCACCAAGCACTGACACTTTGTAACAAAGGGCCCAGAAAGTTTGCTGGAGTCCCTGGCTTGGCTCCAAACCGCATACGTACGGAGGAGGGCAGAGATGGGAGCTGTCCCCAGGCCCTGGCTGCAACTGGGCTCCTCGCAAAGAAAGCCCAGCTCCTTGGTGGCACGTGGAGACACGATGGCGGTCCCCGGGCTGCTGGGGGCAGCTGCCTCTTTCTCCCAGCCCTGGCTTGCTCTCAGGTCCTCTCCTGGCAAAGCCCCTTCCCTTTAGCCCCCTGGGTCAGAGCTAGAGCTCCCAGAGCCCTCACTGTCACGGCCTACAGCTCAGCATCTTCATTTGTCATCAGCAGGACAGGCATGAGACTGACCCCAGATGGTGTCTTCATGGCTGTTTAATGAGCAGATTCACGTAAAGCACATTTGTTCCCCTTATACTGGCTGTGAGCATGGGTAGTGGGGGACGTGGTGCCCGGGTCTGTCGCTGCCCACATGACCAGGCTTGAGCTGAGCCAGCAAGATAAAGCCTCGGAGCTGGAGAGATAAAACTAACGAATGTTTGTGCTCACACACACGCGCGCACACACACACAAGCCATCCTTTGTGGGAACACCAAAGCGAAGGCATGGCCAACTTTCAAATTAACAGCAGTTCCTCCCCAGCCTCACGCTGGGCACGCAGGCCCCACCTGCTTCTCCCCAAGCTTAGGCAGACCTTCCAGGGCAGGCCGAGACGGGGCTACGCACCCACCTGGGGGTCCGGCCACCGTCCAGGTGATCGTCAAGGACTAAGGCCGCACCCGCAGCCCTTCCCACAGAGATAATCACCGGGAGCCCTTTTGATTTGCAGCGAAATCGGGGCTCCTGGCTGCACTTCCCTGTCAGGCCGGCCCTTTGAACGGGCTCACTCCATAATTTAGAGTTTGAATCTCGTTTTAAATGGCAGTTAAAAATTGTATGTGGCAGTTCACAATGAAATTTAGCTTGACAGCTTGGACATAAAACTAAAAATAAATGACTTCACATCCAAATAATAAGTAATAACAATGTTAGCCTGCATAAGAATAGCAGGGCTGGATTCAAATACAATATTAATTTTAGGAATATGAGTGACTGGGGACAGACAGAGGCAAAGAAACAAATCCTTCATATAGCGACGGTCTCCTCTTATCCCCCAGGCAACTAGCTGCCTGGAACCTCGGCGGCACAGCAATTACGCAGTGTAATGGAGCTAGCGCAAATAAGCAGAAAGATTTTATTAAACCAAATGAGCAAATCATCTGCGTATTATTGCGATTTGATTGACACTGACAAGTGTCGAGCAGACGCGGATGTGAATATGATAAAGAAGCTTGCAGAAAAGCTCTTGATAATGTTACTCTTGATAAAGTTGCCCGGCCACCCTCTCTAAGTAAATAAAGGGGAGAGGAAGACGACGCATATTAATTCTCCTCGTTGGCAGCCTCCTGGAGGGGCGGGAGGTGGGGGGGGGGCGCGGAAAAAAAAAAAGTTGCAATGGGTTCAGCGTATGGCATTTTATATGAATACCAAAATTGCATCGGTGATTCGCACAGACTTTACGATAATATATTAATATTAAAACTAAAGGTCATTCCACAGAATGGTTAAGCTGCCTGAGCTTCAACCTTTATATCAATAACAGACTCTGGAAAGTAAGTAAGAAATATTTGAATACTCAAAAAAATATTTTTTTTTCTTTTTTTTTTTTATTTGGGAGGCTTGGCGGCTAACGTTAGCTCAGGTGGCCCCTCACCCACCTGCCTTCTCCGGGGACAATTACGGGGCTACCTGGAGGATGGCTGCATCTGAGACAGCTGGTGCTGCCAGGGAGGAGAGGTGATTAATTGCCACAGGCCTCGGGCCCTCCGCGCGGCTGCATTGCACTAATGACTCCCTTATGAACGGGCGGCGCCGCGCCCCGACGCCGCTCCACCGAGTCAGCACAAAACTTTCCGCGGCTGCTCGGGGCGCTCCGAGCAAGCGCACCCGCGCCAGGCGGGCCCTGTCTAGGACGATTTAAGGGGAGACCCGCCTGGAGGCAGGGGGCCGGCCTCGATGACCTCTGGAGCTCCCTCCAGGGGGTGGTTTGCTCTGATTCTGTCAGTCGGGCTGGATGGAACCAAAGACTCCTGGCTGGCTGGTGGGTGGGCGCGCGGATAGGCTCTGAAGTTCTTCTAGAAGAGAAGCTTGGAGGAGCAAACCGGGCATTGAGAGACCTGAGGAATGGAGGGGCTGTCCAAGTTGACCCGGCGTCCAGAGAAGGGGGTTTTTCTCAGTGTTCTGGGCAGGTCCGCAAGTCTGGTCTCCTAACTCAAGGTGGACGAAGAGCCTGATGGGCCGGAGGAAGCCGGGTCACGCTTGCAAGCTTCCTAACTGCATCGGAGACCTCGCTCTTTGCATGAAATTAACCATGCAGGGAGGATTTACACCGCGGAAATTGGCAAACACTTTACATCAGAGCTCCTTCTCCACCAACCAGTTTTTCGACATTTTAGCAGCATTTCACCAGCAGACTCCCAGCAAGGTATGGGTAGGGGAGAGTCTACTTTCCACAAGCATCTGGGTTGTTGCTGTGTTTACCGGCATAACCTTATTTGGACACGGACCACAGTTTATCTGGTAAATATCCAGTCTTCACAATGGGCGTTTGGTGCAAAGCAAGAGAAGGGGGGGGGGGGAAGGCTAAATTAAGTCCCACCTAATACAATAATTCTAACAACTTCTCTAGGCCATTTTCTTTTTTTGGGAAAAGAATTGGGGCTCAGATTTCTTAGACTCCCACCTCTCTTCTGCGGCAGCACCCAAGTGAACGGGATGGGTGATGGCAGGTGTCTTGAGGGCTGGCCTCTTTGTCTGATGGTGTCCCTTGACCCCTGGCGACTACTGCCCTTGGTGACATTCTGGTGTTGGGCCCCTCTGTCTAGGACGATTTAGGGCCCCTCTGGTCTGGTCAGCCTCCTCTTTGGTGGGTAGATGCCCCTCCCACCCACAACCTTTTGGCTTAGGCAGGCCAGTTGTCTTCTGTCATGGAGTCTCCTTGTCCTTCCTGGATGGGGGAGGCTCCTGGTTGCACCTACACCATGACAGAAGTACATGGAAGGCTACTGTGGAAAACTGGGCTCCTTTGCTGGACCACATACCACCCACTTCACTGTGCTGTGGCCTAATCCAGGTCCATGCAGAGATGGGGGATCTGCTTTCAAGGTCCTCGGGGGAGCTGGTGGAGAAATACCTCCCCCACTCCGTTTGGCCTCCTCTTTCCCTCTTGAGGCCAGAATATGGAGCAGGGAATTAGAGACACACAGACTGCTTCATCTTTCTGACCTTCCCACGTTCCTCCTCCACAATCTGCCAAGGCCAGTTCAATTTATCCACCTTAGTGTTTTTCAAACTGTGACCTATGACCAGTGGTTGGGGATGAAATAAAGTCAGTGCTTCCTGACCAACATTAATTAAAAAGACAAAGACAATTTTTTTTTTTTTTGGACAAAGACCATTTTAAAAGTGAGAAAATACCACATCAAAAAAGGCTAAGAACTGTTCTGTGAAATGTGTTTTGATTGTGTGTGTGTATGTGTTCTGGTTAAAAATGTGAAATAAATTTTACTGTGCATCATAGAAAACACGTTTGAAAGTCATGGTCCTGCATCCTCTTCTCTTGTCCCAGAGCAACAGGCTACACAGGTCAAGGGTGTCCCGGGTATGACCTCCGTCCTGGGAGGCCCCCCAGACATGGCTGCTTCCAAGCTCGGCTCTTGATCTGCTAACCAAGGAAATAAGCCAGAAAATCTCTGCAGCACAAGTCTGGCTTGCCATGCAAAACCAATTGAGTGTCAGGACTCTTCTTCTCTTGCACCTTTTCTGTAAACTATTGTGACCTCTCCTTCTGCTCCAAGTAAGACTGAGGACTCCTGCCATCTTCTCCAGAGCATTCCATTCAGAAAGGCCAAAGAGAAAAGGAGATTCTTTTTTTTTTTTTTGAAAAGGTGATTCTTATTGCTAAAGCTGCTTCTCCTGTGGCACGCTGATTGTCTAAGAGGGTGATTTGCCAAGCCTCTCTCGTCACCCTCACTGAACCTTCTACTCACTTAGGCAGCCGCCCACAGGCAGCCACGGGGCCTGAGCCACACATGGTCTCAAGAGTTACACAGAACTAAACCGATGTGCCTCAGAGAAGCCTCCGTCATGCACCCCAGTTGCTGATGCCTACATGAGCCCTGCTTGGCTTCCATGAGCAAGTCTACATGAGATCATGAAAGAGCCAAGTGACTTGGAGTCCCTTCCACCGGGACGAGGTTGGCACAGTCCTGATGAGGACTCAACTGTAAGCTTTAGGAGGGCGGAGAACACATCTGCTCTAGTCATAGCATGCGCGCAGTCCTAGCAGAGTCTCTGGGACATGGGGTAGGCCCTCTCTAAGATTGTGTGGGATTAGTATGGACTTAGTGGGAGATGGGCCAATTGAAGGGCCTTCATAATTCTTTAAATTGAAGGGCCTTCCATATTTTAGAATATTTTTGTAACGGGTAGCTCAGTTGGTTACGCATCCAGCTCTGGATTTCGACTCAGGTCATGACCTCAGGGTCATGGAATTGTCCCCATGTTGTCAAGCTGTGCTGGGTATGGAGTCTGCTTAAGATTCTCTCTCTCCCCTTCCCACCTTATCTCCCCTTCTTTTCCCTCACTCTGTATATGTATTTATCTATATATATTCATTTATATAAATTATATGTTCATTCATATAAATTTTATGTTCATATAAATTATGTTCATTTATATAAATCATCTATATATGTGTGTATATATATATATACATACACACTTAATGGGTTTCAGGGTACACTGTTAAATGAGGTACTCCAAACACATCACATCACTGTATTATAATAAGTTAAAAACAACCTCTTGTTTGTTCTTCCTGTGGATTTGCTAATAGGCAGACACCTGGGATGAATGAATCTTGGAATAAAACAGTTTTGATTGCTGTTCTGGAAGAGTCCATTGTAAGAGCCCATCATTTAAAATAAACGTATGGTTTACATGGTGCTACATCAGAATTGCATGCTGTGTCTTTACACACATACCTTTCTCGCTAGTAAATGTGAGATACACACCCATCAATGTATTTTATGCCCTTCTGTTCCAGAATACACACAACAATAATATCATTCCCTATTTAATTTTGAATACTGGTCAGAGGGAAAAATAAGGCTATAGATTTTTGGAATAATAGATCTTTAAATTCTAAGAAATTTCAAGGGATAAAAATCAGTCAGATATATCTTAAATGTTAACGTAAGAACACAGGGAAATGGCAGTTAACAGAATTGGAAACCATAATTGCAGGCTATTCAATGTCTATAAGATGTATGTATACTAATCCCTAATTTCTTTATAGCCCACTGTAACCCAAACTATTTCAATGAAGAAAATTTTCTCAAGTTACCATTTTGAACCCTGCTTTTCCATCGCCTGCACGGAGAGCAAACTTCATAACTGGGCACTCAAGGCTTAGGGAGGCCAAACCTATACTATGTTTCTAATTTTATTCTTCATTTATCCCATCATTCCATCAGAAAATAACTATTAAACAACAGAATATGGGCTCAGACCTTGGAAAGACAGCCAAGCCCTCTCTCAAGGCCTCCTACCGGAATGTAGGTTCCAGTAGGAGATGAAGAAGTCAACACGCAGAGGGTTACAGGTTTGCTGTCTGGGCTATGAAGACGCAGAGGAGGTGTTGGAGGACACCTGCTGGGGACAGAGGGTGAGGCTAGCGAGAGAGGTCAAGGAAGGCCCTTGAAGCAGCAGGGAGAGCCTGCCGTGGGAAGCGCCAGATCAAAGCCAGCTTGTCGGGGAAGCCCCTGGGCCACGGACAGATAGGACTGGAGTCCTGGGAGCCCTAAGAGGGAGAAGTGCCCAATGAGCCAAACCACACCAGGCCTTGAGGATCCCGGGGAGAAACCCATTTTATGCTAAGAGCCATTTGAAGACAAGACCATACTACCTGGTAGCTTTATTCATAACTGTCAACAAATAGGGAAAAATTCAAATCCTCCACGGCTAAGGGATACATGAACTATGGCACAACCATTTAATGCTGTGCTGCTCAGCAATGAAAAGGAACCAACAGGTAGGGACATTGCTGATGCATTATCCCACAGTGGGAGCCAGACCTCATATCTGTTATCCAGTCTGGGTCACAAATTATGCCCACACCCAGCCAGGGTGAGGACATATAGGCTAACGCTGTGTTTGCACGGAACACTGGAGATATTGAAGAGGCAGAACAGCTAATTGGAGAAGTTATGACCATGTTGTTGTCTTACTTGTAGAAAGCAAGAGAACATTCTATCATTCTCCGCAAAGGAGCCTCATTCCATGGCGCCTGGCAAAGGGGTGAAGACAGAACCATAAAACTCGTAGTCCTCATTAGTCACGTTACTGGAAGCAAAATGTACTATTTTATCTGGTCGGCTGGGAACAGAGAATGCCCTGTGACATGACCTAGCCATGATATGCATGAGCTAGCACATGCCTGATATGATCTGTGGCAGCGGGTCCATGGCCACAGAGTCCCATGCTGACTCCCCACGGACACCTCGGTGACCCTAGACCCTCCAAGCCTCAGTGTCCCTCCCCTACAAAAGTTGGGGCTGGGACCCGACCTCTCAGACCTCTTCCATCTACAAGTTATTAGCCATTGTCCTGTGATTTAAGGACATGCGGCTGCTCACTCCCAGGCAGAGCTGGGGCCTCCCTCAACCCTTTGAGCACATCCCTGCCTACCTCCCAGGGCCACCGGTGTGCCAGCTTCCTGATGTCTGCCACATCTGCCAGCCACCTGCTTGACGGTTTACTCCCTTCCTTCAAACGAAAGCCCTTTTTATAAACTTAAACTTAAATATGTTTATTTTAAAAGTAAACTTTATGTCACCATGGTGGACCTACAGAAAATGTCCAGAATTTTCCATCAAGGGCAGGGGGATATCAGGGAGACTCGTCCATTTGAAGCCAACTATAAAATAAATACAGTGAACGCAAGGTTTCCAATTTTGGGTTCAATACCATTAGGGTTGGAGACTTGGATCTACCTTTTTTTTTTTTTTAAAAAAAAGAGACATTACAGATCTACGAGCACCCAACTGAGCCATTCTCCTTGTTTTATCTGAAGTCTTCAAAGATCACTGAAAATGGAACAACTTTGTCCTTTGCTGATCCAGGGCTTCACCCCCGCCCCAAGATTTTATTTATTTATTTGACAGACAAAGATCACAAGTAGGCAGAGAGCCAGGCAGAGAGAGAGAGGAGGAAGCAGGCCCCCTGCTGAGCAGAGATCCTGATGCGGGGCTCGAGCCCAGGACCCTGAGATCATGACCTGAGCCAAAGGCAAAGGCTTAACCCACTGAGCCACCCAGGTGCCCTGGCATCCAACTCTTGATTTCAGCTCAGATCATGATCTCACAGCCATGAATGAGATCGAGTCCCACATTGTGGTTGGCACTCAGTGGGGAGTCTGGTTGTTCCTCTCCCTCTCCCTTTATCACTCCTCCTACCCATGCACACTCTCAATCTCTAAAATAAATTAAAAAAAAATTTTTTTTTAAATCTGCAGAACAGTAGTTACATGGAACATGTGAAAGCAGTGAAAATTTTGGAGAAGAGTTTTTTTTTTAATTTATTTAAAGACCTGGAATTTGGGGTGTCCACTTTTTTTTTTTTTTTTTAAAGAAAAATTAGAGCTGAGGTTCCCTTGTAAGGGGACAAAACTGAGTAAAGAGAGGCCTTCAAAGGCTGGAGGTCCACAAACTCAGACAGCCATGTTCATTGTAGCCAAAAAGTGGAAACACGAATGACCACCGACTCATGACTAGCTAGATAAAAAGGTGGCCTCGTCAAACCGGAGAGAACACTTCAGCCACACAGAGCAATAAAGCACGGATGCAGAAGACCCTGTGCTGAGTGAAGAAAACCAGACACAAAAGGCAGCATATTCTGATTCTATTCATATGGGACATCCGCAACAGCAACAGCAGATTCGAGGAGACAGAAAGCAGATTAGCGGTAGCCAGGGGCTGGGAGGAGGATTGGATGGGGGAGGGGATGTCTAAAGAGCATGGGCTTTTCTTCTGAGGTGATGAGAAGGTTCTAGAATAGATGTGGTATAGGAGGGATATCGCAATAAACCTCTCTCTCTCTTACACACACACACACACACACACACACACACACACACACACACACAGCATGGAGGCATGAAGTTTTGTAAGCCAGCTGGGAAGGCGATGGGGGATGACCGCTGACTAAGTTTTCCTGGAGCAGTGGCTGCATGAGAATCACCTGTGGGGCTCCAGAAACCTCTATTGTCAGCCACCCCCTGGACAGCTCGGGGCAGAAGCTCTGGGGGTGTGACTGGCCTTCAAGGTTTAAACATCTCCCCAGGCGATTCTCAGAGGCAGTCAAGTCTGAGGAGGTGGTTCAAAAAATTCAGAAATAAAGAGGTAGACTTGGCCCACACGTAGGCCTTTGCTCATCACCAGATTGGCCCCCTTTTGCCCGGATAACTTTGTATCCTGCAAAACCCACCCCTCTTCTCCATTTTTGTGTCCTCCACAGGTCAGCCGGCCGCACGAGAAGCCACAAGCTCAACATCCTGAGGAAAACACAGATCAAAACCACAACGAGATACCACTTCACACCCAGGTCACCCCCATCAGCCTGGGTATGACCCGAAAAGGAAAAATAAGTGTTGGTGAAGATACAGAACAGTTGGTGTCCTTGTATGTCCCCTGTTGGTAGAAATGTAAAATGGCACAGCTGGTCTGGAAAACAGCATGGCAGCTCCTCAGAGAAATCTAGAACTACTCTAGGACCCACAGTTCCACTGCTAAGTACATGTCCAACAGAACTGAAAATAGGGCTTCAAGCCAGTACATCTGTAGGTGTTCATCGCAGCTCCCAAGAGGTAGCAACAACCCAGTGTCTAGCAACGATGAATGTATAGACAAGGATGCAGTGTCCCCACACAGTGGAATGTCATTCAGCCTTAAAAAGCAGCAACATTTGGACTCCAGCTAGGACAAGGATGAACCCTGAGGCCACTATGCCAAGTGAAAAGGCAGACACGGAAGGAGAAATACTGTAGGATTCCACGTCTAGGAGATCCCTAGAAGCAACTTCCTGGAGACAGGGTGGACGAGGTTACCAAGGGCTGGGGAAGGAGCGAGGGGAGAGTTATTCCTGAGGGAGTACCGAGTTTCTGTGTGGGACCATGAAAAGGTCCCGCCGATGGGTGGTGGGATGGTCGCACAGGATTGCCGCTGAATTGTACGCGTAAAGATGGCAGAAGTGATCAGTTTGGTGTTGTAGATGTTTTACCACATTTTAAAAAATTAAGAACTGAACAACAAAAGCAAGCCACAGTGGCAGGCACGGAGAGAACTTTCCAGACTTCACAGGGAACAGACTCATCAGAAGCCATGGAGGGGAAGATCCCACAATGATGGGCCACTCACTCTCGCCATCTGCACCTCGGGTCCCTTGCAAACAAAAGGAGGGGAGCTGGGTCCGCCCATCTCTGGGTGGGATGCCGACCAAATGAAACACGGAAAACATAATGCACAGCCACTGGTATACAGCAAGTGCTCGCCAGGCGGGGACACCATCCTTACCCATACCCACAGGTGGATCTACTCTGACCCATCTCCACTCAAAAGGCAAGGTGCGTTTTGGGGGTCATGAAAATGTTCTAGAATTAGTGGTGGTGGTGGTGGCACAACCTTGTGCATATAGGACCACTAAATTCACACTGGAAAATATATGGAAATTATATAGAGATGCTCAAAAGGGCAGTTTGTAGAGGCTGGTGACTGCCCACACGCAGACACGCAGCTGTGTGGGCGGGGTTGGGGGTGGTACACACACTTGCCAAGTGGCAAAGTCATGACCACCGGGGCAGAGAAAGGTCGGAGAGCTGCCATCTTGTAAGAGCCCCCATGCCATGGAATCAGTGACCAGCGGGGGCTGGGCCCCCGGGTACTTCAATCACCTGCTTTTTTAGGTTAATGAGGGGCCCCAGCGTGGGTCCATGAGCGGTCCTATCATCTCCGGACCTCTGTGACAACCTGTTTGGAGTCCAAGTCCACCACAGACGACATCATGCCTCTTTAGCTGCCCAGGGTTGGCGGCAGGGGGTGGGGAGCTGCCAGTCCCTGCCACAGTTGGGCTGGGTGTGTGGTCATGGGAGTGGGGAGCCTCCCCTCAAAGAGGCGATAAGAACACTTAGTACCAACGAGGCAGTGACACCTTCTCCCCTAGCAGACCCCATGCAGGGCAGGAGTCCTTCTAAGGACAAAGCCAGAGATGGGGACCCACCATCTCCTGCCTGGAGCAGCCAGCACCAAAGCCTTGGGGCCAGCACCCTCTGGCTCTTTAGTGCCATACTGGGTGGGAAGGGAGAAATCTGCACCTACGAGAGGCACAACCCAGGCAAGTGCCTTGGGGAACTGGGCTTGGGCCGAAACAGACTCAGGTTCATGGACACCCCCGAATCTACAGTCCCCCCACCCCTTTCCAGGGTCACACTTACCGCCTGCAACGTTCATACTGCCTTTCCCTGAAGCTCTCTCCTGCAGGGCCAGAGGGCGGGAGAAAGACTGTTGGCCACTCACCACCCCAACCAGCCTCCATTCCTTCCCGGCTGACCCGGGAGCTAACGACGCCGGCCTTTAAACTGTCGGCAAGAGGAAGCGGGATAATGCAAATCACTAGGAGAGAGGCCAAAAGCACCAAGCAGATGCTCAGAGTGGCACCTGCTTCCATGGTAACAATCATGGCCAACACCTGCCTCGGCAGCGCTCTCCCGGGTTGGCGCCGGCTTGGTCAGTCCCCGCACTTAGCCACTGCTCCACGAGGCACCAGCAAGGAGTTCTCACCTGGGGACCAGCCTGGGACCCGAGAGCGTGGCCCATCTGGAGGGAGGGTGCAGAATCAAGGCTTTGTGGAGTGGGTGGCAAGAGAGGAGCTGGCAGCAAAGGGCAGGTTCTAAGATCCCTTGAAGGAAGCTCGGAGACACTGGCATGCTAGCATCAGCTGAAACCATTTCCATCTGGGGCCGTGAGCCAGTTCTGGCCCTTGATGACCACGTGACAAGGCGGACTCCTAGGAGTACCCACCCCGAATCCATCACCGGTTGATGCGGGGGCAAAGTGCATGTGCGGGGTCTCAGGAAAGAAGGAGGGAGAGAGAACCACCGACGTTTTAGGCCGGAGGATGATGGTCTCTGAGGCCCGCATACAGCAATCTAGGGGGAAATCATCCGAAATAATGAAAAGTTCAGTGTTAGGATTATTTAGGAGAAACCTCGAATATATTTTAAGTACCTGAATAAAACGTTTGACCTTAAAAAGCTGAGCTATGATACGTCACCGGACCCTTACAGATGACTTACCAGGTCTCATTTACTTCTGGAAACAAGGAGAAAGGGCGAGAATGAGCTCCATCTGAGGGGGCTGGCGGCTCATGGTATTTAAGTGAACGGCTGAAGGTCAGTCAGCCAGAATGATAGCCCTGGGCCTCTGGTGCCAGCCCGGGGAAATTTCCACACAAATTCGCAAGTCTTTTGTGGGCTAGCTGGTGGGAAAACTGTCAGAAAAAAATGACAGGGAGCGATTCTGTTTGGGACTTACCTTCAGCTCGCTGTGTGATGCCGGCCAGCTGACTTTTCTCTGGGCCTATTTCCTCATCTGTAAAATGGGGTGAGGGAAGAGAGAAGAGGGTCCTGAGAACCCTCTTTTGCTCTGGGAATCCAGCAATGATTTGGGAACAGTTTTCCTGATTTCAAAAACAGTGTAGCCTCTCCTTCCCACCTACACACTGGAAAGAGAAACTCACGCATTTCCCAAGCTAAAGCAGCCCTCTTTCCTTCCCAATAGAACTTTGATTTTGCTCTGAAGTCAGCTTCCTGCTTCTCGGAGTCAGGACCCCAAAGTACGAGTCTTCTAATGCCAGTGTCTTGGCTATTGACGGTGTTTTGCGAATTGTGTTTATAGGAATCAAAGTATGCTTTTGGCTTTAAGGTTTGAATATCTGTTCTGTTTTGTTTTGAAGAAAAATGACGGATATCAGCCCTTAGAAAAATCAGCTCACTTCAAGACCTCCATGGCATTATTGCCTTCTTTAATATTGCTGACAGTCTCTCGCAAATGTATCACAAGCTGGCATTTATTAGTGCGAGGCACAAGTAAGGGGCATGTTATTTGATTTGAATAACAGCTCGGAGCTACAGTTTGAGTCCAGAAATATATTAGTCAGAAACAATCTCATTTAATAACACAGAAACTAATAAAAGAAAAGTATTCCAACTGATTCAGAATTGAATTTATGAATATTGCTTTAGCAGGATTAATGATCAAAACCCCAACCTGTTTGTCACGTTATAACTGACTTTTCCATTTAAATGCAAAACCAGGAGTCAATGAGTCCAAAGGATTGTATATTGCTTTGAAGAAAACCAGTTCATTTTACATGTAAGCTTCCAAATTGGCAATAAACTTTAATTACAGGGTCAGATAATCAAATTATAATCAAATAGCCTCACATAAAAATCTATGTTTGAAATTAATGAGATACAAGGCTGCCACTTGGTATCAGTGCACCTCTGTAACTTACTAACAGACATTTCATTTTCATTCAAAAGTCACCTTAAGGACTTTCTCCTCAATTTCCACTGTGTCGCTTAATTTGATTTGGAAAACATTTTATTCTTAGACCATACAGCCCTTCGGATTTTCATATCCATCTCTGCATTTTACCCTCCTCTCAGTGCGGAGGAGGTCTGTTTTATAATTGACAGTGGGATTTCCAAATTGGCACCCTTGTAAACCTTTCCAACCGTGAGGTGGGTACATATCAATCCGGATCTGGGAAGAACTTTCAGCTTGGTGTCCGGCGTCACCTGACAGAGGCATGCTGTCCACACCACCGGGCTGAGTGGCCTGGGATGCTTTGCCAGAGGAAAAAAATGTGGGTAGTTCACAATTACTTGAATGATTTTGAAGTTGACAAATACATTGGCAAGTGAATGGCATCAACGCTTAGACAAGACGTTCCCTGGCTTATGATGGATAGACTTATGATTTTTTGGACTCTTAGATTTTGCAAAAGTGGTATGCATTCAGCAGAAACTGTACTTGGAATTTTGAATTTGGGTCTTTCCCCCGGCCTAGCGATATGTGGTTAGGATCCTCTCTTGCAAGGCTGGGCAGCCCCACCATCATGAGGGTCAACAACCGACCAACACACCAGCATCCATTCTGATTGTCACTTGCAGGGCGACCTTCAGTAACTCACATGAGATTTCCAACACGTTATTATAAAATGGGCTCCGTGGGAGATGATTTTGGCCAACTGTAGGCTAGGGTAGGTATTCTGAGCGTTTCCAAGTAGGCTAGGCTGAGCGACGACGTTGTGTAGGTGAGGTGTATTACAGACATCTTCATCTTAGAATGTTTTTTTGTTTTGCTTTGTTTTTATGATTTTATGTATTTGACACAGAGAGAGACAGCAAGAGAGGGAACATAAACAGGGGGAGTGGGAGAAGGAGAAGCAGGCTTCCCGCTGTGCAGGGAGCCCGATTCGGGGCTTGATCCCAAGACCCTGGGATCATGACCTGAGCTGAATGAAGGCAGATGCTTAACTGACTGAGCCACCCAGGGCCCCTTTGGGATGGGTTTATCAGCACATCACTCCATGGTAATTTGGAAAGTTCTGTACTGCTCCAAGGTCTCGTTGGATACCAATAAGCGGAACACTCAGTTGTGTAATACAGAGTTAAAACCTTCCCATTTTATCTTTAAAAGCTCTTTCTTTGCCTGGCTCAGTGGCGGGAGATTTTGTTTGTTTGTTTTGTCAGAATGAGGAAGAGCCAGAGGCTGAGGAGACGTTTAGAGATTGGAATGTACAATGGACCCTCTTCTGGTGCTGGGAAAATCGTGGCCCAGAAAAAGTATGGGGAGTTGCTCAGTTGCATTCAGGACCTTGGACCTATTGAAATGTCAACCTCAAAATACTTGCATTGTTGCTTGAAGCGAAAGGCTATCTGGTTTGGAGATGGACAGGCAGAAGGTAGGTGACCGTGTAAGTTATTTCTGTCGGTGTAATTAGATCTTGGCCGTTTTGTCTGGCACGCTCAAGGGTCCCACTCTGAGCTGTGTGGCGTATCCATTACTTCTGCCTCCGGTCTATCAGTAATAAGGAGATCCTTGCTGCCTCGAGCTTTCCTGGTGGGAGCCCAAACAGACGAATTGAAGCCTGGGGGCAGTTCCATCCAACAGGGGCATGCCCTCAGTGTGAGGGTGGAGGGAGGGTGCCTGGCAGGTGGTCCCCTGGCGTACTCCTGGGGTGCCATGAGATGCTGGCCCACACTCTGGGGTAGCTAGGACAACACCATCTCTGCGTGACCCAGAGCCTGAGCCTCACCCATGCTCTCAGCATGACGCATGTGCAACAAAGGGAAACTGCCAGGATGCCAAGGTGATGAGAATATTCCATAAAAACAGAGAGGCCCCGGGCATCCGCCCACGCGGCCCTGCTCTGTGCAGCTGCGCGCGCGGGCCAGGCACCTGGGGTGGAACCATGCCTCTCGTTCTCCTAAGTGTGAATCAGACAGAAAAGAGCAAGGTCTACTTTCTCCTGCTCTTAACTCCCCTTGCCATCTCCCCTTTGGGGGGGGGGGTCTTCTTGCTCCCTAAGGACTAAACACCTGTTCTGCTACATGGATGGCAGGGCTCCGGCCCATCCCCATCCCCCACCCCAAAGCCTGTGACCTTGGTTGGGTGACCCTTGTCACTGTATCCCCTTCCACCCAGAGGTGACATCAGGCCCTAACATTCTGGGGTTCTCTGCTACTTTCTTTTCCCTCTTTTTGTGACTAAGGGGAGAGAGTCTATTAGGTACCCCCTAAAATCAAAGACACATAATTTAGTTTCTCCTTTTCAGCTGAAGCTGGTTATTTCCACCTCTTCTCTTTCCAAAACTCACCCCAAATGACTTTAGCTGCGCAGTCCCCGGGTAAGATCTGCTTCTCACTATCCCTCGAGTCATTTCCTCCCCGTATGAACCCAACAACTGGGGGGATGCATATGGAAGAACGTCTCAGATCCACAGAAAATGATCTGCACGTCTTCCCTAAGCCACGTATTGATTCCGTAGATCACACCTCACACTTGAGAGGCGCCAGGATTTTTTTTTTTTCAAAGACCTAATGAATGTAATTGCCTCCAGAGGAGCCCAGCTCAACCTTGCAAACCATGCAGGGCCAGGCGAAGCACCTGTGAACACAAATGGTGGGTAGGATGTGGAAGAAGGAGAAATGAACGAGCGGCGACTTTAATCCTGGCCAGCGGTGAGTTATGGGTGATGAGCTAGCATGACTCTCTGTCTCTTCATCTGCCCAGCTTGTGGTAATGCTCTGCTGGCTAAATCCTTAGCAGTTCCAAGCATGTCCGGCTGCCTGTCTTCCAGAGGCATTCCAGTCTGAATCACCTACGAGGTACAGAATGTACCAAAAAATAAAAACCCCATTCCGAACGGCTCTCGCTCCCTCCCTCTGGGTCCTTGAGGCTCAGCCAAGGTCCCCTTCACACAGCCATCGCCATCACGCTTACCACCTTCTGAAGTGGCCAACAATTGGCGCTTCTCCACCTAGATGCTGGTGGTGATATGACAGAAGTTCTAGGAGATCAACCCTGAATGGCGATTTGATGTATTGTGTCAGAGGCCTCCATGGGAAGTGCCCTCTGGCCAAGCACTCCCACAGCCAGTGGTTCAATTGAAGGAATATCATCCGTACGAAGCTTTCAGTTGTGAGATATGGGGACTCTGGCCTGGGCTAAATGATGGTACATTTATATAAAAGGATTCTCTGAAGCCATTCAAAATTATGCAGAAGAATATGCAGTGACGTGAAGAATGATCAGGTCCTGTGGGTAGAGAGACTGGAGAACCACTGGCAGAAAGACAAAGTTCGTTCCGGGCCATGTTGAGCTTGGTCCACCACCAACTGGTCATCCTTGGTGGATGGGATGATTAACGCCTTAGATTTACTATTCCTTTTGTCTTGTTTTCCAAGTTTTCCACACAAACGTAATTGTTGTGATCCCCCTTTTTTTTAACAGGAAAAAGCTAATTACACCTCTGAGGAAAAAAATGGAAAAGGACAAAAATCTCCCCCGTATGGAACCAACGCCCAGCTTCCATTGCACATGTCATGTGCAATCAAAGGATTGCGCGTCACAAGGTTTCGGAGGCCTCCTAAGCTCCATCTCCGCTGGTGTCCCTGGGCTTTCTCCTTGCCTTTTTTTCTGACCCATGTGGGTGTTCCAGGCAACCAGAGGAAGTAGCAGACGTTCTCTGATGAGTCAATTATGGGACGTATTTGGCCTGACGGGGCACTGCGCCCATCACAGAGGCCGGCGCAGGGAAGGTGGCTAATTACATGTTTATTCAGTGAATGAAAGAGAATGCGATCTTGCTATCTTAAGGGCTTTTATTTGTTCTGTTGTTAAAAAAGAAAAAAAAAAAAGTGAAGGAGAAAAAAAAAAAAAAAACCCGTTTAATTCTGTTCATTACAAACAGTGGTTTAAAATAGAAACTCCAAACCAATTTTGGCTAAAAGCGTTTCTAGTATATTCTGAACAGCTGCTGTTGTAGACACAGCCTGAAATAAATAACTTCCAGCGTAGTTCCAAAGCCGCGTTGAATAAAGCGCGCAGCTAGGGAGGGAGAGGGCCTTATTAGCATTAATTGCAAGGAGCCTGTGAAACTCCAAAAGGCCTGGCGGTGGCTCACAGAAGACTCCAGCAACGAGCTCCTTCCTCTGGCTGTAGATGGAGCCATAACATCACTGAATGGGGCCCCAGCAGGCACGGTGGGGGTTTCGTGCGGTCAAAGCCAGATGTTTGGAAGTTCTTTGGCTTTAGTTTCTGAGTGTGAACAACCAGGAAACTCAGAGTTTCTTATTTTCTCTGAAGCCGACCGGGCTCCTAGAAGCCAAGATACTGCCTGGGTAGGTTGCGCTCTCCCTGTCCCGGCCATTTTCACGGGCTCTCACCTCCTTCTCTGACACTCTGCTCCAGGGCATTGGGGCTGTCGTCCCAGGTCTTGTCCAGTGACAAGAAAGGCAGGAATTCACGCAGAAGTTCAGCCCTCCCTCTCAGGGGAGCCCGGCCAGACCCACCTGGTGTCCTGGCCCCAGTGAAGCTCAGGTCCGGTGGCCTCAGCGAGCTGGGGGGAGGGCGCCCCTCCTGTTCCCATGGAGAGGCCTACACTTGGCCCTCGGAGGATCCTGAAATGATCTGGCTTTAGAAGCCTCCCAGACGGGGTGCGCCCTTCGTTCTTCTCTGTCTTGTCTCGCCCCCCTTGTCTGGCATGGCAGGGGTACAGATCACTCCTCCCAGGCCCGAGGACCCTAGAGCAGGCCAAGGGAGCTGAGGCTCACCGGGCCTGCCCTGATGCTCCTCCAGGCCCAGCTCACATGCCCCCTCTTTCCTGCAGGCTTCCATGCTTGCCTCCAATGGGAATTCCTCTCTCTCTCCTGGGGAAGGACTTCACAAGGGCGCACATACCGTATTCATCCTGGCTTCCGGCCACTTGGGTGCACGTCTGTATATAAGAATCATGTGAAGGATTTCTTGTTTTTCCTGGTACACAGGGGCCTTTCCCATTCCCTCGGGACACTCTTCCTAGGCTTCCTGTAGCAAGAGAAGGAAGGGTGTATATCAGGGACCATGAGCTGCCAGAGTGACTTCCTATCCGTTGGGGGATGGGAAGGTCTCTGGCAAAAATGACAGCTTCAGGCAGGTGCTGGGTCTAGAGGACATCCTCACTTCCCTGAGGTGAGGCGGCAGGCCCTTAGGCCCAGGGCGGGGAAGGCAGAGGGAGAGTTGAAGAAGATGGGGGCACAGATGCCTCTGGGTCCTTGAGAAGCGGTTGTGGCCGCACCCCCCCCCACCACAGACCCTTGCACCTGCCTGTCTCTGGCCTCAGGGTTTCCGCAATAGCTCCGCCCTCCCACAGGCCAGGCCAGAGTGCTGGGGAACTGATTCCAGGCAGTCCTCACCTCAGGACGGACAGAGCTGGGGGATCAGTACCCCAGGTCTCCTCCCCTCCCATGGAGTCACTGTATGTGGTTTCCAGGGAGACTGAGCTCCGGTAGCCCGCTGGGTCACGGGTACCCGCTCTGGCCCTGCCTCACTGCCACCTGCCCGCTGGCTTTGGGGACCACGTCCAAAGATCCCGTGCTCTAATGAGGCCACAGTGACCCGACATGCCCTCCTCCCAGGGCCTGTCTCCTAAGCCCCACCCTCCCTCAAGAAACTTGAGGGTAACAAGGGAGAAAGCGGATGGGGGTGTGTGTGCTTTTAATTAGTGATTTGTCCAAGGAGGGAAATCACAAGGTGAGTTTGCGGCTGCCTCCCCCACTGGTGTCCCTCTTCAGTGGCCTTCCTCTCTGTTCTCGCTGCTGGAGGGCAGGGCATGGGCTGTGCTCAGCCTGTAGCCTCCCATGCACCAGGAGCGTCCACAAGGGAGGCTCGTTGAGCCCGATTCAGTCCCCCTGGCATGTGACAAGAAAGGCCTTCAGTTGCAGAGAGAGGTCCCCAGCTAACGGCCAGCACGGAGCACAGGGACCACAGCCCCCAGAACTGAATTCTGCCAGCGACGAGGAGGAGCTTGGAGGCAGATTAAGAAGCCAGGCCAGCTGACACCTTGGTTTTGGCCTTGAGAGACCCTGAGCCGAGGCACCAGTGAAACCCACCTGGAATTGTGACTAGGACTACGAGGCCATGAATTTGGGTTGTTCTAAGCCACTGATTGTGAAGTAATTCGTTACAACAGCAACAGGAAGCTGATCAGTAGGTTGTTATGGCCAGGGAGGGCCACTCTTTATGGCAACTTTGATATCATGAAATGCAATCTCTCTAGAAACGCCCTGCGGGCTTCTGTCTGTCCTCCAGGGCACAGGGGTCAGAAGAGGAGGGCTCCCTATCAGGATGGCTTGCTGATGAAGAAAGTTGGAAGCTCCTTCAAGCCCTAAGCACCCAGACGTGGCTTCATATCCCGCGTGGCTTTAGGTGGCTTTAGTAGGATGCGGCGACGAGGTGGGACAGGAGGTGACCTCTGGAGACGACTTCGCATCAGAGCTTGAGCACTCTTTGCTGACTTTGCTCACTTCCCTGTGGCTTTCGGCAGGGACCGCCCAGCATTGTGCCAGCAGGTCTGGTTGTGTGGTTGGAGAAATGTCCCATGAGCATGACCGACCGTGCCCTGTCCAGTTCATCGTTTAGTCCAGTGGGATGAAGATATACTGGGGGGTTAGTTTCAGGTTTCCTTGTGCTCCTGGGCTCCTCCTCACCCAAGCAACAGGTCCTTAGAATCTAGGACTGGAATATTGCTTTTCCTTCTCAAACTTCTCTGCTTCGATAGATTCATAAGCTAATGGTAGCGACAGCTGTGCAGTGGAGCTGTTCAGTTATGTCCCGGGTTGTGGTAGGGACAGGAGGTCCCACGCTGGTCCCCGCAGAGGGTAAGTAGCATCGTCCAGCCCCCAGAATGGAGGAAGTGGGAGGTGGTTTCCTGCCTTAGTCACCGAGCTCTGTGGGATCTACTTCTTGTCGTGGGTAAAAAGACCTCCAGTACTTTGGCCTTGACTCTCACATCTCTCACTGGTCACCATAAAAAGACTGTAAGCTAGAGAAGCCAACAAGTGTGGGTTTGGAAAAGCACGTCCCCTGAGGGGTTCACTGGAGACTGACCCTGGGGCAGTGGGACCTGGACCCCAGTTTGGACTCTACCTTGCACTCTTGCCCCCATCCCTGCCCACAACGCCCTGGCCCTCTTCTTCCTCACAAGAGAAGACACCAGACCCCCTTAGATAGTGTCTGTGGTTCTTTTTGGCTTTAGAATCCTAGGATTTAAAAAAAAAAAAAAAGTCTGGAAGAACAGACACTAGTTGTTTACAGCTGTAGTCTCTGGTGGAAGGAAGAGGAGTGCAGAAGACTAATTGTCTAGCTCCAGTGTTTTTTATAGCTTTTACATATTATGCAACAAAACATTTTCATTTTTTTAAGCAAGATCTTATTGTTTTCCTCTCTGAAATAAATACGTCCTATTATGGAAAACTGCAAACATATATAACAGCCCAGAGTACGAGACATGAACTCCTACATACCCATCATTCAGCTACCACAATGATCAGCCTAGCCAGTCTTTTTTCCGTATCTCTACCTATTCCCCCACCTATTTTTATTTTAAAGCAAATCCAAGACACGACCTCATTTGGTTCAATAAGCATTTCACATTTCTAATTAGAAATAAAAAGAATTACTTGACTCATCCTGAAACTAAATACCTCCATACACTCCTATCGAGCAGAATAGGCTGAAAATGATACGTAACTCAGTCTTCGAGGGATTGGGATGAAACCAAATGAATCATGAAGGATGTTTAATACAAAGGAAAGAATCTCTAACAGTGGAATTTCACATATCTGCGAGAGAGGCTGTATTTCGAGGCAAGGAATGGGAGAATATTGTCAGCTACTCTACTGTCGATTGTCAGTCCTGTAGGGTAAATAGCTATTATCTGCCCCAGCTTCTTCTTTTTTTTTGTTTTTTTTTGTAACTTATACATCAAATCCCTCAGTAAGTACTGAAAAATTATTTTAAAGATCTCTCAGGAGTTCAGCAGCCTCTTTCCTCTCATCAGCAAATGGGAAGTCTGGAATTCCTGTGACTATCCCATGCCATCACCCTCATCAAATTGTGCCTTATGAAATGTCCACTTGGACGCACAGCCCCACCTGTTACCCGCTGGGATCCCTCTTTGACTCCATTTCAGGGGTGAACTGTTCTCC
This sequence comes from Mustela lutreola, assembly GCF_030435805.1. Classification (NCBI taxonomy): domain Eukaryota; kingdom Metazoa; phylum Chordata; class Mammalia; order Carnivora; family Mustelidae; genus Mustela; species Mustela lutreola. The sequence goes on along the minus strand of NC_081305.1, from coordinate 29,694,134 downwards.
TGCTTTGTTCATTTGGATTAGAGACCCCATGACGTTCGACCTGGATCACATTTTTCCTTTTCTTTTTCAAAACAATAAAACTGTTTTGGAGGGATTCTGGACTACATTAGATGATCATTTTCAATTTTCATGCAAGACATATGGAAAGACTCACCTCCACTTACAGCTTATTCCCTGAGACTGTCTGACCCACAGCTGACACTCCAGAATGAAAAAGCCCTTCCAGGCAGTCACATTTCCCACCCCTGTCCTGCACTGACCTCAGCTCAAGTCAAAACTCACAGAAATGAGGGACTTTGATGATCGGGGCCATTGAGATCTTCAGTCCAGGGGTGTCCCCCCTCCTCACTGACGCCGGCCGGGGCTCCCCAGACTCTGTGAAGTGAGGTTGGGGAGGAGGTAGCACAGGTGTTTCTGTTCTTTTTTTTCTTTGGGAGAGGGAGAAAGACCAGAGGGAATAGTTCTGTTTGGCTGTGGTGCTTCCTTTTTGTCTACTCGAGTTAATGGAGAAAGGCCATAGAATGCTGTCTACCAGGCTCTTCCGTTTTCCTCGCAGATACGTATGTAAATTACTCCAACACAGGGAGTTTCAATGGCTGAGTCAACGTCTGACTGAACTTCAGTAAGCTTCCAGAATTGAGGTGTTGGGTCTATTTTGCATCATTTGAAAACGCAGGCTTGCACACGACAAGTTAAGGGGTGACAGAAGTAAAGACAGACAAGATCATCTACCGAGGATGGGAGTCATGGGGTGGGAGCTGGAAAACTCGGTGCCTGTGCACCAGGCTTACGAGCCTTTGATCTGCAGATGAGCGTAAAAGCCAAAGCAACCTGCGATAGGGGGTTTTTAAAGGACGGGTTCTCTAGGAGGAAGGAGAGACTGGCTCCGTGGCAGCAGGTCATTGGCAAGGGAGAGGTCTACAGAGTGTGCTCAGAAGACAAAGCGAGGCTTAAGGCTGCTCTGGTGGGTGGGTGGGTGGGGCGCTGGGAGACAATGGGGAGGAGACATTTTGCTATGGATATTCTGGACGCTCTCTGAGCCTTCCCCAGAGCCCCTGATGAAGCAGGTACTTGCTTCCAGGTTGCTCTTGGTTGTTGCATGGGACACTGAAGAGTTGTGATGTTGATGGATGGCGGGCCCTGAGCAAATGCAAATAGATTTGGGTTAGAGCTGTCGGGACGTTACACCCTTCAGGAAGAGGGAAGAAAGGCAAAGTGCAGAAACCTGGGAGACAGGTTTCCCCTAAAAAATGAGCTATGGCCTGTGGTTGGAGGACCATGAGTGGCTCATGGCCTGGTTGCCTCCGGTTCGGCCCCCCTCCCACGCCCCGGCCCAGGGATCCAGGACCGTCAGTCGTCCCCCCAGCAGTGTGTGGAAAATGGGCCCTGCAGGAAACCCCCCACCGAGCAGCTGGGGGAGCAGCTTTCCCTGCTTCGTGCAGGGAGCTGCACGGACTCAGACCTCCGTGCTGGGCTGGGGTGTCCCGTGCAGGCAGGGAGGAGGGGGAGTTGACCATGAAGGACAAAGGCACATGTCAGCAAGTCCTACATCCCTCAGGCTGGGGGACTTGGCGGGCCAGCTGGAGTTTCCTGGCATTTGGTTCTGGAGTAGGTGAGGCCAGCTGGCTCCGGAGAATTTTGTAAAGCTTATGTCAGCCTGTGTCTTGGGGTCTTGTTTGCTGCCTGGGAGGTGATGGTGCCGGCTGGCGGAGTCCCAGCGGGTCCTTTGGGGGCCCACGTGGAGGCTCTGGACACCGACAGGGTCTTTCGAGCCAGGAAAGGATGGGGGACAGGCAGATGGGGCTGGGGATGGAACTTGGGGTGGGTCTGACAGCCAGAGCTGGTCTCCAGGCCTCAAGCAAGTCATCCTCCCTGGAAGGAAAGAATTCTTACTGACCTAGAGGACAGAAGGGGAGGGCTCCTGCCTCCCTCCTACTGCGAAGCATTCTGCAGGAACCGTGCCCTCCCGGGGGGCCTCTTCCACACAAAGTGTGAGACAAGCTTTGAAAAGGCATTCTTGACCCAGTACCTGCACAAAGGCTTCTTCTCTGGAAACAAACCCAAAAAAATGCGCTAAAGCTCAATTTTTATGCAAACACTGAAGAAGGCCGTCTTCCTGCATTATTATCACGAGACATGCTCCATCCCAGGTCCAGTCTGGGTCAGGGGAAGTTTGGAGGTTTTCCTCTGAAGCCAGGAGATCTGAGTCAAGGGACATGTGTGCCCACTTGACTCCCACTGTTCCGGTCTTCAACATCATTTACACTTAAAAACCCAAAGTTGCTCCCTCTTTGGAGCAAAGGGATCTTTTCCCGGGGACTTTCCAATCCCTCCAGTGCTCCTGAGAATGGAAGCATCCAGTGCCCCTCAGAGTCAGTCCAAGAACGTCCTCAGCCCCGTGCCTCAGGCACAATAAGATGACCAGGGGCCCTGTCTGCCTACTCAACGCCAAAAAAATAAACTCACCACAGGCCAGGAGGTGGTAAGAGTGGCTGATGGCCACGGAGGGCTTAGCGAGTGCTGGGCACTCTTCTAAGTGCTCCGCGTGGAAGACTCACTTGCCCTGCAGTAATGCCTCCTGGAGGTAGTACTATTTATTTATTTTAAAAGATTTTATTTATTTATTTAAGAGAGAGTGCACGAGCGGAGGGAGGGGCAGAGGGAAAGGGAGAAGTAGACTCCCTGCTGAGCACAGAGCCACACAGGGGACTCAATCCTGGGATCCTGGGATCACGGGCTGAGCCAAAAGCAGATGCCTAACCCACTGAGCCACCCAGAACGAGCGCTGTTTATGATGCTCACTCTGCAGAGGGCGAAATCGGCCTGGAGAGACCATGACACACGCGCTGGGTCGTGTCGCCAGGGAGCAGAGGGGACTGGGATCCAAATGCTTCTCTCCCCGTCCTTACATACTCAGGGGCTTTGGGTTCGTGCTGTGGCATCGGGAGCTGAGCCCCCTCTGGGGAAGGGGTCTTGGTGAGGGGACCAGCAATACTTAGGGAGGAGGGGCCAGAATCAGATGCTTCCCAGAAGCCCCTGGGGCTCTGGAACCGGAAACCCTGAATGAGCAGCATCACCACTGTGTGCCCGTCCTTGCTTCCAACAGTACTCCCACTCCCTGCCCCCTGCCCACCCCAGAAGGGAGGGATGTGGCAGCTTGGAGCGTCTTTCCCCAGCATTGGCTCCACACCAGGCCCAGCACTCAGAGTTGAGAACAGAGGTGAAAGCACATGGCCCTTAGTACAGGTGACCCAGACCTGTGCACCCATGGGTGATGTGGGGAGGCGAAAAGGCTGGTGGGAAGGTGGGGGCCACTGTAGCCCACCGGCATGTTGGCAGAGTTGCACACAGAGGGAAAACCCTTCTGGTATTTGGAGATCCCTCTTCAATGCGGACTGAGAAAGGTGTCTGCCCCTTGGGCATGCCCTCGAGGAAGAGGTTTGGACAGAGAAGCGTCCAACCAGGCTGCGTGGAAAAGAGCAGGACTTTGGGGTTATCTGTGGGACCTTGAGAAGGACTTTAGTGTCCTGGAAAGAGAAATGAAGGGCCCCCAGTGCTGTCTTCAGTTGGCCGTTCCCTGTGAGGGTCTGAGGCAGGCACTGGCTAATGAGCTCTTGACAATGGGAGGACTAGAAAATTCCCATTTATTTATTTATTTATTTATTTATTTATTTTAAGATTTTATTTATTTATTTGAGAGAGAGAGAGGGAGAATGAACCGGGGGAGGGGCAGAGGGAGAGGGAGAAGCAGACACCCCACCGAGCAGGGAACCTGACTCAGGGCTCGATCCCGGGACCCCAAGATTTTAGCCTGAGCCAAAGGCAGATGCTTAACTGACTGAGCCACCCAGATGCTCCTTGAAACTTCCAATTTAAAGTTGGTTTCTGCTGGCACAGTAATTACTGGTTCTAGTTATCTTCTGCTCCCCTGATCCTCTCTCCCCAAGACCCAAAGTAAGAGTGGGTCCCCCACAGTAGTGCACAGGCACTGGTAGTGCCCTCCCAGCCAGTGACCTGTGGCAGAGGCCGGAGGTGGGCCAGGGAACCATCAGGAGAGGAATGACCACAGAGGGACAGGCTGCAGGGCCCCTGACCCTGATTCTTAAGAAATCCTGTTTTCCTCCACCATCCTGGAAGGTGAATCTGGAAAGGGTGGGCGGGAAGATAGAGGCTGGATCCTGTTACTTTCCAGCGCAAGGATCAGGTTTGGGATGGGGTCAGGTAGGTGAGAGCCACTTGCCCCAGCACCTTCGAGAGTATGCACTCCAAGACCCAGCTGTCAAGAGAAATCCTATTTTCATGCAATGTTTAAAAAACCCAAGTACAAAAATCTATGATGAACAGACTCCCGCAATTTTAAATACAGACAGGATATCAGTATACGACTAATTTTTCCTTTTGCCTCCGGCTCTGATATAGCTGAGCAATGCACTGTTCTGGAGCCTTCTTTATTTATCATGCTGGTAATTTATTCATCTTGGATTTTTTCTGCATTAATTTTGATATTTAAAATACTGCATTAAAATATGATTTCCTTTGATGGCTGAGCTTTTGGCACCCCATGAAATGTTGTGCCCGGGCGAGTGTCTCCTGGCATTGCCTGGTGGCTCCAGACATTTTATTTGGCTTTATTTCAAGGGTAACCCATGAGCCTGGGGGTTCATGGGGAAGGGCCACCACCTGGGTGATACTCACTCTTGCAGAATCCCTTCAGAGACTGGGTCAGCTCTGACACATGTCTCGCCTCCAGCCTGTTAGTGCTGACAAATGACAAAAATAAAACAATTTAGCAATGACTCAGATGTCCTTTATCCGAGAGCCGACAGTCCATTCATGGGGGGCGGTGCACAGTGTCTCACGTGCAGTACAGCCCTCTTCCTGGGGGCTTTGGGACAATGGGAGCTTTATGGAGGGGTCGGGGAGACAAGGCAGAAGCAGGGCAAGGTGGGCCCACCTTGCCTAGGGTGACCCACTTTCCCATGGGAAGGTAAGTTAGCCCGAGTTGAGTCGGAGGACTGATTGGTGATGCTCTGTTTCCTTGGCAGGAAGGCATTTCCCCTAAGCGCCCCTGACTTAGGTTTAGATCTGTGACGTGGGCCAGGCCACTGGGGTGGCCTCTGTTCTGTGGGTCCCGATCCACAAATGACCTTTATCAGTGCCCGGACTGCGACAAACCCATGTTCACACATCACTGCAGGCAGCAAAGCTGAGGTCTCCCCGGGCACAGATGGTGGGCACTGAGCCAAGGGACACCCCCCCCTCCCCAATCCATGAGGGAAGTGTTAGGTGGGGGAGGCCGGGTAGAGGCGGGTTGATTTGATTTTGTCTCAACGGGAACTTTCTTTGGATCTCTTTCCCTGACTTCACTGCACATTTCAAAACAACATTCTTTTATGAACAAGCACCAGGACATCAAATACTTCCACACCCTATGCTAGAACGGCTTCAGGCCATGTTGTTCTTTTTCTTTTAAATAGTTCCATGTAAAATCAGATGTTAACTCTCTCTGAATAAACCCAAGTGGAAAGGGTTTTTCTTTTCTTTAATAACACCAATGACGATCAGAACAGGTGGAAAGAATATGTGCCCTTAACACATAGAGCCCAGTGGTTTAGAAGAAAAACACTAAGTTGTTACATATGTAACAAACAATCCTTATTTATTGATGGTGAGAAAAATGAACAACAAAGCTCGGTGGGAAAGTACTACAGGAAATGTATGAGCAGGAAGGATGATTTATGTCTTTGAATGGGGCCTATTTCTTTCATAAATGGGTTTTGTTTTGCATCTTGGTCAATGCCAGCTCAGCCCTACTTTTTCATGATGAAAGCGTGTTTTGGGAGTCCATCGTTCATCGCAGCTTTGGAAACTCCTCTTCAGCCAACAAGCCATGAAATAGACTCAGGTTCTCCAATGATGGACATTACAGTCCGCACCTCGGCCACCCCTACACTCTCCCCATAGTACTGTGCGGGAAAGGAGTCCGTCAGAGAAAGGATCCCACAGTGGGTTGGAGGTGGAAATAGATCATTTTGCAAGCAACATTCTGCAAGGGGACTCAAGACCTAGGATTCTAGACCTGGTTTCTTTATCTCATTTTTTTCCCTTAACACACTGCATGAGAGAGTAGTGTCTCTGACAGACACTGAGAACGGTATGGGTGGTGGTTTCGACTACAACCAAACCACCTCAGAGCATTCATGGTTTTCTATCCCTCGCAAGACTGCCTCTCTCAAGCTGGCGTCGCACAGTGTCTGCAAACACTTGGACTTCATACAGAGGGCTGGAAGGAACTTCAGAAGAACTCTAATTTTTTTGTTAAAGGTGATCAAATGGGGTGTTAACACGCTTCATGCTGCCAAAGGGTGAGTTAAAGTCGGAAGAGCTTTCCATGTGTAGACACGGGCCTGAAAGAGCTCCAGAAACATTTGTCACGAACCTTGTGAAACTCTGAACATTGGAAGCTAACCAGCTTATAACAACACCTACTTTTCTCTTGGTGAATTCGGGCCAGACAAGGAACAGCCCCTACCTGCACACCCGACAGAATTCTCCCTGCGTTCACTCTCTGAGGGGGAACTTCCATGTCCACCAGCGGACCTGGTGTGATACTGGCCCTGGGCCTTTCTTCTACAACCCAGTGATTTATCTGACTTTTCTGACGTGCTCTCTGCCAAACATTCGGTTTGTGGTGGTTGTGTTTGTTTATTACTTTGTTTTTAAAGCTTTTTATCTCACAAATACTGTATCTATTTTAGAAGAATGAGAAAATGCAAATAAAGAAAAAAGGAGAAATAGAGATGGCCTGTAATTCTAGAGGTAGCCAACCGCTGACACTTGGGAATACACATTTCTAGACTTTTTGTATGAGTATGTACACACCAAAGTAGCTCTTCTTCATAGCAAAGATGGGGTCACACAGTATATACTGTTGTATTCCCTGGTCTTTCATTGTTTGAGAATATGCCGATATTGGCAATGACTCTTCTGTCTGGGCTAGGCTCTCATTTGAATTCCTTTCAATAAACACAGAATTTTCAGGGTATCAGAGCTGGGGACCCATCAAGTGTGTATTCCTCTGCCCTTTGTTCTCTATCAAGGAGGATCCTAAGCTTTGCTTTTGGCCTTTTGCTAGAAGTGGGAGTATTTTCAGTTTGTAAAGAGCCGTAAATGTTCCCACAGTCCTGGGTCCCCCACCTGCCTGTGAAAACAGCAGTTAGCCCACCAACCACAGCCATACTCCATGAGCATGACTGGGTCAGTGATTCAAGGGGACTGGGTGGTGCCACTTTCTGTTCTCAGTTAGGATGGGTTGAATTCTGCTACAAAAACCAACCTCCAAATTTCAGTGTCTTAAGAAAAAAAAAAAGGTTTATTTCTCATGTCCACCTTATTCCACACATCCTCACTTTGGAACATAGACTCATAGCATATCCACTATCTTGAACATTGTCTGCTGGATTACGTGTCAGAAAGAAAAGAGTTTTTATTGGACAAATTCTCTACCTTTGAAGTTATCACAGGTCATAGTTTACCATGTTTTGCCTGAACTGCAATCCTTCCAGGCACCAATAAAACAGTTGTTCTACAGTTGAATGTTTGACCTCTAAGCCAGTGCCATGTATTTTCCTTTGCGATGGTGTCATCATTTCCTAGGTACTAATTTCTGTAACAGTCAGGAGAGGCTAGGTTATGCTGTGGTAATAAACAACCCCAATAATCTCCCTCATACTCTACATCTATTGAAGGTTGCCTACAGTCTAGGCCATCTCTGTATTTGCATGATTGTTAAGGTCAGAAAAAGAAAAGGAGGCAAAATCTACACTCTGAAAAAGTTTCTGCCACATTTCATTGACTAAAGGAGGTCATACGGCCACATCCAACCCCAAAAAGTAGACCGGCAATTCTATCTATATGTCTAAAATGAGGAAAATAAGAAATATTTTATAAACGGCAATGATTACCTAATGTTCTATTACCTTTGTTGGGAGTGGAATGGGTTCATGGTAATATTTGGTCATAGCTCCCCTATATTATTAATGGCAGGTTTTTTTTAATTTTTAAAAAATTTTATTTAATTTATTTGATAGAGATTACAAGTAGGCAGAGAGGCAGGCAGAGAGGGGGGGAAGCAGGCTCCCTGCTGAGCAGAAAGCCCGATGCAGGACTCGATCCCAGGATGCTGGGATCATGACCTGGGTTGAAGGCAGAGGCTTTAACCCACTGAGCCACCCAGGTGCCCAATGGCAGGTTTAATGGAGAGTTTCTAGCCAGTATTTTTCCCTTCAGCCTGAATAATTTCCTATAGGATTCCTTGTAGAGCAGGTCTGCAGGTGACATTTTCTTATCTTTTATTTATAGAAAAGGTTTACATTTTGCCTCATTATTTTTTAAGGATTTTATTGATTTGACAGAGAGAGACACAGCAAGAGAGGGGGAGTAGGAGAGGGAGAAGTAGGCTTCCTGTGGAGCAGGGAGCCCAATGCAGGGCTCGATCCCAGGACCTGGGATCGTGACCTGAGCCGAAGGCAGAGGCTTAATGATTGTTCCACCTAAGCACCCCATTTTGCCTCATTCTTGAAGGATATTTTTGTTGGATATAGAATGATGGGTTGACAATTTTTTCCCCCCTCAGCATTTTAAAGTTTGGTTATACTGTCTGCTGGCCTCCATCTTTTTCTAGTGATGAGCCAGAAGTTATCTGTGGCCTTGCCCCTTTATATGTAATATTGCCTTCTCTTTGACTACTTAATATTTTCTCTGCATTTTTGTTTCCATCAGTTTGAGTATGATATGCTTAGGTGTGCTTTACTTTCTATGTATCCTGCTTTGGTGTATCCAATATTTTTCCCATTTCCTCTCTCTCCTCTTTATTTCCCCACAGACCAGTGACCTCTGTTCACTTTAAAAATCTTTTATCCTTGGTGCTCCTTAGTTCTTATTGATACCTTTTTTTTTTTTAAGATTTTATTTAATTATTTGACAGACAGAGATCACAGGTAAGCAGAGAGGCAGGCAGAGAGAGGAAGGGAAGCAGGTTCCCTGCTGAGCAGACAGCCCAATGCGGGGCTCGATCCGAGGACCCTGGGATCATGACCCGAGTGAAGGCAGAGGCTTCAACCCACTGAGCCACCCAGGCACCCCTTATTGATACCCTTTAAAAAAAAAATATGTTCTATTATTATTGATACATTTTAAACCCACTAACTCTTTTGTTATGTATGGTCAGCTCTGCATTTTTTACTTCAGATTTTAATTTTTGGTTCTAGAATTTCCTCTTGGTCCTTTTCAACTGTTCCTATTTCACTGCTCAGATTTCCTATCTGTTAATTTATTATAAGCATATCTTTACATTATTGAACATAGTTATACTAGCTCCTTTAAAATTCTGTTTGCTCATCCCAATATCTGGGTCTTCTTAGGGTTAATGTCTTCATTTGCTACCTTCTGTCTTGAGTGTGGATTACATTTTCCTGTGCCTTTCTATGTCTAGTAATTTTGGTTAATATCTTACATTTTATGAATGATATCTTGTAAAGTCCCTGGGTTATTTTCCTCCGAAGATTCTTGATTTTTTTTTGTTCCTCTTAATTAGCAGTTACTTCAAACTCCAAATTCTCTCTCTTCTGTGGTGGGCAGCAACTGGAATCTCAGTTGAGTTATTGTAATCTTCATTGGACTGATCGAAATCTGCTCCATGAATGTGTAGGTCAGGGGCAGCTAGAGATAGAAGCAGGGTTTATATACTGAGTTTAGGCTCTCCCTCTGTGGATCTCTTCTTTTCACAATCCTCCCCACACTGTTTTGCAACTGCTGTGGTCATCCTAAACTTCTCTTAATATTCATGACTCCTAAACTGAAGGTCTCTGAGTTTTGGCCACTTGTAGTGGCTGACTAAGGCCTGCCCTCAGGCAAATGAGTTCAGGTGTGAGTGTGTGTGTGTGTGTGTGTGTCTGTGAGAGAGAGAGAGAGAGAGAGAGAGAGAGACATAGAGAGAGAGAAAGAGAGAAAAGGAGAGACGGAAAGAGAGTAAGAATGAGAGAAAGAGAACATTTATTTGGTTTATGCCTGCTTTGGGACTTCCTCCAGCACATTCAGATATTTGTATTTTTATATTTTATCCAGAGGTTTTAGTTATTATTCTGCCATTACTACAGTGCAATCCTCTTAAAAAAAAATGAAGAGAATTAACATAGAGTGATTAAATAATTCTATACATTACTTAGTGCTCATGAAGATAAATGTACTCTTAATCACTTTTATCTATTTTACCCCTTCTCCACCCACCTCTCCTCTAGGAACCACCCATTTGTTCTATTTTGGGGCCACCTGGGTGGCTCAGGTCATGATCCTAGGGTCCTGGGATCGAGCCCCACGTGGGGCTCTTTGCTCAGTGGGGAGCCTCCTTCTTCCTTCCCATTCCCCCTGCTTGTGTTACTTTTCTTGTTAACTCTGTCTGTCAAATAAATACATACATTTAAAAAAAAAGAATCTATTTTTGTTTTTATCTCTTTTCCTTTGTCTGTTTTGTTTCTTAAATTACATGTATGAGTGAAATCGTATGGTATTTGTCTTTTTCTGATTGACTTCTTTCACTATGCATTATACCCTGTAAGTCCATTCATACTGTCACAAATGGCAAGATATCATTCCTTTTTATGGCTGAAAATTAGAATACCTGAGTGACATTCCATTGTGTATATGAATCTTATCTTCTTTACCCATTCAGCTATGGAAGGAAACTTGGTTGCTTTCATCTCTTGGCTATTGTAAATAATGTTGCAATAAACATACGGATGCACATATTTTTTCAAATGAGTGTTTTCATTTTCCTTGGGTAATTATCTAGTAGTAAAATTACTGAATCATATGGTAAGTATATTTTTAATTTTTTGAGGAACTGTTTTCCACAGTGGGTGTACTAACTTGCATTCCCACCATCACTGCACATGGGTTTCTTTTTCTTCACATCCTCATGAACACTTGTTATTTCTTGTCTATTTGATTCTAGCCATTCTGACAGGTCTAAGATGACATCTCATTGTGGTTTTGATTTGCATTTCTCTGATGGTGAGTGATGTTAAGCATCTTTTCATGTGCCCATTGGCTATCCATCTGTCTTCTTTGGAAAAATGTCTATTCATGTTGTCTGCCCACTTTTTAATTGGATTTTTTGGGTGTTGAGTTGTATAAGTTCTTTATATATTTTGGATTTTACCTTCTTATTATATATAAAATTTGCAATTTTTCCCCCATTTAGTAGGTTGTCTTTTAGTTTTGTTGATGGTTTCCATTGCTATGCAAAGCTTTTTGGAATATTCCCAATAATTTAATTTGCTTTTGTTTCCTTTGCCTGAGGAGACATTTCTAGAAAAATGTTTCTGTAGCCGATGTCAAAGAAATTACTGCCTATGATTTTTTTCTAGGAGTTTTGTGGTTTCAGGTCTCATATTTAGACCTTTAATCCATTTGAGTTTATTTTTGTATATGGTGTAAGAAAGTCGTCCAATTTCATTCTTTTGCTTATAACTATCCAGTTTTCCCAGCACCATTTGTTGAAGAAATTCTTTTTTATTTTATTTATTTGACAAAGAGACATAGAGAGAGGGAACACAAGCGGCGGGGAGTGGGAGAGGAAGAAGCAGGTTTCCTGCTGAGCAGGGAGCCCGATGTGATGCAGAACTTGCTCCCAGGACGATGACCTGAGCTGAAGGCAGACACTTCACAACTGAGACACCCAAGTGCCCCAGTCTTTTCCCCATTGTATATTCTTCCCTCCTTTGTTGTAAATTAATTGATAAGCCTGGGTTTGTTTCTGGACTCTCTATTCTCTTCTATTGATCTGTGCATCTATTTTTGTGCCAATACCATAGCATCTTGATGACTACAGCTTTGTAGTATATCTTGTAATCTGGGATTGTGATACCTCCATCTTTGTCCTTCTTTCTGAAGATAGCTTTGGCTATTTGGGGTCTTTTGTGGTTCCATACAAATTTTAGTATTATTTGTTTTAGCTCTGTGAAAAATGTTGCTGGTATTTTGTCAGAGATTGCATTATAAATCTGTAGATTGTTTTGAGTAGTATGGACATTTTAACAATATTTTCCAATCCATTAGCATGGAATATCTTTCCATTTGTTTGTGTCATCTTCAATTTCTTTCATTAATGTTTTATAGTTTTCAGAGTATAAGTCTTTCACCTCCTTGGCTAACTTTATTCCTAAGTATTTTGTTATTTTTGGTACTATTGTAAATGGGATTGTTTAATTTCTTTTTCTGCTAATTTATTATTACTGTATAGAAATTCAATAGATTTCTATATACTAATTTTGTATCCTGCAACTTTACGGAATTTGTTTATAAGTTCTAGCAATTTTTTGGTACAGTCTTTAGGGTTTTCCTTATATAGCATCATGTCATCTGCAAATATGAAAGTGGAAGTTTTATTTCTTCCTTACCAATTTGGGTGTTTATTTCTTTAAGCTGTCTGGTTGCTGTGGCTAGGAATTCCAGCAGTATGCTGAATAGAATGGTTAGAGTGGACATCTTGTCTTGTTCCTGATCTTAGAGAAAAAGCTCTCAGTTTTTCATCACTAAGTATGATGTTAGCTGTGGGTTTTTCATACGTGGCCTGTATTATGTTCATGTATGTTCCATCTGCATCTATTTTGTTGAGAGTTTTTTAACATGAATGAATATTGTACTTTGTCAAGTACTTTTTCTGCATTTAGTGGGATGATCATATATGGTTTTTATGCTTTTCCTTATTAATGTGATAGATCACATTGATTGATTTGTGACCACTGAACTACTCTTGCATTCCTGAAATAAGTCCATTTGATTACAGTGAATGATTTTATAACGTATTGTTGGGTTCAGTTTGCTAATACTTTGTTGAGCATTTTGGTATCTATGTTCATCAGAGATGCTGGCCTTTAGTTTTCCTTTCTTTTCTCTCTCTCTTTTTTCTTTCTTTCTTTCTTTCTTTTTGTAGTATCTTCATCTGGTTTTGGTATTATGGTAATAGATGTAGAATGAACGAATTATAGAACAAATTTGGAAACTTTCTTTCCTCTTCTTCTTCTTCTTTTTTTTTGGGGGGGGCAGTATTTTTGAGAAGAATAGGTATTGACTCCTTTAAATGTTTGGTACAACTCACTTATGAAGCCACCTGGTCCTGGACTTTTATTTGTTGGGAGTTTTTATGGGGGGGGGGTTAATTAATGATTCAATTTCAATTCTAGTAATCAGTCTGTTCAAATTTTCTTTTCTTCTTGATTCAGTTTTGGAAGGTTATATGTTTTTAGGAATTTATCCATTTCTTCCAGGTTGTCCAATTTTTGACATGTAATTTCTCATGGTATTCTCTTATAATCTTTGTATTTCTGTGGTTTTCACTGTTATTTCTCCTCCTTCATTTCTAATTTTATTTATTTGAGGCATCTCTCTTTTGTTCTTGATGAATCTGGGTTAAAGTTTATCAAGTATTTAAATCTTTTCAAAGTATAATCCTCTGTTTACCTTTTAAGACTATAAAATCTAAAAAAAAAGACTAAAATCTGTTAAGTGTTCACAGATCTTTTTCATTCCATTTCATAAGTATCTTCTCCATGTGTCTTCTGTTACAGCCATGTCCCTTCAGAATATCCATACTGAATCATTCAATTCTTCCCATACTGGGGAGAACCTCTCTGTGTGAATCACAATGGATGTCCCATCAGCTCTGGATCTTTCCTCTGTGAAGGATGGAGTACTGCCAAGTTTGCTCGGTCCTATCTCCTGGGTCAGTGTATGTGTGTGTGTGTGTGTGTGTGTGTGTGTGTGTGTGTGTGTATTTTAATGCAAGTCTCTAATCCTGCAACATCTTTCCTCTTATTTACTCAATATAAGTAACTGCTTGACTTCCAAAGTTAAGTTCTCTCTAAAATAATTGAGTCCAGCGTGACAGTGGTCCTGAAACCACACTATCTGTATGTGGAAATAAAAAAATAGAAAATGGAAATAAAAGAATCACAATTTCAAGATGCAGGTGATTTTAGAACTATCTAATTCAATATGCTCACATCAGGTTAAGGTAAAAGATCCAAGGAAGTTGGTTTAATTACGGACATGCTGTCGGTTACTAGCAGAACCAATCAACCTTGTTCAGCAGACTTAGCTGTATCTCTTTTCATATAATTTGAGGCTATATTTTTCTGTCACCAAAGAATCTTATATGAAAGAACTTAATATCTAAACAGCTCCAGGGCTTCAAAAAAAAGCAGAAATGTGAAAATGTAAGTCTCTTCTGCAGTTTTTTAAAAAAAGACTGTAATTTTTTTAGAGCAGTTTGAGGTTCATAACAAAATTGGGTGGAAGGTACAGAGAGTACATAAATCTCTTGCCTTCCCCCAACACCCACTCCCTTATATGCACACGATTCCCCACAATCTACATCCTGTACTGGAGTGGGATGTTTGTTACGACTGGTAAACTTACATTAACATATTATTATCATTCAAAGTCCATAGTTTATATTAGGGTTCACTCTTGGTGTTGGACATTCTATAGGTTTAGACAAATGTATAATAACATGTATCCACCATTATAAGCACCATACGGAATACTTTCACTGCCTTAACTATCCTTTATGTTACACCTATTCCTCCCTCCCTCCCCCTAACCCTGGCAACTGCTGAGCTTTTTCATACTCTCTAGTTTTTTTCTTTGTAGAATGTCATATAACTGGACTCACACAGCACATAGTCTTTTCAGATAGGCTTCTGTTACCTAGTAATATGCATCGAAGTTTCTTTTGTGTCTTCTCATGGCTTTCATGCTGAATAATAATATTCTGTTGTCTGAATGTACCACACTTTATCTACCCATCCACATACTGAAGGATATCTTTGTTGTTCCAGGTTTTGGCATTTATAAATAAAGCTGCAATAATTGTCTATATGCAGGTTTTTGTGTAGACATAAGTTCCAACTCATTAGGGTGAATATCAAGGAGGATGGTTGCCAGATTGTTCCATAAGCATATGTTTAACTTTGTAAGAAACTGCCAAACTGTCCTGCAAAGTGACCATATTGGGGCACCTGGGTGGCTCAGTCAGTTAAGCATTGGCCTTCGGCTCAGGTCATGATCTTCGGGTCCTGGGATCAAACCCTACATCAGGCTCCCTGCTTAGTGGAGAGCTTGTTTCTCCCTCTCTCACTCCCCCTGCATGTGCTCTCTCTGTCAAATAGATAAATAAAAATCTTAAAACAAAAACAAAAACAAAGTGGCCATACCATTTTGCTTTTCTACCGGGAATGTTTGAGAGTGACTATTGTGCTACATTCTTGTGAATCTTGTCAATTCTTACAAATTTTCCAGATTTTGGCCATTCTAGAAGGTATGTAGTGGCATGTCATTGTTGTTTTAATATTTAATTTTCTAATAACATATGTTAAGCATCTTTTCATTTGCTTATCTTCCATATGTATATTTCTTTGATGAGGTGTCCAGATCCTTGGCCCATTTTTAAAATTAGGTTGTTTCCTTATGGTTGAGTTTTGAGTTCTTTTATATTTTGCACAACAGTCCTTTTTCAGACATTTCTTTTGCAAATATATTCTCCCAGTCTTCTTCTTCTCTTGACATGTCTTTTGCAGAGCAGAAGTTTCAATTTTAATGAAGTCCAGCTTCTCAATTATTTCTTTCATGGATTATGCCTTTGATTTGGGGGTCACTGATTTTAATAGCAAAAACAGTGACAATAACAAGCCTAACCCAAGGTGGGATGTTAATTGCCATAAAAGCAATTATATGGTATTGACTAGAGCTTGATGATGATGTTTTATTTGCCATTTAAGGATTCGTCCATGCAAATCATTCCCACATGTAATATGAAAAAATACACATTCACAATTACTTTATCAGTGTAGCTATATTAAATGAAATATCTTCAGTAGAAATAGACCAGGCTGTGTATGTCAATCCTGATTTGAGATTAGCAGGCAGCAGCCACTTCCCAAGCTGCTGTTCCTGACATCTTGCATGAACTCAAAGCCAAGTATTATCAACACAGGTGTTTTTTTTCATTCCCTGGGAAGCTGGTAATGGTGCTCCATGGAAGAATGCCTTCCTTCTCTGTTTCCAGTAGCAGAAACCACAGATGCTAATGACTATAACTCCACATTCATGTTAAATATCAGAATTTATTAATCATGGTATAAGAGAGTTGCTATACTATGGCAAGAAATGGCAATGATAGTAACAAGACAATCACACTGCAAGGAGCTGGACTCCAGTGAAATATGTATCAGGGAGAGCTCGGGGGAAAGATATTGGCATTCCTGGTCTAAGAGATAGACTGGGTGTTTATCAGCCAATGATCTCAAATGGATAGATAACTGAAGAAGAGCTCAAAGGCAACAAGGGACTTCTTAAAGAGGATATTGGGGACTGACGCAGAATCTCTTCCACTATAATTCTTTTGATCAATGTAGTTACAGGCATAGCCCAGATCCAAGGAGGAGAAAAAATGGATCCCAGCTCTTGATGGGGGCAGTTTTGAGCCATCATTAACCCACCACCTATTATAATGACTATTTTTTCCTTGCCTATTAATCCATGGGTGTGAGGAGCCCAAAATGATGATGCACTAACTGTGGCTTCTGTGGGACTCTTACTATGTTGTCTTAGGTGAAATGGTTCCCATCTTAGGACCCAGGACCCCACTGAATCTAAAATGGCAGGGATGGGAAGCACATATTCCACAAATTAGCAGGAGTGGAGGTGAAGGGGCATTCCTACTTCTACCTTTTGGTTTCTGGATCCACATAGTTTCCCTACTGGGCACAAGGCGCCCTATCAGCTGTAGACTCCGTATGTAAATTGCATCCTGGAAGATAGCATTTCAAGTTGCTCAGCTGCTTCTGAGCAGGCTCTTCAGCTGCGCCCATAAGAGGACATTCCATTATTCTATTAGGATAGCTGCCTCTGGGCAGAGCAATATTTGGTTGAAGCAGTCCTATCTTCTCTTCCATAAGAGGGGTCCCTTGATCGGAGGCAATGTTGTGTGGGATGTCATTTGGTAGCTCAAACTTTGTTCTCTTTCTGATGGAAATATTGGTAGGGGCATTGTGGACATGGAGTGCAAACATACCCAAAGAAGGTATCAACTGCAGTAAGAACAAATTACTGCCTCCTCCAAAGCAAGAGTCCAATGTATCAAGTTGCCATCAATGGCTCGCTGGTCTCCTTGAGGGGTGGTACTGTTCTGAGGGCTCGGTGTTAGTCTGTGCTGCTGGCAAGCTGAGAATTCAACAGTGCAGTAGTTAGAACCAGTCTTGATGGGAGGGAGTCCATCATATTGGGCCCATGCATAACCTCCATTCCCATCCTTGTTGGCCATCTCTAAGTGAGATTGTAGAGAGGCAGCAAAATCTGTTTTCCGCTCACATCAGCAAATTGGGCCTAATAATCCATAAAGCAATCTAGAGACTTTTCTACTTCCTCTGATCTCCAGTTGTAGTGGACACCTGACCTGTCTCATGAGACCATATGTGTGAGTTTAGGAAGAGGCGCTGGTGTAACCCAGTCAAGTGATGACGTTTAAACCATCTATTTTGGGGTCTTTTTTTTTTTTTTAAAGATTTTATTTATTTGAGAGAGAGAGAGAGAGACAGAGATAGCGAGCAAGAGCACAAGCTAGGAGTACAGGGAGAGGATGTGGGACAGGAGCCCGACTTGGGACTCTATCTCAGGACCCCAGGATCATGACCAAGCCTAAGGCAAATGCTTAATGTACTGAGCCACCCAAGAGCCCCCTATTTTGGGGCATTACTGCTGTCTGGACAGGACTCTTGGGCCTGATTCCAAATGTACCATACTATTATGCAAAAAATTGCTGTAGCATGTCTACAGGCTAAGTAAACTCTTCCTTCTTTCTGGAGAAGTTGCAGATCAGAGGACAAAAAACACATTACGTCCCTGGGGTAAGACACTGTTAGAGTGAAGACAGTTGACGCTGTCATAGAACTGGCCACGGAAGCCACAGCTGGAATTTGAGATGCGGCAGAGAGGACAGGAGAAGGGACCCACAGGCCTCCAAAATGTACCTCATCTGCTTTGGTTCTATTATTCCAAATTGATTTAGAGTCTCTGGTTCTGTCACTGTCAGTTTGGGGAGAAAACACAATGATTAGACTTGGGAATGCTGAGCAAGAGACGTTGGAGGATATCGAGCCATTGAGAAAACATGTGATGCTGTTATATGTTCCCTGTGTTAAAATACTTCATTCCAAGATTTATTTCATTGTTTGTGGCTCCCTCCTTTTAAGGCTTTTCTTTCTGTGTATATGCTAAGAGTTTTCTCCTCTGTATTCCTGCAAGATGGTTTTGGAGTTCCAAAGTGTCCTCTTTTAATTCCTAACTCAATTTTTTTAAATTTGAAAACTCTGTTCCATTTACTCTGGATCATCATATCAGTATAAACCCAAAGACATTCAGTGGGTTCCTGACATCAGTCTCCAAGTCTCTAGTTCCTCCTTTTTAAGAAACTGATAATAACTCCAAACCAGTGTTTTTCATTGGCCTTGTTCTACCCAATGTAGGTTAGAATGTGTCTTGGAGTCTGGGCTTAGTTTCTGAGTCCTTGCTTGTTTGGATTAATGCATCATATTTTATTCCCACCCCTCTGCTTTGTCTTCTCCTGCAACCCCTTCCAAAGTATTGTCAGCACTCCCATGGGCATCCTTCTACATTCTTCTCCTCGCTCATATAGTCGTCTTTCATTTGTATGTACAGAGTGTCCTACAGGGTCCCATTTTTTTTTGCTTGTGGAATCTTGACTTTATTTACAATGCAGTGTGCTTAATCCTGGCTATATGTCATGATTGGTCCAAGCCAATAATGATAATCCTTTCTCCATATTTGCCAGCCTACCCTGCAGCTAGAGGTGGCCACATGACCCAGCTCTGGCCAAGGAGATATTAGCTAAGGGTGGGGCTTCCAGGAAAACTTTGGATGATTCATTCAGAAGAGTCTTTGCCCCTTGCCCTCTGCCTGCCTAGAATGCACATATGATGCCTGTAGGTGCCATAGGTGTCTTCTGGCCATGCAGTGAAAAAGATGGTGGGATAGAAATATAAGAAGGGTCCGGTCTTCCAGAGCCCTGTGGAACTGCTGAAACAAGCCAGAAACTGTCTATATTCACACTACATCTAATGGAAGAAAAACAAACTCCTTTGTTTAAACCACTGCTAATCTGGTTGATTGTTATCTGACATTCAAAAGCATTTATAACTGATACAAGTTCCATATGCAAACACACCCACATTTTTTGGTCTTCAATTTACAAAAGTGCAATCATAGATACTTCTCTTAGTTTATGGATTCTTGCTTTATATCCTTCATAATACATAGCAGAAATTTCTTCAACTCAATGGGTATAGTTCTAATTTACTATTTAAAAAATATCTTAAGGGCACCTGGGTGGCTCAGTGGGTTGAAGCCTCTGCTTTCGGCTCGGGTCGTGGTCTTGGGGTCCTGGGATTGAGCCCCTCATTGGGCTCTCTGCTCCACAGGGAGCCTGCTTCCTCTTCTCTCTCTCTCTGCCTGCCTCTCTGCCTACTTGTGATCTCTGTCAAATAAATAAATAAAATCTCAAAAAAAAATCTTATTAATTGTCATGGATAGGTAATACTGGTACATGGTTCAAAGTTCAATTTTAGTGTATGCACTGCCAAAGTGAGCACTGGTTCAAAATTCAAAATATGTGGTCACTTTCAAACACTAGAAACACTAGAAATTCCTCAAAAAGTTAAACAGAGAGTTACTATATGCTAGAAATTTCACTCCTAGGTATATACCCAAGGGTAATGAAAGCACATATCCGCACAAACAACCTGTATGTAAATATTCACAGCAGGATTATTTAGCCCCAGAGTGGAAAAAAAAAACCAACAACAACCTAAATGCCTTTCACTGATGAATGAACAAAATGTGGTACAGTCATACAATTGGAATATTACTCAGCAAAAATAAAATAAAAGTAATCCTGATACATGCTACAATGTAGATAAACTTTGAAACATTGATGCTAAATGAAAAGAAGCCAGTTTCAAAAAATATAATATTGCATGATCATGTTTATGTGAGGTGTGTAGAATAGATGAACCCACAGAGACAGAGAGTAGATTAGTGGTTACTTGGAGCTAGGTGTGGGGCAGTAGGGAATGGAGAATGAATGTTAATGGGTAGGTGGTTTCTCTCCAATTTTTTTCCAATTTAATTCCAATTTTCCAATTTATTTCCAATTTTTCAATTTATTTCTAATTTTTGCCGTTCCAAACAATGATGAAATAAATAATCTTGTCTGTACATCATTCCCCATATTTGTGGGTACATATTTGGGATAAAATCCTAGAGGTGGAATTCTTGGATTAAAGGATAGATGTTCTTTTTATTTTGATGGAATTGCCAAACTGATCTCCACAGTGTTGGTGGGAAGTTATCCTCCCACTAACAATAGGTGAATGTGTCTGTTTCCCAGAGCCCCAATAGCACCATGTGTTACATTTTTGATCTTGTCAATCTGGTAGTTGAAAAATTAAATTGCATTGTGGTTGTAATGCACATTTTTGTTATTGTGAGCACACTAAGCATCTTTTCCACATCGAATAACAACACATGCAATAAAGTTAATGTTACATTCATTCATGAAGTCATTTGAACTTTCTGTAAATTGTTCATATCCTTTACCAGCTTTTCTATGGGCTTTGGTCTCTTTCTTATTGTTTTCTTTAGGAGCTCTAGTAAGGGAATTAACTGTTTGGCTCATTTTTAGCAAGTATTTTCCCAAGTTTTTCATTGCTCCTTTGATATTATGGTTGGGGTTTTTTTTCTTTCTTTCTTTTTTTTTTTTTAAAGATTTTATTTATTTATTCGACAGAGAGAGATCACAAGTAGGCAGAGAGGCAGGCAGAGAGAGAGAGGAGGAAGCAGGCTCCCTGCTGAGCAGAGAGCCTGATGCGGGACTCGATCCCAGGACCCTGAGATCATGACCTGAGCCGAAGGCAGCGGCTTAACCCACTGAGCCACCCAGGTGCCCGGTTGGGGTTTTTTTTCTATGAAGAAAATTTTACGTTTGGATCTAGTCAAATTTATATATTTACAGATAGATATATAAATATAAATATATAAATAATAAAATTATTATTAAATTATATAAATATAAAATAAATATATAGATATACAAATATTTTATAAATTTATATATAAAGTATACACATTTATGTACTATATTCTTTTATAGCTTCTGGGTTTTGTGAAGTGGTAAAAATATTTATTTCTAGTGCATTTATGGTTTCATTTCTTTACATGTAAATATTTATAGAATTTATTTTGCTTTAAGGAATGAGTAGGGATCCAATTAAATTTTTTAGGTGCATTTTTAGTGATTCTTTTTTTTTTAAAATATTTTATTTATTTATTTGTCAGAGAGAGTGAGAGCGAGCACAGGCAGACAGAGTGGAAGGCAGAGTCAGAGGGAGAAGCAGGCTCCCTGTGGAGCAAGGAGCCTGATGCGGGACTCGATCCCAGGACGCTGGGACCATGACCTGAGCCGAAGGCAGCTGCCCAACCAACTGAGCCACCCAGGTGTCCCTATTTTTAGTGATTCTGACTCCATTGTCAAGTAGTCTACTTCCTTCTGCTAACTTGGTATGCCACCTTTGAGGTGTCAAATTCTTCTAGGTGTTGTCTGTTTTTTTAGAACTTGTGAGTCGTATAGCATTCCAGTAATAAGCCCCTCTTGATCATGACTTGTTATATTTGTAATTTGGTGTTCTAGTCTATTTGTTAAGATTTACTCAGGATTTTTGCGTGTGTGTGTGTGTAGTGTTTATTTGGTCTACAGATCAATAATATATCCAGTTCCTTAAAAGATTTCATTAGTTTTTCTTCTTTTTATATCTCTGGAACACTGTGAAGCCATTAAAATTATTCAGTCTTTGAAGGTTATTAGAGCTCCCTTGTAAAACCTTCTGAGCCTGATGCTTTTTGGAATTAGCACTTTATTTATTTATTTTTTAATTTTTAAAGATTTTATTTATTTATTTATTTGACAGACAGAGATCACAAGTAGGCAGAGAGGCAGGCAGAGAGAGAGGGAAGCAGACTCCCCACTGAGCAGAGAGCCTGATGCAGGGCTCGATCCCGGGACCCCGAGATCACGACCTGAGCCAAAGGCAGAGGCTTAACCCACTGAGCCACCCAGGCGCCCCTGGCTCAGTGGGTTGAGCCGCTGCCTTCGGCTCAGGTCATTATCTCGGCGTCCTGGGATCGAGTCCCGCATCGGGCTCTCTGCTCCGCGGAGAGCCTGCTTTCCTCTCTCTCTCTCTCTGCCTGCCTCTCAGTCTACTTGTGATTTCTCTCTGTCAAATAAATACTTAAAAAAAAAAAATTAAAAAAAGATTTATTTATCTATTTGAGAGAGAGGGAGAGAGAACACGAGTGGGAGGAGCAGAGGGAGAAAGAGAGCGCATCCCACGCAGACTGCACACAAAGCATGGAGCCCAAGGTGGGACTCGATCGTCTCTGAGATCACGACCTGAGCTGAAACCAAGAGTCTGAAGCTTAACCAACTGGGCCACCCAGGTGCCCCTGGAATTAGCACTTTTAACATTTTATTTCTTCTGTGGAAATTGATATTTTAAGCTTTCTTTCTTTACCAGGGTCAATTTTGATAAGCTGTATTTTTCAGAAAATTATCCATTTCATTTAGGTTTTCAATGTATTTTCAAAGAATTACACAATTAAGACACATGATATTTTAAAATAAGTTTTTTCAGTAGTCGATCTCCCATTGTCCTATTTCATTTGTACTTGTGCTTTCTTTCTTTTACAATGATTAGGTCCATTTTGTTGATTCTTTCACAGAAGTATTTTATTTGTTAATTCTACTATTTGGCTTTTAACTCAATTCCTTAGGCTTTTATTTTTATCATTTCCTTCTCTCTACTTTTATTAGGTTTGCTTTTTGTTTCTTCTTTAACTCTTAAGATAGATATTTAATTCACTTATTGTTATGCTTTTATTTTCATTCTTATATTTAATCTATGCATTTTCTTTGCTTTGCCTGTATCTCAAAGATTCTGATAATATAGGGTTTTCATATCTTTTTTAAAGAAACTGTTCAATTTTAATTTATATTTCTCCATTGACTAAGGAATCAATAACATTTTATTTCCAGATGGAAATGAACTTGTGCCTTTTGATTTTATTTTTCCATTTTATTACATTGTGATAAGACAATGTTGTTGGTTTACATTATTTTTATTTGAAAGAATTTATTGAAGTTTGTTCAATTTTTATGAATGTTCCACATGTATTTGAAAAGAAGATGTATTCTCTTTCATAAGGGTGAAGGGTTCAATATGTATTCATAATATCTATCTTGGGATTATGTTGTTTAGGTTATATATACGTATGTGTGTGTATATTTACATAATTTCTTTTCTTTTCCAATTTGCCCCTGTGTTGAACTGAGAGTATATCTGTGGTCTTTTCTAATTAATTTTCATGTATTTCTCTCCTTATCTCCTGTATTTATGCTTTAGAAAGGTTGCTGCTGTGTTATTTGATGCACTTGTGGATACATTTATATCTTCACTGTGAAGTATGGCCTTCAGTATTATAAAAGTGTCCTTTTGTCTCATTAAGCTCTTTTCCCTCCTCCACAAATTTCATCTTGTCAGATGTCAAGTTCATAATCCCTGCTTTCTTTAGATGCATTTGTCTGGTAAAGTTTTACCCATCCTTTTAATTTTATTGCACTTTGTTTTGGAAGTATCTCTTACAGTGGGGAGTTGGACTTTGCCTCACAAGACAATCTGAAAGCAGTTTTCTTTTCCTAAGTTTGTTAAAGCCATTCATGTTTATTGTTACAACTTAAACACTTGGTCTTAATCCTGTGTGATTATTTAATGTTGTATTTACTCTGCATTTTTACCATGTGCTTTCCATTCTCTGGTCTGTTTTCTTTGCTTTTTAATAAAAAACATGGTGATTAAAACGATTTGTGCTTTTGTTTTAGTAGCTATCTTTCCAATAATATATTTATATAATGCCCATGTTCTCTTTATTTAGGCTTCTACTATTTGGTTTGTCTGTATGAAATGGTGTCTTTGGTCCTTACCTATAATCTATCTGAAATCAATTAATTTATTCTACTTTCCCATTTTCCCCCTTTTCCTATCATTAAGAAATTATGTTATCAGAGCACATAACACCTACATACTATTCTTCCACCTTTTCTCCATCTCTGGCTGTTCTAAGATCTGTAGTTAAATATAATCAGTGCTTACCACAGTCCTTCTAACAGTTTTTTCATTCAGTTCTTAATTGGATGAAGGTGGTCTTTGAGTAGATTCCTCATGAAGAGCTCCCCAAATTCTTGCTTGTCTTAATTTCTTCCTCTATAAACAAGCACATGAAAAGATGATCAACATCATTAGGGAAACACAAATCAAAACCATAATGAGATACCGCTTCACACTCACAACAATGGCTATTAAAATGGAACAAGGAAAACAACACATGTTGCTGGGAAGTGAGGAAATTGGAACCATTGCACATCGCTAGTACGAATGTAAGATCATTCGGTTCTTATAGAAAACAATTTGGTAGATCCTCAAGAAGTTAAACATAGAATTATCCAATGACCCACTTCTAGATATACATCCAAAAGAGTTGAAACAGGTATTCAGACAAATCCTTGTATCAAAAGATTCAGAGCAGCACTACTCAAAGTAGTCTGAAGGTAGAAAACAACCCAAACGTCCATCAGTGGGTGAGTGGATAAACAAATTTGGTTATCCATTCAATGGAGTATTATTCAGCCATAAATGGGAACGAAGTACTGGATGCTACAGTGTGGATGAATCTGGGGAAACAGTATGCTATATGAAAGAAGGCAGACACAGGTCACATACTGTATGATTCCATTGATATTACATATACCAAATAGGCAAATCCTTTGGAACAGAAAGAAGATGGGTGGTTGCCAAGGGCTGGAGAGAGGAGTGACAGGGTGTAAATGCTGTATGTATACTGGGTTTTCTTTTGGAGTGATGAAGTGTTTTAGAACTAGATAGAGCAGTACTGTGAATGTACTAAATGCCACTCAATTGTTCCCTTTAAAATAGTTTCACATTATGTGAATTTTACCATAGTAAAAATTGATTTTCAATAGCCTTCATATTTGAAAGAATGTCTGAGTTGGATAAAAAAAATTCCTTGGTTGACACTTTGAGTTCTTGGTGAAACTATTTGACCACTACTGAGTTTCCTATGAATTGCAGTATTGTAAGTTTGTCCTATTTCACTGTTTTCTCTTCAGGATCTCTAACTATACATATATTCGTCTATTATATTTATAATTTTCTCACAGGTTCTTTTTGCCTCTTTCATTTCATATTCTTGGGTCCTTTCATTTCTACCCATTATGTTCTATTGTTGGTTTTCACTCATATTTATTTTTTTCTTAAGTACCTTATAATTTAGCCATCTCAAGGTTAATTTTTCTTTTCTTTCCTAATGTCAGTTCCCATTAGTTCCAGTTTGTCAGTTTCTATTTTGAGTTTTTAAATTCTTGATCCATGTTTTCTCTCCCCATCTGTAAATGCTTGTTTAATTACAAGTAGTTTATGTTGGAATCAAATATTATATTTTCTTTTGCATCAGGGCTGGTTTTCTTGATTCCTTCTGGGGTTTTTCATCTGAAGTTTTTCTTCAACTTTAAAAAGATGGAAGTATAATGTAAGTTCAGAAATGTAGGCAGCTGATAACCTCATATCTCACGTTCCCCCTTCACTTGCCTTAATCCACCATTGTTAAGCGTCTATCACATGCCAGGAGTTACTGCATCACTTTCCATAAATAATGTCATCCTTCTTGCCATCTGATTAGTGAGTGACCAAGTTTCAGAGTCCTATCCAAATGTTCTTCTTTCTAGGATCACTCCTAATACATACTCTCATCCCAGGATCCTCAAGAGCAGGGTCTGAAGCAAGGACTTGCACGTGGGAACTGTATTTGGGAAATGATCCCCGAAGGAGGAGGATAGACTAGGAGATAGAAAATGGAAAAGCCAGTGCAAAGTTGTATTATCAAGCTGATCACCTCTATGAGTGATGGGGCTTGATCCTGCTGAAATCCTACAGAATGCACCTCTGGACTGTTCACTGGAGGGATGGATGGGGGACTATTTATGCATTAATTCCTGTCTCCCATTGGTCGAGTCCCCTGGGGTGTTGACTTCCTTGTTTGTAAATAAAAGCTGAAGAAGGAGGATGTAAGGTAGGGCCCAAGAAGGGGTTCACACTATTTCCTAAAGGTTTCCATTATTTCATTTAAGTCAGTTCTCAGTCTTAGTGTTGTCTTATGTCTCTGACTGCTTTCAAGACTTTTTTTTTCTTTTATTTTCAGCAGATTTTCTAGAATGTGGCTTAAGTGGTTTTCTTTGTGCTTACCCAGCCTGGGCATACAGAATGAGATTGTTCTTATAATTGTGCCCTATATGTATTCTGAAAAAGTCTTAATCATCATCCTTTGGAATATTGATTCTAATGCCTTTCTTCTTCTCCTGGGTCTTCAGTTATGAAGTGTAATTGTGTAGTATAACTTTCCACACAATCCCCTGTCTTTTAATACTTTTTTGTTACTTTTTTGTTACTTTTCATGCCTCAGAATGGATACATTTTATAAAAGGTTTATTTTTTGGGGGGGGGGAGAGCAAGGGAGAGCACACAGGAATTTAGAGGGGAGGGACAAAGGCAGAGGAAGAGAGAGATCTCAAGCTGACTTCATACTGAATGGGGAGCCCAATGTGGGACTTGATCTGACAACCTAGAGATGAAATCAAGAGTCAGACAGTCAACTGAGCCACTCAGGTGCCCCAGAATGGGTATTTTTTTTTTTAATTTTTTTTTTTTTTTTACAGTCTAGTAAGCCACTTTTCAATTATGTCTGATTTGCTGTTAGATCCACCTGGTGAATTCTTGATTTCATTTATTGTAATTATAGTCAACATTCATTTATAATATTTACAGTTGTTATCTTTCAATTAATGTCCAATTCTATGTCAAATTTGTCAAGACTGTCTCTAACTCTATTAACATTTTAAAAAAGATTTTATCTATTTGAGAGGGAGTGAGCACAAGTTGGGGGAGGGACAGAGTGAGAGGGAGAATCAGAGTCACCATTGAGCAAAGAGCCCCATGTGAGGCTTGATTTCAGGACTCTGGGATCAGGACCTGAGCCAAAGGCAGACACTTAACACACAGAGCCACCCAGATGCCCCTAACTCTATGAACATGTTAAACATTGTTAAGAGGTTCAAAGATGATGACTTCATTTTCTGAATTACTTGTAGGAGTTTCACTTGTCTGTTGTCTAAGTCTTCAGTCACATGGTCTTGTCTTCTCATGTACCTAGTTATTTTTTAATGTGTATCAAACATTGTGCATAAAAAATGCAGGGAAAATTTGAGCCTGAAGGATTTACTGGGGGCTTTAAAATCTCATCTTTGGTTGACTCTAAATTTCTAAATTTTGTTTTTCAAATCCCAATGAGTCTGTTGAAAACTCTGTCCTGCTTTACACCCATGCTTTTAAATTGGCAGATGCCTCTAGAAGCAAATCAGCTTTAACCTCTGGGCTTCCTTTTGTTCCCAGATCTTGCTCCTGTGATTCCTTATAGACCAGGTCACTGGTGGCATTTTGAGTTTTCAAATGCTTCATATATAATGTGTGTGTGTATCAAGTCAGATTTTCTAGTTATTCTCAACAGGTATGCTGGTCCAAACTATCCAACTCATCATTACTAGGGTAGAACTCTATCCTGCCAAAAAGTTTCCTTATTTTCTTATGTAATATGGATACGGGATAGTTAGAGTAAAACTTACTTGTTTTCAATTCTCCTAGACAGGCCAGGAATAATCATATAGGTGGGGAAGAGGTTTGGGTAGCTTACAGGTTTTCTCAGCTCAAGAGTATGCTCTTCTGTTGCTGCAGTGAAGTTTCTTTAACAAATGGCCTCCTTTTAATGAGAATGATACCACCGAATGATACTATCTTGTTCCACTGGGGCCCATAGTGTCAGCTGGTTCTTTCTTTCACTGCCACATCTCCCAAGGATACCTCCCCCTTTCAAAGTGTGTCATTCTCTTCCAGGTGTCTTCCCAAGGCTACTAATTCTGGTTCTATTCACTTTCCGAGCCCATTTCACTTCTCGAGTAGCCAATAACTCTGACCCACTAGACCTCAGAACTGTTCTCAGCATTTCCCTACTGAACATGGCCTTTGTCCTACTAAGGGAACTTGAGTTCATGTTATCTGCGTTCTAGTGCCACTAGAATCCTGTCACACTCTCTTATGTCTAACCCTTACCTTACTCCCCCTCTGGATGTGGGCTTCTGGGCTGATGTTTAGTTCCCCCATTTAGTGTAAAATGAAGTTTGTAGAATTTTCTTCTCCTAGTTATATAGTAGGAGTGGATAATTTCTTGTTCTGTTAGAACCCAGAACAGTAACACATATTTTTAACTTTTGGATAGTGTTATTTTTTTAGTTATCTTTTTGTTATTTTCTAATTGTATTGCATTTTGCTTAGTGAAACAGTTTAAAGGATTTCAATTCTTTGGAAATTGAGACTTCCTTTGTGGTTGAATACATGGTTGTGTTTTTTTTTTTTTTTTTTTAATGTTCCACGTGTGTTCTATATTTGCTTGAGTTTAGTAAATATATTAAGCACATCTTCTAGACTTAATTTTTTTTTTTAATCACAATTACAATCTAGTAAAACTGATGTGGCCATAATATTTTGTCCATAGTTCTATCAACTTGTTGCGTCACGTACTTCAAGGCTATACTGTTAAGTGTACATATGCTCAAGTTCATTAGATCTTTGACCTGTTGTTCCTTTTACTGGTATAAATTGTCCTTCTTTGTCCTTTGTTTTCCACCTTGCATTCTATTTTGCCTGTTACCTTGCTTCAATGTCAACAGAAGATATCTATCTCATTTTATAGGTTGTCTTGGCTCTCTCGGCTCCCTCATCTTGGGCTATGTGTAGTCTGTTTTCTTCTTCAAATTATCCAATTTCTCCTACTGTTAATGATAGCACGTATAATTCGGACAAAACACATTAATGCCAAATGAAGTTTGCTTTTAATGACACATTTCCTTAAAAAAACAAGTCCTTATGCTTCAGTTCCTTACCAGTGATTCCTGAGAGCTTTCTGAGTTCCAGTCTCTGTTGCTTCACTACAAAAAGCAAAGACACAAAAATTAGCTTGCTGTTCACTCAGTTTCATAATGGCTGACTAAAAGTGCTCCTGTCATGTTAAATTAAGAAAAGTCTTCACACAAAGGCACATTTTGGGAATGTCACTGGAGCTCTCACCAATGCTGGTATCTAAAGAAGTGGTTGTAGCCCAAGATAAGAGAAAGGAAAAACATGTGCCTTGATTGACATAAAAATTAGTAGGGGGACAAACAGATGGGAGAATATAGGTATAAACAGAACAGATGACAGAAAGAGGAAGATCAAGATGGCGAATTTGACTTACAAAGAAAACCAGTGGTGTTCACTCAAGAGGGGTGATGCTGTTACAGGGATGAGAGAGGTCAATCTCGACAGAGAGTGAGAAGGGGCAAAAGGCAGAAGAGAAGCCTTCGGGTGTCCACCACAGAAAAGAGGCCACAATCTGAGAGAACCAGATTTTTACTTCAGAAAAACTGAAGGAGAAACATGGTTTAAAGATATAAGTCTGTTAGGTGGAAAATGAGAGGGTAAGAACAGAAGGTGTAACAATACCAGGAACATGGGCTCACTTTTCCAGGAGGTTAGACTGTCAGGTTCAGTCCAGTGGTGGCTCTTCGAAATGGAACAACAACAACAAAAAGTCTATCTTGCAAGATAAAAGAGATTAGGATGAGAGATATTTCTAATTCTGTATTTTTAATTTTTAAAACACTTGTTTCTATATCTTTGATATTTTTTAGCTTTCTGGTTGACCTAGAGGTTGTTTTTGTTCTGAACAAAGGGGACGTAAAGCTGTTTGCTTCCATTCATGGATCTAATTAGGCATGTTGTCCAATCTATAATAAATCATGGGCTTAGATTTTCTTTGTCAAGGTAGTCAGAGGCCTTCAGGCATGAGTGACTTATTGAAATGTACTCTCATAGTTGGGGATAAATTATCATCCTGATATTGTCAATCACTAGATAATGTGATATCCCTAGAGCTCTCCCTTGGTTGTTCTGTACTACACAAAGATGGCATTTTATTTTCATATTTGGTCACACGCATGATTCACATTTTGCCATCTAGTGAATAAGGAAATCATTCCAAATTCAGCAATGGTGGCAGCTTGACTAAAAAAAGTTATTTTCCATATCCACAAAAATGTTAATCAGATTCTTGTTAGAACATGTGTAAGAAGTGGTTTTCATTGTCACAGCTCTTGATGTCAGATTACTTAAATAATTTATGTTTTGTTGTGGGAACATGGGTGCACGCAGAACCCCCCCCCAGTCACATGACCACCTCTGAACCCACACTTCTTCATAACACATTAAAAAGTATTTGTGTTTTGTGGTAACAAATGAACGGCAGGAACAGCAGAATTTCAATGTGGCTGTTCTTTATTTGATTAAATATATTCTCTATTTATTCTTAAAAAAACTAATTTAACTTAAATGGCAATAAACCATGATAATTTAGAAAACATGTTGAAATCGAGAGTGAAGAGAAATGTTCTCTATGTAAACCGCACTGTAAACCATAAAACTTATTTTTGTCAACTGCTTCTCGTGACAGTGGCTGGGAATTTGACATTTCTACTACAGTAGGCAAAAAACCATGTAAAATACACTCTCCCACACACCACATCACATCTCTATTTATATTTCCAAACTAAAAGCATTACAGACCCCAAAAGTGCTGAGTGTACTGTGTACATTTACACCAAGAGCTGTAAGTCCATAAAAATCTTGCCTTCAACTGGGGGTATTAGTGTGCTAAGGCCACCGTGGGTGCCCCCTCTCCTGCTTGCCATGCTTAATGGTTCAGGCTTGGTGCACTGAGAGAAAACCATTGCTCTGTAATCCAAAAAGGTGGTGAGCTTTTTTCAATGAACTCGGGTCAACACAAGACAGCAAAAAAAACTCTTCTCGAACAGATTATGAAACCCACTTGAAGCATCCATACGATGGCTTTCAATACCATTTACCCCACTTCAAAAAATATGGCAGCAGCTATCCGATTACTTAAGAAGATGAGCTTTGTAAGAATTTACATAGTTGGAAGGTGCATTATTTTAAAACGAGAAAAGAAATCTTTAATAATCTCTACGGCAAACATGAATGTGACAGAAACATGGCTAGTTCTCTAATCATATCTGAGGTATACATTCCACCCAGCTGACGAGGTCTCAGAAGTTCCCTAATAAAAACTCCCCCTCTCTACTTAAAGATCATAAGAAGTCAGTGCAATCCGGTTCTTTTCCCTGCAGAAAGAGTATTTAGTTTGGGATGTAACGTTTTAAAACAATAATACAAACCTCCTGGGAGAATACCACAATAAATGTCTCAAAAACCACTCAGTTAACCCCAGGGTATAATTCGGCTGTTTTAAATTACTGCAGGGAATATTATGGTCCTTAATGACACCGTAACTGCATGAAGCCAAAGAAAGCTAGAAAGCAAGGCCAAAAAGATGAGCTCAGAGCCAGCTGAAGTGACAACAAACATGTGGCTGTTTACTAGGATTGGAGAGGTTTAGTCTGCAGATGTTTGTGGTCTCTAGAAGGTTCCAGAGGAATGAGTTATTATGAAGATTTGCAGAGTTTGATGAGAGCAAGATTCTTCTTGGAGATGGCGGGCCCCAGACAGGGAGGCCCAATGGTAGAGACAGAATTTATAGATTTCTGTGGTCAGATCGTACTCTACTGGTCCCACAATGTACATCAACAAATTAATATTGTACGGATGTCATTTCAAAGCCTCCTAAAGACGAGAGTCATTATTGAAGCCATTAGAGCACAGATGGTTCAAACTATATGCAGATATTCATACTTGCATTTTTGCATTATAGCTGCTTTTTTTTTTTCTGTTGAACTGTAATGAATTGTCTCATAATCTATTCCATCTTCTTGCCATTAGCAGGCTTTGAATGTTCACAAATAGGAGCAAAGAACTCATTTTCCAGAGCTTTAATCACACAAAGAGGGAATGCCTAATTCTCTAAATGAAATGGTCTGTGATCACTGAAGCAGAGATTTAATATATCACGGCAAATTAGGTAGATTTTAATAAATTACTTATCTCCCTGAATACTTTACATATGCTTAAGAAGGAACATAGCCTGTTTGCAAACAGTGAAAACCCACAGCCTATAAAAATCCTTTGAAGAAAATGACAAATAAAAAAGTAAATTAAAAAATGAAATGCATTATATCCTAGACCTCCAGAGACAATTCCTTTGCAGCATTGATTCACAGCTCCATTAAAAATATCAATTAAATCCTTCAGTGAGATTGGGTAAAAGCTAGAAAATTAACTTTCTGAGCTGCTTTTCGAGGATCTGGTTATCCAGATACACCCCACCATTGTACAAGCTTGATGTAAATTTTAAAAACGATAAAAAAAGATATTCCTTTCAGGTCTAACTAAGCATATCAGAATTTGAGTCATACTTTTAATAATTTCTTTCTGTATCATAAGCTAAGTTTTCAAAACATGAATTTCATGTATATACATACATGTACCTGTCTATCCCCCCTCTTTATACACACACATCCCTGGATCCCATATCACCATTACAGATCCATAAAAATCATACAAATGGGAAGAAGTGTGATTTTTAGGAAAGAAAACCAAGAACTTGCAGTAATTTAATAAGTTGGTGCCAAGTTTCATTCTTTATATTTAATTGATAGAAACTGCATGCATCAAAGAAAATGCATACTGAGCTTTAATGTGCATAAAATGGATATTAGCATTTTAAAGAGGAAGATTAACACATTAATCCAAGTAATTTTCATATATTGCTTCTAATAAAATCTTCACAGTATAAAACTCTTAATGAGGCTAATCACAGGCATTCCATTTAGTGGGACGATTAGGGATAACATAAAAGTATTTCTTTTCATAGGTTTTCTAAGATTTATCCTTTTTGCTTATTAAAAATAAAAATGGGACTAGCATGTCGGTTCTTCATACGAAAGTGTTGAAAATGCAAATGGGCTTTCTCATGCTATCATGTAGGTATAAATTATTGAGGAGGTACTGCCCATGGTGGAGAACTGAAGTCCTGAGGGGTGGCAGTCGTGGGAAGGAGGGAATAGAAAAATAAACAGATGGAAAAGGATACAAAACTTGACCACCACAAACCCAGGGCTCCCCCTCCCTGCGTCCCATGAATTCTAGATTATATACACCGGAGTAATTACAGAAACCTCCTTTCAGAGCTTTCACGTGAGCGTTTACTCAGGAGCAGGACGTGCCTCTGGAACGGCTTCTTTCAGCCTCCAAGTCGTCTCTGTGTTGCTCGTAGACGGATCGGAGGGCATGGAGTGCTTTGATGGTTACCCTGAGCTTGCCGATAGGTCCACCACCTCCCCGTGCATCGAAGACTAGGGAGAAAAATGGCCAAAAAGTGTTACTGTCAT
Source organism: Mustela lutreola (assembly GCF_030435805.1). NCBI lineage: Eukaryota > Metazoa > Chordata > Mammalia > Carnivora > Mustelidae > Mustela > Mustela lutreola. The sequence continues at coordinate 29,660,428 of NC_081305.1, read as the reverse complement.
TCAACAGATTTTTCTTTAGATAGACTACCTGAAATGGGAATTGCAAACACGAAGATGGCTCTTTAAAAGTCCAAAGTTCACTGGCACCTCAGAAATCTGTAAATTAGGGGCACCTGGGTGGCTCAGTGGGTTAAAGCCTCTGCCTGCAGCTCAGGTCATGGTCTCAGGGTCCTGGGATGGAGCCCCGCATTGGGCTCTCTGCTCAGTGGGAGCCTGCTTCCCTCCACTCACTTCCTGTCTCTCTGCCTACTTGTGATCTCTGTCAAATAAATAAATAAAATCTTAAAAATAAAAATCTGTAAATTAAAGCCTGTCCTACATGTAGGAAGATACACATTTCAGGTCTATCACGTGTGCGAATACTTACTGCCTGTGGATTTAAGACTCCTGCTTGCTCCTAAAGCTGATCTCGTGGCAAGGCTGTAGGATGACGAGTCCCACACAGGCTTAGAATTTCTCAGTTAGAAGAAATAAAGTCTAGAAGGGATAAGATACGACAACTCCCCAATTTTTTTTTTTTAAGGAAATCTTGAAACTTAACTGGGTATACAATGACTTGGGTGGAGACCTGAGCAGGCAGGGAGGTCATTGGGCACCAGGGGTTCCCCAGCTTGATCCCGAGTTTCCTTACACCTCTTCTTCACTGCTCTGTCTGGCACCGAACACAGCATTAAAATCCTGACCTGACACCCGAGTGTTTAATTTTTTTGACTCTCCTTCAAAACACGGCCACAGGAGCTGTCTGGGACAGATTAGTGTGGCCACACGTGGATTCTCAGAATGGGAAGATGGGCTGCTAACCAGAACGAACAGGAGAAAAGCTGAAGAACATAAAGCCTAGATCACTTTCATTGCTTTTCTCAGGCTTTCTTGGTTCTGGTTGTCTTTCGGAGGGTTTAGGTTAATATTTTAATCCTCTCATCTTTTTCTGTGCCCAAGTTGTGACAAACTGTCATGTAGCTAGATATGGGTAGTTTAGAAAGATTTCCCAGGATAGGTTTCCAGTTTGGTTAATCATCTGGCTTGATGCTGACCTGTGAGTAGGTGGCACATATACAGGACAGAGAGCTTGACACGGGAACCGCAGCTGAACTGTGGGGGAACAGCGTCTGGCACTTAAGAGGTGCTCACATGCTCACATAAGTGTTCACTGGATGCATGAACAGTTGAGGAAATCAGCCGTGTACAGTCTACGGGAGATGCTCTGCTCACTTGGCAAATGTGACTAGGACTCAGCCTCATTTGTCCATTTACTGTGTACAGCCCTGGCTATCCTCATTAAGACTGTTTTTTTTTTTTTTTTAAAGATTTTATTTATTTACTTAACAGACAGAGATCACAAGTAGGCAGAGAGGCAGGCAGAGAGAGAGGAGGAAGCAGGCTCCCCACTAGCAGAGAGCCTGATGTGGGGCTCGATCCCAGGACCCTGGGATCATGACCTGAGCCGAAGGCAGAGGATTTAACCCACTGAGCCACCCAGGTGCTCCCTCATTATGACTGTTAAACGGCTGATTCATAAAGCACAATCCCTTGAGCATGTTCCAAGTATGTTTGATGAGAATCTGGAGGGTAGAAACTAAGCCGTGATGGGACTCATGCCTTTGAGGCAACAACCCAGGAGAGTACATTTTGTCGGGAATCCTTTTCTCCTCTCTGCATCCTGCTAGGAAGTAAGTGACCATTAAGACTCGGAGTCATTTGCAGTGGCTGTATCACTGGATTGTAGCACTGAATTAAAGAGAAGCCTTACAAAAGACACCATAATGATGACTCAGAATAACATACCTTGGCTGAAATAAGGCTTGACAGCATGAAGCTTCCATAAACAGCATTAAAAAAAAAAAATCCAATGGCCACATTTTTGTCACACACTCATCCTCAATACTAACAAAATGAACAATTCCTTGTGAAGTGCAATTAATTATTTTAAAATTTCTGTTGATTGAAAGGAAGACAGAGGGAGAGGGCAAGGGAGGGAGGGAGTGAAAAGCTTCCGGCTTTAAAAAAAAAAAAAAAAGCTGGAGTTACAAAGGAGTCAACCAATGTGGGACTCAACGTCCCTGTAGCCAGCAAAAAAGAAGGTTTTAATAAAGAATTTGGATTTCAGCATTTGTTGTACAAATTGAGCAATACTTTCACTCATACCATCGATATTTTGCTCGATGATGTCTCTCCCTTCCTGAAACATGTCAGCGAGGTCAATGTTAGCAATGCCAATGTCCTCGCACTCCAGATCCTGTTCATCCTCTGGAGGGTCACTGACCACGGTGAAGCGGACACTGAGAAGGGAAGAAAAAAAAAAACAGAAAATCCCCACAAAGTGAGGAAAAAATCATCATGAAACACAACTCCCAAATGGGGTTTTATCACTAAGTATGAAATCTCGAAGTTTCCAATTATTCCAATAAAAAGCAAATTACATGAGGTTAGATAAGTTATTGCATGAACTACTAGAATTATTATAGCACACCGAGCCTTCAAATGAACATAAATCCACTTTTCTGAGTGCCGATTAACATTTAACTCTAGAATCTGAGAAAATTACTAGGCAAAGAGAAGAACCAGATGTTCTAATACACACTATCTGATTGTATTGTGACACATTGACTTTTAAGGCTAAAAGGATCAAGTGAATAAAGACTGTGGAGATCAGGGCACCATTTTCAAAAGAAATGCAACATTTTCTACTTCAGAGTGTAGAAATGTACAACTTCAGAGTGGCTACCAAGCAATTTATTAACTCTCTGCATTCTCTGGAATGCAGGGACCATGCTCCCCAGTAACATTCTGAGTCACATTAGATAAATACTGTCGCTCTGCCCAACAGCTACATGGAATGTTTGTACTACTTCAGCAATCTTTTAACTTACAATCCTAGCATCCAAATTTTATTTTACTTTTAGACATAATTGTAGGGTTCCAATGGAACTGATCTGAATTAGTGGCTTGTGCTGAGGCCAAACACACTTGGATTGACCAAATGACAGGAATTTACAGTTAAGTACTCTTTTGATATGTCTTGGCAAGGGAGCTTAAACCATGGATACTTGTAAACTACCATTTTAACCATTTTCAAAATGTAGCTATCCCAAATCAGAAACCAAACAAGAAACTTGTTTCTTAGATCACATTTTGAGATGAAAATCTAAGTCTCGGAGAAATCATGCCTTGAGAAATACGTGCAAATAAAATCCTTTCCAAATACTTACAGGTAAACATGAAGGTATTTTTAACTAATTTGCTGAAAGTAAGCATTTGACATTTCATTCCTTTACTGAGACCCTGTTTTCAGCCAGCAATAAACTTTGATTAGAAAATAGAAATCCCAGGATGCCTGGGTGGCTCAGCTGGTTAATTAAGTGTCTGCTTTTGGCTCAGGTCATGATCCCAGAGTTCTGGGACCAAGCCCCGCATCGGGCTCCCTGCTCAGCGGAGAGCCTGCTTCTCTTTCTGTCTGCCACTCCCCCTGCTTGTGCTCTCTCTCTCTCTGATGAAAAAATGAAATAAAATCATAAAAAAAAAAAAAAAAACCAACCAGAAAGTAGAAATCCCTTCCCCTGAAACCACAGGCAACACTTACTCACACAATAATCGTGAAGAATACAGATCCTGATTTGTAAGTGGATGACTATATTACATGATGCATTAAGCAAAGGGATTAAGATGGAATGGTTAAAGGGAATCCATTGTGAGTTCAAATTTAGCTATCCCACTACTAGCTGTATAATGTTAGACACATTACTAAGCTTCTCTGTTCTTTTTTTTTTTTTTTAAGATTTTATTTATTTATTTGAGAGAGAACGTGAGAATGGGAAAGAGAGAGCATGAGAGGGGAGAGGCCAGAGGAAGAAGCAGGCTCCCTGCCGAGCAGGGAGCCCAATGTGGGACTCGATTTCAGGACTCTGGGATCATGACCTGAGCCGAAGGCAGTTGCTTAACTGACTGAGCCACCCAGGCTCAGCCCCTAAACCTCTCTGCTCTTATCTGTAGAACACGAAGGGCTCTTTTGGGGATCAAATGAGATGATACATATAAACAGTGCCTGGGACATGGAAACATCGAGGAAATGTTTGCTCTTTTATTACTATGATTTTTAATCTAGGTAGAGCTGCTTAAGCGTCTACATTTCTAACAGAAAAGAAAAAGAAGACATGGGGAAGACTTGTTTCAACTGGAAACTGTGATTGCCAAATTATACAATGACTGTATCAGTCAGTTAAACAAGAAGAATGGCGATGAAAGTAATTGTCCTAAAATGAATATGCTTGGAAGAGTAGGAATTACAAGTGATATCTGATGCACATTTTACATCCACAAGACTTACAGAAAAGATAGAGGCTAGGCAGATTGTACTAATATTGTTAAGTGTTCTCCTCCTATAACGTGTCACATTTAAGGATCACATCTCTATCACTTTACAAACGCATTCCATTACCTCCACTGAATATATGAGAATTCTGAGACAAAAAGCGGGGGGTGGGGGAGCCCTTCTAAATGCCAAGGAAAGGGTTAGAAACCAATATTCGGTACTCCTAGCTTCAAATTCTATGGAGAGCAAAATGAGATGTCAAATATGAAATTAAGAAATTATGAAGTTAAGCAAAAAAGGGAAGAATGTATGCTCAAATAATCTGAAAGCTACAATTTGGCTTCGGCTCAACAGCACATAAGATGTTGTGTTTCACCTGTACGCCTGCCAAACAAAGAGGCGGATATCTTGCTTGTTCTGTGTCCTGAAGAGGCTTCCAGGCTACTTGGAGGATCGGGGCAGACAGCCGGTGTAGATGTCATATACCCGCAGGGAGGTGGGACTGGAAGGACCTCAGGAGATGCTCTTGCCTCCCCTTCTCCCTCCTGCAGAACTCTCTCCTTGCTGACCTCCCTTGCCGGATCCTAGACAGAGACCTCTGTGTCTTCCTGCAGGCCCTTGGTTCCCTCTGCCAGCGAAGATCTTCTTTGTGCAGTTCATGGTTGGGCTGGGTCCTCTCGTCCCCTCACAATCCAGCTTACTGTCCTCTCCTTAGACTCGCTGTCACTGTTACTTTCTATGTGAGCAACTTGTTTAATCTTTCTCTTAGCACTTACTGTAAAATGTAATTGGTTTATTTGTTTACTTGTTGCTGTCTGTCATCCTCAGCGGGCTGGAAACGCCTGGAAGTGCAGGGACACCGCCTTGTCAAGCATTTCGCTCCCGATACTTACGTAGGGGATCATAAAGATTGTTGAACCTCTGCACGAATGCTTCTTGTTGAAGCCTGGCTCATTTGAAGTAGGTCTGCTGGAGGAGGCAGGCCCTGGGCTGGGCATCAAGATCCAGACCTCAAATGTCACCTGCTGCTATTTAGGAAGTCAGAAAGCACGAAAACTCCCTATATTGTTTAACATTTTTGATTCTCTGAAATAATTTCTTTTCATATAAAACAGGATAGAAAACAACCCTAAGGGTTACCTCTGAGTTTTACCTACTGGAATGCTGATGGTTATGGTGGATCTGCTCAACAGGACAGGTTAAAGAAAGGAAACCAAAAAAGAACCTTAAGTCAGTGTCAACATGATGACTTCAAATAATTTTTAAGTCCTGCTTCAAGGAGTTATGTCCCTTTGAAGGTGACACTTGTATACTCACAAACATAGGCAGGGCCAGGCGCAAAGGTACTGTAGGTAATTCGTTATACGTTGTACATAAATGTATGCACGTCAGGAAAGCTGGCCAACTTCTCTAACTGTGCCTTGTAAGCTGTCTCCAGTATTCAAGAGGGCTGCTGCCTGAGAACATGAGTTCTTATAAACTAGCAGGTAATTTAAACCATGTGAAGTAGCAGGACCTGTAAGTTTTTGCAAAAGGTGAGAACACCCATGGGAGTAACGACTGTCTTTTGGCTGTGGGAACATGTAAATAAACACCCCCTTTCTCCTGAAGAAAATGATACTGTCAGGGAGAAAAGCAGGCGTGCCCATTCTGTCCTGTGATGGCCCCCTTCCTGCCACAGTGGGCAGTGGCAGGCACCGCAGCGCTCTGGGCATGTACTCAGCCCCCATCCCTTGTCATCACTCTGTGCCTCTGCTGCCTCTTTTGTTTTTTCTCAAAATGACATGAACATTTGTGTCTCTGGGGGTCATTTAGAGATTTTTAGAGAAACAAGGATAGGTTAGTGGAAGTCATTACATTTACTGTGGACTTTTAAAGAAATTTTAAAACAATTTTGCTACAAGGAAGTAGGTCTACTGAGGAAAGGCAGGTCTATGTTTAAAGCAGAATCTGTCTTTTAAAAATACCCACTTCTGAGGAAACAAAATTGCTCTTCCCTGATGAGGAGTGCTACTTACAATATGTTCTAACCTTCCAGAAACAAAGTGAACACACAGGTAGACAATCAGACTGAGAAGACTGGGAAGTCCAGCCCAGCGCTTGCCCATGGAAACAGAGCTCAGTCCTGGACAGTAAGGACCCAGCCTGTTGGCCGCAGAGAGGCAGATGACATGGTCAGTGCAGTGTAAGTACTGGTGACCTGGGACAGCCCTGGAACTCTGATGGCAATGAGGAGGCCTGGAAAGAAGCTCAAACGATACAAAGTAAATAAGTAAAACCTGAATGATTACCTACCATGCTGGGCAAGACAGAACTTCAGCCTCATTAACAAGGTTTTTAGCATACTTTCTTCAGAACTGAGATCCAAAGAATTGATATATGTACTTTAAGGAGTTAATGAAAAAACTACTCTCAGATCCCAAGAGCTAAGAATTCCAGTCTCCTTTCTTGAAAGGGAAGATCAAATGCTAGTTTGCAAGCTCTTTTGAAAAACAGAATGTCCAAAAAAAAAAAAAAAAAAAAAAGAAAAAAGAAAAACAGAATGTCTTGGGGCACCTGGCTGGCTCGGTCAGTGGAGCATGTGCCTCTTGGTCTCGGGGTTGTGAGTCTGAGCCCCATGCTGGGTAGAGAGGCTACTCAAAAATAAAAACTTAAAAAAAAAAAAAAGAGAGAAAAATAGAATGTCTTTAACTTTCCCTTCATGCCCACTAAGAAAGGGGAGAACTTGAGCCTCTTTCTACGATGAACAGGGGTGAGCTCTATTTCGGAGGCACTAGGAGTCATCTGTGGGCCACAAAGGCAAGGAGAAGACGATGACAGAGAGCTAAAGGGCCTGCCCTGGCCATGGGAGGAGAGCCAGCAAACGGGCTGATGGGCAGCGCCTTACAAAACTCCTCAAAACTGTACACTTGGGAGCTCGCACAAAAGCAAGAAGTTACTAAGACCAGGGATTTTCCTTCTTACAGGGGTATTATTACTCTACCGAACTAGAATCCAAAATCTTCTGTTCAGATTTGGAAAAAAAAAAAAAAGCCATTAAAAATAACATGAAATGATGAATAATTAAACAATGATAGTAAAGTAAAATGAGTCTGGAAGGCTGATGAGCTAGTACATGTAATAATATTGACATTGCTGCTACTACTTACATCGATGACCAGGATGTCATCTTGTGCCATACTCTTGTGCCATGTCCTATTCTAGCCATCCCACCTCTATCATCTCCCTGAAGCCTCTTGACCACCCTATCTGGTATCATCTCCATTTTCCGGATGAAGAACATGAGGCGGAGGGTGCTTGTCCCAAGTCAGCTTATAAGTGATGAAACAAGAATCTGTGCTCAAGCCACGTGGCTCCAGAGGGCACCCGCCTTGCAACTGTGTCATGCTCTTTACAGTTAAACTTGAACTTGAACTCTAATGGGATACTAGATACACACCGTATGGTGTTTTGGTGTACAAAGCACTGTCAGATCTTTACAGTTGTTCCGCACAGTATGCAGGGCTACTCTGTTTCTAGGAAGAAAGAAACCAAGAGGAAACACACTCATCCCAGGACACAGGGTGAATCAGAGAAGTCAGGGGTTCTGATTCCGCTTCTTGAGCTTTCTTTCACACCACGCTACGGAGACCTACTTCACAGGAACCATCCAATAACGTAGAGTGCTTAAATGTACCTTCTGTATGGCAGCTCTTGTTTCAGTAGTATTGCTCTTAAGATGTCTCTCTTTGCTTGGTTGTTCTCTTTATCCACGTAGATCACTGTACAAAAAAAAAAAAAAATATCCCCAGAAAGAAGTCACTCAGGAATATGCTACATTAGTACCATTCTGTATATGTATGAATACCTGTTTTTAGAGATACAAGCCATGCCACCTCACTTGTATGCCTGGGAAAAGAAAAGCAGCTCTGGAAGCCAGAATCAAATCTGAGCAGTCATGTGATCTAAAGTCATGTCACGGGCGGGTTTATGTGCACGCTGTCAGAAAGGATACGAGCAACATCTAAGAGTGCCACATTGCTGTCACTGCCTGTTAATGACACTGGCAGTCAAGACGGTAAAAGCCAGCGGTCTTTATTGCTTTGTATTTGAGGGATTTACTGCATTTTCTCTCACCCAGGATACGCGTGATAATGATAATGTATGGCAGAGAGCTTGTCCTTCCTGACAGCTTCGGTAATTTAATCCTTCTTTCCTGCCACAACATGCAATAAAAGAAGCATCTGGTGTCTTGGGTTGAGGAAATCCATAGGCTGACGTGTGCTGGTGTTGGGGTGGGGTGGGGAGGGAAAGGAAGGGAAGAGAGAGAGGGTTTTCAGGGCAAGAAGTTCGTCTTTGTTTTTTAATGGTGTGTGTTGGGGGTGGGAGGGCGCTGGGGTGGCTCAGTTGGTTAATCATCCGACCTTTGGTTTGGGCTCAGGTTATGATCTCAGGGTCATGGGATGGAGCCCTGCCTCAGGCTCTGCACTCAGTGGGGAGTCTGCTTGGGGATTCTCTCTCTCTCCCTCTGCCCCAACCCTGCTCACACTTGCATGCATTCTCTCTCTAAATAAATAAATCTTCAAAAAAAAAAAAAAAAAAAGGTACATGTTGGCATGAAGGAATGTGGCCAGACTTTACTAGGCTGAAATAAGAGATGAGATAGCTGATCTAAAGTCCCGCCAGGAAGAAGGCGATGAACATTCAAAACTGTAAATAAGTGCCTGCCCTTTGGGAAAATGGCATCTCAGGGAGCAAACACCAATTTTCAACCTGATTATTTTTTCTCAGCTCGGCAGCCATTCAGCATGCCTTAGCTTCTGAAGACATTTCTTTTTCAGATGCCATTTTGGAGGTAAAGTGTCCCCTGTGACCAGACCTCAATTTAGAGACTATCCCTGATCAAAAATACACGAAGGGTGAAAGATACCGTGACAATTCCAAAGCCAGACTCCACTGGGAATGAACATATTTCATCCTGAGAATGTTTCCCTGGACAATTTTAGTCCAATCTCAAATGATGATACAGTTCACTTAATCATTTGGCTCAGCTGACATGCTGGGCACGGAGTTAGGCACGCAGGGTGGGAGACATATCGGCATCTGTCTAGGTGTGGGCTTAAGAGAAGTGAGAACCAAGGTCACACAGCAGCTCTTAGCTTGTTGCTGTTCCCACGATGCAGTAACAGTAAATGTGACTAATTATACAGGTTACTGAGATTTATAGGCGTCAGAAAAGACAAAGGGTTCAGAGTATTTTGTAAATATAGTGCTTTGCTTATCAGTGCTAAAAAGGTTTTCTAAGAGATGAGTTCCACTAATGCTGGGAGACTGGACTCATTCTGACCACCAGTACACCAAGCCAAATGGAAATTTTTTTTTGGTTTTGTTGTTAATCACCAATTCGAAGTGCAGCTGAGCATATCTTTTTGACTTCAGAGTTTTAAAGCTTAATGGTCATCATGGTCTACATTATTATTTTTTGTGTGTGTGATAATTTTTTGGATAATTTCCCCCCTAGTTTTACTGCGATAAAATTGACTTAAAACATTGTATTAATTTTAGGTGTATAACATAATGATGTGATATGTATATGATATGTAATATGTACATATTACAAAATGATTACCAAAATAAGTTTAGTTAATATCCATTATCTCCCTGAGTCACACATTTTTTTCTTCTTCTGGTAAGAACTTTTTAAAGATCCACTCTTAGCAACTCTCAAATACACAGTAGAGTCTCTTGTTAACTATAATGTTCCACATTATTTGAAGACATGAGTTATCTCAGTGATTAAAAACAAAAAAGACTGAATTCAAAGTCCAGCATGCAGATAGTTTTCCAAATAAATTAGGCCAGTTCTGACAAATCTCAATAGCTTGAAAAAAATTTTTTTCATTTTTTAAAAATTTGGTCATATTAATTTAATTTTTAAAATGTGGCCATAAAATTTATAATTTTAACCACTTTTAAGCATACGTTCAGTGACATTACATTCATACTGTTGTACAACCATGACTACCATCCGGCTCCAGAGCTTTTCCTTCGCCCCAAACTAAACTCTTTTTCAGGATCCCCCAGGCCCTGGTAACCTCTATTCCACTGTTGGTCTCTACGAACCGGACTCTTCTAGGTACCTCTTATTAAGCAGAACCATACGATATCTGTCCCTTTGTGACTGGCTTATTTCACTTAGCATAATGTTTTTCCAGGCTCATCCTTGGCATGTGTCTGAATTTCACTCCTTTTTAAGACTGGATAATGTTCCGCTTGGATATACAGATTGTGTTTATCCATTCATCTGCTGATGGACATTTGGGTTGTTTAGGTTGTGAACACCTTTTGGCTATTGTAAATGATGTAAATAATGCTGCTATGAACATGGGTATTCAAGCATCTGTCAGAATGCTTGCTTTCAACTCGTTTGGGTAAGTATACAGAAGTAGAACTGCTGTACCATATGGCAATTCTTTGTTTAAAATTTAAAAAAAAAAAAACATCTTTTTCACTGAAACTGGTAAAAACAAAATGGTCTAGTTGGGCCATCTTCTGCTTCTGCTTCTTGCAGCTGGCCAGCACACCGTATTTCCTGTTCTCTTAACAATGATACAAACAGTGACAGCCATCGTTTAGTGAGTGATATTTATGTGCTAAGTACTACACTAAGTACACTAAGTAGTACTAAGTACTACACTCAATACTTTTCTTATGGCAATCACATGTGTTAAGAACCATACTGTCCCACATTTGACAGATAATTAAATAGACCCAAAGAAGGTAAATAATTTGCCCAAACTCACCTATTGAGAAAAGGGCCGAACCAGACTCTGAATCCACCAAAACCTAACCTCCTTGCTAGAACTTCTCCTTCTTCTATATGAAGCCAAAACTTTTCCTGATGTTTAAGCTGCAACCATATCGTCAGCACAGGTGGGAGTGAGAGAGAGAGCTCTATACCCTTATCAAGGGAAGCCACCTGATCCTCCTTTCACTCTTTCACAAAGGGATCTTGCTTGGGTGCAGCTGGTCCAGGTGCCTTCAACAACTCTCTTGGGCTGAACACTTTTTAAAAATTCCTTTCTGAAAAAACTCAAGCTCCTTACCCATCAGCTTACTTCTCCAAACATATACCAAATGTGAAGTCCAGCTCTCCTGCTTGCATAAGAAATGCCTAGAATACAGGCATCTTAATGTGCGCCTGCATCCCTGGGAGGGCTGGTTAGAATGCACATTAACGAGCTCACCCTGAGTTTCCAATTCAGCAGGTCTGGGTTAGGGCCTGAGAATGTGCATTTTTCACTTCACAGCAGCTCCTGCTCCTCCTGATCAGGATGTCACACACTGAGAACCACTGTGTAGCTCAACATCCCTTTGCATAATTTTTGAGTAGGATCAGCAACCAGTGAACACTTTTGTGTTGAACATGTGAGAATCGGGACACTGGGGCTACCTCTAGATCACAGTCCTAAGGACATCCATTTGATGTTCTGGAACTAGACAGTTAGAAACAAAACCTACAGTTTCAAAACTTCAAATAGATCTTTTAAAAGACAATTCTGGTGATTTGAAAAGTATCAAAACTCTAAAAATTAAGCTATTCATCTTTTATTCTCATTAAAAAGGACAATTGTTTAGGACTTGTTGGATTTAGACAAAACTTACTGAAAACAGATAACTCAAAAAAGGTACAAAGTAGTAGTCCAAAAACACAAGATGATGCTGAATTGTGTACCATTAAAAACCTATCACTTCTGCAGTTTGGAAAAATCCTTACATTCTTTGTCAGTGTCATTCGGCAGAAGAAATGGAGATGGCTTAATTACAAAGGGTTGATGAACTTCAATCTCAGAAAACTTTTTGTGTTGGAGTGTCACCATTCCCCTAATCCTTATCTTTGCCAAATTTCTCTTCCTATTAGTGACAAAAGGTAAATTCTGCATTGTTTTCATCTTCCAAATTGAACTTTGTTCCAAAACATAGACTGTTCAGTGCTCAGAGACTAAGGACCCAGAACTGTATAAATCTCATAAAAACTTTGGACGATTTCATTAATCTTTTCCTTCCCACTGTCAATTCCCTAGAAGGCTTTATTCAGCCCAGACAACATTCTTCAAACCTACCATTAATCTTATTTTTTCCAAACTATTTTCTTGCTTTCTCAGCATTCTCTAAGCAAAATTTTCAGGCCCGATAAAACACAAACGTTTTGTTCATGCTACAAATGTCTTGCAAGTGAATTCAACCCCCCCCCCCCCACCACGATTTCCAGCCTTAAGAAGATATATTTTTTGTGTAAGTGAAACTGGTATTAACATCTCTTAATAAAGACTGAATCAGGCTATAAATAATTGTGGGAATCACTAGACTAAACCTCTCTTTTTATGTACCTAATTTAGGCCTCAGGATACAAATCCCTTTTGAAAGGATTCAAGCCATAATGCGGGGTAAAAATCATTGTGAGGTTCCGTCAACCTCTCAACTGGTGCGGTGTTCAAACAGCACGTACGAATTGTCCTTTAGATTTTCCATCTGAATTAAAAAGTCAGTTTGGAAATAAAATTACTTTCATTAACATTTAATAAGATTTGGAAGATGTAAGTCTACATTATATTGACCTTTTACATCAAGTCACAAGTGAATGGCAAATTATTACAATAATTAGATGAGATAGTTACTTATTAACCAAAGATTCAAGGAGATTGTCCTGCACTGAAGGTGATGTAAATCCAATAATTTAAAAATAAACATTTTTACTATGTTATAATTAAGTGAAAAATAAAATAAAGCCTCCTACAAGATTAATCTTACTTCTCAAATTTGCTGAGGACCTAAGACTACATTTTTCAGATATAATAGATAAAAACAGCATTATTTTGCTTGGAAGCATAATATATATTTCTCTCCCTTCCCACCAGGAGGGCATTTAAATATACTTACAATTCTTTTCAATTAGCCTTTAAAATTCTCATAGTCAAATCTCAGTAGGTAGGAAGAGAAGCTGAGAAAAGGTATAGTAAACATTTCTACAGAATTCACTTCTAATAAATTATTAGTTTTCTTGTTGCATTCAGATGACTATTCATTAGAAACATAAGTAGCTCTTAAAATGCCAATTAGATAGGAAGGTATCTTGCAGTAAGAGGAAAAAATATACCTGAGTCAATGCCAACCAACTAATAAAAAGCCCCCCCAAAGCCTGAGAATGAACGTTACAAAATGCAGGACACTTGAGGACGTGTTAACAGGTTGTAACCCCAGAATGATTTGCATCGCTTCTTATGCAAATAAAAACAATCTGTTGTGTAGCGGGCCAAATTTCTCAATGTAGGATTTCTAAAAAGCTCTTTTGTTGTCAGTCTAACCAAGCATTCTACTGCTGACCTTTAAAAAGAATAATACAAAAGCCAGAAAAGGTTGTCTCTTTGCTTGGGTATCTTCATTTCAATTAGTTGTCTAATCAGTTCTTCCATTACTTATAGTATTTTGACATGGTTTACTTTTCTGAAACTTTGCAGGTAAAAGATCTCTAGGAAGCTTGAAAAAATATTTTTGGAAATGTTTCTGTTATATCAGGTCAGTGGAAGGAGGAATCAGATTCTTGTCCTGACCACACTATTTATTTCCCCTGTGATTTCTCAACCTATCTGTCATTATAGAATTATAGAATTTGAGCTGGAGGGGATCTAAGAGAGCCCCTTATTCAATAGGTAAGAAAACAGGATACCATGAAATTTAAACATCTTGCCCAAGTTCATATAACTTATAAGAACTGTGGATACAGGGAAGACTAGAACAGATTTCTAGATACTCATAATTATTGTCTCAAGCTATGACCACACTTCGAAAAATAGCAGGTGTGTGCACATGTGCACACACACACATGCACACGCATAAATAACCATGAGCATTTGTAATCTTAAGCATGATCAATCAGTAGCATGATATATATACAGTCAATAGCATGATTACATATATTGATTAAAATACAATTATAAAACTAGTGAGAAAAAAATATTAGTGTTCAACTAGTATAAAATGGCCTGTTTTGCTAAAGATAATGCAATACTCCATCTTTATGGTTTGTTTTAATATATGGCTTTAGAATTTAGTAAGCCCTAAGGCTCTTAACATAGGGTCATGTCAGCTTGATATGATGACTTTTACTCCTCTTTGATTATACACTGATATATACTATTATTTAAAACATCTTAAAGTTGGCTGATCGAAGAATTTAAAGGGTACCAGTTGGGTCTGACTTAGATGTCAACTAGCTGATAGATAAAGCCCTCAAAGAGAAAACCTGCCTGGAGCTATCAGTGCATGTGTGGGCTAAATCATGAAAAGGTATTCTAAGAATGTATATCACTCATCTAAAATACTGAACATATAGACACTAGGAGAGAGATATGTGTATACTGTAAAAACATCCATGAGATGACATTGACCAGAAAGGTAGAAAATATTAGGTCACTGAATGGTTTGAATCATATGATTAAAAAGCTAGTAGTACTTTTTTCCCCTGTGAAATATTACACTTTTTGATTCAGTTCAGTTGTAGACCCAGGTGACATTTTTCTATTGATACTATAAAATAGCAGGAATGTCTACAGACACTGTTTTTCTACTGTTTTTGTTTTCTCTTTAGTATTACTTCAAAGTTAATTTGAAGAGTTAATTTCAATTCAAATTTGAAATTTAATCCTTATGCTACAGGTCTGACTTTATTTTATTTATTAATCCATTCTGATGAGACTTTCATGACTTTATGTGAACATTAGAGAATTACACTTTCTCCTTGTTCCTGCAGCTACCTTCACCGATAAGACAAAAACGAAAGTCTGAATTATAAAGGAACCATACATACCATTGCTATAATTATAGTAGACCCACTGCCCACTCTTGGGTTTTGGAAGTGACACAGGTGTCTCTTCAGCAGGAAGACTGTAGAATCTGCATTCCACGAACAGCCGTTGGATAGTGTCATCTGCAGTTACTCGAGAATCATTAAGGCTTAGAGCTATGATCTCAATCTGAATTTTTTCTGATGGCTGTTTAAAGAGCAAAAACAGGAAAACCAACAAAGAAACATAAAACAAATGAGCACAACCCCCTTTACTCTTTTTCACTATCAATTTTAAATAAAACATGAAGGCCAATGGGTTTCTTTTTTGGAACGCATTGTACACTACTGTATAGTTACACATGATAGATTATTCACGACAGAGAGAGAGAGAATGAGATTCTAATGCCCCAGGGTTTGAAGTTAACAGTGTCATGGCAATAGTCTCCTGATTTACATTTGAGGCTATAAATACCCCACTAGTAGTCTATCAGGGGGGAAGATTATGAGATCTTCATCTCCGATTGCTCTCAGAATGACAAGTATCAGTTGGCCTTATTTCAAACTATGTAATGAAGTACATGTTTATCACTGCTTTTATTTAATCTACAGTACCTGAGAAGTTTCGGTTATGCAGAGATCAAAGCCTGTTGAATACTTCATAGCTATTATGCTAATAAATGTCGCTATATGAATCCATATTAAGGAGAGCAGAAACTATAGTTCATCCTCTTATATATTCTGCCACAACATATTTCATTCAGTAAGAAATGTTTTCAAACAAAAGAAACAAAATTGTTATCTAATTTACTACGTATTTCCTTCTAATTACAGAATTAACAGCTAAAAATATATTCGTTTTACTGTGTAATTTTCACTTCAATCCTTAATAGATTTTCGGTGTCACAGACATTACTAAATGAGCCATACATGTTCCCTTCAGTAACGATTTAAAACAAACTATAGACTATGACTTAAAAATTAGATCACACCAAGATAACCCCTCACTTAAATGTTTGTTGCTCACAATTTTAAATTTGTGCTTCATTCCCTTTTACTAAATCCCTCTTTACTAAATTCAGAAGCATGCTACTGTAGATTACATAAGTTCAAATAATAATTAGAAAATCCTGAAACTGAGACCTGTCTATATGACCAACTTTTAGGAACTCACTGTCAAACATAAATCAGTGTGCAAATTCATCATAGTGATTACTTAGATGTTTCAAAGCATATAATGTAATTAATCAAACTGAAAAGCATAACTATCCTATTGTAACAATATCCCCATAAAGAACAATTTCTATTACTGTCAAACCCCCTCAATATTTGATGAAGTAATTTTACCCCATTCTTTCAAAAGACATTTTCTTTTATTATGTATTCTAAGACACTTTAACTAAAAACCCAAATCTGAATATTTCAATAAGGTTATTTTATTATTCAGTAGATTCATGGAAATTTTACTAGGATGACAGAGAAAATTCCACACCATTCTGTCTCCACTAATACAGGTACAAGGCTGCAGCTGGCAATATTACTAGGATTAGCATAGTATGATGAAATATTTAAAGGAAAATTTTTTCTAAAACCTAATAAATCAAATGACTGCCAAATGTCATTAAAGTGATGGTCTTTGACTTGAATATGCTTTTCATATTCAAATTTGAAAAGAAAGAGATGAAAGCCTGGAAAGGTTACTCGGTTTCAACTAATAACCTCAAGCCCTCTCCGTTCACGTGCATAAAAAATGAAGTTGGCTCCATTGTCTAACCTCACTTCAGAAAAGCCCTTTTCTGCTTGCCGAAGACTAACGTGGTAAAGAAAATATTTTAAGTGATATTATTTTTTCCTTAAAATGTATGGTTGTTGTCAAAATACCACACATGAACACCCATTTTACATTTCGGCTTCAAATGCAGCACGATGCATAATTAAGCCTTTTACATGACTTGTAATTTGAAAAAACTCAGAATTGTTATAACAATAACTTCTTATAAAACATTCTTTTCATTTCTGCCCAAAAGAATTAAAGGAAATTAGCCATAAAAAGGCAAAAGAGGCATATACATGTTTATTTCTACATTGTGAAAAGAATAATTTAAAGTTGTTTATCGTGGAACTCAATGAAGGGGCGAATTGATTTAACTGGTTATTTTATTCATAATATATTAAGTATATCATTCCTATATGAAAACTTGCATTTTTCTAAGATTGTATTTAGGTTGTTAAACAAGACTATATATAAAAATCTAATTCTAAATGAAAGTAGATTACAGCCGAAGAAACAAACCAAAACTTCAATACCAAACAAACCAAAAGAAAACCTACTGTATTATACAAATAAATAAAACAGCTTTAAAATTCCTCACATGACATCACCTCCTTTCTTCTGGTCCAGTCTTTTGTTACTGTTTTCCACCCCACCCCTATCCTACCCCAACCTCATTACCTCTATCCTATGTCCTTCTACATTCTCTAATATTCCAAACAGAAGTTATCATTTCTTTGTTCTTTTTACACTGCATAAACCAACTTAAAATACATCAAAAAAGGGAGAAGTTCCAAATTATCCTAATTGTATGTATTTAGGGAAGCATGCTCTGAATAAAGAATTTTCCAAACCTGATATATTTTGGCTAATGGGCAAGCCAATTTATTTTTCAACATCGGAACAATTCTGGTGTGTTCTCGCCTCTGTGCATCGAAAGTTCAACTAGATTATATATTAAAATTTTGAAGATTAGGAAGCACTTCCAACCGTATAACTGACAACTCCAACTTAGTGACAGAAATGAACTCAAATTCTCTCCTTTCCCCCAAACTCCATTCATCCTCTGCAGCTTCCTATCTCAGGTGACACAGCCATCCACCTGGTCACAGACAACCAGGAGACTGTGGGGCCACTTCTGCCATCCCCAGTTTTCATACCTACCACATCCTACAGATGACCCATTCCTGTTCATTTTACTTCTTAAATACCTCAATGATTCGTCAAATTATTGAAAGCTTATGATATTTCAACACTGTATCAGCTACTGGGGAGATAAAGACAAAACCGCATGTGGTTTCTTTCTGCAAAGTGGATCTAATTTCAGGGCTGGAAAAGAGGTGAGGCACTCTTGCCCTAATCCCTTGTCTGCGGCGGCAACTCTTCTTGTGGCTAAATTCTCCCTCTAAAAACAAATCAGGTATCACCTTTCTGCTTGAAAACGGATGAACCTTCACTCCAGCCATTTTCCTGGACCAGGGGTGTGCTGTTTATAGAGCTCAGGTTTCCTGTCGAAAATCTTCTCTATCCGACAAAATTCTGCTTATTTTAGGCCCTGGGCCACACATGCTGTCCTTTTATTTATTTATTTATTTATTTATTTATTTATTTATTTATTTAAGATTTTATTTATTTATTTGACAGAGAGAGATTACAAGTAGGCAAAGAGGCAGGCAGAGAGAGAGAGGAGGAAGCAGGCTCCCCGCTGAGCAGAGAGCCCGATGCGGGACTCCATCCCAGGACCCTGAGATCATGACCTGAGCCGAAGGCAGCAGTTTAACCCACTGAGCCACCCAGGCGCCCCATGCTGTCCTTTTATGATGGCATCACAAATCTTCCAGAGCAAGCTGGTTCCCCCACTGGACCCTCACGGCACCCTCAGTCACATTATACTGCCTGGATTTCTTTACCCACCTGCCTCTCTCTGGAGACTGTGAGCTCCTGGAGGCCAGAGCTGTATTTTTATTACTCTTCTGCTGTTCCACATTCTATCTGGCACATAGTAGCCCTCAATAGTCAGTAAAAGATACAGAGTCAAGGGAGATTGAACATCTTTTATATATTCAGATTATCTTTTGTATGTTGCCAGAAATAGGTGAAGCGGCAATTATTAGTGTTTTCTCTTTGAACAAATATTTACTGTGTCTTCCCGGTTTTGGTAAGCTGGCGATGAATAAGTATTGAAAAATATTCAGAAATCTTGCTGTTCTAGATTTAAGTTAAATAAGAGTATTTCAAAGACAGGTCAGTATTGTAGAACTGAGATGGCAGGTTACTATTATTTCAGCTTTTTTGTATGTTTGAAATTTTTCATAATAAAGCAATGAAAATAGTTCCTTTAGGAGCCTGGGAAGGGATAAGGATACTTGGATGACTGAAGCAAAGCCTCTGCAGATAGATGCATAGTAATGTCTCTTCAGAATCACTAGAACATGACGGAGGCTCTTGGGCAGGACATTAATAGCCTTCACAATAGGAAGTTTGCCATACAGTCTAGGCTTTAGGCTTTTCCTGTTTCCTTTTTTTTTTTTTTTTGTAGAGAGAGCTCGCATGCAGGGTGTGGGGCCCCCGTGGGGGGAAAGAAAATCTCTTCACACTCCACACTGAGCGTGGAGGCCACCTCAGGCCTCCATTCCATGACCCTGAGATCATGACCTGAGCTGAAATGAAGAATCCGACACTTAATGGACTGAGCCACCCAGGCATCCCTCCTGTTTTCTGTATGTTTGAGTGTTTGTTACTAAGTATGATGTTACTTTTTTTGTCTCCTTCACCAACTGCCCTATTAACTTCCCTAGTTAGAAAAGATGTTGATGTCGGCATATAAAAAGAGCATTTAAAAATTCTGACTGTGGTGACAGAAGTAATAGAAATCACTCAAATATGAATTGCAAGCAACTTATTTTTAGTTGTCTGTATAGATGGACACTACATATTATATGATTGAATGATCTAGAAATGTGATGACAGCTAGTATTACTCCCAGAGAAAAAAAAGTTACAGCTCTCATGATTTTGGCTCAACTCCACTATTGCTTCCTGATTGATGTTAATTCATTTTTAGGCCATATTTTTCTATAGTATTTACTTAAGCTTTTATTGGTATGTTTAAATTTTTTGTTTACTTAGAGGATCATGCCGAATTCTTCCGACATCAGAGCAGCTACACTGGAGCTGAACTATTAGCCTCCTAAAAATTAATTATACTTGACAGCCCTTAAACATAGTATTCCTTAACTGAGAATGGCCTATGAGAAAGGTTTTGCAACTTGTATCAGTCAGTTAGATTTAACTCTAACTCGGTTGAGATTACACGTGAGTTTTATTTCTCTACAGAATAAGCATTTCTGTAAAATTATAAAGTATAGAAAGTAATTTGGTATACTCAGGGACTCAACATCTTAAACAGAGGTTACCATTTTGCTGTATCTGACTCAAACTTTTTGTTGTTACTGAAGAAATAAAACATTTCAGATGCAGCTAAAGCCCCCACCTATTTCCTTTCTCTCCTTCCCCCAGAGGAAACCAGCATCCTGAAAGTGATGTGTATCACTCCCAATCATGCTGGTATGTTTCCTGCAACATATGTATATGTCCATTAACAGATAGTACTGCTTTCTGTTTTTACATTTCATATTAGTGATAGCCTCCTCTATTAATCATTCTGCAACTTCTGTTTTTTTACTCAATACGATATTTAGAAATTTGTGTTTATAATTAAAATCGAATTCAATCATACTTTATACAGAATTCCATTCATATTGCATACACAATCTATAGTCCAGTTTTTTCTCTACTGATAAACAACTGAGTTGTTCACAATTTTTTGTTATGAACAGACAATGTCGCATTGTCCATCCCTTTGTTTTCCTGCGTATGTGAGTGATTCTCTTAGGAGAATTGCTAAGTGAGAGATATGAGAAATTCAAATTACTCCTCAAATGGTTACATGAATTTACACGAGTATTATATTTATCACCATAAAAATGTGTGTGGAGTGTGTGTGTGTGGGGGGTGTATGTGTGTAAATAAATAGAAACAAAGCCTACCTCTTAGGAGCCACCATAGGTAGAACTTGGTACTTTATAGTGAAATGACAGATACAAAATGGAAGTAGAAGGTGATGATCTATACCAGCTCTTTGGGAGAAATAAGAGTAAAGAGAAACTCACACTGTTGAGATAACAATGTTTTTAATAAACAAAATCAAAAACCCCAGCTTTCATCTGTGGCAGTGACCTATCTTTACTCACTGGTTCTGTGAAAGACCTATATTGAACAATTACTATAAATATTGAAAACTTCAGAGGTGGAGAAAAAAAATGGTGCTAGGGTTTAGAGAGCTTATTTTTAGAATACTGTCATGGTCTCCCTCATACACCATGTAAATTGCTGCATCTATAAGGGTCAGCAAATTATAGAAGCTTGTTACCACATGTTCTAAAGCAATGGTTGGAATATTTTTTCCTGTCCTAATACACCTGAGGGATATGACACATTTCCATCATTAACTGTGGCTTACTATGGCAGTTCATGTGAAGGAAGGAGAGAATTTTAAAAATTACCCTCAATTTCAGGTGATTTTGATACGCCATCCCTTTTCCACCATCATTGAAAACAGATGTTATAGTACAGTGGTTCTCAATTTTGGCTGAACATTAGTATCACCGGGGGAGCTTTAAACGAAATTTGGATTTAGCTGATCCTAATGGAGCTGGGCCCTGGCATTTAAAAATGCTCTCTAGGTGATCCTAGTGTTCAGTCACAGTGAGAAGTACTGCTTTTCCCTCAAGTTGTTCGCAAACTCTAGCACAAGCCAGAATAACCTGAAAAGTTTGATTACAAACACACAGATTGCTGGGACCCAGTCTCTTGAGTTTCTGATTCATGAGGTCTGGGGTGGGGTCCAAGAATCTGCATCCTCACAAGTTCTCAGGTGATGCTGGTCTGGGGACCAAATTTTGAGAATCACTGCACTAAACCAAAAAAGATTCAACCTACATTTGTTGACCCTTTCTAAAATATTTATTAAAAGGCTTCTAAAGGGATGCCTGGGTGGTTCAATTAGTTAAGTGTCTGCCTTTGGCTCAGGTCATGATCCCGGGGTCCTGGGATGGAGCCCCTCTGGCTCCCTGCTCAGTGGGGAGTCTGCATCTCTCTCTGCTCCTCCCCCTATGCGTGCCCTCTATCAAATAAATAAATCAACAAACAAGTAAATAAATAAATAAAATCTTTTAAAAAAACTTCTAAAATAATTAAATCGTTCTTTAACGATTTTAGTATCGTTTAAATCGTTATTTAACATTTTAGTAGAATTAGCCTACACATTATTTACTTTCTAGAAGCGATCTACACTCATCATTAAAAATAATCCAACAATATAAATCCTAAAAAGTAAAGTAGAAAAGTTCCTTGTTTCCTCCCAACTCAGGGGTTGGCACTTTTTTGCTGTAAAGGCTCAGACCGCCAATATTTTTTGCATTGCAGGCCATATGGTCTCTGTTACAAATATTTAGCTCTTGTAAAATGAGTACAGAACATAGACAATATGTATTTACATGTGATGGGTGTGGCTCTGTTCCAATAAAACTTTATTTACAAAAACAGGTAGAGGGATGTGTTTGACATGGGCCATAGTTTTCTGACCCCCACCCTGAGCCATGTCTCAGAAATACTGCTAATGGTGTTTGGATTATATACTTTAGACATTTTCTTTGCTTACATAAACCTAAATGTTGTATCTGTATGCTCATGTAAAAGTACATATGTACATAGATACAAATATTTCCCCTCTTTTGCTTCTTTGTAATGGAATTATCAGTGAGGTATAATTTCTTAACCATCAGTTTGGCAAAGGTGTGATGTGGGAAAGCAGAAATTAATATCTATTGTTGCTTTAACCAGAAATGTTTGTATTAGAAAACACTGGTAGAAAACTAAGGGTCCACCAAAAGGGGTTTAAGTCAATATGGTAGAGCTGTGGGGTAGGAATATTATGGATGTGTTAAAAGAAATGGAGTATATTGCTATTGGAAAGATGTCCCTAGTATATTAGGAAGAGATAATTAAGTTGCAAAACATCAAAAAGAGTTTTGGAAGTAATTACTACCAGGAAGCAATTCAACATTTCTTGTTTTAACCTAAAATATATTTTGAAACTTATTCTATTAGCTTAAGCTTCCATATGTAAACTATTGGGAGGGAATTACTTTACCCACCCATAGGATATCATATTTGATTCTGAAGTGATTTAGTAATTTTTAATACGTGACTTCTAAAAGTAATGAGTTGCTTTACGCCATTTTGCCCTTCAAATCTTTAATACATATGTTGCTGAAGATCATTATTGCAATCGCCTGGGAATGCCAGCTCATATAGTTCAGGAGGACCTGCTTTCTAGGTGGAATTGTAATTTAGTCCAATTGAATATGACATTTTTACAAACTGCTATTAGTAGAAGCAGAGAGATGTAAATATGCCATGCACAGAAGAGTCCACTGCTCTTCCAGCGTGAGCTCCCATTCTCACCTGTGCACACACCTGAAGAAATCTGTAAGCTGATGGTTGTACATTTCATTGTGAAAATGGAAGGCTCCATGGTTTAAGTGATAAAACTAGAAATACTCTGCAAGAAGGTTTGTTAATTCTTTTTTTTAATGCCATGGCAGATGCAAATTTTTGGTTTTGATGTCTATTTTAAGGACCTAAAACAAGGCTTTTAATCAATGTATTATACATCAAATTGATACTGTTAACTTCTGATTATTCAAATTAATAAAATATTCATAGAAAAATGTCCAAAGTTTTACAATTTTCAGGCTCCTCCCCTCCCCCCCTTAATTATCATGCCTAGAAGCTTTTCAGTAAAAGCAGCAGTCATCAGGCTGACGGAATCTGACAGGCCAGCAAGGCCCAATTACACTGGTGCTCTGTGGCACTTTGATGTCCTGGAAACGAAGAGAGATAGGGGCAAATTGGGTAGCACATTATGTTAATGACTTGATTTAATCCAGCCACTAAACTTTATGTAGCCTGTTAAAAAAGATGCTAACACTAATTATGCCACTTTGGAAAGAAAAGGAGGGGACAAGCATTTCACTCTGACAAAGCGAAGCTCATAAATGTTGTAAATGAAATGAAACAAAATGAAGTAATCTATGATTAATTATACATCACAGACATGAAGAAAAGAGGAAGAACCAAGTAATATGTCTAAGTCCTAGGAAATCTGTTAGATTCCTTCTAAGGATCAACGTTTCTAAGAGATAACTGGAGCTGTGAGATTCTGAATCATGAAAAAAAGAAACTGTGTGATCTTAAATTGCTTACGCAGTTAGCAGGTAATTCAGATTCACAGTGTAACTGGCATAAATGATACTTATCTGGGACACTACTTCTAGTCTCACTTTTGTGACATTATAGGGTAGAGGCAATTTAAAAAAATCTATCAAGTGGGGATAACCACAGAGTAGCGTTCTCTAATTACTTTTTAATTAGTCTCTGTGCCTCTAATCTATTCTTTACATTATTGATAGCATGCTCTTTTAAAATGCGATTCAAGAGTGTAAACTCCCTAAGAGCAAGAGGATTATTTCCCTTCTTCACTGTCTAGAATAAAGCTTGGAACACAGCAAATGCTAAGTATTGGTTTAATTAGTGAGTGATCTTCATCCTCCCTTAAAAGCCCTCATTGGCTGCCCATAGAACTTCAGGATAGACTTTAACCTTCTCAGATGATACACAGAGGCCTTAATGGTCAGGACGTGCCCATCTTTTCAGCATCTTCTCCTGAGCCTCCACAGGTGTGCCATAACGTAGAAAACCACTGAAACCATCTGAAAACCACTGATTTCCAGAAAGAGCCATGATCCACACTCTCCCTAATTCTTAAATTGTTCCTTTGACCTGTAATGATCCCACCATGACTCTTACTAATTCCTAATCACCTTAAACACTTGGCTCAAACTTCACTGACTTTAGGAAGTCTTTCTTGATGAGGGTCCCTCACGTTGTTAGGTACCTGCTTGAAAGTTCCCACAGCACCCTGTGCCTTCCATTCTCCTCGTGCTAACCACTGTGCACTCATTGTGTTTCCTCTATAGACTGTGACCTCTCTGAAGCCAGGGACTGCTTCTTTTATGACACATAGCAGATGCTAATGAACGCAGGACTGTGAAAATTAAAGGACATATTCTATAGGATGTGCTAATTTAGCACCTGAGAGCCATTCAGTATTACCTTCCTTCTGATAAAAGCCATGTATCACTGTCCTAAGATTTCAACCTGAAGCAGTTCTTGAGAAAGAGGTAAAGAAAGAAACTAATGAGCCAGAAGGATTTTTAAGCTTAAAAAAGGTTTTACGCTAACAACACCCTGACGAAAGTTAACATCCTCAACAGACAATGATGACATCCTGTTCCTCCTGACATAATGCCCTGGAAAGGACATAGCCCTGCCTTTGTCGTATTCCCACCAAAACACATAGCTGAATCTAATATGAGGAAACATCACATTAATCCAAACTGAAGGATAGTCTACAATATAAATGGCCTGGATTCTGAAAAAATGTTAATCTGAAAGAACCAACATAAAGAAAGATTGCAACCATCATTATGGATTACAGAGGCTAATGAGACAGGAAAGTTAAACACAGCGTGCAATCTGGATTGGATCCTGGACCAGATTAATCAAAGGCTATAAATTATACTACTGGAACATTTGGCAAAATATTAATGGGAAGTGTAGATTAAATAATGCTATTATATTATTATTCTGAAGTATTTAAGAGTAAACGAACCTGACTTCTGCAACACTGAAATGATTCATTATAATTATGTATGCAAGAATGTGTATATATACGTATGTAGGTGCACATATACAAATATAGGAGAGACAACAGAAATGATAAACAATGTAGCAAAATGTTAACAGTTGATGGATATGGGTGAAGTATATTTAGGAGTTCCTTGTACTACTTTTGGGATTTTTAAAGAAAAATGTTCTGTGACTCATACTGAATGACTATTAAAGTAGCACATAGAAAAACTAGTATAATCACTATAAAATACTTTATTTCATGAGTATGATGACCTCTTGAGGTTTGTTCCTATGTTTACAGATTAAACTATTTTATTCTATTTTGTAAATAATTAAAAAAAAATTTTTTAAAAAGATTTTATTTATTTATTTGATAGAGATCAAAAGTAGACAGAGAGACAGGCAGAGAGAGAGAGAGAGTTAAGCAGGCTCCCTGCTGAGCAGAGAGCCTGATGCAGAACTCTATCCCAGGACTCTGAGATCATGACCTGAGCTGAAGGCATTGGCTTAACCCATTGAGCCACCCAGGTGCCCCTCTATTTGGTAAATAATTTAACACAATTAAATATCACCTATTAATATAAAATACTGGTTAGTACTTTCTACTAAAAGTAAAATTTTTAAAAACAAGGGTTACTGAGGCATAAAGCATTGCATACAGCAGTTGCCTCCTTTAAATGGTATTCACACATTGGAGAAAGCATCTTAAACCATTATAATAAATCACATTTGGAATGGTAGTCAAGACTGTAGCAGGCTGTAGCGAAGTAACACAAATTACTTTCCCAGGAATAATAAGAAAAAAAGCCAGTTTATTCTAAGGAAAAAATAGATGCGTACATTAGAATTAGTTGGATATTGTAGAGGAGTAGTTCTTTCTTTCACTAAACTTCCTTGTTAAATCGAAGTTCCTTATTCTGTCTTAGTCAAGGGCGTTGAACAATTCCGCTGAGATGCTAGCAATGCTGCCAATACACATGGTTCCCCTGAATGACGGATTTCTCAGCCTCAGCACTATTGACATTTTGGGCCAGATAGTTCTTTGCTGTGAGTCCTGTGCATTGTAGCGTGTTGAGCAGCAACCTTAACCTTAACTCCTACCTATTACATGCTAATAGCAGTCCCACCCAGTGTGACAATCCAGAATGCCTTCAGATTCTGCCAAATGTCCCCTGGGGGATAAAATACCCCTCCCCCCAGTTAAAAATTGTTTGGTCTAAGGTGCTATAATTTAGGTAACATTTTCCCACACTTTGAAAGTTACTTTTGAATGATGAATACAATGTTTAGAAAATAAAATGAACTATTACAATTTCTCCCTAGTATCTATTAGATAAAATCCAAAATGTTTGGCTTTCAGCATTATATCTAAACTCTTCTATCCTCTTATATAAAAAAGCTGCTTGGGGCGCCTGGATGGCTCAGTGGGTTAAAGCCTCTGCCTTCGGCTCAGGTCATGATCCCAAGGTCCTGGGATCAAGCCCCACAATGGGCTCTCTGCTCAGTAGGGAAACTGCTTCCTCCTCTCTCTCTCTGCCTGCCTCTCTGTCTACTTGTGATCTCTGTCAAATAAATAAATAAAATCTTAAAAAAAAAAAAAAGGCTGCTCTAGTTAGTGTATTCTTGACTTCTGAAACATATATGCATCCCTGCACATGATTTTCTCTCTGCTGCCATATATCCACATCTTTGAGATGTCACAGTTAAAGCAGAACACTCCTTACTGTGTGACTGGCCATAGCCAAATAGGTCAAGTGTATACAACGGATAAAGATGGATCCAACCTAGAGGCTAGGCATGGTTAATTAGATTTTTCTCCTCCGGGGTGGGCATGTTTGCATCGTTATCTTTGGTAATAAAAAAAAGAAAGCAGGGCAAGTCAGCTTAAACTTAGGAAAAATAGACAGGAAGCCCACAAGAGGGCAGGTGGGCCAGCTCTGGGCATACCTTCCATAAAGTCTACTAAAGAGTTACTTCAAATTTCTCCTTCCTCTGAACTTCCTTACTTAGTGGGAAGATTACCAGTAAGTCACTTTCTCGCTCAAGACCTCAGTTTATTCATTTGAAAGATGAGAAAGCAGGCAAGAAAACAGCTGAGTATTCTTTACTTCAAATATCTATTACATTAATTATTGGTACTGTCACCTGACATTGTTTTATATTGTAATTTAATAGCCAAATAACTACTTGACTTTTCATGAACACATCTTCCCAATTAATGTAGATGTCCTCAGAGGGCAGGACCAGAATACTATATGTACTTCCTTAGGAGAAGTGTTGACAAACTGCAGACACTGAATCCCTGGGAATCACTGTATTATGACAAGAGGCATGAGTGCTGTTTGTACTTTGACTAGATAAATACATCCCTTACTGCCTGCCTTCTTAAACCCCAGGCCTGATTCAGTATCTCATTTCTCATTCTAATGTTCAAAAGGCTAAATCATATAGGTATCCAAAAATTCTGATGAAGTAGGCAAAGTGTTTCATAAGAACTATTGATAAGTGAGAAAGAAATGTCTGATTCAAACATGTAGTCTTACTACTCTTGATGTAATGAACGGAGGGCTCTTAATAAAATAACGTGATAGTTAAATTTTTTAAAGATTGATTGACTGATCTGAAAGACACACACACAGAGAGAGAGAGAGAGAGAGAGAGAGAGTGCTGCGTGTGAGCAGGGGGAGGGGCAGAGAGAGAGGGAAAGGGGAAGCAGACTTCCGTCTGAGCATGGAGCCCAACGTGGAGCTTGATTTGATCTTACAACCCTGAGATCATAATCTGAGCTGAATCCAAGAGTTGGATGTTCAATCGACTGAGCTACCCAGGGAACCCTTGATAGTTAATTTTACCTGTCAACTTGACTGGACCACCAGATTTTCAGACCGTTGATCAAACATTACTCCAGGTGTGTCCATCTGGCTGTTCCTGGATAAGATTAACATTTGAAGTGGTAGACTGAGGGAAGCAGACTGCCCTCCCCAAGGTGGATGGGTCACCCTCCAATCAGTTGGAAGACTGACTAGAACAAAAGTGGTGAGAAATCCTCCACCTGATGGCATTCAGAAGCAACACTGGTCTTTTCCTGACTCTGAACTTGAACTGAAACACTGGCTCTTCTTAGGTCTCCAGTCTGCCTGCTTTCTAGCTGGAACTTAAGCCATTGGTACTCCTAATTTTAAGGTCTTCAGACTCAGATTGGAACTACACCATTGACTTTCCTGGGTCTCTAACTTGCTGAATACAGTTCCTGGGACTTCTCAGTCTCTATAACCACGTGAGTCAATTCCTTATAATAAATCTTTTTATATGTACATATTTGTACGTATATATCCTATTTGTTCGGTTTTCCTGAAAAACCCGAATACAAATGGCTAAGGAGCTAAATCCCACACAAGGGACTCATTTTCCCTTTGAGTCCCATTATCAAAAGTTTCTAATAGAGACCAGAGAATTACTATTCATTAGTTTGATAAATAATTTAACAATTTCAGGTTTGATGAAGCAAAAAAGCTAAACTGAACTAAATGCTATAATTAGAAGTCTTCAGGCAACCATATTCAAGATTCTTTCCTTGATTTACTGATTTTGAACAATAAAGATCCATATATCAGGATGCCATGGGTCAGGTGATATTATAATTAATAATGATAATAAAACTTTGGACAGATGAACTGTTTTGCTTGTACTTATCATTCTTTTGTTTGTATTTCGGTTTGTTCTGCAGAGAGGTTAAGCTAAGAATTTTAAGAGTTGAAAAAATTATTCCAATTTTTACCCATAAAACAGAAATTCTGAAAAAGGAATACAATTAATCATTTCAGGAAAATTAATGTAGATGAATAGAAAAAGCTAAGGCCTTTTTACTTCACTTACATTTACTTTAGAATAACTACCCCCCCCCCTTAAAAAAAAAGCTCTGGTAAGTAGTATACTTCTCATATAAAGTATAATTTTGTTTTCAAAACTTCCATTTGCATACTGCTTTTCAACAACGTGCTACAAAACAAGTATACCTATACAAGATTAATTACCTTCTATGAAGGTTTACTGTTTTGGTGGAAATGAAATAACTTTAATAGTTTATCAGTGGACATATTTTAGCATATGAATGAATTCACACTTGAAAGTATTAATGTTTTAAATGCAATATCCCATTTTGAATTCTTAAAGCTCAGATTGCATTCTTTCTTAAAAAGATTTAATTTATTTATTTGAGAGGGAGAAAGAGCATGAGCAGGGGGAGGAACAGAGGGAGAGGGACAAGCGGACTCCCTGCTGAGTGGGAAGTCTGACGAGGGGCTAGCTTCCAGGACCCTAAGACTGTGACCTGAGCAAAAGTCAGATGCTTAACCTACTAAACCACCTAGGCACCCTCAGACTGGATTTAACACATCTTTGTACAATCATTCTGAAAAGGAGTCAGGGAAGTCAACTGGTTTTAGCAAGTAACTGTTAATGCTGCTGTTGATAGGTATTCTTAACATGTAAGCAAAAATAATACAAGTTACGACCCATTACATAATGAAACTACATATAAATTTTCTTTTTGTACTAGATGATTACATGGGTAGGATTGTGAGGATACATAAAATTTTCCCAGAAATATTTTTGCCTTCAGATTTTCATACAGGAAGATGGATACACTATGAATGAACAGCAGCTTTATTTTGCAACATTTCTAGCTGGCATCAAGCTACTGACCTGTTTGATATTCTTGGAGATAGGACCTGGAATAATACACTCGTCGCTGTCAGATGCAGATCTCTCTTCCTCATCTGTTAAGAAATAAGATTTTAGTGGCTCAAGTCTGTTAAACCAATTATATTTATACCTTGAGAAATGGAGCAATTTGTTACAAGCATTTGTTATAAGGATAACCTTAAAAGGACAATATGATAATCATGTCTAGACGTTTCTCAGCAGGAAAGATATTTATTTTTACATTATAATTTAGAAAAGATAAAAAATGACTGAAAATTCCAAGTTTAGTTTTAGTAGAAACAAAGATAATAAAAATATAGCTTGCTCTGAAATTCAAAAATAGTCTTTTTAAAGAGGAGGACAGAGTAATGGGTATTTTCTAACAGCCTAAAAATTATATTGTGCAATCAAGTTATTCTTACTATTTAGAAACATTTAAAAAATTTTGTAGTTTTATTGTGGCAAAATTGCCATAGAATAAACTGCACATATTTAAAGAGCAAAATTTGATATTTTGACATATGTATAATTCTGTGAAATCATCACAATTAAGATTGTGAACCCATCCGTTGTCACCCCACAAGTTTCCTTATGCCCCCTGTAATCTACTCTTTCTCTCTATCTTCCTGTTCCCATTTACCTTCCCCTAGGTACCACCTAAATGCTTTGTCACTGTAGTCACCTCTTTTAGATATTATATAAATTAAATCTTGTCAAGAGTTGTCTTGTCTGAGTTCTTAGTTTTAATTTTTTAAAAGTTAATTTCTCTAGAATAATCCAGATGATAGTATAAAACCCAAAGAGAACATAAAGCCACTGAAAACATCAACTGGGACCTTGGTAGCAGCAAGACTTGAATTCCACTGTGGCATGGCAGGTTGAGATAAGAAGGTGTGCGACAATTCTGCCAGCCCGTAGCTGACTACACAGAACCGTGTCCTGTCATTTCGGTCAAGAAACAGGTACCACAAAGTAGATCCCCTACTATGTGAAGATGTCCTAGGAGGCATGCTCTAACAGATTAAAGAAAACACAGAATTAAGTAAATAATGGTAATAAGAAAGGAAAAAAAAATCACCTTCTGGTTCCAATTCCTCAGTTATTTCTGTTTCATCTTCAGAAGAAGTCCAGCTTTGATCTGCTAGCTGACCCTCAGACAGGAAAGACACATCATCATCTTTTCCTTGCTGTATTTTCTCTTTTACCTTAGCTCCACCGCTTTCTTGAGAAACCTGAAGAAATGCAAGCATACCAATAACACTGGCGCTTTGATCACATGTGTTGCACTTGTTGAAGCACCTGACTCAGAAAGCCTGTAAGCCCGAGACTTAAATATACGAATATGTAAGTGATTCATTAGAAAAACCGTCACTAACATTGCACAGACAAATGATATTAGGCAGATAAATGAAAATATTATTATAAGCCAAGAATGAAAAATACATTAATATAAAAATGAATTTTACATTATTACCCTAATTCACATATCTATTTATTAGTTGCTAATATCAGCATAATTGCAACACTGATCATAGTTTTGATCTTTCTGTTCCCAGGAAGTTCTACATAAAAATAGGATCGATTTTATGAGTTCTTGATCCATTTTATTTATTTATTAAAAGATTTTATTTATTTATTTGACAGACAAAGATCACAAGTAGGCAGAGAGGCAGGCAGAGAGAGAGAGGGGGAAGCAGGCTCCCTGCCGAGGAGAGAGCCTGACGTGGGGCTGGATCCCAGGACCCTGAGATCATGACCTGAGCCGAAGGCAGAGGCTACCACTGAGCCACCCAGGTGCCCCTTTGATCCATTTTAGTTCAAAGTCTTTTAAGAATGAAATCAAACCTTTCAAAATAATTTTAATACAAATACATACCTCAGGACCATGTGAAAGAGTTGGCATGTCAGTTTCTATTTCTGGCGTATGCTCAACTTCTGATGAAACTTCCTTCACATCTTCAGGAGGAGTAGTTATCTCCTTTTATTGATGTAAAAACATGCAGATATGTTATTTTGTATTTACTATTAAATTCCATATATATAAGGGAGTAAATACAGTAGTTATGCATATGACCCTAAATTTAGTTAGTGTATTTCAGTAAAATGGCTGATAGTCATCAGGGTATTTATATATGTAATTAAAGAATTACAAACATCATTCATTGAAGCATTGTTTATAATTGCAAAAAAAGTGAGAACAATGCAAATATCCAACAGAATAGGATTAAATGAAATATGGTATATCCAAATACTTGAGTTCTTTGCAACCATGAAAAAAATGATAACGTAGATCTGTACTTCCGCACACTGAAGAGAATATCCAATATACTATTGAGTAAAAAATGTAGTTTTTTACATATAGTTGTATACTGTTTTGTTAACAAACATGCAAGCAAAAAACATGTATGCTCCCATGGGAATAAGTATGGAAGGAAATTCACTAAAATTCTATTGCTGATATATAGATTTGGGGAAATTTAATTTCATATTTTAAAAAAGATTTTATTTATTTATTTCACAGAGAGAGATCACAAGTAGGCAGAGAGAGAGAGGAGGAAGCAGGCTCCCTGCCAAGCAGAGAGCCCGATGGGGCGCTCCATTCCAGGACCCTGAGATCATGACTTGAGCTGAAGGCAGAGGCTTAACCCACTGAGCCACCCAGGACCCTAATTTAATTTTTAATTTCTTTTTTGCTTATTTGTATTTTCTAGTATTTCTATGATGATTATATATTACTCATGTAATTAAAAAATTACATATGCGAGGATATATACTTTCTATGATCAACATTATTTTTTAACTCTATCAAATATCAATTTAGAGTCAAGTATTTTCCAGGATTCATAAACTGATGTTTATTTTTAAAATATTAGCTTATCATTTTTGCTACTTTATTTATTTATTGAAGATTTAATTAATTTATTTATTTGAGAGAGAGAAAATGAGAGAGAGAGCATGAGAGGGGAAAGGTCAGAAGGAGAAGCAGATGGCCTACCAAGCAGGGAGCCCAATGTGCAGCTTGATCCTAGGACTCCAGGATCATGACCTGAGCCAAAGGCAGTTGCTTAACCAACTGAGCCACCCAGGTGCTCCCATTTTTGCTACTTTAAAGATTTTTATTTATTTATTTATTTCATAGACAGAGATCAAGTAGACAGAGAGGAAGGCAGAGAGAGAGAGAGGAGGAAGCAGGCTCCCTGCTGAGCAGAGAGCCCAACGCGGGGCTCGATCCCAGGATCCTCAGACCATGACCCAAGCTGAAGGCAGAGGCTTTAACCCACCGAGTCACCCAGGCACCCCCACTTTTGCTACTTTAAAAGTAAATATGTCCAATAGAGAAATGGGAATGACAAACCAAAACCAGAAGAAATTAATACAAATCCATATTTTCATTACCCAATGATAATATCCATTAGTAACAGATTTCTTTAAAATTTTTCACCTTTTTCTTTATAATTAATTATTATTTATTTATTTCTTATTTTTAAAAATATTTTGTTTACTTATTATTCCCTGAAGAGCAGAGAGCCCAATGTGGGGCTTGATCCCAGGACCCTGAGATCATAACCTGAGACGAAGGCAGAGGCTTAACACTGAGCCACCCGGGCACCCCTATAATTAATTTTAAAAAATGATTTATTTATTTATTTGATGGACAGAGATCACAAGTAGGCAGAGAGGCAGGCAGAGAGAGAGGAGGAAGCAGGCTCCCTGATGAGCAGAGAGCCCAATGCAGGGCTTGATACCAGGACCCTGGGATCATGACCCAAGCCGAAGGCAGAGGCTTTAGCCCACTGAGCCACCCAGGTGCCCCTATAATTAATTTTTTAAAATAATTCTTTCTTTCAAGTTGATTTTAAAAATTTATTTATTTATTTGAGAGGGAGAGAGAGACAGTGAGTGACGGGAGGGACAGAGGGAGAGGGAGGGAGAGAATCCCAAACAGACTCTCTAGTAAGTGCAATCCCTTGAGATCATAACCTGAGTTGAAATCATGAGTCAAGATATTCAATCGACTGAGCCACCCAGGTGCCCCTTTAGGATTCATTTTTAATGCAAATAAAAAACTTTTTGGTTAATAGTGGTAATTATATTATAAATACAATGTATCTTGTTACATTTAAAAAACCTTAGTATTATGTCATAAAATTTTCTCCTGATATAAACTTTTGGGTAAACATCATTTTTAATACAATCTAATATTAAAATGAATGCATGTATCATAATTTAATGAACCATTTTCCTGGTGTTGGACATTTAACTAATTCACCATTTTCAGTTACTGTGATGACTAACATTGCAATAAACATCTCCATGTATGTCTTTTCTTTTTTTTTTTTTAAAGATTTTATTTATTTACTTGAGAGAGAGACAGTGAGAGAGAGCACGAGCGAGGAGAAGGTCAGAGAGAGAAGCAGACTCCCCATGGAGCTGGGAGCCCGATGCAGGACTTGACCCCAGGACTCCAGGATCATGACCTGAGCCGAAGGCAGTCGTCCAACCAACTGAGCCACCCAGGCGTCCCCATGTATGTCTTTTCTGTATTTACGATCATTTATGTAAGAATCCAGTTACTTATGTTCAAATTCCAGATCTAATATTTTGCCCTTGAGCAAGTTACTTAAGCTCTGCACGTATTACTTTCCTGATCTATTTCTTTTTTTAAAAGATTTTTATTTGAGAGAGAGAGAGAGAGAGAGAACAAGTAGGGGAGGGGTAGAAAGAGAAGGAGAGAATCTCAAGCAGACTCTGCCCTTAGTGCACACCTCACAGCGGGCTCCATCTCACAACCCATGAGACCATAACTGGAGGCAAAAATCGTGAGTTGGATGCTTACAAGAGTGAGCCACGCAGACACCGCTTACTTTCCTGATCTTTAAATGGGAATAATTCTAGTATGATTATAAGACTGTTCTTAGGATTAAATCGGTTTGTGGACAGAAAGCATCTGGTTCAGTGTCTGACATTAATGAGCACACAATAAGTGTTTGTTATTAAACAGGGCCTGAATAATAATTATTGAATTCATGTATTTAGTACATATATACTAACTGCACTGTATATGCCAGGTATTATCTTCAGCTCTGAGAAGAAAAAATGTTCTTATTTTTTAAAGATTTTATTTGAGAGAAAGAGCATGGCAGAGATAGAGGGAGGGAGGGAGAGATCACATGTGGGGTGGAGGGGCAGTGCAAGAGGGGAAACATCCTCCCCACTGAGCTGGGAGCCCTACGTGTGGGGCTCAGTCCTAGAAATGAGATCATGACCTGAGCTGAAGACAGACACTTAATGGACTAAGCCACCTAGACACCTGAGAAAAGATATTTTGATCTGGGTGGTGTTTACACAGGTGTGTACATAGGTAAAAATTCATTGAGCTGGGTACTTGAGTTTTGTGTCCTTTAACTATTTAGGAGTTACACCTCAATTACAAATAAAATGTTTTTATTTTTTTTTTAAAGTCCAAAAGAGATGATGGTGACTTGAGTGGTGACAGTGGAGATGATGTGAATACAGGATATATTTTGAAAGTATAGCTGACAGGTTTTGTGGATAAACTGGAAGCAGGGTGTGAAAAAGAGAATGACAAAGGGAAGCCTTTACAATGCACTGATTATGCAGCTGGATGAATGGTTGGTCATTTATGGAGAATGGGAAACAATGGAAGAAACATTTTGGAAGAGGGCTGAGAAGTCACATTTGGTTTTTGACATGTTAAGTTTAGATTCCTATTACACATACAGTACATATGAAATAAGCAGGAAGAAAATAAATCTGGAATTTGACAGTGAGATCAAGACCGAAGATTATAAATATGAGAGTCACCACCTCTAGTTGTTTAAAACTATGAGATTGGCGAAGACCTCTGAATGGAAATATAGAGTGAGATGAGGGGTAGGTCTGCAGTGAAACTGCTGAGGCACCTCTACATTGAGAGATTTGGTCTAGGACAGGGAGAAGAATCACTGGTAAAGCTGGAGAGAAACTGGAAAGGCATGGTGTCCCAGACGCCCAGTGAAGAGGGAGCAAGTATTCCACTGTGTCGAATGTTACTGGGAGATAAAGATGGGAACTGAGGATTGACTACTGGACATGGCAAAGTCAAAGTCATTGCGACCTTAGCAAGAATGGTTTTAATGAGGATGAATTTTGATTAGACTGAGTTCAAGAAACGGTGTGAAGAAAGGGCAACAGAATTAAGACTTTCTGAAGAGGTTTCTCCCTGCACTGCCGGCCACCTACCCCCCCAAAAAAATAGAAGCAGAGGATTAGGGCTGTAGCTGGAGTTACAAATGGAGTCAAAGGAGGGTTTAGATCAAAGAGTAAGAAGAGTTAACATTTATACCCAGTGCCAAATTGCGAAGCTAACATTTAAAGGAAAAAGTATTTTATTCACTTGTTTCCTTTGAAATCAGATAGAGTATACTACGCCTACATCGTTTATTCAAAATACTTGGTATGAGAGGAAAAAAATCGGTATTTTCAGTGTTTACTACTTACAGAACTCTGCTGTGGTGTGATATCCACAAAAGACACTTTCTTATCTACAGGTGTTAAACGCTGTCTTGGTTTAGGTGTTGGTGCCTAAGATAAATCAATATGTCAAACTGAGTATGATGAACATATACTTAGATAAGACTTCAGCTATTTTTTCTTTCTTTCTTTTCTAAATACTATTTCTTAAGTTCTATAGGAAATTCAAAATCAGTGTTACTCACAACAACTAATGGGCTAACAGAGGATGTTGAAGGTACTCTTTGATCAACTTCTGACTCTTCTTTGCGTATAAAATTTCCCAAGTCTTTAGTTGTTATAGCTCCACTTGGTGGAAGGTAAGCAAATTTCCATTTCAATATAACATGGATGGTTCCTGCAGGATGCTTTTTATGATCTGTTAACTCAAATATTCCTGTCAAGTTACAAAATAATTTTAATTAATGCTAGAGTGAAGTTTTATTACCATAAGGATGAAAGAACAAAGAGAACTACCACAGCTTTAAAAATAACTTTAGCTTTTACTCGCACCTCAAATGGCTTAGAGAATAAAGACAAAATCATCTATGATAGGTTCATCTCTGAAGCAGACTGCTTTCAGAAATTAAGTCCTCAGTGATGACAATGCTGATTCCAAGGTGAGAAAATTAACTTATAAATATTTTAATTCACTGATATTAAATTCAGAGATTATTCAGAATTCTTAACCTTCCTCTAAGACATTATCTGGGTTAGAGCTAAGTACCAACCTCCTTTTGCCTTAAATATTCTCAGAAAAGACTTGTCTCTTTAGAAAAATATATTAAAAGTTCACAATTTCAAATAATTTATATATGTAAGGAATTACCACGTAATTTTATCAAGATTTTAAATATATTTTACTGGGATTTGTTAAGTTACTCCAAATTAACACTAGCACAACAAAAAAATGTCCAGAAAATAAACTGTCCAAAACGGTAATAAAAAGTATCACCTAGCTGTAACTGTAATAAAGAGTCACAGATTTTAGTCATTGCACTAAATTTTTAAAAAAGATTTTATTTATTTATTTGAGAAAGAGAGAGAGAGAGAGAGAGAGAGAGAGAGAGAAGACAGCAAGCATGAGTGGGGTGAGGAAGCCCGATGCAGGGCTTGATCCTAGGACTCTGGGATCACGACCTGAGTTGAAAGCAGATGCTTAACCAACTGAGCCACCCAGGTGGCCCTGCACTGAATTTTTCAGTATGAAAAATTCCAGACTAGAAAAAACAAACCTGTATTAAGTATAACTCTTGTTTAGGAGTAGTATCCTTTACTTGGTCCTCAAGTGTTTGATACATTTTTTAATGGCCGGCTGGGAAAGAAATAACAACTCTAGACTTAAGAACAAAAGAATATAGATGGCATAGAAGGTGATAAACTTCTATTACAGGCACAGGTGGGACTTCTAGAATGGCTGAGTGAAGAGCTCAGTAAATCCTTTCTACAAAAAGAAGAACTTGATAAAACTGGACAAAATGATTGAAAAAAACCCTATTACTTAAGTGTTCTGGAAATTGAACAAAGGTGTACAATGAATTGAGAACATTTATTGATAAGAATCTACAGAAACTCAGTAACAATAGTAAGAGTCAGAACAGACTCTAATAAGCTACTTCCCTGGCTGAACAGGAGAACTGTAGACTGTCTGAACTTTGAAAACTCTTTACCCAACACATACACTAATCCACAGACAAAGTGGGGAAGCCTATCAGCTCAAGGTATTTAAGTACAATATTTGACCAATCAATGACCACTAAACAATGTTGACTCAAGCTTAAAATTAAATAAATAAAAACTTAGCAGAGACATCAGTGGGAACAGTGAGAGGAAGATACAGAATTAGTTCAGGCAAGTCGTCAAGCAAAAGCAGTAAGAGAACCACCCTGAGGAGTAGGGGACAGTTGAAATTTAGAGCTGCTATAATAAAGTATCCTAAATGTCCACTTTTAAACAACAAAAAATCATGGTGCTTGTGGAAAATCAGGAATGTATGCCGTATACATAGGAAAAAGGTCGTCAATTGACACCTTGTGGGGGTGCCTCAATGTTACACTTAGCAGACAAAAACCTCAGAACAGCTATTATAAATATGTTCAAAAATTAAAATGATATTTAAAGAATTAAAGGAAAATGTGATGACAATGATTTATAAAAAAGAATATAATAAAGAGAAATTTTATAAAAAAGAACTAAAAAAATTTCTGGAGTTGAAATTATAATTACTAAAATGAAAAAAATCAGTAGAGGTTCTCAATACGAGATTTGAGATGGCAGGAAAAAAATCAGTGATCTTGAATACTGACCAATAGAGATTATCCAATATGCAGAGAAAAAAAAAATAAAGAAAAATGAATAGCGCCTCAGATAACTGTGGGATACCATTAAACACAAATGTACAAGTAATTGGGAGTCTAAGAGGGAAGAAAGGGCAGAAAAAAAATTTAAGAAATAACAGCAGAAAACGCTCCAAATAACAGCACCCTGTGCATAAAGAAGCTCAACAAATTCTAAGTAGGATAAGCACAGTGGGATCCACATCATACACATCATAGTCTGTTTAAAGCCATACATACATACATACACATACTAAAAAGAAAATCTTTAAGGTACTACCAAGTACAGGGGAACCATAATAATATTAACATCTGATTTCTTATTAGAAACAATGCCGGCCAGAAATTAGTCATCTGATACACCCAGAGTACAAATGAAAAAAATAACTGATGACTAAGAATATTATACCCAGCAAGACTATCCTTTAAAAAATAAAAGCAAAATAGACATTCTTAGATAATAATTGGGAGAATTCACTACCAGCAGACCTGAGTTATAAGACATATTAAAGGAAGTTCTTCAGGTTGTAAGGAAATTTAGTCAAATTTAGTAAAATAGTTGTAAGGAAATTTAGTTGTAAGGAAATTTAGTCAAATTTCTTAACTCATTTAAAAGACAACCACATAAAACTATACTAGTAAAATTATATTGTTGAACTTACATAAGTATAAAATATTTATGATAATAATAGCACAAAGGAGAGAGGGGCAATGGAGTTATATTGGAGTATGGAAATAACACCAGACAGTAACTCAAATCCATAGGAAGAAATAAAGAAAACCAGAAATGAAGGGGGGGGGGATGAAAGGAGGGGAAGGAAAACGCGAAATGGTAAACACATAAGTTAATGTGAAATTCTCCTATAATTACAGATATTCTCCTTTCTCCTGACTTCTTTAAAAGATAAATAGTTATAGATTGCAATAATGATTACACTGTATTATTGGGTTTATCACATATATAGGCATTTTTTATATAGATATATGATAATAATAGCACAAAGGAGAGGGGCGGAAATGGAATTATATTGGGGCAGACTTTCTATATTTTGATGGAGTTGTTAGCAATAATTTTAGACTGGTAAGACACATATCGTAATCTGTAGAACTACTAAGAAAATAACCAGGAAAAAAACTGTAGGCCCAACGTTTAAAATTATCTGAGAATATTAGAAAGGTTAGGCATATCCACAATTGAAGTATAACTTAGGTTTGTTTTTACAACTTCATAGATTCAAGAAATATGCTTACCTGAGATACATCTGTCATGTGCCAATGAAATCAGAGGCACATTGACTTTTCCTATATATATATTCTCTTGAGTATCACTATCATCAAACACATAAAAACTCAGAGACTCTGACTTAAGGTACCGATCCAAATCCATATTCATCGGCACTGGGAAACACATATGATCATCAAACTGTGGATCATTGCTACTGGGAATGATGGCTGTATCGTGGTCTGCAAAATCAAAAAACTTGTACACAACATATGGGTGTGGCTGAAGGTGGTTTGCTCGGGACTTCAAGTGGCTGCAACATCTGACTGTAATATGAAGTTCATTTAAGTTGCCATCTGTGGAATCAGTAGAACTGGGCTGAGAAGTTTTGGGTGCTGGCTGACTTGACTGGAAAAAAATACATAGTTATATTATAGTAATAACACATTGAAAAGATAAATAGCAGCTGCCAAACCCCAAACAAAATAATCTAGTGTGAACAAAAAGATGGATATTTACACTTCATAGTGAATTTCTCAGTAAAAAACCAGATTCTTAGTCAAAACTAGTATTCCCTGGAAATGTGTGAACAGGTGATCTTAAGCTATTAGTGATAAATATAGATGACTGAGCTTACATGTAGAGACTGTTGTTAAAACCAAGAATTGTTATGGTCTAATTTTATTTAATAACTAATGAGTAATGTGAACAGATGGATCCAAAGACAAATGTCCTCTAGGTCACAATTTTATTAAGAGCTGATTCCTTAAGCATTCCAGCTATTGTGATCCTATCTCACTCTTACGTAAAAATCCAGTGAATTTGGGGCACCTGGGTGGCTCAATGGGTTAAGCCGCTACCTTAGGCTCAGGTCATGATCTCAGGGTCCTGGGATCGAGTCCCACATCGGGCTCTCTGCTCAGCGGGGAGCCTGCTTCCCTCTCTCTCTTTTTCTCTGCCTGCCTCTCTGTCTACTTGTAATCTCTCTCTGTCAAATAAATAAATAAAATCTTAAAAAAAAAAAAGAATCCAGTGAATTTGATGGAGTCCACCCAGAGAAATTATTTCATTATATTTGGGCTGGTCCTCCTCTTCAACCAATGGTGTTTGGGAAAGCAGATATTTGAGTCGAGATTAGCCAGCATACTGAAGTTCAACTACTATGAGAACAGGAGACCATGGTCAGAGATAAACACCAGAGGGCATAAAAAGTTAGGATTGAGAGGACATTTCAGAAGAAAGATGCGTGAAAGGAATGATTAGGCAGAGCTGGATGATACTCCATGGCCCCTTATGAAACTGTTGTTCAGGTAGCCAATGCGTAAGTATTTTAACAAACATCTGTACTAATTGTGAAGCCCACCATAGCTGATGACCTGGACAAAGAAATGTTAGTGTTCGAGGGCCTTGTTTAGTTTAGCATTGGACCATTCTCTACTTTCCACAAAGCGGGGCTCCTCTTCAACTGCCTTTCTGAATCTGGAACCTCTGACTCCAGCAAGTTTACTGGAGAAGGCAAAATAGAACCAAACTCATCATGGCCTCAGCAGAGATATCTGGTGGTGTGGTGAGGAGAAACCGGAGAAGGGGATCCCAGTACTGCTATCCCAGGGATGGTTTGTATTCAGCTACAGAACTTTGAGTGCAATGATTTAAGAAGTACCTCCTCTGTTTCTCACTTCAAATCTACCCACAAAAGCTGGAATTCGAATAATTGACTCACCCAAGCCAGAAAATGGGAGTCTAAAAACAATGAAACTACAAAACTAAATAAATAACCTGGTCCAATTTTTTTTAAAAGATTTTATTTATTTGAGAGAGAGAGCATGAGAGGGGAGAAATTCAGAGGGAGAAGGAGACTCCCCACAGAGCTGGGAGCCCAATGTGGGACTTGATCCTGGGACTCCAGGATCATAACCTGAGCTGAAGGTAGTCACTTAACCAACTGAGCCTCCCAGGCACCCTAACCTGGTCTACTTTTAATTCTCTTTTCCATTACAGCATTTCCCAATATATGTTCTGAAGAATACTAGTCCAGAAAGATGATCTCGGGGAAACAGGTGTCATTCTTTCGTAAGTTGGGGAATTAATGTTATATTAGTCCTGGTTCTTTAATTGAAAATTATGGAAACTAATTCCACCTAGCAAACACAACAAAAAGAGACTTTAACGTTAGTCCATGAATTGTATAGAATTGTATAGCAGAAATGCGGGTGGGCCTTAGGAAGGTAAGAGGGCTGGAAAACTGCCAGAATTTACACTTGATCTAGTGCCCATTTTTCTCTGGATGCTTGCTCATTGTTCTTTCTCTCCAGACCCATTTTCTTTCCTTTGTGGGTTAACATGGTAGAAGATGGCTGCCCTACAGCTCCCAATTTCACATGTTCCAAGCAGGGAAAATCTTGCTTTCCCTTGAAAAAAGAATCCGATTGGCTTAACTGGGGTCAGGTGGACACTCCCGAATCAGAAGCCATAACTGAGTAGTGAGTGGCAGTGGACAGGACCACTGGGCATAAATCTGGTCTCTGGCGGGGCCAGCCCCATGAACTGGGAGCGACAGGGGTCCAAACGAAAAAAGATAATTATGACTTGAGCAGACATTCCAATATGTTTCAACTATATTTTATCCCTTTGTTACTTAATTCAAGTGCATACTTTAAGCTTTCCTCTTGGGATTCTTGTTATACATGACGAGTCAAGGACCCTATTTCACTTGGCTCACTTTAGTGCTTTCTGCATTCACTGGATCATGGAATTCTTTTGGAAGTATGGCCATTAAGACTACATGAAACACAGCTTGGGCAATGCTGCTCTGAGGAATTATGTTTAAACTTGCAGCTCAGGATACTGCAATTTTCAAAAGTGCCCTGGGTAGCTCAAGGAGTTCCTTTGTAGTGATAGAACAACTCTGGGTCTTCCTTGTGGTGGCAGTTACATGAATATATACAGGTGGTAAAATTGCATAGGACACACACACACACACACACACGAGTGTATGTAAAAACTGATAAAATACAAATAAGGTCTGTAATCTAGTTAAAGGTATTGTACTAACGTCAGTTTCCTGGTTTTGATAATGTATTGCATTATCAAAT
Source organism: Mustela lutreola (assembly GCF_030435805.1). Lineage (NCBI taxonomy): Eukaryota > Metazoa > Chordata > Mammalia > Carnivora > Mustelidae > Mustela > Mustela lutreola. Next base: position 29,616,840 of record NC_081305.1, on the reverse strand, counting down.
ATGTATGTTTCCATATGTAAGATGTTACAATTGGGAGAAGCTGGGTGAAGGGTACATAGATCTTCTCTGTACAGTTCTTGTACTTCCTGTAAATCTATAATTCTTTCAAAATAAAAAGTTAAAAAGAGTCACTTGATGGCTGTGAAAGAAAATGATTTTGGTTTAAAGCATAACATAAAAAGACATATTATAAAATTTCTGTATCATAAATATGTCTTAAAGTCCAACCAGCTCACCCATTGCATTTGCTCTGGCCCCTTATAATTTGATGTTATATATCCCAAAGCCTTTGCTCGTTCTCGATAAAGTCGAATTGCTTGATCCATGGGAATCCTTAATCTGAACCAGTATTCCACTGTGCCAAAATTTGGGATGTCTCCTTTAGTTCCTACAAACCAATGCATAACTCACTGTTAAAGTTTTATACTGAGTAAAATAATATATGACTTGCACAAATGATGTGTGATTGGCAAAGAACAGAGCTGAAGAAAATCAAGTTACTTCTGCAAGTATGAGTTTCATTATATGTTAAGTATTATTAAAGAGCTATGTCAGATTATGTTTGAGATATTCCAACTTATGCTATTGCAAACCTTCTAAAATATAAAGAAAAAAACTAAACACTGTATTAAATACCGCACAGATTCTTTTTGATGCTATAGTAGCTTGTTTTTAATAAGTTGTACTCAATGTAGACTGACAGATACAATATGAAATCTCAAAATTATAAATATGAAATTCCACATTATGATTCAACTTTCAAGACGTCTTTGGCACCTTCCCACTTCTCCACTGGGCCACAAGTACAGGGACAAATATGCCGGATGTAATTCACGCTTGCATGAGGTTTGCCCTATATACCCTCACTCTTCTTTCCAAGTCGGGCAGCTCTTCATCTCTCTTCCTCTGTGAAGATTTCCTCTATAGCTCTTGGGGGATTTAAGGGCTCTCTGTTCCCTTCAAAGAGGGGAGGAGAATGTTCTCTCATTAGGACACTGATTCCTTTCACATAACTCTCTGTTCACCAGTGTATTTCTCCACCCACACTATGAATTTCTTGAGGGCAAGAACTGTGGTTTCCATTGATAGATTCCTACCCGAGGGACTAGTATACAATGGGTACTCAATATTTGTTGAATAGAAGATATTCTATATGTAAGCTTTCCTGAACATATATTATTAAAACTATTTCCCCATTCTCTTCTAGTTCATCAATTTCTCACTGATGGATCATTCTCATTAACATGCAAACATGATTAAAATCTGATATAATTTTAAAAAAAATCCTGGAACAAGAATATTAATACATATACATATACATATAGATATTTTCTTGTATATGCTTAAAATTTCTTTGGAAGAATTTGCAGCCTTTGGTGAGAGGTTCTAGGGTAGCTGGGGGAGGAATGGGAGAGAGAGATTTTAAAGTATAAACTTTTATACATTTTCATTTATGAGTCATGTAAATATGTTACCCCTGTCATCAATCAATCAATAAAATAAAATCCCTCCCGAGAAGCTAAGTCACCCTCTTTTCTTCTTGAAATGGTTTCTTTATTTGTCCTTTAGGATACTATATGCTCTTGGCTTGCCTTTCAAATCACTTTAGTTTCCTTTCCTGGTGTCTCTTCTTCATCGTGAACTCTAAGTTGTGCGGTTTTCCAAGGCTCAGTCCTTGGCCACTTTCTCTGCTTTGTGTACATTCATTCTCTATGTGATATTATCTAGGCCAAAGGCTTAAAATATATTCCATATGGTAACGACTCTCCCTTTCATGTGTTTATCCCTAACCTTGGGGTTAGGGCTAGTGTATTCACTGACCATGTGCCATCTCCACTTGGCTATCCAACAGGCAGCCAGGCTTAACTTGTTCAAATAAAATTCTTGATTTTCTTCCCCAGATTTGTTCCTTTCCCAGGCCTATTTCAATAAATGGGTTCACGATTCTCCTTGTTGTGCATGCCAGAAATTCTTGTCTCCTCCATTTCCTTCATTACTCTCCATTCAATTGATAAGCAAGTCTTAAAGTTAATCAAACATAAACTGAAAATAACCACTTCTTATCACTCTTCTCACTACCATCTTATTCCAAGCCACCATCATCATCTTTCTAGATTAATGTGATAGCCTGATAATGAACCTAATTTTCCCTCTTGGCCTCAACAGACTATTCTTCCCCCAGCACCCAGAGTGGTTTTTCTAAGACCTATGTGTGATCACATCACTTCCCTCCTCAAAACTCCAATGACTTTCATCACTCAGAGAAAAAAAATCCATTTGCTTCACCATGACCTACAAGTCTCTAGAGCATGATCTGGTCCTTCCACTGTTTGTTTGTTTTGTTTTGTTGTTGTTTATGTTTTTTAAAGTGTACTTTCTTTTCTTTAAAAGTTTTCATTTAAATTCCAGTTAATTAACATACAGTGTAATAGTAGTTTCAGGAACAATTTAGTGATTCAACACTTCCATACATCACCCAGGGCTCATCACGACAGACACGTGGCCTCCTTAATCCCTGTCACCTATTTCCCCATCCCTCACCCACCTCCCTTATGGGAACCAGCAGTTTGTTCTCTAGAGTTAAGAGTCTGTTTCTTGGTTTGCCATCGCCCCCCTTTTCTCCCTTTGCTCATTTGTTTTGTTTCTTAAATTCCACATATGAGTGAAATCATATGGTATGTGCCTAACTGACTGACTTTGCTTAGTCGTTCTTCTATTGCTTTAATCACTTTTCTGCTTTAGCCACTGGCCTTCTTGCTGTTCTTCCAACATGTCATGTTTGTCCCTCCACTTGGTACTTGCTGTTACCTCTGCATGAAACATTCTTCCCCTGGATCCCGTCATGGATCTTTACTCAGGTCTTTATCAATGTCAACCACCAGATAAGTTCTTATCTGAATTAGCAACCTTCCATATTTCTCATTAGTCTATTTATTTTTCTTCATTTGATGAGATATATATTTGTTTTATGGACTGTCTTCCCCTCTAGAAGGTAAGCTACATGATGGCAGGGGCTCTGTCTGGCTTACTTAGCAATGTATTTCCAACGCCCACTAACAGTGATACCATCAGCTCTTAAAAAATATTTGATGGGACACCTGGGTGGCTCAGCGGGTTAAGCTGCTGCCTTCAGCTCAGATCACGATCCCAGCATCATGGGATCGAGTCCCACATTGGGCTCCTTGTCCAGCAGGGAGCCTGCTTCTCTCTCTGTCTCTGCTTGCCACCCTGCCCACTTGTGCTCTCTCCCTCTGACAAATAAATAAAGAATATCTTAAAAAAAATTTTGATGAACGTACTACAGTTAATGCTTAATCAAAAAAGGGTATTAATATGGTAAATAAATATTTGCACTTATAAATTTCTAAAAAATTAATAGCCATTGCACCGACATCACCCATGACATTTAGGATAGTCTAACCAACTGTGGGCAGATCAATAAGAGGACACTGTCCTACCCTCAGGGCATCTTGAATCCCTAGAGAAGGCAGTAATGTCGAACACCATATTAATATATAAACTAGATTAGCGATTCAAATGTCTGAAGGTTATAAGATTGTACTTACCAACCAAACTTGCTGTGCAAAATATTCGACCACTTTTTTCTAGGATTTCATGGAATCTCAACTGACCTGCCGCAATTGTTTCATAATCTGTGCTGTAAGCTTGGTGGACCTCAAGAGTGATAGTATTCTTCTGAATATATTGTAAAAATAAGTCATTAACATGAACGAGATATTGAGAAGTGAAGTTGTACTCTGGGTGAAGGCCTTGCACAATGGGAGTTGTCTGTAGCTCAAAATCATAGAAAGCATAGGTACAGAAAGTGACAGGCTCTTTATCTCCAGATGCCTGTAAAACTTCAGAAGAAAAGGTTACTTTGTTGATATGGATTTCAAATAGGTTTTCGCCTCGTTCTAAGTGAAGAGTTTCATCAAATTCATCAATGGAGTCATCTGGTGTGATTTCTGGTTTAAATTTATACTGCTTGGTGCCATAGGCAATATCCTTTAATTGGGCTGCAAGAGAAGACACACAGTTTAGATATTTTTTAAATATTGACATATGAAGATACAAACTGGCTTTTGAAGTGGTATGAAGTCTAACTGCTTTGGTGAAGAGTCTCAATCTTAAATTCTATGACTATATGGTTTTTCCGTGGGTAATATTGTAGTCTACAAAAATTCATCCTTTGTTTTGACACCGGTTATTAACAAGAAACTTACAACTCAAGTTATAATACAGTCTGTACCAGGAGAAAGGAAAAAGAAAAAAGAAAGAAAGGTTTTTGAACGAAGAGCTGAAGTAAATATTTGGATACTCCCTATTCTGCTGTTTCTGCTTTATTATATTCACTCCTTTAAAGTCAGTTTCTTTTCCCACTGGCTCTTTCTCTTCAGATTCCTAAAGCTTCTCCTATTCTACTTTTGGGGTGATGGGTATGTTTATTGCCTTGATTGTGGTGATTGTTTCACAGTGTAGCCATGGGCCCAAATTCACCAAGTTGTATGCCTCAAACATGTGCAGTTTACAGTATGCTAATTGTACTTCCATAAATCTGTGTTTTAAAAAGGTATGTCTTTTTTTTATTTTTTATTTTTATTTTTTTTAAGATTTTATTTTATTTATTTGACAGAGAGATCACAAGTAGGCAGAAAAGCAGGGGGAAGCAGGCTCTCCACTGAGCAGAGAGCCTAATGTGGGGCTTGATCCCAGGACCCTCGGATCATGACCTGAGCTGAAGGCAGAGGCTTTAACCCACTGAGCCATCCAGGTGCCCTGGTATGTCTTTTTAGATACACATTTCATCCCCATGTTACATCCAAATTTCCGGAAAAAGTAACATATGCTTGTGTGTACAGTTCATCATCAACAGACATTCTCCAACCTCCTGCAAAGAATATCTGCCTTACTTTCCTCATGAAACTGCTCCAGAAAAGGTTACCGATAGATAACAAATCAATTGCTAGATGGAATAGACTTTGGTTCTTGTATCATTGATTTCTTTGCTTCCTTGACGGAATGCAATGCTTCCTTGATGGTCACTTTCCCTTTTATGAACTGCTATCCTACTTTTTTATCTTCTACCTCTCTTGTTTTTTCTTTTTTCTATTTTTTTAAGGGTTTTCTCTTTTTCTCATCGTTTGCTGGGGGCTCTATTTTTATCCTCTTGTTAGTCTATATATTCTTATAGGCAACCTCCATCTTTTATGATTTCTGCTACTATCAATATACAAAGACTCACCTTTTTCTTTTTCTTCTTTTTTAAGATTTTATTTATTTATTTAATTTTAATTTTTTTAAAAATTTATTTCTTTTTATGACAGAGATCACAAGTAGGCAGAAAGGTAGGCAGAGAGAGGAGGAAGCAGGCTCCCTGCTGAGCAGAAAGCCCGATGCAGGGCTCGATCCTAGGACCCTGAGATCATGACCTGAGCTGAAGGCGGAGGCTTTAACCCACTGAGCCACCCAGGCGCCCCTCTCTTTTTTCTATTTTTATTTCAGATTTATTTCCTGAACTCCAAATCCATATATCTCATGGCTTGCTGGTCCCTCTATCTAGCTATCCCCTAGCCACATCAAACTCAACATATCCAAAATAGCATAGAGCCAATGTAGAGTATTCACTTCCAGGTATTTCTGTACTTGACATCTCAAGTGCTGGTGTTCGCATTCATCCAGTTGCTTACAACTGTTGCCACAGAATTGGTCTAGTTTCTCTTTCTCTTAACTATTCCCACATCCACAGGGTCACTACAATTCAACACTGTCTCCTGAGTCTTTCTAGTTTGTCCCTGTCCATTCTCTGTCCACTAATGCTACTTTACCTACATTCCCAGTGTTTATTACCCAGATTATCACGGAACCCAAAGTGCTTCCTTCTTTCATATCTTATTCTTTCTAATAATGATAGCATAATCTCCAAAATGCAGTTCTGGGTAAATTATTGCCTACCTTAAAAACTGCTTAGTGGTCTTCTAGATTATCAAGTGTCAAACTCAAACTCTTCAAGGTGGCAAACAGGGCCTTAATGAACTGGCTCTTCCCAGCCTTAACTGGAGATAGTTTCCCCCTTTACTAACTACGAGTTCCAATTAGACAGATCATCATTGGTGGTATAGTGGTGAGCATAGCTGCCTTCCAATTAGACGGATCTGCGTGCAGTTTGGCAAATGAAAGGCAGTGCTTCACAGTTAGGGCATTTAACATGAATCTTCTACTGTCTGGAATGCCTTTCATTGTTTTTACTTAGTGGTGAATTCTGTCATCTTTTAAGATTCCAAACTTACTTAGCGGAGTCTTCCCTGAATCTTCAGGTTTAAATAGGTATTCTCTCCTCCATGTTTCCTTGTTATCACCTGCATTTTCCTAGCTTTACATTCTTCATGGTCAAGTATGACTATTTATGTGCTCTCTCTTTGTTTTTTTTTTTTTTTTTTTTTTTTAAAGATTTTATTTATTTATTTGTCAGAGACAGAGGGAGAGAGAGCAAGTGAGCACAGGCGACAGAGAGGCAGGCAGAGGCAGAGGGAGAAGCAGGCTCCCTGCCAAGCAAGGATCCTGATGCGGGACTCGATCCCAGGACCCTGGGATCATGACCTGAGCCGAAGGCAGCTGCTTAACCAACTGAGCCACCCAGGCGTCCCTCTCTCTTTGTTTAAAAAAAAAAAAAAACTTTATTTACTTATTTGAGAGAGAGAGAGACAGTGAGAGCATGAGCGAGAGGGAGGAGAAGCAGAATCCTCACTATGTGTGGAGCCTGGGCCAGGGTGACGGATGCAACAATGCAGGGCGATTCATCGGAGCAGGGAGATTCCAGGAGCCAATGAGAACATGGCCCAAGCCAAAGTCAGACGCTTAACTAACTGAGCCACCCAGGTGCCCTTATCCTATGTGCTCCATCTTATAAATTCCTTAAGGGTGGTACCGGAGCTTTTTTTTTTTTTTTTTCCTATTTGGATTCTCCCTCCCTAGCACATTGCTTCGGATGTATTAAGAGCCTGAGCATGTCTAAGGAATAAATCAATAAATTTAGGGGACAGATGAAATTTATTGGTGAAGATTTAGTAAGACTAAAAGGAAAGAAAACCCTAAACTATGTGACCTCCTTGTTATTCAGGAAAATTCTAGTAAGCAAATTTTTATTGAGTACTACTTGAAATAAAAGGTATATACTGCTCTTTGACTTTTGGAAAGCCCTGTTCAGGCAGATAAAAATATTTACTGAACCCTTCTACTTAGAGCAGTGGTTCTTAAAGTGTGCTTTGGGAACCCTGAGGGTCCCTGAAACTGCTCTGAATGTTTGTGAGGTCAAAACTATTTTTAAAATAATCCTGACATGTCACTTGTCTTTTTCATTCTTATTCTCTCACAAGTGTTTAATAGAGTTCCCCAGACTACATAATGTGTGATATCATAACAGATTGAATGCAGAAAGCAGGTTTAAAAACCCAGCTGTTTTCTATTAAGGGGCACACCAAAAAGTTTGCAAAAATGTCAAACAATTAAAAAAATGTTAAACGGTTTAAAACAATGTCACTCTTCTCACTATTTTTCTGTATGGAAAATACAGCTTTTAAAAAATAAATACTGTAATTTATGTTAACATGTAATGGGTTTATTATTATTTTAGCATGACATAAAATAAATATTTTCAAAATTTCTCTTTCAATTCTTAATATGATAAGTAGAACCCATATAAGCAAGAGGCCTTTGGGATCCTCAGCAATTTTCAAGAGTGTAAAATTACTGCTGGCATCAATCATTTGAATTAAACATTGTATGCCAGAGGACATGAAAGAGAGACTAAGTACTGAGCCTCATAGAATTTATATCGCAGTCACAGGGAATATGCAAAACTCGAACAGTGAAGAACACTTATATAATATAATCCCCACACATAATTTTTGAGTACATAAGAGGAAAAATGGGAAGTACTGAGATAGTGTTTTACAAAGTATAGTCTTGCAACTGCATCTGAAACACTTGGGAGTTATTTCTAAATCTATAGAACCACGGATCCTCTGATCTCTAGGGGTAGGGCCCAGGAAGCTACATTTGAAACAAATTCCTCATGTGATTCTCATACTTATTCAAGTCTGGAAACCACACTGCAAGGACATTTCAAGTAGAGGAAGGGCTAGGAGTGATTGGAGCCAGCTTCCTGGCAAAGGCGTGCATTGCATTTGGTTAGAACTCCAAGCAGGGTATAAAGGGCATATGTTAGATATAAAGGTGGAGCAAAGGTACAGAGGCAGGACTGAGAAAGGCGAATCTGCAAACCAGCAAGCAGATTTGTTTGGATGAGATACATAGCTTGCATAGAAGAGAAATGAGGAATGGGGTGGTGAAGTTAGTTCTGCAGGACTCCATAAAGTACTCTGAAATTTTGCCTGCAGCACTGAATCTGGAAAGCAATAGAAAATTACTAAAAATTCTTAAGTAAAAAAGAATCAGGTAAAAACAACCTTTCTGGTAAATTCTCATTATAGCTATGAATTAGAAAAAAACAGAGCGAAAGGAAATTGTGAGTGTGGATTTAGATGACATTTTCAACTATTGTAAAATCCATTCATCTAGGTACTGTGGACAAGGAATTGTACCTTCTAGTTTCTGAATGCGTGCAGCTCTGCTATCAAGAAGATGAACATATTGTTCCACTTTGAGTTCATAATCTTGCTGCAAATTTTCCATCTTCTGGGTCACTGCTTCAACTTCCATCTAAAAAATAAGAGATAACAAGTTTCAATACTTAGGATTAGTTCCATTTTCATTTTTTAAAGCAACTCTGAGTCAAGCATTTCCTAAATCTTGGGGGTGATTATCAGGAGATGTAAACCGTGGTTTTCTGACCTCAAATAGCTTAAAGTTTAGAAAATTATGCTTGGCAATGTTCATAAATCAGAAACAAAATTAACAAGACCCCAGATTCCTTCTCACAGAGGTGACTTTCCTGTATGTTAAAAGCTAAGATAACATGTGGTTGTGGTAGGAGAGCTACAATACATTTGTAGAATGTGCTAATAGCAGCACAGGCGAATTCGTGGCTGCTGTTTCTGCTCTAAAAACCAGGGGCTTTAAAAAAATTTGTTTTTAAACTATTTACTCTAAGCACCTAGTTACAAGGCCAAATTCCAGACATGTGGTAATACATGATAAGAGATGATAACAGATGATAATACATAATACTGCTCTGAAAAGTAATTATCAGTAGAATATCATAGGAAGCCTATTCTCCCATCTTGTGCAGCACATTACCTGATAATCTTTATTAATTTTATGTTGCATAATTAGCATGTTTCGTGTCTTTTCAAGTTCTTGCACTGTTTCTGCATGAGTTGCTTGTAGCTCTCTCATGGAGCGTTCTAGATCTTTGTTAATTTTATTGTCAACTTTCTCTAAAAAGGAAAGGTCTCCGTTTTTTTGTGATTTTTGAGCCTAAAATAAAAACATATTTTATTACTGAAATAAGAGTTTCTAAAATGTAATCATGTGAATTAATACAGATAGAGCAAGGAATAATCATTAATTGAAAACAGATATATTTCCATTTTCCATCAGGAATAAAACTATCCTGATACAGAAAATGTGTTTAGATAGACATCTGGAACAATTACAGAGAATTCTTAAAACAGTTTATTACTTCATGACATAAAGAAGAATCATGTACATTTATTTCCATTTCTTTAACTGATTAAAAGCTACACTGTTGATCTAAAGGGAAAGAAATGTATTTTCTTGTGTTGTCTTATAAATAACAGATTATCTTAGAACTGAAAAATATCTTCTGGTAACATTTATAATTCAATATTTTATTTAAGAAAATAGGGTGTACCAAGGCCTCTTAGGACAGAAAATTATTGATTAGTTTTATAGCGAGGCGTGTAAAAGTGAAATGTTTGTTACAGTTGGAGAAAGTGCTTTAAATAAGAGTTTTTGAGGTCTATTTTAATGTAATTTTGATGTCATTATGAAATATGTATATGCTGTAACTAAATGTCACCTGACCACTTTCCTGAATAATTCATTCTCCAAGTATAAGGGTTATAGACAAGGGTCATCATTATGCTGAAACAGTTATATGTAGACATGAAATTCATGGTGAATTTCAGAAAGTTACCTTTATAAGCAGGAGAGCTTCACTCAGTTCCTCAGCATTAATATCACTCTCCTGCAAAAGATAAAGTAAGTAAAAGTTCACAATGAGATATTAATGGAAAGTACAAGAGACATTCCAACTATGCAGATTATCCTCACGGAGCACAAGTTGCCTGCTACTACGAACTAAGAAACTAAGTATAAGAGACATTCCAACTCTTCAGAATCTTCCCTCTGAAATGTAAGCTAACAACCATGAATTAAGAATCTAATACACTTGTACTCTTTTGCTTTGTAGTCTAGTTTCCTCCGAGCATAAAATATTGAGATAAAAATTTGATGTTTATTTCCTAAATAAGAAAACAGTTCACCTGGTTGTAAAACTTTAGGCGGTGTTTAAGGTCATCAAGTTGTTGTTTTTGTTCCAGATACTGTAACTGTAGTTCTCTGTTTTCTTGACTGAGTTTCTCATTTTGGTCTTAAAAATAAAGTTGACACAATTAGAAAGGGAAGAGAGCCCGAGGCGTAAGAACACGTTTAAAATTAATTTAATTCCTGATACACACCAAGCTCGAACTAGCATCGCTCTGGTCAGAGAGGAAATTGTGCTAGCACCTAGACAAAGGCAGTGAGGGAATGAGGAACAAGCAAACACTATCATGTGTCTACCATATGATCCAGTTGCTTATCAAAAACTGAAGACTTAAGTTCACAGTATTAATATAAGGAAATTGTGGCCTCTGAGACTTCAAAGGAACATTCTATCTATCTAAATAGCTAAGAAAATATGTTTCTAAATCTATGATTTTTACTTACTTATTAAGGGTCCTGAAAAGCATGCAAAAAGAATTTTTTTTTGCCTTTTAGTGTTTTAATTGACTTCAAGTTTTCTTTTCCAAATTTAGCATAAAGTCTTTTTATTAAAACAACATAATTTCTCCGGTAATAGCTACACCGATAGTTTTAATCACCCACACTTTGAACAAATCTGTTAAGATAGGAGAAATGGATTCTCAGCCAGTGCATGGTAGCATCAGTAATAATTCATGTGTGCTCTTTATTCATTGATTTCGTGCTATTAATTGGTAGGACATGGACTCAGAGCTCTCGTTAAGGAGTAGAGATAGGTTATGTTTGCCAAGGCACTCATTCACCTGAACCCACAAGCAGGAGCATAGGGTAGAGCTACAGAAGACAGTAAATCTATAAAGAGACTAATTTTTTCCTCCCTGCATTAAACATATGCTTAACTTAAAAGGAAAAAAAAACTAGCTAACAAATCTATTCTATAGTCTCATGTTTTTAAGTGTACTCTTCAACAGAGTTCATTGAGGGGGTCAAGTATTCTTTTTGGCTCCCTGTAGCCTAACTCTAAACCATGTCATCCAAAGTGTATCCACTAATCTCATCCTATTTTCAAAGACTTGTGTTTATCAAAAGTTCCCAATTCAAGTTGTACGTTCTTGTTTCCATTTCTTAAAAAAAGCAAGCCAACGCATTTGCCAAGAATTCCTTACATGAATACATTTGCACACTGAATGCCTTTTATACAAAAATACATTTCTGACTTTTACAATACTTTGTGTTCCCAAGCTATAAATGCTACATATAAGTGAAAATTGTAAATTACACAATTAAGAAGCAACAGACTAAATCTGGATATTTTTAGTGTCACATATTTCCTGGCAAACTAAAAAGGAAAAAAAGAAAGTGACTCTAAGGTATGCAGAGACATGTTACTATCAAATATATAAATGTTTTTTATCTTATCGATGAAAGATTAAAAGGTATAGAATATGAATTGCTAATACTCAGTGACCTAAATGAGAGAGTTTCCAAATGTGAACAGTATTTGGAAATTTTGGAAGGTAAGGTCAAATACCTGTCTTCACATTAAAAATTAGGATTAATAGTAAATATGAATTCATAGAGGAAATAAAAACTCTTTTGGTTACACAGTAGAATAAGAAGGTGAAATGCTTTATTTTATGTTGATTAGGTTAAAAAATCTAGATAGGAAATGGCTAGGTACCAGAAATAAGGTAAATACAGTAAGAAAAATGTAAAATCAGAGGTCTTGAGAATGATATAATTTCCTTCTCAGGCCTGCAAGAAGTGTTACGGGTCGTGAGAATGAGGTAAAGGGTAAAGGGCATGACTTCCCCGCCTTCATCCAGACAGAGTGTATTTTGATTTCTAATTTTGTGCTCTAGTTTTTCTATTCTTTCAATATTTCAGAGCAGGGTCCTAAGGATGATATGCTAGTAGGTATAAATAAACTTATTCAAATGTTTCTTCCTTTGCTGGTTTCTGTTTCCACAACCATGTCCCCGTTTCACTGATCTTTTTGAAACTAGGGTGTTATTAGTGGGAAAATAACTTCTTAGTGGAAGAAGACATTACTGAATGCCAGTACCTTTCTCTCTGCTAAATTTTATGTAGAATTATCCGCAATATTTTTCCTTTCTCAAACTGTTTACTGAGGGCAGAACTCCTGAATCTTTTAAAAGCACGGAGACGATGTAGTTCAAAGAAGAGATAGACTTGCTGAATTATAATATGAAAAATCAAAGCATCCTGTACAAGATGAAAAATAACCTCCTTACCTTATGATTTGACAAAAAGCAGGTTAAGCTAAACAGCATTTTATTCAAATGAGATAACATTTTACTCTTTTAAAATTATGTTCTTCAAGCACACCATTAATAAGCAGAGTGCAGAGAACAATTCAACTAAACAATTTTCAGAGCTCCTTTGTGCTAATATCTTCAGCTGTGATCAATATAACCATATGCATTATGCTGAATTATGCATTTCAGCTAAAGATAGAAAGGAACTTTCAAAAGCAGGGCCTTTAAACACATGCAGTTAATTTAAGCATTAAGCAAATGCAAACTGCATTTACATATCCTTCCCCCACATATTCACACAATCTGAAACTAATTTGTACCTTGAATAAAGAGGTGAGTATTCTCTAAAAATAATTTGCCAGTTAGATGAATGACTCTAAGAACCCAGGGAAACATCTTCTGGCAAAGAACACTTGATACATGAAAAGGTAAATGTGTGAAGAGACTTCAAAGTAAAATGAAACAATTTCAAAATCTGCAACACAAAAAGGAACTTCCTAAATATTAAAAGACTTCCTTATATAGATAATTCTAATTGTTTTTTATTTATTATTTCCCTGGAAAACAATGGCTCAAGCCTGTAATATTTTTCTCATAATCTATTGTAACATTTTCAAAAAAAACCTCTGCACCTAAATCATTAGGTCTATAAATTTCAGGTAGTCAAGCAAAATAACTAAAAAGATTCAGTTCTAGCAATTTTTCTTATGAAGACAAATGAATAAATGTGTAAAGACTTGTGTAGAAAGATGTTTATGATACTTTAAAAAGTGGAAGCTATTTAAAAATTCATCCACAGAAGATTGTTAAACAATCTTTGGTACATCCTCACATGGAACATTATGACAGCCATTATAAATGATGATGATGTGGATTTACATTTATACTCAAGGAATGATTTCATGATAGAGTAAATTAAAAAGCACATTATAAAACTATCAATCCATATAGAAACAACTCTGGAAGGACACACATAAAAACAGTAATAGTGATTATCTTGTGGTTGTGTGATTGAGGGACTTTTAGATTTTTTTTTTACCATACTTTTTTAATGCTTATACATGAATTATTTTTAATCATTCAAAAAAATACCAAGAAGACATAAAAACTAGTAAAAAAAAAAAAAGATGAGGAATGGGTTAATGGTGGATTAAAATAACTTAGCAACTGTTGTTTTAATCATTAAAAGAAACTTTGGAGTTAATTCAACAATAATAGATCAGTTAAAAAAAAAAAAAGACCACCAAGATTCTATCCTCTTAAGAGTTTCTTTCCAGGGGCGCCTGGGTGGCTCAGTGGGTTGGAAACTCTGCCTTCAGCTCAGGTCGTGATCCCAGGGTCCTGGGATTGAACCCCGCATCAGGCTCTCTGCTCAGTGGGAAGCCTGCTTCTCCTTCTCCCTCTGCTTGCTCTCTGCCTACTTGTGATCTCTGTCTGTCAAAAAAATAAATAAAATTAAAAAAAAAAAAAAAAAAAAAGAGTTTCTTTCCAGAGACCAATTCAGATGTATAAAGAGTTTTAGAACTTTTAAGATTTAGGGAAAGAGAGAAAGCACAGAAATATGACAGTTTTCTTTTTTTTTTTTTCCCCATTTCTCTTTCTTTAAGAATGAGCAGTTTACACTTCTTTGGAAAAGAGAGAGAATATAGAGTGCTTCTGCTTCTTTCAGTCAACAAGGATTTACTGAGCAGCTGGTAAACAAAAGCGCTCTGTTAAGTATCACATGAAAGTCAGGAACTATATATCCTTGACATCAGATACCCACCCAGTTACAAATCATATCACTATCTCATTCTACTCACAATATTCCCAAGAAAAATTCATAAATACTATTTCACCAAAATTCAATCACTTGGTAAGTAAATACCGCACATGTGTGTTTCACTGAATTTAAGACTACATCAATTACGAGGTGTTCTGATTTTAGACTTCTTAAAAAAAGGCCAGACCATAATTTTAAAATGTTATCATTTGTAAGATGCCTCCTAATTTCAGAGATGTCAAAATGGGGGGAAAAAATCTCTTTTATCCTTAATAAAATAGGGCATTGTGATCTAAATGAATATATAGAATACTTACTAAATATGTGATTTTTTAACTGAGTCTGCATTAAACTTTGAAATGCTCTTGTGAAACATAATTGCAAATGTTCAAGAGAAGCAATATTATAACACCCCTTGGTTTATGTAGTGGATAAGCAACAGATACAATGTTTGAAACAAAAGATTCAATTTCCCTGTTGTGCACTTGTGTGTATAATCTAGCAAATCAGACATCTACTTTAATTATAATTATTTTATTTCCATGAGATGAGAAGGGTGAGATCTGTGACTTGTATATGAAACTTATTAATGATTATTATTTTAGCAGGCACATCTTGACAAGTCTTCCTGGTATTTAAGTTCACTGTCACAGAGTAGATTTAGACGTTCTCATTATTGCAGAGCTCTTCCCTGTTCGGCCCATCAAAACCAGCAACTACTTCTACTCCTCTGTCATCGTACTCTGCTTTGTTTTTATTTCCACTGCGCTTGTTGCCACCTGACACGTTGCATATTTATTTAATTATTGTCAGTTTCTCCCTATTGAATTTATGTTGCATGAGGGCAAGGCCTTTGTTTCAGTCATTAATGTATCCCCCAGAACTTCGAACAGTGTCTAGCACATTCTTGGAGGCTCAATAAATGCTTGTTGACTGCTGTATACAGAAAGGCTTGACTGACATTTAGGAAAGTAACAACGAGGACAGCAAAATGAAAGGTAATCTGAATGAAAGTATCTCTGATGAAGAAAAAAGTCCTTTGGCACATATGCTAGGCCGAGTAAATGAAAATCTGGAGCGACCGGTAAGCTCATTCATGCAAGTAGATGGCCGTTAATATGAGCTGTGTTCCCCATATGGAGCAAGGTGCCTGGCAAAACAGTAGGCGCCTCATCAGTGCTGACTAAGTCAGTGAATAACAAGGAATAAGACAGATGTCTGAAATGAATAAGTCAGTAGTCATTTTGTAGGTACCTCTTTCGGTTTTGAATCTGTCAAGGATTTCAGTTTTGTCTGTTAGGTCAGATTTTAAGGCAGTCTCGAGTTGAGCGATCTGAACTTTCAGCTGCTGTTCCTTTAACTTCCATTGCTCTTCGTGGGCAGCACTGAAGGCACTGCAAAACACACGTGACATGCAAGGAGAGCCTGGAAATCGGCTTCGACCGAAAATACGAGAGAGAAAAGCTTTTAGTGGCACAGAGACCACTGTCATCATGTCTTAGGAATTAAGTAAACATATGCTGGTCTGCTGCTGTTGAAACCAAGGCGCCTTTCTCAGGCTGCGGTTAGGAAACATGAAAGGGTTTGTGGGATGAGCAAAGGAACTGGCCTTAATTTAGAGCTCTGCAGTCAGAAAAGTTGGCAGTGTGCAGCTTTTGTGGGACTAGTAAAGGAATTCCGATACTGTACATACTCCAGAGGAATCCGCAATTCCAAGCCTCAGCCAGCGGCTTCGGATAAAACTCTTCTCTCCCACATACACACCCTCTTAATACAGGGAAAAGGGGCTCGCCACCTGATCTCCACCTCTAGAATCTGAAACTTTTACTGAGTGTGCTAATAACACATTCACAAAATTCTGGCCATGAAATGAATAGCACAGTGAATGACAAGACAGTAATTCTGTTGTGAAGAAGCACTGACTGTCGTTTTTGTCCTAAAACACCAACAGCAGTAACAGGCTAAGAACAAAGTTTTACTTGTAACACGGCTGGTGTGGAAACCCAGTGAGACTACCCTGGGAAGAAGGACGAAGACAGAAATGTCATTCCCCAGTAAAAGCGGAGCCGTTTAAACTCGCGTTCCAGTCTACAGATGATGAAATCCCAGCTTTCATTTACGCTAGTGGCTGCTGAATGCTGATGAACTGAACACTTGCGCTACGCCAGGTGCACTGAAATCAGGGAGATTTAAAAATGAAGGTCCTGGGGCCCAGGAATTCAGTTTTACAAAGCTTCCCCAGGTGATAGCCAGGTTTTGGAAAAAGTGATCTTGATCTATATTTCAGCAGAAAACTATTATCTGTGAGGCCTGATATGACTGAATAATTACCAGCAGCTTTGACCCTTCTCCTTATTTTAAACCTGGCAAATGAAACAAAAACTTTATAAAAATCTTGTTTTGTACTGATGATGCAGTAAAGGAAGAAAAACTTGTTATTAAAAATTGCCCTTAATGTTGCTCCCAGCTAGTCTCAAGGTTTTATTCCAAAAGAGATACTTTTCTAGGAGGCATAGCTTTCAAAGGAAAAGAATTGTGTGTCGATTTTACATTTTGAATGTTTTTATTGCATTTAAAATAATATGAACTTAAAATAAATGGAATTCTAGAAGTTTCTCTAAATATGACATCTCATTTCACAAATGGAATCTTAAGAAATGCATGGACCTATATACCCATATTTCAAGTCAATTTTATCAGAAGTACAATTACCTAGAGTTACATGAAAGTATATACTTTAAATATTAAAGAATATTTCTTTACATTTTCACTTTTTAAAATAAAGAACAAATATACTTTTTGTTCTGGTCAAATTATGTAAACCAAAACGTGTGTGTGTGTGTGTGTGTGTGTGTGTGTCTTGTATTATTAAAAACATGTACTACCCGGAAAAAAAAAATTAGCATGATGAAATAGGCACAATTATACATTGTATCAGATGCCAAAAATTAGAAACAGTAGTGTTCCAATAGCATTAGTACCAGCAAAAAGATCACCAACAGTTAATCTGGCAGAAACATCAGAAGCTGTATGTGTTTAAATTAAGAACAATTTAGCAGCCTGGTTTTTCCAAACCCACAAAATACTAGTGTAAATCAGCATAAGTCAATCTGAATTTAGTCCACTGCTATCTTCCTCTAAATTTAGGATTACATTCCACTGGAGTTTCATGAGGAATTCCTTTTGAGTTTACTGTATTCCTCTATGCTTGGAGCCATCTGTGTAACTATAAATGGTGAACCACATCTGGCTCCATTTTCTTTGTAAAGGCTGTGTACATGATTAAATCTGCATATGAGAACAGTCTTTGAGAACCTTTTATTCATGAAAATTTTTTTGTATATTGCCTACAGTGACAATTGAGGGGGGATCACAGTTGGTCCGTGTGCATATTTCATTGCTACATTCTGTTGCAGGAGTGAGAAAATGTTGCTCTGCACTCGAATGCCCATTGGTGCCTGTGGTTGCCGGCATGTCCACCGGCAGTCACGGGTGAGCACACGCACCACTGAACAACATGATCAGACAGAAATAAGAGCTGAAGAATTCGTCCCCACCCTAAGGTCTTTTTTCTTACAGAAGAAATTCCATGTATTCCAATGTTTAAGGGCACCCTAATGGGAGACAGAGGGAAGAATAAGGTCTAAGTCATCCACAAAGAGATCCATAGGTACTTTAGTTAGGACCTAACGGAAATTAAATATGTATTTACATAGTGCCATCTCACTTACTGAAGGAAAATGATGCTCCAAATGTACTCAGTTTGATTTCTGGGAAGCACCATGTGCTCCTACTTGATCACATGCGCTCTCATGGTTCCTAGAAGATTGCAGGGGACGGGTGTTCACTTTATAGAAATGGAGCCCAGAGAGTCTATGGGTGGTGAGCAGTGTTCCATTAAATTCTGGATAATGGAGGACTACTAATTACACAGTAAAAACCAATTCTTGAAGTGGTTAATACCATCTTCAAAAACTAGACTGGCTATTTTTTTTAAAGTAGGTATTAGATTAGTGTCTCCCAGGAAGTCAATACCTTTTAAAATCACCTCTAACAGATTCTCTGGATCCTATCTCAAATCAACTAAATCTGAATTGCATGTGGTTGTAGGCAGGGGAGGGAGGTTCCAAAGGGGTGGTTAACCTACATTTTGCTGTTTTCCGGGTTATTCATATATACTCTAGTGGAAGAACTATTGGATTCATCAGTTATACCACCCTAAAACTATAATAACTTAAATGGGACATGGCTTTACAATATTCTAGTATCAAGTTTCTCTCTGACCACACAGATTTAACTGTGAAAAATTTATTCTGAATCTCTAAATGGAATATTTCTTAAAGTCATACTTATTTCATGGCATTGTATCAAAAATGTTCTTGCATATTAAAACAAGCTCATACCAAATTCTAACATGAGGGTTTTATCTAACCAGATGATTCTCTAATATGTCATATGTCAAATAATAAACACATTCAAAATTTCATTTGGAAAAGGAAGATGAGAATGTAATCTGCAAATCATATTTTTCCCCTGAAAACTAGCCAATTTTGAATAACAAACAAATGCTCTCCTTGAAAAAACACGCTATCACTATGACTAACCAAACAGGGAGTAAAATTTATTTCGTTTTTGATGAGCACTAGTTGTTGGCAATGATGACTAACAGTGCCATGAAACACAAAAGCTGTAAAGAATCGTAAGGACAACGATGATTTTTGTAGAAGTTTCTCCAACTCTGCTTCTGAAAACAAATTATATATTAAAAATTTGTATTAGAGAATGTTATAGTTCTATTTGCTATCATGTGTGCTTGCTGGGTTTTGTGTTTAAGTGACATTAATATTTTTTTGGACACAAAATGTTTTGACACTCACTACATACATTTACTTCCATACATCTCACACAAAATTCAAGTATAAGCAGCATAATGAAGTCTGTTTTTAATGTGACAGGAAAAAAACTGTAGCTCAAGCATAAAACATTAAAAAAAACCCTTCAAAGTCAGATTTACACTCTCAGTCATCTTCTAATATGGAGAGATAAAGTTTCATAGTGATAAAGTAAACATGAGAAAAACATGTCTCCCTCAAAATTCCTTTTATGCACTATTCCCAGCTAAGTTTAATGTTTTTTATTCCCAGAAGGTATGTTCAGTAA
The DNA here is from genome assembly GCF_030435805.1 of Mustela lutreola. NCBI lineage: Eukaryota > Metazoa > Chordata > Mammalia > Carnivora > Mustelidae > Mustela > Mustela lutreola. The sequence goes on along the minus strand of NC_081305.1, from coordinate 29,597,190 downwards.
ATCCTCAAATTGGGAAGAAGAAAATGTATAAGTAATGGCTAATGGCAGTTATTTTCTTATATTAAGACCATGTTAAATTATTTGAAATTATAAGATGTTGAAGATAAATATAAACCAATAAAAATTTCTGAATGTATGGTAGTTCTATTATTCCATGAACATTTTCCTTCCACAGAATCAGTTTCCCAATGCAATTAAAATCCAAGAGACAGTGAAGCACAGTGAAAAAAATTCAAGTTTTAGAGTCAAAAGAATTGGGTTTGGGTCCAATACTGTTGTATCAGCAATGCTGTGTGACTTTGTACATGTTTCTTAATTTTTACCGAGTCTCAGATCCCTCATTTCTAAAATATGAGGATAACATTATCTTCTTTGCCCTACAATGCAGTGGTTGTATGATCTATATACCGAAATTCGGAATTTTCAAACATAACTACTAGATACTTAGATAAATATCAATAAAAACCTTGTATTTTTCTATAGAAATGAAAATACAAAACAGGAAGCATAATATATGCTTTAGGTAAAATTAATGGGGCTGATGAGAAAGACACCAGAACAAAGCAAATTGGGCCAAGTGATCTGGAAGGGGTCCAAGATAGATTCCACATAAAGATTTTTAGCCAGGCTTCCTTGTTGGAGAGCCCCAGATATTATTTTAACTGATGTCTGAATCTGTTATCAATAACTCTTCATATAACGAGCCACTGTGCAAAGATAATCAACACAAGTCGGTAAACAACACAGATGATCTATGAACTGGAATGATGTCTAACAATACTCTATGAATCTTTTCAAAGTAAAAATAAATAAAAGCCTAATCCTACACTCTTTAGGTATGAGTTGATTAATTTATAAAATGTAAATTCAGTTTACAAAACATCCAGACGAGATCGGGCGCGTTCAGGGTGGTATGGCCGTAGACCAGTTTACAAAACATCCAAAACATACAGTTAAAAAGAGGTGTGTCTGTACATCATCAGATGGCTACTTTCTGATGTTTCACAAGATAATAGAAGCAACTGTTGAATATCAGCTCTAACATATATCTTCTAATATATATATTAAATCTGCTTTCATATAAACTTTTATTTATCCTTTATCAGTTATTATATACTAAAAAGACTTGAAAATACACATATATATACACAGACACACACACAGATATCTGTACTGCTTAACTAAGCTTGGCTGTGGTGTGGAATTTTGTTTTTAACATTATGTGTAAGGATTAATTCTTTAAAATACCATCATTATGAAGTAGATTAAAAAACAAAACTGAAATTGCTCTTTAAAATTCACCTTGAGGGGTGTCTGGCTGCCTTAGTTGGAAGTGCATGTGACTCTTAGTCTTGGGGTCATGAGTTTGAGCCCCATGTTGGGTGTAGAGATTACTTATATATAAATAAACAAATTTATCTTGAGATAAAGATAATTGAGTTTCTTTTTATAAGGAGCAGAGACAAGTGTAAGTGCACGCCTTTGTTTGCCACCAAGAGAATCACTCTTGGTTAATAGGTTGGAGAGCCCAGTGGAAGAGATTAGGGCTTGGAGAGACCAAAAGAAGTACAAATACAAGCTTTGTCACTTCCAAGCTTTAGAGTGTAGGTAAGTTACCTATTTCTGTTTTATTTTCATTGCCTGCAAAATGAACCAACATTCCCAGGTTGTTGTGAGAAATTTATAATAATACATGAAAGAGAAATATTTAGTACAGTGCCTGCTTGCTTACAGTTTATATTCAATAAATGGTAATAGCAGTTGTTACTGGCAACCAAATGATACGGTTTTCTAGTAAGACTACTGCTCAGCTTCAAGACGTTCTACGAGTGCCTAAACAGCTTATTATTTTTTTAGAACACATATATATTTCTTGCAATCATCCACTGCTAATTCTTTAATCAATATTAGATAATCTGATACCCACTGCTTTAATACAAAAGATCTCAAACAAGAGAATGAGAGAACACATGTAATAATGATTTACCTGTTATAAAGTTTATCATAGTTTTCCTTTAAAAGTTCCCGTTCCTTTTCTAAATCATTAATTCTATCCTGCAGCTAAAATGAAAAAAAAAATGATACATTAGGTGAATATCAAATAAAGCCACACAGGAGTAAAATTACATGAGAGGAAGCTAAGATGTTTTAGTCTTGACTTCTAAATTGCAGCTGCTAACTAGTCAACTTTTATTGTCTGTATTTAATTTAGCATTGATTTTTTCCAAGTTGTTAAGTAAACATGAAATTAATATTTCTGTTTTAATTTAGTAGAAACGTATGCATTGCTTTATGGTGACATGTGCCAAAACTCAATAAAGAATGTGTTAAAAGTTTGCTATGAAGTCTGGGAAACATAATATTTTTAATTTTCCCTCCTGATGAATTCCATCATTTTATTCATTTTGTATTAATTTCCAATTGGCTCATAAAAAATGAAAGGATTAACTTTTCTTTTGGTTCATGGTTCAAACAAATTGTGTCAATCACAATTCACTCTGAAGACACAATTTCTTATGTTATCTGGAATTTACAAAGAGCCAGTAGCACATATTTTAAATAAATGAATGAATAAATAAATAATTTTATTGAATAATTTTAGAAATAAACTCGGGATAACCACCATAGCTTTATGACTAAAATATAGTTTTCTGTATTTATTCCTAGCATTCATGTTTAAGTTTTATTCACTGGTATATTTTGCAGTTACACCTTTTTCCCAGGGGTCAGGACTCTTAAAATTCATTTCCATGTTCATAATTCCCCCCCCCCTTTTTTTTAAAGATTTTATTTATTTATTTGACAGAGAGAGATCACAAGTAGGCAGAGAAGCAGGCAGAGAGAGAGGAGGAAGCAGGCTCCCTGCTGAGCAGAGAGCCCGATGCGGGACACGATCCCAGGACCCTGAGATCATGACCTGAGCCGAAGGCAGCGGCTTAACCCACTGAGCCACCCAGGCGCCCCCATAATTCCCTTTTGATGCTAGTCTGAGACACAGTAAGGATTCTCTAAAGATCAGAACAGAATGTAGGCATCTTATTTCATTGCCACTCTCTTTAAGAACAAGTTTAAAAGATGACAGAAAGACTGTATTAGCTGGGAGACATAAGTAGCCACAATAATAGAAAGAGGAGTTTTCAAACAACTTCCTAGTAAAAAAGGAAGTAATTTCACAGAACTGCTGATGTTGCAGAACAGAATATCTTGGGTATTAGAGAGAGCATGGATTGCATGGAGCACTGGGTGTGGTACAAAAACAATGAATACTGTTATGCTGAAAATAAATAAAAAATAAATTAAAAAAAAAAAAAAGAACAGAATATCTTCCCCTTCAAAAACAGATGTGTATTTGTCTAACAAGGTCTGGGTACCTCAAATGGCTAATCAGATGTTAAGGCTGAGAAAGTTAAGTTCCACAGGTAAGTCGCAAAATGTTACATGTTCCTTTTCCTTATGAATTGATCCTTAGGGAATGATTCTTAGGGAAACAGGGGTTATCAACACATTTGCAAGTATTTGGAGGCACTGAGTTGGCATGTACCTAACAAACTGACTATATTTTGCTGTGCCCAAAGCACCATGTACATAGTTCAGGATCTTTAAATAAAGGTACTATTTAGAATGTGTCTATTTTACTTTTTCAAAACAGTTACAGAGAAGTTTTAATGCAAGGAATGGTTAATAAACTTTTGGAGGCTTACCTCTTCTACTCTTTTTTCAGAAAATGTCATGGAATGTAATTGTTTCTCAAGACTGCAGCATTTTAAACGCTGCTCCTTGAGCTGCCTATTTAGCTCATCTCCATTTGCCATCAAGGCATCATGGCTGATCCGGAGACTTCTTTGCTTCTAAAAAACAAAAAGAAAATTTTTTCAAAGTTAATTTTTGGATTCTGCATTAAATAAGTGATTACAATTTTATAAGTGAATTTACTCCTAAAGCTCACATTATACAGTTTATTCTTCAACTCACAAACAATGCATATGGGCTACCTGTCCATGGAGACACTTAAGTGTATAATTAGGGAAAAAAAGTACAGGATTATCTTATCACAGAATCACATAATGCAAAATTTTGTTCTTTATTTTATTTCCCCCTAGTTTTTGACTGATTGGTGACCAGTGAGTAAATTAGTTTCAGCAATTTTTTTCTTTCTGCTGTGGTTACAGTGGTTGGACGTGCTGTCTAAAAATGCTGCCACATGGGTCAAAATAAATGCTGACCATAGATAATCAGACTTGAAAGGATTTGTCAGCACAGCACATAAACAGCCGAACAGAAGGTTGTTTTAATATAATTAGGTTGAAATTTTCAATTCAGTAAAATAGTTATTAAAGTCTTAATTTTTTAAAACAGGTTTTTATATTTATTTATTTTTAAGTAATCTCTACGCTCGAAGTGGGGCCTGAACTCACCACTTTGACCGAAACAGCGCATCCCAATTTCTTAATTTTTAAACTAGCATTTATGAATATGTTTTAAATTCCAATTTATATTTTTAATGTCACATGCTTTTTTTTCTTTAATGGTTAGTATCACATGGCTCTTTTTATTTATGTAAAGAAACCCAGACACTGGGAAGCAACAAAACCAAAAATAATATGTGGCATTTTGTGCATTTAAGAAATGTGCCTTTATTTTTTTTTTAACAAGTAAAAAGATGATCATACTAATGTTTTCTCATAGAGACCATACAACCATAACATGTAACGCCCAATGGCTCATCTGCTAATTAGTATCACTTATGTTCTACTAAAGTTCTCCAATCATTTAAAGGAAACATGGCCCTTGAGTAACTTCAGTCCAACTTTTTCTTGGTCTTATCATAGCATAACCAGCTTTTCCTGGGCTTCCTACCTCATTCATTGAAGCTGTTGGTCTGAACCTCTTAAATCTTTCTTTACCCACTATCAATCCCCCTAAGAGGAGCCTGTGCCCTTGCAGACACTTGTCCTTGTTGGTCTTTGAACAAATACCTGGCAGTACTGTTAAATGGAAGCCAAAATGGCCAAAGTGACAAAAGAATGTAAGCTTACTTTTTTATTTCCTTCCCTAATTTCCCATGTTAGAAATGGCCCTTAGGGGACGCCTGCGTGGCTCAGTTGGTTGGACGACTGCCTTCGGCTCAGGTCATGATCCTGGAGTCCCGGGATCGAGTCCCGCATCGGACTCCCAGCTCTGTGGGGAGTCTGCTTCTCTCTCTGACCTTCTCCTCGTTCATGCTCTCTCTCACGTAAATAAATAAAATCTTTAAAAAAAAAAAAAAAAGATGAATACCCAACTTTAAAAAAAAAAAAAAAAGGCCCTCAGCTCTGTGTCTGCTTAACCTCCCTTTCTTTCCTTTCCTTTCTTTTTTTTTTTTTTAAAGATTTTATTTATTTATTTGACAGAGAGAAATCACAAGTAGATGGAGAAGCAGGCAGAGAGAGAGAGGGAAGCAGGCTCCCTGCTGAGCAGAGAGCCTGATGCGGGACTCGATCCCAGGACCCTGAGATCATGACCTGAGCCGAAGGCAGCGGCTTAACCCACTGAGCCACCCAGGCGCCCTTAACCTCCCTTTCTATCTGTGGGCAGAGAGTGCTATTGTCTCCACTCTCCAACTGGTCTTCTCTCTTTCATAAACCCTCATATTTATATGGAAGGCAGTTATTACTTCACATTAAAGGAGGTTCCTGCAGGAGGGAAAACAACCAGAATACATTTTAAAAATATTTGTCTAATTCAGTAGTAAATTTAGGCTTCAGATGACTATGCTTTCCATCAATTTACTGCTTTCCTTATCTTTGTACTTGAAAGAAAGTGCTGCTTAATATGAATTCTGCTCGTCTGGAATGTTTTGGAGTTCATTAATTCCAGAACCTATGTTAATTATGCAGTTCCAATAAATAGGCATCTTCTGATGGCACATTCCTGTAGGGCTACAGTCCTAAGGCAGCCGGGATGAAGAGTCCCAAGTATTGCCAACCTGAATGGCAAGATTTAAAATAAGTACAGTGATAGTTGACATGATGGATACTCAAATATTTTGTGAGAATGGTGGATAGCGACAAAACAAAACACTGCATCAAAGAAACACTGGACAAAACCTGATTACTCGTATTTTTAACTTGATCTATCTTGGATATCTCATAAATGCTTGTAACTGAAGATAGATGCAAATACATCTAACCCTTCAGTGCTATGTGTCCATAAGAATTCAGATAAAAGGAGTTAAAAAAACATTTTATTGGCAAAATAATTTATGATAAATATATTTACTCCTCTGAGATGACACAGATATTTACAAAAAGTCCAAGCAGTTATTTCTTTAGTCATTAGGTTATAAATTACACATAATATACGAAGTGAAATCATACACATTTAAGAAAAAAGAGCATCTTTAAAAATAACTTCTTAGTGTTATGAACATTCTATTAAAAAATATAACTTAAACACTATCTTTGATAGTATATCTATGTATACCCTATATAACACATAGATAACTTTGTATCTATGTATCACCATAATAAAAAAAAATGATCACAGTACCTCTTGAAGCTGAATAAATTTTCCTTCCATTACTGAAAGAGCATTGCTTTTTTCCACTAGTTGTTTATGAAGCTTAATCATTTCTACGTTGTCCCGAATGTTTGACCTTTAACAATGTTTAAGAAAAGAGAGACAGAGTAAAAAAATGCAAGGCAATAGAAAAAAATCTGGGGTGGAATCATAGTTTTCATAACATTGAAATGTTACTTAAGTTTTTAGTTTATTATACACTTAGGATAGATTTATTATTTAAAACCAACCAATCATTGTTCTTTAACTTTCATTAAATCAGACTCTCAGAGTTTGAGGGGAGACTCACATTTGAGGACCTGTGTCACCTCCACAACAACTGTTAATATGCACGTAAAACCCTTTTACGGTGTCCTGAAAGATGGTGCAAAAGGACATCAGTCCATAGCACAGCAATCGTTCCAGCCCATACTTACTTTAAGGAGGACGATCATACTACTTTTCCCTAAGAGAAAAATATGCAAGACAGCCACTCCTCTTCCTACCACTCCCTTAAAACAAATGGTATCATAAGATTACCATTTACTGGAGTTTCCTCCTGGAGCTTCAACTTTTCAAAATATTTCCCAAAAAAGTGACTTAGCATTTTATACTAATAATGCCCAAAGCTGGCATTTAAATATGTTGCAGATGTGCCTTTAGCTGTAAGAGATCATTTGACGTCCACAGGGTATATAAGAAACTCTATATGCTGCAATACTAGTTTGTATTTTTCCTACTGAGATTAAAGCAAATGCAGAATTTAACAGGAAGATCTTGTTAAAGGTTAATCATAGAGCTAAATGAATACTCGTTTCAAGAGACATTTACTTTCCCAACAGAGGTAGTCTCCTTAATCTCATACGTTTTACATTCAAAAGTATTTTAATGCTTGTGAAGCTGTTTTAGACTTCATTTCTTTAAAAAAAAAGCATAAAAATTTTAAATTCAGAAACTTACTTCAGGATTTAAAGTAAGTAATTTTACTTCCAAAACTTATCTAGTGTACACATATTGGAAAAATTGTCACAATGCCCTACTGGAACCAGAAAATGGACTACAAAGCTCACACATCTGTAAACCAGCTGAGGACTTGGAATACTTAATTTTCCTCTTTGATATTTGAATGTTCATTGTATTTTGGCATCGGACAGTTAGTTGTCCTCACACAGAAGATAAACAAGTCCAAGAACCTGGATCTTACCCAGGATAGAGTCTTAACACAATGTTAAAATAATTATGTGTCTAAAACACGTTATCTAGTAGTTCTGAGTGCACATTCAGTAGTACACTCACTATTCTTCCCCATAGCATGCTCTTTACTCACACACACACACATAAATAAATAAATAAATATATATATATATATATATATATATACACACACACACACTTAATAGTATGAAGGGAAAATACATTTTACACAAGTCTAATAAAGAAGATATTTATTTTTTCATGATCAGAAGTTCAAAATATAACTTAATCTGCTTTTCCCAGAACGACTTGGCTTGACCACTCAATGGTGAGTGACAGTTATTGATACGGAAGGACAGAAGGCTAGCCAAGTAATTTCAAATCTTTTCTTATATTTGCAATCATCTCTGATATTTTATTCTTGTTTTTAAATATTTTAATATTTTCAAGAAGATACACACACATTTGGGTAAGAATTACTTAGTGATATTAACAAAGAATTAAGGCGCATTAATCCACTCAGCCACACAGGTTCATAGAAATAACAGGTTTTAATTCTGAATTTTTTTTGTAAGGCCAAGGTTGGTAAGCATCTTTCAAAAACTTTTCAGTGTGGTTTACTTGGTGGATGTTTTCTTGAATATTTTCCTAAACTCCTTGATGATTAAACTTTTCAAAATATTGCCAAGAAAAGTGACTTAGTATTTTATGCTAATATTGTCCACCAGGTAGGTACAAATACAACTGCAGTAGTAGTTAGGGAACAACAATACTAATGTGGTCCTTTAAGTTAAAAGTCAGTTTGCTTGAGAGTACACCTAATCTGGGCTAATGCAACACCCGTAAGTCTTCAATGATTACTTTCAAGCGTCAGTTTTAGGGGCTTTATCTGTAAGAGTCATTATTATGATTAGATTTTTTTCAAAAGATTTATTTATCTGAGAGAGAGAGAGAAAGAGCATACAAGTGGAGGGGGACAGAGGGAGAGAAAATCTGAAGCAGACTCTAGGCTGAGCATGGAGCCCGTTGCAGGGCTCGATGTCACAACCCTGAGATCACGACCTGAGCTGAAACCAAGAGTTGGTGCTTAACTGACTGTTCCATCCAGGTGCCCCCATGGTAGATACTTTTGAGGCTAATGGTGGGAAGGAAAGGATGGTTAGCCATCCAGTTGAAAGTGCTAAGACGTAAAAGATCAAAATCAACAATGTGATAAATGTGGTCTGGCCTTCAGGAAGGTGTACAATGGAAAATTGTCTGAAACCAGACAATCGATTCAACATTCTTCTAGATGAAATATGATTAAAAAAAAAGGGTTGGCTGAGAGGGAAAAGAGGGAAAGCAGTGTCACAAAAAGCTGACAAGGAATGTGAGGATGATGGAGGCCAAAAGGGGCTAGAGTCAGTGCCTAGAGGCTTGTCCTAGACCTCCGTGCAAAGGTAGGGGGAGGGCCTCAGGTTTGTCTCCTTTGAAGAATAGAGATGGGGCTAATTTTATAAGGAGTGTTTTAAGTGACCATCCTAATTTTATAAGGAGTGTTTTAAGTGACATCATGCTTTCTTGCTCTGTTTCATGCACAGTGATGGGAACCATCAAGTCTTCAGAATGATGACGTTCTAACAGAAAGAACGATCCATGGTAAAACATTCAGATGAACTCTGACAGTCATGCAACAATTCGTACACGCTGCATTACACATGGTGAAATGATCTGCAAACAGATATCAAGAAGGCTAATTATGTGCTTTGTAAAAATAAATTTCTCAAATTTTTCAACAAGGATTTTGCAAAAAAACTTGGACAATTAAGTTGGAAAATGTGGTTTTCTTTTCTTTTTCTTGTTTTTTTTATAGACATATTATTTAGAATTATGATCAAATCTTCTAAAACTATTTGAAGAGTTGTTGGCTCATCTCTAGATTAAAAACAAACTGAAATAAATTAGATTTTATGTTGAAAAAAGTAATCCAGTTCAACAACCTATGTGCCAAGTTTCCCTCAAATAATTGGAAACAGTCAAGCAATAAACTCTGAAAAAGGAATTTCTAATGGAAGCCTTGAAAACACTTGACTCCGGCTTTGCTACTGGGTGCCATAATAAATCCAGAAACTTAAAACCTCAGATACACTGGAGAAGGAAAAACTTTCAGTGGAGCTATGTAATGTATAGTTTCATATGAAATCTTGAGAAGCAAAAATCTTTCCTCCAGTAAAAGTTTCTTAGACTTCATTCCCCAGGCATACAACTCTCTCACACTATCCCTCCCAGCCCCCATCACCATTTTACTCTTTGTTCCAGTAGAGATTATGAAAGCTAAAGAAAACCTCTTGATTTTATGAGACAAAAATGTTATAATGTACTATTTAACACCATTTAGAAGAGAAGACTATAGAATACAGGGGCTAGGCTATGAGATTCTGGAAAATAGTTGAGTAAAATACTTATGACAGAATGGAGAGGCTCTCTTTGAGTCACAGTTTTAGGCTGACTAAATTTGGGGGATAAGGTTGAAAACAACCTTAGGTTTAAAACACTTCTACAAAAGAGGAGCTCTCTTACACTGCTGGTGGGAATGCAAGTTGGTGCAGCCACTTTGGATAACAGTGTGGAGGCTCTTCAAAAAATTAAAAATCGAGCTACTCTATGACCCTGCAATGGCACTACTGGGCATTTACCCCAAAGATATAGATGTAGTGAAAAGCAGCACCATATGTAGCCCAACGTTCATAGCAGTAATGTCCACAATCACCAATCTGTGGAAAGAGCCAAGATGCCCTTTAACAGATGAATGGATAAAGAAGATGTAGTCCATATATACAATGGAATATTACGCAGCCATCAGAAAGGATAAATACCCAAATTTTGTATCAGCATGGACGGGACTGGAGGAGATTATGCTGAGTGAAATAAGTCAAGCAGAGAATACCAACTATTGTATGGTTTCACTTACTTGTGGAGCATAAGGAGTAACAGGGAGGACATTAGGAGAAGGAAAGAAAAAGTGAATTGGGATAAACTGGAGGGGGAGACGAAAGATGAGAGACTGTGGGCTCTGAGAAACAAACTGAGGGGGGATAGGTGAGCCTGGTGGTGGGTGTTAAGGAGGGCACAAATTGCATGGAACACGGGGTGTGGCGCGTAAACAATAAATCTCGGAACACTGAAAAAATATAATAGAATTAAGATGTCAAAACAAACAAACCAACCAACCCCACAGTATTTTTTTTTTTTTTTTTAAACAGTGGCAGACATTCTGTGTGCTGTTAAAAGAAATGTAGATCATTCATAGCTCTGACCAGGGGTACACAGATAATAGTCACTAGCAAGGTAATACTACTGAATATTACAGAAGGTTGCTAGTAAATTAAATGGAATAAGTCTCACTAAGAGAGCTGAGGCAAATTTATTTGAAAGGTAATGATTTTTGCTCAAAATTGCTACCTGAGTTCATAGGTGAAAATGATGCTGCCCGACTTGAGATCGCATAAAGAAAAAAATTTATCTCTGTACGTTTATTTGCCTGTGGATCATACCTTGCTTGTGGTGGTGGGTCAAAACAGAATCAGAGCTCAATATTTTCTTAATCTCAACACCCACAAGGAATAGAAAGATACAGTTTTGTCAAGCACTCTATATGCATATAATCACTCTCTTATGAAAATGGAAGGTACACTCCCAAGGACTACTTGGAGACAGAAGAACTGAAATCCTGGCTGATTTTCTAAAAAGGATCATTTTAAAGATCAAGTTTAATGGATTCCAACTAATAGTGGGAATCTGAGAATTACATTCAATATATCAAAAAGTCCAATGGGAACTGTAGGTTTACTAGCAATTAAGTTGCCAAAGTGAAAGTTTTGTTTTGTCTTTATTTTTTGATAAAATTATACCAAGTCAGTTCAATGACACAGGTGATTTCACAATTATCAGAAGCAATGTTTGGCATAATATAGGTCTTTGATGAATACAAGAAAAAAACACAATAGGTTGATTAAATTAATAAACACTGCTTACTTAGTAGATAAAAATCTTTCAGAAACACAAGGTCCCTGGGGACGAAAGTATGTTGTTTCAAAGGTAGGGAACCACTTACTCATTTCAATCTCTTTATTTTATATCTGAGGTAGCTAACTAAGGCTTAGTGAAGTAAAGAATTTGACCAGAGTCCTTAGTTGAGGGAACCGCCAGTCAAATCCAATCCAAAGAGATCACTTCTTCCCGATCTTCTAGGCTGTCTGCCTCCTTGGAGATATTCCTAATTCTAGCTGTCTTTCCACTCTCAAGTATGCACTAATACACTAGTTACTATAAATTGTGACAATTTCTGTTTTCATATTAAGTGCTAAGAAAATACAACAAGCTGCTATCCCAGAAAAATCTTAGATGATGATGATGATAATAATAATAAACACAGGGAGAAAAGAAATGTATTTGAGTATGATACAATAATAATAATAATAATAATAATAAAACACAGGGAGAAAAGAAATGGTCTTTGACTATGATACTTTCCACTGGGCAAATTCTAAAGTTTTAAAAACAGCAGCAAAAGCTTGGTGGATATGTTTTTAAAAAATGACAAATCACCTGCCTGTGTAATCATGTGTACATGGTTACCCGTGGCCCCATTTACCCTTCTATCCAAGGACCAGATGTGCCCTCTAAATTAGGGGGCTGGATAATCAGACAAATACAAATTGAGGGGCGTTCTGCAAACAACTATCAATGGGCTGGAAATGGGGAACCACTCTGGAATAAAGGAAACCTAAAAGACATGACAATTAAACACAATACATGACCCCTAATTGGATACTAGATGAAAACCAAGCAAAACAAACTAAAACCAGCTATTGGAAAACAAAACAAAACAAAACAAAACACCCCTGCTATAAGGGATACAAGTGGGGCATCTGAATATGGACTCTGTGTTAGATGATGCTACTTTACTGTTAAGTGTCTTGAGTATGACAGCCATAGAGTGGTTATGCAGGAAGATGTCTCTGGTCTTAGAAGATAGTTAGAAGTGTACAGAGAGCAAAAGGATACATGTTTCTAACTCTCAGATGGGGGCATGGGAGGAAGGGAGGGGGAAAGGATGGAAAGGAGGCAAAGTGCTCATGCACGTGCATGCAGAATGCAGAACAGGCTTGTGTCATTCACAAATACGCAAAGAGGTGAAAGGTATGTGAGTGTTCATGTGACTATTCCTACAACTTTTCTGTAGGTATGCAATTTTTCAAAATAAAACACTGGGGAAGAACTTAAGAGTGCCAGGAAGGAACCCTGTTGTGTGCCTAGAAGGGAAAGATGGGGCCCCCAGAGCCCAGCTGTTTCTTACACTGACTGCATGGCTGCAAAAGGATTCTCTGTTTTAAGATTTGACAGTCTGCTGTCAACCAAAGGGAAGAGGGCAAGTCAGAGTGTCTGGAACATTTATAGGTTAAATTTCCTCCACTGGGATATTATGGAACTTACATGATTTTTAATTAAGAAGGTAAACACCCTAACATTTACTAAAAAAACCACTTAGTACAAACTAGTTACACATTTGGTAAGAGTATAAATATTTTTGGAGTTGAAAAAGCCAATAAAAGGTAAAATAATTCTGATTTTAATGTTCATGTACATGTGTTCACTGGTTACTGCTTTGCATTTAATTTAAGACGGCCTTTTTAATAAGCAGAAAATGTGCTTTTTTATATTGTTTAAATTTTAATATGGATTTTTGTTCAAAACAACACAGACATTCAGGCTACTTGTAAATGATACAAGATTTTTTGCTAATGAGGCATTATGTAGAACATATGCAAAAATCACAACTCAGTCTTCCAAAATAGACCACAATAACAGGAAAAAACATGATTTTAATAAAAAAGAACAGCACTGGGCTTTTACTTCAAAGCAATTAAGGGCTTTGGATAACCAAAAGTTTATGTCAAGTTGATGCCAAACCAAACTGGTCTATTAAACACATACTCTGAAGAGTTTCTGTAATATTCTATGAAAAGGCTCTTTGCCATAAATATCGAGCACCGCACTCTGAAGATTACGACTATGTTAGGTTCATGTTTGAGAACAAGGAGCCCAACATCCTGATCAGACTTCTAGAATTTCAAATTTGAAATAATGCATCCGTGAAAGAGAAGTTAAATATGTTTTCCATTTTGTGATTTTTCTTTACAGTAAATTATACCAAGTTTTATATTCTCCCCAGCTTTTTTTCAACAGTTTTCCATTAGTCTCAAAAATTTGCTGTTACATATAAAATTTTGAGCTATGTGTAAACATACAAGAAAAAAAAGACTTAAAGACCTTTATTGGAAGTCATTTCTTCAGTTTTCTACAACTGTATTTCAAGGAACAATATGCTATTTACTAAAGGAACCTTTCCTTTCTAAGCAAGTAACATGCGATTTTCAATATTATAAAATCAGTGAGGTAGGATACAAATTGGTTTATTTCTTTGGCCTCTGCAACAGAAGTTCCCTTACCTATAATACTCACTTTCTCTTACTTCTAATTCCTCACAAAAGAGATTGCTATCGAGTGAATAATCCAGTTTCCTAAGGAGGGTTTAGTTTAGTTTTTAAGATAAACTTGTTGAAGTGTATATGTTGGTGTCTCTTGCTGGCAGTATTTATAGGAGAAACCACACATACCTATCTGTCGCTCCATTTCTTCTGCTGTTCTAGTCCTGGATTTAAGGACTTTTAGATCTATCTTTTAATGATCACTGAATATTCCAGTTCCTAGATGATCATATTCCTATGGAGGAGGCAATGGCCAACACAGTGTCCATCTTACTCTTTGGGAATTCAAGAAATATAACAGAGAAAGTAATCTCTGATAACCATGTCCTCAGCCATGGAGTAAAGGTGATGGGGTAGGCTCTAAGCTTGGGCTTGGTTTAAGTATAGAGTTTTTATATCTAGTTAATATCTTAAATATGGCTGTTAGCAATTTATTAAGGTCATATTGAGTTTTGGGGTCTGGTTCTGTCGCATTGTTCCTCAGAAGGAATCGTGTCTTGGTTTTCCAAGACCAAGTCTAATCAGTTCTTCTTCCTACGGGAACAGAGACTCTTAGGTATTTAAGCTGGTTCAAATTGTATTGCCTAATAGAATTCTCAAAAATATTCATGTTTCTTTTGCCTTGCTCTTAGAAGGATATATAAATATCACTAAATATACAGGATTTCATTATATAATTTAATTTTATATATAATCAGAGATAATACTAATCTTTTGAATCTTTGAAATATAAAGCTTCTTATGTATTTTCAGCCCATTTTATTGTTCTTTTTAAAAATTTTTTTATTTTTTAAGATTTTTTATATATTTATTTGACAGAGAGATCACAAGCAGGCAAAAAGGCAGGCGGAGAGAGGGGGGAAGCAGGCTCCCCATCGAGCAGAGAGCCCAATGCGGGGCTTGATCCCAGGATCCCAAGATCAAGACCTGAGTCGAAGGCAGAGGCCTTAACCACTGAGCCACCCAGGCACTCCTCATTTTATTGTTCTTAAAACAAGTCTCATGTGATGCATCTTTCCTAGTTTTTTCAAACATTACCACGGCAGGTTAGTTTGTTAAAGGAGGATTAAACTCTGAATCTGAAATGAGAAACTAGAAAATCATACTGGTTTTTCTACATGAGAACTTAGCCACATAAGCATCATATCATATAAACTGGAGAGAGGAAAAATAAATAGAGGATCTAGGTCTGGTTTAAAAAACATTAAGAGAGAAATAAGAGACATAGAGATGTCAATTGCAATGTGTAGACCTCATTTGAATTCCATTTTAAACAAACAGGAGAAGACACGTTCAGGGAATTCTGAATATAGACTGGTTATTAGAGGGTATCAAGGAACTACCGTTAATTTTGTTAGGTGCGATAATGGCATGGTGTTACGTTAAAAAAAATTGCCTATCAGAGATATATACGGGAGTATTCCTGGGAGAGATGACATCTTATCTGCTTGGGGCTAATTAATTGAAGAAAATAAAGGTGAAGGGAAGTGAAACAAGATTCAGAACATATTAATGATTGTTTAAGCAAAGTGCCGGATACCTGGCCATTTTTTTTTTTTTTAAAGATTTTATTTATTTATTTGACAGAGAGAAATCACAAGTAGATGGAGAGGCAGGCAGAGAGAGAGAGGGAAGCAGGCTCCCTGCTGAGCAGAGAGCCCGATGTGGGACTCGATCCCAGGACCCTGAGATCATGACCTGAGCCGAAGGCAACAGCTTAACCCACTGAGCCACCCAGGTGTCCCGATACCTGGCCATTTAATGTGGCACTCCCTCTACTTCTGGGTATCCTTGGTCCAAGAAAACAAATAGAAGGGAAACAAAGGGAAAGAAAAAAAGGAAGGAATGAGGAGAATGATTTGAGGAAGAATATGGTAAGAAGATAAAGTCTTGTTGGAAACACAGTGTGGAAGTATAAAACAGGGGAGATGTATTAGGAACCAAAAGTATTAGGAAGCAAAAACAACACGAGGAGGATGGGAGAGAAAATCCAGTACATCAAAAATGAAGAGGCAGCAAGGAGACTGCTGAAGGGCCCCCTTGGCACCCACAATAGTCAACAGAATTTGAGGCAAATTTTGAATATTAGGAGAGATAACAAACATCTTTTGGGGACTAAAAAACCTGGTAATATGTTATGGAATTTGTTTAAATTTGAAAAAAAAATTATATGAGGCTGGATGGATTATATGGCAAGATGTGTCAACAGCACAATCCTTGCCATGTATATTTCCTTTGGTAGGTGCAACCAAATGACATCAGAACTTCTGGTAAGTGAAACAAATGGACAGATGAGTGGGGGAAACAAGAGGAGGCAGAGTAGGATGGGGAAAATGCCCTTCCCCCCGGGCTGTTGAGAGCAGTTAGTAGGTCTAGAGGAGGCTTATATGAGGAATGTTAAGTGAAAACATGATTTTTTAAAATAGACAAGACTTACCCTTCTATGGCACATGATAAAGTATTTTAAACGAATTTTGACCTTATCAAAGTGATATTTCTGTTTTAACATACCTTTGATCTGTAGCCTGCTGTTCTCGAAGCTGAAGAAGAGATAACTCAATTTCATTTTCTTTTCTTCTCAACTGAGTTTTCAGGATCTCAGCCAAGTGCTCTAACTCTTCTATCTGGCCTCTCTGTGACTGAATAACATTTTCTCTGAAATAAAGAACCTTTACAAGAATTTGTAGGTTGAGGAAAAACCGGCAATATTCAGATCAGTATAAAGAAAGTTCTTCATAATAAAGAGCAAGTAGAAGTTAAACATTTTTAGCTTAAGTGCCTCTGCATATAGTGAATAGCAGATTAAATGGGACGATTTAGAAGTGCATATGGAATTATTCAAAATACTCCTTTTTTATACAATAATGTCTTAGATGATAACCTGGACTTCAATTCAATTCAATTCAGTATTTATTGGCTACCTACTATGTACTCCACAATTTGCCCATCTTCAGATAATTTATACACTTTTGGTCTTTCCTGTGTACATCTGCCTAGACTATGCAATTTAACACTTTAGAGAGAGCAAGGATTTGCAAAACGTAACAGATGTTTTTTTGCTTGTATTTATTTATCTCTACCATGTCTGGCAGCATCCCAGTGTAATGAGCCTCAGAAAACTCCTATGAACCCTGTTTTTTCAGCTGATTAGCAGGGAACAAGATTGGGTTTAGTCTTTTGGTTTTATTCCTTTGCAGGCTAGTTATTGCTGTAACTGGTATTTAAAATATTCAGATGCTCCAGGGTGGCTCAGTTGCTTAAGCAACTGCCTTCACCGTCTCAGGTCCTGATCCCAGGATCCTGGGATCAAACCCCATGTCAGGCTCCTTACTCAGCAGAGAGCTTGCTTCTCCCTCTCCCTCTGCCTGCTACTCAGCCAGCTTGTGCTTTCTCTCTGTCAAGTAACTAAATAAAATACAAATAAAAATAAAATATTCAAAAGAAGTAATTTGAAGTCTTTACTATTCTTAAGCAACTGTCTAAACCATGATGTGTTTTCTTATTTTCTTTCCTCATTCAGAATTGTTACTTTTTGATGATCCAGGTGAAGGCCTGTAGGTAAGATGGAACCTTA
The DNA here is from genome assembly GCF_030435805.1 of Mustela lutreola. Lineage (NCBI taxonomy): Eukaryota > Metazoa > Chordata > Mammalia > Carnivora > Mustelidae > Mustela > Mustela lutreola. Next base: position 29,579,355 of record NC_081305.1, on the reverse strand, counting down.
TCTTCATTTGTGTGATTCACAGACACTCAAACCATGAGGCTTTGATTAACTGGGGAAGTAAGCTAAATGTGGCAGAAGTAACTTTTGAAAAAATAGTATGATGAAGAATGTAGTATCAGTAACAAAATCTGAAATCCATATGTATTTGATAACTCCAAACTTTTAAGCCACTCCCTCTAATTCTCTCTCTCTTTTATTTTTAACCACAAAAAGGCTAATTAATTCAGGATCTAAAAAAAAAAAAATTTACCTGTAGTTTTTCTAAGAATGGAAATGTTGCCCCTAAAGCTTACACTATTATAAATGACTGGGCTTTATGCCATTTGTTTGGGGAGAAAATTATAATATAGAAGACTATTCTATGAACCTCTCCACTGATATAGTTGGTTAAGTTGCTCATTTTCCTCATTTTATTGGAAACATGTTATATAATATCTGTTCTTACCCCACAGATCTAGATATATTTAGTGGATCAAATTATTTATACATAAACAAATCGTGTTTAAAATAAAGAAAAAGGGAGGGATCAAAAAAGACATGATCAATAAACAAAGCTCTAAAATGACCACAAAAAGAATACATACAAATTTCTTATTTCTCCTTTGGCTTCTTCAAGTAAATTGTTGCCATATTTTGTAAGCATGGGTTGTAGAGTTTCTGCTACATCGACATCTTGGAATCTAATACCTAAAAGTCAATCAGTAAGATTATAAAAGTGAATTGGGAAAGCAGGACTCTTGATTTGCTATCATGAAGAAATGTACAATAGACGAAAATTTCTTAAGTACTGAGAGATACGTGTTCTATAGTACAGAGAATCAGAAATCCATTGCGAAAGGAATTACCGCTGGCATTAAATGTACAGAGCAGCAGGTATTGCCCATTAAACAACTTCTACTATGGAAACCAAATGACCTAGAAATAATTTGGTTCAACTTAGATGCAGAGCATCTAAATTTATTTCTGAAAAAACTAAATTCAGGGTTTTATAATATAAGCTAAAGTATGAAAGAAAAATATTTTAAAATCTTGATTTTTTTTTTTTAGTATTTTTGATATAGTTTTAAAAAGATTTTTTTTAGTCATTCACATTCCTTGACCTTACGTATTGAACCTTGTCTTCATTTGCGTAAATCACAGATACTGTAAGTGTAAGTCAAAATGTTTCCTATACTTTGGTTTCTTCCATCTCAATAAGAAAATCCCTATTTAAACAAAGGCAATTAAAAAAGGGATCACCAATGAGATTCCTTTAAATAAAACATTTTGCTGCTGCCCTTAAAATATTTTTCTTATAAAAATAGGTGCATTTTTTACAAGTCTACTCCCATTGTTAAAAATGAGACATAATTTTAATTACTTGTTTACACTTACAAAATAAATTACTAGAGCTTAAGGTAGATAAAGTATGACAAATAATTCAGATTTCTAATGGAGCATCATCTCAGATATAAGATACAGATAAAGTACATTCTTTTAAGAAAGTTTATTTTTAATTAGAATAGAACTATTGTTTGCTGTTTCCAAAATTTTCTCTATCTATTATAGCCCATTTTAAAGACCAGAAAAGGCTCTGCCTAAAACCATTAAAATAGTTTACTGTGTTAAAATTTGCCAATTTTGGCAGTAATGCTAATTCTTAAGCTTTTCGTACATAAATTATGGAAAAACTAAACATCACTAGCGAAGTTTAAAAAAAGAATCTACTTATCCTTAAAGTAATCTTAAAACTTACTGTGTACCATACACAGTTGTAAGAATCTTTGTTCTACTGGTTCCTCACTATAAGGATTGTTTCCACATTGTAACGATCACATCTCAAACCAGTACTTCCCATTCTTTCTCTTGACCAGGCACATATAGAAAATGGGAGTATGTGTTCAGCAGCTTAGGGGCAAGAGTGCCTGTAGCCAGGGCGAGTCTAGTGTTCTCACCTAGCCACCCTACGCTGTGATACTTCTGACAAGCATGGCGTAACTTCTGGATCCAAAGGTGACGGTCTTGAAGAGAATGTTAAGATTACTAAGGCATCAACCCTGATGATGGTGCCTCAAGTTTACTCAGAAAGGTAATGGCTGACAAAGTATTCATCACTATGTAGTGCTCTGTAAAGCTCTACGCCTTGGACTCTGTACCAAGACCTGAGAAAGGTCTGAATTACTAAGAGTATATAAACACCAGGAGAAATTTAAACTCTGTAGTCACATTTGAAAGGCTGTGCTTCTCTGTGGCTCTTTTTTTCTTTTTCCCTATAGGAGGAAACTTCCACCAGACTCATCCATTCAAACGGCTATTCATAGCAGTATATTAGTTTGTCAGGTTAACCTACCATTTGGGCATTGCTTCTTTGTTTAGTATAAAAGATCTTACAAGCCATACAAATCGTCTTGCCCTGCTTTAGTCACAGATGACCCAACAAAGGCTGAGAGAGGGTAAGCAACTTTTGAAAGATAAAATATACTACCGTGGAGTTGCCATCTTTTGACTTTTTTTTCTCATCTGGTGTTATCACTCCATTTTACAGATGGGAAAAACGAGGCTCTGAGATGTCAAGTGCTCTCTTCCAAGGAGAAAGTTAATTAGCAGCAGGGCATTTTCTAATTTATAATGCATAGTGATTGCTTTGGTTATATCAAAGTCTATTGCCAATCTCACAAGCTAGGCATAGCTGAGCGCTTTCATCTTGCAGCTGCCTCTTGCCTCTGTGGAGGCCTTACTGACTTCAAGGGAACTCTGCCTAAGGAAGAGATAGGGTCAATATTTTGGCTTGGAGAAAAAAAAATACAAGAAAATTTTCTCCTTTTCGGTCTATATGGCATTTTTTTTGTCCTCCTTGATGAATTGAAAGTTTTACATGACTTTTTGTGTCCCTCAAAATGTTGGGTCTTTATGTGAAGCATGTTCCAAATGAACATCAATCGCAGCTACAATTTTATTTCCTTCCCTAGTAATTGAAATTTTAAAAAAGTTACTGAAACTATTGATTGATTTTTCGCCTCATTATAAATAAAGTTTGTCCATGGTGGGGAGAATTGGGAATTTTTATTAGAAAGATTCATGTTCTTTCTATATTAAGTTTCATCTATGCAACTGAACTGCTTTGTGTGGGTAGGTTTTAGGTGATTCACTCTCAAAATGGGGAAAGTGATTGATCTATAATCATTTTTGGAGATGGAGGAGATCTTTAGGGTCAGTTGCTTAAATCCTTTTATTTCGCATGGAAGAAGCAAGTTCAGAATCATTAGATGACTTGTCCGAGGTTACCAGGGAGTATGTAGAGGAGCAAGAACACAACTTTTTAAACCCTTAGTTATGTGTGCATTGCACAGTCACACTGCTTACACACAATGAGAAATTTAAGCAATTCTGCAAATTTTATAAGGGGTCTTTTGACAAAGAAATTAAGTGTGATCATTCAAAACAGAAAGTATGATTGTAAAAAGCAAATTAGCTGGTTTCCCTATTTTTCTATTTATAAAGGTACTTAAAAACATGCGAAATACAGAAATACTGTGTGTGCGTGTGTGTAAGACAGCCTACTAAAAGACTGACATTCAGGATTTAATATAAGCTTATTTTACCTTTCCTGGGGCATGCCTGTAAGCCTGCATTTTCATGCGCTTTTCGACGCCCAGTGTTAACACGAGATTGCACATAATTATACGGCGTTTGCCTGTGACCCTGGATTTGAAGTTGCTGTTTGGCTGAAATGAGTCTGTTCTTGAGGACTTCATTCTGTCTTTCAAGCTCATGAACTTTCTCCTGCAGCTGCTCCATCATTTCTTCCATTTCCACATCTCGTCCCAGCCGCTTGGGGCCGCCACCAACCCGCTCATATCTTTTCTTGTCATTAACTAGCCGTATTAACTTGGTGGCCATTCTAGGGAAATAATAAAAAGATGAAAAGGAATGTGAGAAGTCAGCATAAAATGCATTCTGTTGAAAGGAACATAATCACTGTGAGGACTTCAGTGCAGAACCTGAATAATAAATTTCAGGTTTTGATGTAACTATTACTGCCTGTGAAGAATCCTTTGATGATAATTGAAACCACTGGGCAACAATCTGCTTTATAGCACTGACAAATAACAGTTTCCTAAGGCTTATCATTTAAGGTTAGTAAAGAGAGGACACATATTTACTCCATATGTTCCTCAAATGCAATTTTTAACGCATGACCTTATGTAGGAATGCTGTATGCACTTAAATGTAGCTACAGATTGTGGATGTGTTGGGTTAGAGATGCGAGCCACAGTAAGCTACAACTTTTGAAAAGTGTGTTAAGACTGCAGCATTTAGATGATATGTTTTAGGTGAACTGTTTTCAGGTTCTCTAAGATTAAGACATATTACAAGTACAAAAATGTTAGGATGCATAGGTACACACAGATAAAGAGCCCAGTGAAAAATTCAGAGAAACTGAAATGTGACGCTTAGTGCCTGAGAAATGTTCATGTTTAATGGTAGAAAACACTCAAATGCAGGAAGTATTATTTTAATGTTACCTTTAAATTTAGACACAAGTTGTGCTTTTGATATCTTAAGAGTTTATACCTTTCAGTCTTTTAAGTTTGATAAAAACTGGTTAGACAGAACAAAAGACAGAAAGGGCACATGGGGGTGATGTAATATACACGTACGGAAAACATGCCTGACAGTGAATGGAAAAATCTTGGCAGGACAAGAAAGAAAAGGTGGCTTTGATGAGAGACACAAGTTCAAGACTTTACAAAATTGGTCGCACATCTTCAATAGCTGATTCTAGTTTACAGTGAATCTATTTTTATAAAGAGCCAGACGGAGATTGAAAATAAAAACTCACTTCATTTTTCTTTAAACGGGGTTTGCTTTATTTTAGCATGGTTATGGACAGAAGCTTTTACTTAAGAGAACAAAAGTGAAATAAAAAAATCCTTAATGGCTTTGGGATGTCATAGAACAACGCTTTTTTGCCCTAAGCGGAGTCCTCTGTAAAAGCGGTAGTAATACACGTCTATCTACACTTCTGGCTACTCGGCCTACAGCATGTGGCATCAGGGAGAAATATGCATAACATAATCAGTTAAGATTGTTTTCTCTTTCCCTTGAGGCAAATCCATTAAACATGCTTTATAAGGGATATAGGATAATAAAAACCAAGATCCAAGAGGACCACAAACACCCTAGTAAAATAATCAATGGATTAGTTCCTTTTCCACCTAATCCACAGAATGATATATCATGGGGAAATTTGGGCAGGTATCATAAGCCCAGCAGAGCCACACACTCTATCTAGCTCTTTAATGAGTTAAGGATCCTTACCCCACCTCCCGACGGTTTTGCCATAGAAATATGGTTGCCATCTAAATGAGATGTCAACCTAAACATCTGAATCTTTTGTTATAGAGAGACTTTCACGGCGATAGAGATCACATTCAAAAGACACAGGTTTAATATAAAAAAGCAATCAATATGTGGAGAATCATAAATGACCCAAATTTTTAAGGAAAGGAAAGTACATCAGTAGAGTGGTTTTAAATTCCTTCAAGGATGTTCCAGGAAACTTTTTGTCAAGAAACAAGATTCTATTTGTCTAGTAAAAGCAATAATTTTCAATTGTTTGATGTGGTTATTTTGTAGTATTAATGCATTATATGTGATCTGGTAAAGTTTGAGTACCAATTTAAAAAGGTGGTTTATCAGATCTACATTTATACGAATGTGATACTAATTATACCTTAAGGCTAAATTTCAAAGCAGTTCTGAGGCACCTGGCTGGCTCAGTCGGTAGAGATGCAACTCTTGATCTTGGAGTTGTAAGTTCGAGCCCCATGTTGGGTGCAGAGATTACTTTAAAAAAAAAAGAGGGGGGGGGCACCTGGGTGGCTCAGTGGGTTAAATTAAAGCCTCTGCCTTCAGCTCAGGTCATGATCTCAGGATCCTGGGATTGAGCTCCACATCCTGCTCTCTGTTCAGCAGGGAGCCTGCTTCCCCCTTGCTCTGCCTACTTGTGACCTCTCTCTGTCAAATAAAAAAATAAAATATTAAAAAAAAACAAAAAGAGCAGTTCTACACGTTCCTCTAGGTAGTGTCTGTGGTGTGAAATTCAAGATTTTAGAGCTTTGGGTCACAGTTGTCATTAGATTATTACTCTCAGGGCTAAGTAAAATAACATCCCAGGAGGTTAAATGGCTTGAACGTAATACCATAGGCCGGTGGCAGAGAAATAATAGAACACATGCATACAGCTTGACTCCTAGCCGAGTCCTTTTTTCATTAAACTACATGGCTCATTATTAGGTTGTTTTATATTTTCTGGCTAGGACAAATTACTAATGAGGTCAAGGTTGTGAATTCAATTATTTTACTGACCAATTAGGCTTACAAAGGAAAAAAAAATTGTTTAGTGGTCATAGCATACATTCCTCATTCTGATAGGACACGTGTGTGTTACTGATCAGAAAAGGAATCAGGCAAGTGAGTCATAGGTTTTGCAAAAAGACACTATCCTGACTCAAAAATGAACTCAAAGTAAAAGCCCCAAAACACAGCAGGTCAGTGGGTCATTAAAACAAAGTCCACCGAGTGGAAACTGAACTAGAATCACCCCTTTAGGATGCATTCTAAGCCCCCACTCCCGCCTGACCCCCCTATCTTCTTTCTTCCATAGCTATCTCAGCTTTTCGTTTAACCTAGAACATGAATATGAATCCAGGCTTGTTGAAGCTTACAAATGGGAAGGTACGTTTTTGTTTTTAATGCCGCACATTCAGAAGATAGTCAAAGTGTTTCTGAACAAGAAGGAATGAAAGACTATCTACTCTTAAGAAGTTATCCCAGCAAAAATTTTATGCACACAAATCAAGGGACAATGTTTCTTCAGAAACAGTAGGAACTCTATGAAATAGAGATTCTAGACCCATCCAAGCTAAGTTAAATATGTTCCAGATATTGAAGTGATGTTTTCATTAGTAAACTCCAAAACTTAATGGAACATGCATTCTAACAAGTTAGACTAGCTAATTGCTTTACCAAAATTTCATTTTAAACTAAGGCATTTAAAAAACAGATTCTTTGGCCATTTGCTTATTACACTATAAATATTAAACCAGAAATTATTTATAGACATGCTATACTCATGGCACTCTTCGCTATTAGATCTTTCTTTCAAATAGCAACTTCAGACATAATAAACACTCATCATCTTTTTGGTTTATTATTCTAGTTTGTAAGATTTTCCATTTTTAAAAATTGTATTTATTTACAACCTGCCTTGTTCCAAAAAAGATTCCAGGTGGAGTTTTCAATTAAGTTTGCAAAAAAGCATATCCTCCAAACTTTACAGTGTCAGGAGAAAAAGCTAAAAGCTTTTTATCATAACCTTTTAATTTTATCCTCTTGCTTGCGGGCATGCTGTTTAAGCAAAATGTTCTCATCATGCAGACGCAAAAATCTGTCTTCCAGTTCCTCACGACTGATACGTGACACTGCCTGGCGAGACCTCATTGTCCGTGTTGTTGAAGTTTCTGTAAAAATGCCAAGGTAATTAGTAGTGGGATTACTTAAAATAGTCTCTAAAAATTGTAACTGTTGATATTAATATAATCTCCGATGCACTCATCTCTCCTACTTTGTGACCCACAAATAAGATTGTTTTAGAAAATGTTATAGCATTGTTTATATCACCAATCAGACAGAACAATAATCTTTTCTATTAAAAGTTTACATGCAATACTAATGATTTGAGTAATAACAGTATCTATTCAAAATGGTATTTAAATAACCATTCTTTAAGAATATAAGATGGAACTCTGATTCAATAAGACCTTTCAACTTATATGTTCAATGTTGAAAAAAACAAATTAAAAGTCAGATTATCTAAAAGTTGTTTTTTTTTTTTAACAGAGGTAAGAATTTTAATAATAATTTGGTGAACATAAAATATTTTTCAGAGCTATGCATGGGTTCTGGGTTCTAGAAAATAAACTGTAAAATTTGCAAGTACAAACAACAAACCTTCACAAATCATTTATAACCTGTCTTATATATTTTTAAAGGACTTTCATACCTTTTAGCCTGTGTATATGATTTTTTACATATGCTTAAATTTAGTATTTTCCATGTCACTAATTTGCAATCATCATCCAAAAGAATCAACAAATGGACAAAGGTTAAAGCCCCTATGATGGGTTACTGAGAGCAAGAATTTAACTTAAGGTAGCGAATTCGAATAAACAGCTTTATACAATTAACATTTATTTGTATGTGAATACCTGGTACTCCACCAAAGATCTAAAGCAAAGCTAACACATACTTTTTACGTTCAAAAATAAAACCTGTATAGTCAAATTTATCATTTTCAATGAACAATGCATTGACCACCTTTCTGTAGTAGTTCAAGGTTGCCAGTTGAATTGTTCTAATTAACAGTGGTAATAAGACACCTTAGTGGAATATATTTTATAAAACAGACGTCTTAATGACAAATGCAGTAGCATGACAGCAGAGCTGACACGTTGTATACACAAACAAAAACACAGCTCTACACTCTGAATTGTTCCTCAAAGCAGTGCTTCTCATTCTCAATTTGAAAGTGATATTTTAGCTGTAGGGTAACCGCTAAGTGATAAAAGGATAAAGGAAACCTTTAATGTATATTAATTTGATAAAACAAAGTCAGTATCATTTGGATAAACAAACCATTTTGAGATACTCTACTTGAAAGGCAAAAATTTTTAAATACGGCATTTCCTCCCCTATAAAATTTAAACATAAAGAAAAATTTTAATGGTGAATGTGATTTAAACCAGGCAATTCAGTTTGGAGGCTTGATACTCTCTGTGTAGTTTCTACTCATGTGTGGAATTTTAAAAAGATGATTTATAACAATTCTTTATCAGAACAGAGGGGGATTTTACATTTTCTATGAGCTGTTGATAATTGATGCATGCAGTAAAATACCATATGTTGTTCTAAATTCTCCATGTTCCTGTTTAGTCCAATCAAGAGCTATATAGTTACTTAAATGGCTTCGTTTGTAAGGATATCAGAAATACTTTAAATTAAAAGAAAAGAAGTTACTGATCAAAGTTCATAACGATAATAAATAACAGCTGGCCATACCTTGTAACCCTCCCATTCCAGAGAGGTTTAGACCTATATCTTTCACAGGCAGGTCTCCTGCCGTCTCATCAGTGGGACGAGACATGGCCTGTCTGTGGAGAAAAGAAAATTCAAATAAAATCCTTCCAACATATAATGTTAACTATGCAATGGAAAGAACCAAATAAAATGAATAAAGCATTATGATTCTAACAGACATCTATTGCCCACATGTGCTGCTTGAAGAAGGGGGAAAGCTTCTCTTTTAAAAGTAATACTGCATTCAATCAGTGTTCCTTTCAACAATAAATTTCCTATAGTTTAAGTATATAGTTTCCTATAGTTTGCTTAAGAAATGAGGTAAGATTATCATTCTTCCTTCTTTTTTAATTTCTTGATCTGAACAAAAACAATTACCCCAAATTTAAGAAATACTTCTTCTCCATCCTACTCCCTTCTATCCCCCAAAGCAAGCAGATATCTTGGAAAAAATCTAGTCGAAAAACCTGATTCAAATGCTTGTTCTATTGTTTACTAGCTAGTCAAATCACCTAATCTCGCTGAGTTTCAGTTCCTTAATTTTTTTTTTTTGAAAAAGTCATTTTACTTTTCATACACACACACACATTATTTTTTATTTTTAAAGATTTTATTTATTTGACAGACAGAGATCACAAGTAGGCAGAGAGCCAGGCAGAGAGAGGGGGAAGCAGGCTCCCCACTGAGCAGGGAGCTGTTGCGGGGCTCGATCCCAGGACCCCAAGAACATGACCTGAGCTGAAGGGCAGAGGCTTAACCCACTGAGCCACCCAGACTCCCCTATATATATATATATATTTTTTAAAGTAAACTCTACCCCCAACACAAACTCTTGGACTCAAGATCAAAAGTCACGTGCTCTACTGAAAACTTAGCCAGCCAGTTGCCACATTTCCTTAACTTTAAAAATGGAGAAGAGGTATCTTATAGAGTTATTCTAAGAGTGAGATGGTAAATCAAAAGCAGTTAGCACATTTTCCTGGAATGTCAGTATTACTTGAATATTAATTTTTAACTTGGTGTACAAATGAGTGGGCAGGTCTCAGTTTTGTGAAAGATGTTTCATAAACTGACCAGCTGAATTTGTTTTTGTTCTGTCCTTTCTTTGTTGCCATGAGGCCTAGTCCCAGGGCTTCCTACCTCAACATACAAGCTGTCCAGTTAATTCTGGCATCTTTACAGTTTCTATTCTTCAGAGATGCACCACAGTAACTCAGTTTTGTACGCGGATATAAATGGTCTGTGCATGTCTAAGATATGGAAAAAAAAAGAGTTTATATTTTATTTCAAACCACCCCAAGAGCCAAATGCAAACAAAGTGAAGGTGCCCTAAGGCAGAGCTTCTCAATCTTTAGAATGTTGGGCCTAGAATGTAAAGTCCAAGAGAATACCCAGTTTGTCTTGTACACCTCTGTATGGTATTCTCAGAGGCCAACACAGAGCTTGGCACATAGCAGGCATTCGCTAAATAGTTGCTGAATGAATGGAATCCATGGAGCTTGAGGGTGTGTAGACCCAAGAGATGGTTTTTAAGATCTTGTATGCATCTATGTGTATATGCAATATCTTTAGAGAAAGGGCTCCTAATCTTTATTATAACTTGTCAAAGGTGGAGAATCACTGCATTCAGTTGTGGCATTAAACAACGAACAGACATATACTTGAGGGATCACTTTTTACTTCTTTTGGCAACACTGCTACAGGAATGATCAGTTTTAGGAACCAAATCATCAAGCAGTTTAAACACAAGACACTTGTGAAAATGGTAACTCCGCCATGATAGAGTTACAGTAGCTTTTATGATAATGGTAGTGGGATTAACATTTACTGAATGCTTACTAAAATGTGCCGGGGCTCTTCTAAGTGCTCCGTTAACGTGCATTAATCAAGTATCTCACAATATCCCTATGAGGTTGTTACTCAAATGATTCTTACCTTACAAATGAAAAAAAGAAACAAAAACAAAAACAAAAACACCCAAGAGGCAGCTTTGGTAACTTGTCCAAGGTCACACATTTAAGTAGGGGTTGTTTGGTCATATTTTTGATTGTCTTGATTGGGAAGGTGGAAGGCAGTGTTACTGGCATCTAGAGGCCAGAGACGAAGTTTAATGTCCTGCAGTGCGCAGAAACCTCACCAAAGAATTATGTGGCTCCAAATGTTAAGAGCGCTGAGATGAACAAACCCTGTGCAATGCTGTCACAGATCTTCGTCATCAACTAATGTTATCCCTCCTTGCTCACCATGCTCACTCAACACTCCTTTAGGTTCCTCAAAGCCATGGAACCCTCGCCTTGCTCAAAGCCTTCGCATCAGCTGGCTCCGCATCCTCTGGGGTTCAGCTCAAATGTCCCTTCCTCAGAGATGCTTTCCCTGATCACCCGCTGTCAGAGTACTCTTCCTCCCAAATTCATCACTGTTTATTTCCGTCGTAGCAATCATCATTACCTAAAATTTCTTATCTGTTCACTAGCTCATTTCTACTTCGTCTCCACTAATAAGGTATAAGCATCTCGGGACGACTATCAGTCCTGTTCACAGCGGTAGGAAACAGTGTCTGGGGGCAAGGCAGGCACCGAGATTAATATTTACTTCACGATTAAATGAATACCTGGCATTGAGACTAACACGGTAAACAGGAACTCCGTGTTTATGTGGTTAATAGCCTATGGGGGTAACCAGACGATAAACAAATAATTGTAAATAATTAAGCAAACAATAGGCCATTCGGGAGGCTTAAGGGTCCACCAACCAACTCTTAAACCAGGGCTAATGAAAGAACTGGGTTTATGTGCCCTTCTACTTGAGGTACTTGGATAGGCACGGCAATGATCATCAACTCTCATCACCCAGGGTTTCAGGGTAGGATGTAAAATTTCAAACCGGTGCTGGGCGTGGGGATAATGGGCGGGCTGTGATTCAGGCCTGGGTATGTGGTGTCTCGTGTCGGGCTGCTTTTCACACGAGCAGAACTCTAAGGCCTTCTCTCGGACATAGGGCAGACCCCAGGACCCCGACCCGTGCTGCACGTAGAGGGTGGGCCACCTCCGCGCCCCTTGACTCCCCCGGAGTACTCACCGCCACTCTCTCCCCGCGGCTAGCTACCGTTGCTATAGCGCCGACGGCGTGTTGGGCGCCTGGCGGAGAGGAGCACGGGAAAAACATGGCAGGCTCCGTTGCCTCCTGGGAAATGTAGTTTTGCTCCTGCTCTCACCCGCCCGCTCGCTGCGTAGATTTCGGCCCTGGGAAATTCTCTTGCCCCAAACCCCGAGGCGCTCTCGAGCTTCGCCGCCTTGCATCTTGGGAATGGTAGTTCTCGTGGATCTGACGGAGAACGGCGCTGGACGGGAGCAGGATGCCGAGAGAACTACAAGCAGGAGGCGGGGTCCAGGGAGGGGGATCTACGCGGCTAGCAGTGGCGAAGACGGCTGTAGCGGCAGCATGAAGCGGACCCCGACCGCCGAGGAACGAGAGCGCGAAGCTAAGGTATGTCGGCCTCTCGGCGGTCTGGGATCCTTCGTATACTTGTAGCTAGGGGCCGGGAGCTGGAAGGGTTTGGTTGCATGGCCAGCGGACGCACAGTCTTAAGCCAAGGGATGACAGGGCCTTGTCAGTAAGGGAACCAGAGACATTGGGGGATACACATTCATGCTGGTCAGGATGCGGGCCTAGTCGTGTTGGATCTGCTCACCGGTGAGAGTCACGACACCCATTTCCTTTCCCTGCTTTTCTTGGTCTTTGTAGTAGCTACCCTGATGCCTCAGTTTACCGGACTGTGATCATCACAGATGTTCTTTCTCTTAGTAAGGGTTTCCTAGGACTGAGATTAGTTCAGATGAAGTATCTGTGCGGTCAGATGTGTTTATTGGGAACAGTTGTCTCAGTGGCTGCCTGTTGTGATCTGTGTCTTCAGCACAGAGGAGATGAATCTAACTACAATCCTGTTTTCCACCTTTGGAGTTTCGCTTCTGATAGTTGCTGTTGCATAGGTGGCAATAATAAGATCTACGGTGACTTCCTTTTTTTTTTTTTAAAGCATTTATTACATCTCAGGATCTACGTTAAGTTGGTAAAATTTATAGTATTTCATGTTGTTACCATAGCAGATAGATATTATGCAGATGGGGTAATAACAGTCCTGTTTTACAGCTGAAGACTTAAGGTTCAGAAGAATTGAGTGTTTTCCTCTCACTTCCCAAATCAAGTTCTGTTGGTTTGTTTACACATGTCTGTGACATGTCCATTTTTTCTGTCTCCACCACCTTGGACCAAGTTTCCATTATCTCTTTAATGGATGTTGCAATAGTCTCTGTATTGGTCCACTCTTATTCTTCATCCTAACAACTCCCTTGTCCTCTTTCTTCCACACAACCAGTCCCTTGCACACTATGGAGAGTGGTCTTTTCAAAGTGCAAATCTAATGATGTCCCCCCCCCTCCCCCGCCAACCACCTGTTTAAAAATCTTCCATGATGTTCTGTTGCTCTTTGGAGAAAGAGAAGACTTCACATGGCCTGCAATGTCTTGCATGGTTTGGACCCTGCGTGTTCCTACAGCCTCATGAGACATGACACTTTCCCTGCTCTCTACCCGTCAGCCACTTTGTCCTTCTTAAAAGGCCCTCTTTCCTGCTTTATCTGGTTACATAGCCTTTACCCGTGCTGCTGTATTGTCTACTCTATATTAGGCAAATATTAGAAGTAAGGACCAATGGGAACTAAAACAGACACAGTTCTTGCGCTTGTAGAATTTAGAATCGTGCAAGTGAGTTTGTCTTCGGGCAGTACTTCTGTGGATTTAAAATATAAAATCTGGGGGTGTCTGTGGGTGGGCACAGTTGGTTAAGCATCTGCCTTTAGCTCGGGTCATGGTGTTGGGGTCCTGGGATCGATCCCTGCATCAGGCTCTGTTCAGTTGTGAGTCTGCTTCTCCCTCTTTTTCTGTGATCTTGCTTGCTCTCACTCTCTCTCAAATAAATACATGAAATCTTAAAAAAATACATATATAAAATCTGTCCTATAATGACCCGAGTTATAACGAGGTTTCACCAAGGACCTGAAGTTTTCATGCTAGAGTCCGCCTGTGGTATGGACAGTATATTAAAGACGGATTCAGAGAGGAGAGGATCCTTCTGAATTAGTCTACAACAGTGCTGAGAAAGAGATGAATGTCAGCCAATGGCATTGTGTATGTTTTAGCTTTATGTTTATGTTACTCATTCTGTTGATTTATTGAGCATCTATTATTTGCTAGACACTGGAATTATGACTTAAACTAAGATAGAATCCCTGTGCAAAGGAGCTTTTACTCTACTGCAACCTTACCCTTTGCCTGTGAGATAGAATGTCATCACATTTATGGAGTGGAAACCAAGGCTTGAGGAAATCATGACTTGCCCAAGGCCACTTAGTTGCTGTGTGGAACTAGGACTCAAACTAGTTTCCACTTTCAACATGTGAAACACATTGAATTGGTAGAGCAAGTTATCTTCCTCTTTACTTTAAAGAATTCCTTTGATACTTATTTAAATTTGCATATGAACATGTTACTGGTTAGAACAAAGTATAGGCAATTAAGTTTTAAAGGTTAAACGGAAAATGGTCAGTTATTCATGAACTTTCTTATTTTCTAATTGACTTTATTGAGGAATAATTTATGTACAATAATTTGCACACATTTATAGTGTACAGTTTGACAAGTTGTGACAGGTGTATACACTTGTGACACCACCATCATAGTTGACATAGAGAACCTCTCAATCCCTTCTAGAAATTTCATCTTGATTTGTGGTCAGTGTCTCCCCCACCTTGGCTCCGAAGCAGCCATCAATAATGTTTTCTGTTACTGTAGACGAGTCTGTATTTTCTAGGATTTCATATAATGGAAACAAACTGTGTGTACTGTTGAGTCTGTCTACTTCCACTCAGCATTTTTGAGATTTTTGAGATTCATTCATGTTGTTCTGTGTATCAGTAGTTCTTTCCTTTTTATTGCTGAGTGATGATTTACTGTATGGTTTTACCACATATTGTTAATTCATTCACCTGTTGCTGAAGTACATTTGGATTGTTTCTGGTTTGGGGCTGATTATGTAAAAAAGCTGCTATGACCATTCACGTATAAGTCTTTGTCTTTGTTTCTCTCGGATAAGCACTCAGGAATCCAATTGCTCAGTTCTATGTAAGAAACTGCCAAAGTGATTCTGCCACTTGCATTAGTTTCCTAGGGCTGCCTGAGCAAGTTCCCATGAACTTGGTGTCTTAAATCAACAGACATTTATTCTCTCTTAGTTCTAAAGGTAAGTCTGGACGCAAGGGTTTCACAGGTCATGGTCTCTCTGCAGGCTCTAGGGGGAGAATCCTTCCTTGCTTCTTTTAGCTTCTGGTGACTTCTTGGTTTGGGCAGCAAACCAGTTGGCTTCTGTGTTCCCACGGCCACCTTCTCAGTGTTTTGTGTGTATGTGTCAAATTTCCCTCTCCTTTCTCTAGTAAAGACACTGGTCGTTATATTTAGGGCTTACCCTAAATCCAGGATGATCTTAATCTCAGGATGCTCAGTGTAATTACATCTACAAAGACCCTTTTTCCAAATAAGATCACATTTACAACAACCATGGGTTAAGATTGGACATATCATCTCGGGGGATGTTATTCATACCCAGTACACCATTTTATATCTTCCACAGCTGTGTATGAGAATTCTAGTTGTTCCATGTCCCCACTGATATTTAGTATTGTCAGTCTTTAAAATTTTAGCCATTCTAGTGGCTATGTAGTGGTATCTCCTCGTGGCTTTAATTTGCATCTCAGTGACGACTAATGAAGCTGAGTATTTTTTTTAAAAAGCTTTGGACGTATAACTTATGCACTATAAAACACACCTCTTTTAAGGGTACAATTCAGTGATTTCTGAAATATTCACAGAGTTGTGCAATAATCACCATAATTTCATTTTGGAACATTTCCATCATCTCCCAAAGACGATGTATATTCCTTTGTAGGTTATTCTCCATTCCACCTCTTGTCCCTAGGCAGCCACAGATCATTCTCTGTTCTCCAAAGTTGCCTTTTCTGGAGATTTCATGTAAATGGAGTCAGACAATATGTTGATCTTTTGTGTTTATTATTAAATAGTATCATATTCCAATGTATGAATATACCATCTTTTATTTAATCCATTCACCAATTGATGGATATATGGGTTTTTTATACTTTTTGGCTATTATTAAAAATGCTGTTGTGAACATTCATATTCTCCTTTTCGTATGGACACGTATTTTCCTTTCTCTTGGGTAGAGGCCGAGGAGTGGAATTGCTGGTCATGTGGTAAATCTGTATTTAACCTTTTTTTTTTTTTTTTTTTAAAGATTTTATTTATTTGACAGATAGAGATCACAAGTAGGCAGAGAGGCAGGCAGAGAGAGAGGGGGATGCAGGCTCCCCGCTGAGCAGAGCCCGATGTGGGGCTCGATGCTGGGCTCAATCCTAGGACCCTGAGGTCATGACCTGAGCCGAAGGCAGAGGCCTAACCCACTAGGCCACCCAGGTGCCCCTGTACTTAACATTTTAAGAGACTGCTGTACTGTTTCTTTGGTCTGAAGGTTTGAGTCCTTCCCAGATTTTTCTGTTGAAACCCTAATCCCCAAGGTCATGGTATTGGGAGGTAGGGCCTTTTGGAAGTGATTAGGTGATTAGGAATGGGATTAGGGCCTTTATGAAAAAGGCCTGAGAGAGCTTCTCATCTCTTCTGCATCTCTTATGCGAGGACACAGAAGTTTGGAGTCTTTAGCGTGGAAGAGAATCCTCCCTAGAACCCGACCATGCTGGTACCAATTTCTTGGACTTCCAGCCTTCAGAACTATGAGTAACACATTTCTGCTGTTTATAAGCCACGTAGTCTGTGGTATTTTGTTAAGAATGGACTAAGACATTGTTTTCCAGTGTGGGTGCGCCATTTTGTTTCCACCAGCAATGCTTGAGGGTTCCAATTTCTTTCTGTCTTTTTTTTTTTTTTTTTTTAAGATTTTATTTATTTATTTGACACAGAGACAGAGATCACAAGTAGACAGAAAGGCAGGCCAGGGAGCGGTGGGGTGGTGGGAAGCAGGCTCCTTGCTGAGCAGAGAGCCTGATGTGGGGCTGGATCCCAGGATCCTGAGATCATGACCTGAACCGAAGGCAGAGGCTTAACCCACTGAGCCACCCAGGCGCCCCAGGGTTTCAATTTCTTCACATACGTGTCATCTCCTGTTACTATCTTTTAGATTTTAGCCATCTTCGACGGTGTGAAGTATATCTCATAGTGGCTTTAAAATTTTTTTTTTAAAGATTTTATTTATTTGGGATAAAGTGAGTATGTGAGAGAGAGCATGAGCGGGGAGAGAGCGGGAGGGCTGAGGGAGAGGGAGAAGTAGGCTGCCTGCTGAGCAGAGAGCCAGACACTGAGCTCCATCTTAGGACCCTGGGATCATGACCAGAGCAGAAGGCAGGTGCTTAACCAACCCAGGGGGCGCTCCTTGTGGCTTTGATTTTTATTTCCCTAACGTGTAATGATGGTGAGTTTGTCTTGTGTTTATTGACCATGTATCTATTTGTTTTTGTGAGGTGTCTGTACAAATCTTCTGCCCATCTTTTGAGCTGGTTTTCTTCTTAATAGTAAGTGTTATGAGTTGTTTGTATTTTCTAAGTGTCAGTTCTTTGTCGATGGTATGTACTGTGAACATAGTTTTCCAGTCTTTTAGTTTGCTAAATGGTTTTTTGAAGAGCAAAAGTACTTAATTTTGATAAAGGTCTAATTTATTGATATTGCTTTTGATGATTAATGCTTTTTGTGTTCTATCTGTGAAATCATTACCTATCCCAAGGTCACAAAGATTTCTTGTTTGCTTTTTAAATTAAACTCGATCATCCCCATAATGGGTAAATATTACTTTTGGTTTTTCTTTTCTCTTTGAAATAACTTAGATTGTGTTTTTTTTTCTTGTGATTGCTTAGGCTGTAGATTTTTATACAGGGTCCAAGTCCGGTGGGTGAATGCAAAGGCTGAACTAAATATTATCTAGCTTTTCCAGATCACGTTTATTTAATCTGTATTAAAGCCTAGGAATGCACCAAAGCATATTCATGCATTTTTAAAATGAGTTTTTCTTGTAAGACATACAGTAGCATGGTCCCGATCAGTATTTGGTGGCCCCAGTGGGAACCATGGCCTTTAAAATTTCCTTGCCGTTGGGATGGACGGTTGGCAGCCCATGCTTCAGTTTCTCCAGCCAGAAAATGGCGTCAAGCGAGGCTTCTAGTGTGCATTCCTGTGAGGATCCAGCGTGATGAGGTTTGGCCCCTACCAGGGACACAGTATTTACAGCTTGGAATCTGTGCTGTTGTCCGAAGGGCCCTCTACTGATACAGGGTTGCCCCCATGTTTTTGCTTTTCACAGATGACCTCGTTTGTTGTTTGAAAATAATTTAAAATTCATAAAAGAGCAGCAAGAGTAGCACAGAGAGCCCTCACAGGCCTACCGTGCAGGTGCACAACTTGTTAACACATTGCCACATTTGATTTTTTGCTTTCTCTCTTCCTATATATCCACACATGAACCATTATTATTATTACTATTGTTTTTAGAGATTTTATTTATTTGAGAGCGAGTGAGCATGAACCAGGAAGTGGCAGAGGGAGAGGGAGAAACAAGCTCCCCACAGAGCAGAGCCCCCGATGCCGGGGCTCGATCCCTGGACTCTGGGGTCATGACCTGAGCTGAAGGCAGAGGCTAAACTCACTGAGCCACCCAGGCGCCCCTATTATTTTTTCAATGAACCATTACAGAGGAAGTTGGAGACACCTTAATGTTCTTTTACTCCTGAATACTTCAGTATTTATTTCCTAAGAACAAGGACACTTTGTTGTATAGAAACACAGTCAGTTGTCATGTTCAAAAAAAATAACATTGATAAAATACTCTTATTCCAAAGTCCATATGTAAATTTTGCTAATTGCCCTAAGGATATCTTTTATAGCTTTTTTCTCCCCCCCTTAGCCCAGGTTCAATTCTAGGACCACACATCACCTGTAATTGTCATGTGTTTGGTATCTTTTAACCTCCTTTAATCTGGTCTACTTAATTTGGTTCCTTATGCTTTCTTTCATGACATTGACATTTGGGATGAATAAGGCATTGTTGACATTTGGGATGAGTATAGGCTGTTTGTTTTGTATGCTCTCCCAGTATTCTTATTTGTCTTGATACTTCCTGATGAGAAGAATCACATTATGCATTTCTGGCATGTATATTTTTGCAGAAACACGGGGCTAGATTAGAGATCACACATTTACAACTCACATATTCGTCCTGCCTGTAGATGTGTTTTCCTTGGCCCAAACTATGTTTGAGAGTTTTCTGAATTATTTTCTGATACAGAGTGGAGATAAAAATCTGTCTAGCTTTCTGGTAAAACGAGACTCTGGCAACACTGGGCTTGTCCTGCACTCACTGGAGCCGAAGAGTGGCTGCCCCTTGAGAGGGGGAAATGGACTTTCCATTTGCCACTCTCCAGCTTTGCCCCTTAGCAGGTCAGAGTATGGGGCTTGTGAGCTAGTACCTTGCATTCAAGTCCTGCTCCGTCAGTGTTTGAGGCAAGCGGCTTCATTGCCCTGAACCTTATGTTCTTCACCTATAAAATTGTGATATTTAGGCTCATTTGAGGATTAAGTGAAATATATGGAAAGCATCTAGAACATTCGTGGCCCATATTAAAAATAAAAGTAGTTGTTACCACCATCATGTCATCGGCACCAAAGTTACCACCTATCTGATCCCTGTAGATATTTTAGGCTATGTTCAGGATATTCCTTTGGTACATGGACATCAGCTGTCCAACTGGACAGATTTTCTCAACTCGGGGTTCTACTGACTTCTGTGCATCCCAAATGGTATAAACTATGTACTGCTCTTGGGAGAACTGAGAAAATAGTCATTCAAACCATTTTGTTTTTTTTTTTTTTTTTTTTTTTTTAAAGATTTTATTTACTTACTTGAGAGAGAGACAGTGACAGAGAGCATGAATGAGGAGAAGGTCAGAGAGAGAAGCAGACTCCCCATGGAGCTGGGAGTCCGATGCGGGACTCGATCCTGGGACTCCAGGATCATGACCTGAGTCGAAGGCAGTCGTCCAACCAACTGAGCCACCCAGGCGTCCCATTTTGAATGACTATTCATTCAGTGGTTCAGTGGTTTGAATGCCTATTTTCTGTGTTCTGTGGTTCAGATCAGAAATCTGGTTAAATGCCAGGTAGCATACAGGGGACTAGGGGCAGGCGGAAAAATATGGCAGATTTAGTTCCTTGGAACTGACTGCCTTTCCATGAAAGGAAACAGTAGAGTGGTAAGTTTTATCATGGAGCAAGGAGCGTGTACGGTCCTATGGACGTCATTGGAATTCCTTCCAAGATTGTTTAACCTCATCTTGGGGTCATGGAATTCCCAAGATATGGGGCAGGGCATGGTCATCTGAGCAAAGCTACCTGGCTCTTCTGGCCTCCGGACAAGCTGGCAACAGGGCGCACAGCCAGTTCTCCAGAGACGCCATACCGGCTGAGCTGGTGACGATACTCCTCCTTAGGCCGCCCGGGAAACCTGCGGGCCAGCAGTTCCACTGTGCTGACATTCAGGTCCAGCTGCTCCACATGGTGCTGGCTGAAGTAGCCAATCTTCAGATTCCTGTGAGCATGTCTGATGCCCCGAACAGGTGCCAGGTCCCCCATGAGCAGCTTCAGCATGGTAGACTTCCCAGGATGTATCCTTATGAGAGACCTGAGACTCCTTTAGAAGTTGTTCAGAAATATTAGACCTGTTCTTTTTACTGATTCCAGTTTGGTTAACACAGTGTTATATTAGTTTCAGGTGTGCAGTGTAGTAATTCAGTAATTCTTGTTTTTTTTTTTAAAGATTTTATTTATTTATAGGCAGAGAAGCAGGCAGAGAGAGGAGGAGGAAGCAGGCTCCCTCTGAGCCGAGAGCTTGATTTCAGGACTCTGGGATCATGACCTGAGCCGAAGGCAGAGGCTTTAACCCGCTGAGCTACCCAGGTGCCCTGTAATTCAGTAATTCTGTATATTATGGTAAATGTGCTCTTAATCCCCTTTACCTGTTTTACCCCCCCCACCCCCAACTTCCCCTCTGGTAACCATCTGTTTGTTCTTGGTACTTCAGAGTCTGTTTTATGGTTTGTCTGTTTTTTTTCCCCTTTTTTCTTTTGTTTTGTTAAATTCCACACATGAGTGAAATCATACAGTATTTTTTTTTTCCGACTGACTTATGTTTTGCTTAGCATTACACTCTCTAGCTCATCCATGTTGTTGCAAATGGCAAGATTTTGCTCTTTTTACTGGCTGAATAACATTCCATTGTATAGCTACACCACATCTTTTTTTTTTTTTTTTTTTTTTTTGGAGTAACCTCCATGCCCAGTGTGGGGCTTGAACTTGTGACCTGGAGATTAAGAATTTCATGCTATTCTGACTGAGCCAGCCAAGTGCTCCTCTACCACATCTTCTTTATCCATTTATCTGTGGGCACTTGGGCTGTTTCCATAATTTGGCTATTGATGGTGCTGTAAATACCGTGTAAACATGTACATACATGGTGCATATATCGTGAATTAGTGTTTTTGTATTTTTTGGGTAACTGTCCAGTAGTGTGATTATTGGCTCATAGGATAGTTCTAATTTTAATTTTTTGAGGAATCTCCATATTGCTTTCCATAGTGGCTGTACCAGCTTGTATTCCCACCAGCAGTGCAAGAGGGTTTTTTTTTTCCCCACATTCTTGTCAACACTTGTTTCTTGTGTTGTTGATTTTAGCCATTCTGGCAGGTGTGAGGTAATATCTCATTGTAGTTTTGCTTTGCGTTTCCCTGATGATCAGTGATGTCGAACATCTTTTCATGTGTCTGTTGGCCATCTGGATGTCTTCTTTGGAGAAACGTCTGTCATATCTTCCACCCATTTTTTAATTGGATTATTTGTTTTTTGGGTGTCGAGTTTTAAAAGTTTTTTTATGTATATTGGGTACTAACCCTTTAGTGGTTATGTTATTTGTAGACATCTTCTTCCATTCAGTAGGTTGTCTTTTAGTTTTTAGGTTTTTTTTTTCTCCAAAGGTTTTATTTACTTATTAAATTTGCCAGAGAGAGCGAGAGAGTGTGAAAGGACAACCAGGGAGAGCAGCAGGCAGAGGGAAAAGCAGGCTCTCTGCTGAGCAAGGAGCCCAATGCAGGACTCGATCCCAGGACCCTGGGGTCATGACCTGAGCAGAGTCAGATGCTTAACACATTGAGCCACCCTGATGTCCTGGCTATCTTTTAGTTCCTTCGATTGTTTCCATTGCTGTGCAGAAGCTTTTTTTCTTGATGTAGTCCCAATAGTTTATGTTTGCTTTTGTTTCCCTTGCCTCAGGAGACACATCTAAAAGGAAGTTGTTATGACCCTGTCAAAGAGATTACTGCCTATGCTCTCTTCTAGGATTATTATGGTTTCAGGTCTCACATTTAGGTCTTTAATCCCTTTTGAATTTAATTTTGTGTTTGGTGTAAGAAAGTGGTCCAGTTCATTCTTTTGCATGTTGCCGTCCAGTTTTCCCAACACCATTTGTTGAAGAGACTGTCTTTTTTCCCATTGCATTATCTTGCCTCCTTCGTCAAAGATTAATTCACCATATAATCGTGGGTTTATTTCTGGGCTTTCTATTCTGTTCCATTGATCTATATGTCTGTTTTTGTGCCAGTGCCATAGTGTTTTTGGTAAGTACAGCTTTGCAGTATGACTTGAAATCTGGAATTGTGATAAGCCCAGCTTTTTCTTTTTCAAGAGTGCTTTGAGGGGCACCTGAGGGGCCCCCGAGTGGCAGAGTTGGTTGAGTGTCCAGTTCTTTGTTTTGGCTCTGGTTGGGGTCTCAGGCTCTTGAGATCAAGCCCCATATTGGGCTCCATGCTCAGTGCACAGTCTCCTTGGGATTCTCCCTCCCTCTGCCCTTCCCTTTCCCCCAAATAAATGAATAAATCTTAGAAAAAAATTGCTTTGGCTATTTGGAGGTTGTTTTTTTTTTTTTTTTTTTTCTGTTTGTTTCCATAAAAATTTTAGGATTCTTTGTTCTAGTTCTGTGAAAAATGCTGTTGTTATTTCGGTAGGGTGTTAGAACCATTCTTTAGTCAGGGAGCAAAAAGATGTAGATGTTGAAATCCAAGCTAGTTTCAAGGGTTCTTATGTTGTCTTGGGTAAGATCATCTTTTTAAAAAAATACTGAAAATGGAACAGTTTAGATTTGTTACTGAGACTATTATATGCATTTAATAGGAACATAATAATTTTAAGTAATGTACATTTGTATCAGTGAAGGAATATATCCAGAATAAACTTGTTGTTTCAAATAAATATCATTAAAAAAGTCTGTTTTTGGTGGCAGTTGTCTTAATATCATTTAATAAGATATACCTTAAGTTATATGGTCTAATGAGATGTAAATATAATAACTGAATAAAAGAAAGTTTGTTGTTTATGTATGTACTTATTAGGTCTTTTTACTTAGATTTATTTATTTATTTATTTATTTTCCAGTTCAGCGTTGGTTTATTTTGCCAGTCTATGAGTTGCTAACTTAAGAAACCAAATGTAGAACATTTTTGATAGAGGCCAATGACCGGGGGACTTAAAAAATTAAAACTTCTGGCAGATTCTACTCTGTGATTTTTTTTTTCTACAAAAGTCTTTATTTTTTTGCTTGCTCTCTCTTCCAGTGTGTGGGTCAACTTTCAATCACCGTTTTGTAGTTTTGATTGCCTTCTTTGGATAGAAGGGTTTGCTTATTTGTGCATGGCTTCCGAACCACTTTGTATACCTTCCTTGGAAAGTCAACTAGCTAAACCATTGAGTCACTGTGAATTCATATTACTTTGTATTATTTCCAGGTCTGTTTCTTAACCATATCAGCGTTGGTTTTGAAGACTAAATTTGCCATTTGAGAAAAGTCTTAGACACTTTAAACAACCATTAGCTTCTTTGAAGACAGCACTGGTGTGTGATTCATCCTTCTGTCTCTTCTGTATACCCTACCACAGGGTCTTACACACAGGAGACATTCGTAGGTATCTGTTAAAGAAAGATTGAATGGTTGAGAGCCTCCAGTGTCTGATCCGGGTTATGTGCGACCCTTAACAATAATCATTTTGGCTCGCTGGCTGCCAATTGGATTTCACTGGGGCTAAGTTTGGCAGTGTGGTTTTTGGTGTTTACACTGATGCCTCAGGAAACTAGAGACCCTGTCTGGTTAGTTTTGTTATTTCCCCATTCTATCCCTGGCACTTAACATAGTAAGTATTCCATACATATTCATCAAATGAATGAATGAATTCCCCAAAGCATCACCTGTTGTTGGTCATTAGGCTTTTCATCAGTGAGACCTGAAACAGAACCTGAAAGAAATAATGGAAAAGGGTTAAATACTTTATGAATTTTAAATTACTTGACATAAGTGTAGGTACAGGTATTAATTTTGAGAAACAGGATTATTTTCAGCACATGCTTAGCAACTGCCCCCAATGGTTTTCTAGTGCTCGCTTTCAAATTTAAGATGCTAGTTTACCCTCGAGGGTTAGTATGTTTTTAAGTTGTTAGTATATTAGGGTAGATTTCTTGATAAAGTTATATTTAAAGTGTGACTTTCTAACCTCTAGGAGACAAGAACTTTATAGTTGAGATGGTACTTTTGGAACTTTAAAGAAAGTTACAGTTCAGAGGTGGATTTAAAGTTCTGCTAACCACATTCACTTGACCTTCTGTTATGCACTGGTCTTGTATTATTTTACAAATCTGTCTCACCAGTGGATTTTTCCAGTGCAAGCCTGGAGGAATCTTGGGGGCTGTTGAGTTGGATCAGGAAATGTTCAGGAGATGAAGACTTGCATTGGTAGGAGCTTGTTTCCAAACCTTTGTCCTTGGCATCGTGTTTGTCTGCAAAGCCAGTGCTTGTTTGAAAGCTGACCCTTGACTAGGTGCTATAGGCTTGCATTTCTATTTATGCTACGAGCATCTGTCCTGTTGTCACGCACATCATTTATTTGCTCTGTAGTTTTGGAAAGGGCACGCTTGCAAAGTAACCATGCCTGCCTTGCTATTAAAGAAGGGCCATATGGCTAAGTGACAGTCGAGACCTTTACGGGTGGTAGGAACCAAGTAGAAAACTCAGTCTGAAGGACCACATTCTGTTACATCTGGTCTGAGGTGGTGTGTTGTCAGGGCATGGGTGTTTTCATAATCGTTGGCGTTCAGAAAATTCTGCGCTCTGATTTCTGCACGAGTCCTGAGTGCCCTTTGGCACCTTCATTTAGTGACTGGAGCATTCAAGGCTGAGCCTCAAGGGCCATCATTTCTCTAATAATCATAAAAAATGGGCTGATGTGGCCACCTTAACTCACGCTGCTGAATTGGACGTGATTAAAGTCTCAAAGCTGTATAAATATGGATTTTCTGTTTCTATGCACAGCAGTCCATTATCTCAGTGTTTTCCAGTTGGCCATTTTTTTTGGAAGACAGAAAATGGAACATTTTGTGGATGAAACGCCCCCCCCCCCCACCAGACCCCTCACCATCAGCACAAACATTCTGGTCCGGTTTTGTTTTGTTTTTTCTTGAGAATAGTACCGGACAAACGAATGCAAACATTCCCTAGCCTGTTGTCCTGTCAATTTTGTTATTTAGGTAAATAGTGTGCAATTTATTATTTTTTTTTAATTAAAAATTAAAAAAAAAATTCTTTTGGTGGTTTGTTTTTGCAGACTCAGCAGCCAAGGTGCTGCCAAGCCCTTTTTGCTCTAGTCATATTATTGACTGCTAGCACTATTAATGAGACAATAATTGGGAAATCGGAGTCCTTGTTCTCCTAAAACCTCATCCTGGCCGTGGAAGCAGCCAGGCAGGGGCGGTTGCATATGCAGACGGCGAGGGAGGAAAGGATGAGTGGCCGGTGTGCCCAGCTTTTAAATTCATCAGACCCCTGCTGCTTAAATTGCCCCAGCTGTTAATGCTGGAACCATTACAGTAATGGACTCAGCAAATGAAGGAGAACGAAGACACGCACACTTTATTACCAGAGGGGCAATTTTCTCTTCATCTGTAATAGCAGCAGTGCCTCGTATTGATCAGACCATCAAGATACTAATCCTCTGTAAAATTACTTGTTATAACTGAAAATGTGTTAATCCAAATCAGTCTGTGTCCTGACTGTCTACTTACTATTGAATACAGACTATTAGATGGTTTATTTTTCATGATTTAAAGCCCTTGCCCTGGAAATGGTTGGCGTTTCCCTCGCAACACTGAGTGCTTAATCTTAGCTATAGCCCAGGGTTGTCTTTTTGTTTTAAACAGAACATCACCCACTTAATTAAGGAGTGAGTGTGTGTCTTGCTGTCTGAGTTATGCTGGTGTTTTATGTTCCTCTGGATTTATTAAGCATCTTGTTTTACATTCGGTCTGCGGTTTGTGCTGTAAATAAAAATAGGCCCATCTTGCACATATCAGAAATTTGCAGGTAGCAAATGTCAATAAGTACCAGGGACGGAAGGTTCTTTGATTTATATTTCAGGCCCCACGTTGTGCTTTGTCGATTGAACCCATAGGCAAGATGCATCCTGGTGTCTTCTGTGTAGCAGATGTGTTTTTGCATCGTTGTCCGAGAAAGTTTATGGTTATTTCTGCATCCTTGGTTCAGGAGATTGCTTTTTAGACAATGAGGCAGATCTCCTCCTCCTCCTTGTGTTTTGTGAAATGACTGCAGCTAGGAACTGTTAGAAGAAGACCTGTTCAAAACGGAGTTCTGCCTTCCCTAACGGTTGGGATTATAGGAATTACTCCCTACAATTCCCATCTTTTGCCAGTATAGCTGCTGCCTACTTTCTGTGTCTATCTGTATACAGACTCAGATCTCCTCTAGGTGATAGTTGTATATATTCTCCCATATTGTCACTGCTCAGAGCATTTATTCATAAGGCATTCTCCAAATATACTTAATTAGTACTCCTTGTGTGACAGGAATTGTGTTAGAGGCTGGAGATTCAAGGATGAATAAGATACAATTTTTGTCTTTGAGGACCTCTGCTCAGTAGGTCCATAGGCGTATGAATAGCAAATGGTGGAATTCACTTGTGACTGTAGTTCCTGGGAGCGGATACCAGTTATGGGTGTAATAGTAAAATCAGCCTCATCGATTTTTTTTTTTTTTTGAGGTGTTACCCAAAGCAGAACTTTGCAGCTTCATCACACTTTAAGACTTGCATCTGAATGATTCCTAGCTGTAGGGAAGAAATCTCTTCTTTTCTCCCTGGAGCCTTGTTTACTGCCCCCTGGAGACAGTCAAAGGAAGGATTTCCAAAACTGGTTTGATCAGTGACCACATTTTTGGATATGTGTGTACTTTCCCGTGGAGACTGCTTTAAAAGAGGATAGTGCTCATTCGATTGTTTATGTTCCGACATCTATATTAGAAATCAGTCTTGTTGCTTTAGAGTATAGTTTATCAGTAGCCTGTTGTGGTTAAGAGTATGGATTTTTGGACCCAGTCGGCCTTGTTACCCCTTAGCTTCTGTACTTACTAGCAGAGCGGTCTTGGGCAAGTCACCTCATCTCTTTCAGCCTCAACTTCATCTGTAAAATGGGAATAATAATAATTGTCAGGATTAAATGATTTAACATATGTATTTAAAATAGAGTTGGGCATATATATTTGTTTTATAAGCAATAGCTGTTACTAGTACCAGACATGTGATTGTAGGTAATGAAAATATTTTTAACATGCAGCTAATGAAAGATAGCTTTGAAAATGTATGACCACAATATGTATGGCGTATAAGATAATTGAGCATTTATTATTTAAAATATTTTTTTCCTGAAAAGTGATTGTTTGTTATATTAGAAAGATTTGAAAATACAGAAAAATACCAAGAAGGGGGGGAAAACCTGTAATTTTTCAGAGATAACCACTGTATTTGTATGTTGGTATATTGTTAAAGTACTGTATTATTATTGTGACTATTATGTGTATAAAATATTCTGTGAGCCCAGTTTTATCTGAAATATATTAATGATATGTATTCATATAAGGTATTTTAAACAGAGCTGTACAGTATTTCATCATATGGATTTTTATTATCTAGTATTTAATCTTATGGCTTTTTTTCCCTGCTATTATAAATTATCTTTCAGTGACACAAATCTTTGTGTGAACCTCTAGTATTTTCCACAGGATAAATTGTCAGGTTAACATTTATAAAGAGTTTTGGTTTGCATTGTCAAATTACCACCCAGCGAGGGAATGCCAGTTTCTACTATAATAAGCAATGCCTAAGAATATGTATTTATTACATCCTTGCCTTTTATTTTTAAATTTTTGTTATTCACAAGTTTTTCATCCTTTAGGGAAACCTTTTCCCACCTATCAGATTAGTCACTTGTATGTCCTAGTTATATTGTGTTTTAAAATTTTCATATCATTCTTGCAATGCATTGAGAATTGAGCTGGTATATGAAATGGAATGGATGTCTAACTTTTCCCTCCCATATGGTTACCCCGTTTACCCCCTGCATTAATTGACTAGTTTGAATGCCAGAGTACTCAATTCTGCTTTGTTATTTATTTATTTATTTAAAGATTTTATATATTCATTTGACAGAGAGAGATCACAAGTAGGCGGAGAGGCAGGGAGAGAGAGAGAGAAAGAAGCAGGCTCCCCACTGAGCAGAGAGCCCAAAGAAGGGCTGGATCGCAGGACCCTGAGATCATGACCTGAGCTGAAGGCAGAGGC
Organism: Mustela lutreola; assembly: GCF_030435805.1. Lineage (NCBI taxonomy): Eukaryota > Metazoa > Chordata > Mammalia > Carnivora > Mustelidae > Mustela > Mustela lutreola. Next base: position 29,550,386 of record NC_081305.1, on the reverse strand, counting down.
TTAACCCGCTGAACCATCCAGGCGCCCCTTTGTGTTTGTTTTTATTTTGTTTTATTATTTCTTTTGTTTTGACTCTTGTTCTTGATACACCATTTTAAGTACCAGAGTTTTATGGTACCTTCCAATTTTAGGCATACAAGACCCCCATGACAGTTCTTTGTTTCAGAAGTTCTTGGCCCTTCTTTTGTATGGAAAACAACAGTTTTCCCAGTTAAACTTAAGAAATCATTATTCAAGGTCTCCTGGGTACATCAACTCTTTGGTATTTTAATTGTTACTGAATTAAATTTATAACTTAATTTGGGAACAACCGAAATATGGTAAGAATTTTTTCTCATTCGGCAGCATTATTTGTCTTTTCATTTATTTAAGCTCTCTTTTATGTTCCCAAAATGTTATGCAATTTTGTTCAATTAAGTACTTTTTATTGCCTTTTGGGTTAATTACTAGATATTTTACATTTTTGATTATTGTTTTTGGCTACTATTGCAAATGGGTTATTTTTAAATTATATTTTTAAAGTGGCGTATGAGAGGGACGCCTGGGTGGCTCAGTTGGTTAAGCAGCTGCCTTCGGCTCAGGTCATGATCCCAGCGTCCTGGGATCGAGTCCCACATCGGGCTCCTTGCTCCGCAGGGAGCCTGCTTCTCCCTCTGCCTCTGCCTTCCACTCTGTCTGCCTGTGCTCGCTTTCACTCTCTCTCTCTCTGACAAATAAATAAATAAAATCTTAAAAAAAAAAAAATAAATAAAGTGGCGTATGAGAAAGCTTATTTTGTGTGCTGTTATTGTAATAGGCTACAAGTTAGAATGATATTTTTTGGTTCAATTTTCTTGGGTTTTCCAGGTTTATCCTAGGTAGATAATTTAACAATCTGCAAATATAATTTGGTCTTTCCCCCTTAAGTAGTTATACTCTCTTTTTTTTTCTTGTGTTATTGCATTGTCTAAGACTTCTAAACAGAGGCAATAGAAGATAGTCATACCTTTACTAGTTATGTTTTAGGATTCTTATAGTAAGTGTAATGATAGTTGTTGGCAATAATCTTTGATTTTTAGTTTATGTTTTTACTAGGGGCTGAGGTTGAATTCTTGTTGAATATGTTTTTGATGTTTATTTAGATGGTAAATGTGTTTACTTTTACTGATAGAATATAGCCTATTAATATAGTTTCTAGTACTGGTTCCTTGGCATAGATTCTACTTGATCACCTTATATTGGCTTTTTAACGTACTATTGAATTCAGCCTTTTAGTATTTCAATTGGGAAAGCAAGATGGCTCTGTAACAGTGATTATCAAGGATGCTGCATGGTAGTACCCTCAGGGAATATAGCAGATTCTTAAGTGAAGCATATTTAATATACATGTTATTGTCACAATTCATAAAATTTAATAAAGCTCTTCTGAGTGATGAGGATAAGCTAATGGTAGAGGGAAGATATTGCCCTGTTACAGTGTTGGGAAACTTTTCTTTTTGTGCTTTCTTTGGCAAGTTTTGGTATCATAGATAAGCCTGTGTCATAAAATGAATTGTACCGTTTTCCTCTTTCTGTGCTCTGGAGCCTTTAGAAAGCATCAGAATTATTTTTCCCTTGGACATTTGAATTAAATTACTTGTAAAAATTTTCATGTGATGTTGGGGAAGGTAATTTTTGGATAACTGTTAAAATATATTTTCTAGTTATATACAGTTTTCTTTTTTTTTCCCCTTTTGGGTAAATTTTGGTCATAAGGTTTTCTCAGATATTGAAGTTTCATACGTTCTGGAATGGCACTGAGCATAACATTTTCTGGCTTATAAGGTAGAATTGTGCAGTTTTATAATTTAAAAATTCCATATTCATTTTTTGTATCTCCTTTAAAATTTTAACTTTCTGTATTCATATATTCTCTTCAAAATTTGATTATATTTGTGGTCATTTTGTTGAAAACAGTCTCTTGAATTTGTTATGCTAATTTATTAATTTTTGCCTCAATATTTTTTCCTTCTGCTTTGCTTAAGCTAATTTTTATTTTACTAAATGCTTGAGATAAATACTTAGTTAATTTATTAACTTTTTTTTAAAATATGGGAAGCATATCAAAATCCTAAAAATAATTTTTTTTCTGTGTTCCTGTAGCAATATGTGCATGTTTTTATAGCACTTACCACTCAGTATATCTCCCCCTTCCTTAGTTCTACAGATTATATTTTATCTTTTTACTCTGGTGCATGCAGAGTCTTGAGCACAACCCTAAAAATGCTATGTAGATATAAATATGATTTAAAATAGAAAACTTTTAGGATTCTTATCTTATCCACTACTTTACTGACTCTACTTCCCAATAAAGTATCAAGTTTTTTGGAGGAGAAACTTTTAAACACACACACATACACACACACACACACACACACACACACACATTCTCTGAAATATTTAGGACAGGACATTGTTGACAGATAATACAGTAAATATTTATTGATTGAATGTTTTAAAAAAAAAGCATCTCGTTTACTTGGGGTGCCCTAGACAGCTACATCACTACATGGTAAAATGGATGTTCATTGCTTGAGGATGTGAACCTTTTGGTTCAATTGCATTTTCTCTGCAGAGGAATGCTGGAAATGTATTCTTTTCTCCAAATGAACACTGGAAAGCTAGTGTAATTTATATAAATTGATAGCAAATTATAAAGTTGATAGAAATTCTTTTCTATTTTTGTTAAGTCTTAGAGCAGTTTTTTTTTCCTTCTAAGTTCTTATTTGGAAGAAAAATAAATACATGATTAATCTCTTCCCTTTCAGTTACACTTACATTGCAATTTCACTGCTTCTCTTGCACTGAGATTTATTTTTATTTTTAACTGATTTTGTTTATTGCTACAGAGGGTGATAGTGTGTCATTGTCTCTTACTTACGACTGCCCAGGTTTTTGGGGGAAATGAATGCCATCTGGTAAGTCAGTCCTAGATTAACAGGTTGATTTTAAATTGCCAAATGCTATCCCAATGCAGAATGATCGATAGTAGATTTTTGTGTGGTTATGAAACGTTTTCTTTTAGAATAGCATTCATCGAAGGACTTCACATAACCCCTGACATTCCAGTGTTTGGTTTCTGGTAGAGCATGTGGTACCCCTCCCGTGGCCTCCTCCCCCACATTTTGGCAGTTCATTGCAGCTGGAAGAAGTGGGCGTAACTTTTTGAAAACAAAGATTCCCTTTAGGCTGTTTTTTAAAGATTCCTGCGAGACTTCGTATCTCAGATAATTGGTGGTAAATTCTGTTGAATTGTTTCTAAGGCCAAACTACAGGGATTTATAAAACAAGTTTAACCTCAGAGAAGTGAAAACTAATTTGATGATACCCTATTAGATCCACCAATCCCTGAGGAATTGCCAGGTTCCCCCTCTTTCATGAAGCTTTTGAGGATTATTTCTTTCATCTCTTTCCTTGCTGACCTTATTTCCTATGTCACAATGTATGGTGACAACAGTCAGTGTGCATATGGTATACTTACTGGTACATGGCACCCTACCTCTTGACGTTTGCTCATTTTAAATATGGCATCTTATTATTGCTATATCTGTTAGCATTTTCTGTAATTCTCTTTTCCCTAGAAAGATGATAAGCTCCCTCTGGCTGAGAACCGTGTGATAAATTTATCTTCTATATCTTGCAAGGTGCTGAAGATATGGTTGGCTCTCAGCATGTCTTGTGAAATGGAAGTGTGTATAGATTGGAAGGGTTTTTTTTTTTTCTTTTTCTCCCACACTTTATAGAGCATTTATTTGTCCCTCCAACACTCTATTTGTTTTCCATCAGCAACCGAAAATATTTTGTATAGAGACATTTTGCATAACCTTGTGATAAATCGATTTCAGGAAACTGTGTTTGTAGACCATATGGAAACTCTTAGATTTTGGTGGCCCTTTGCCTATCATTGTGCTTTTTAAAAGTGTTGTATCTGAATCACCCATGTGTCCCGATTCATTTTGTCCCTTCATATACTGCTCTTCCTCCTGTTTTTATTTAAGACTATAAAGTTACTTTAGTGTAACTGCTGCTGTCACCTTTGCCCTTAGCTAATCAAATAGTTTACCTTGAGGGAAGCATTTATCTCCCACTTTCATTATTATTATTTTTGTAGCTGTAAAGATATATATTTTATGTCTGCAGAAGGCTGTAACAGTGAAACGAGGTATTGATCTGCTGTATTTAGCAATTTCTTTCCACCTTGCCATCAATAGCATGTCAGCATCTGTCTGTACTGTGGTTGACCTCACAAATAGCTCTTTATGCTCCCATTGGATTCAAATGATACAGTATGCTGAAAACTAAATCAATGAATGATTATAAAGTTTTTAGTATTATTTCATGACCTGGAGGCAACTGGTACTCCTTGCACTGAGCAGCTCAGTGTACAATGAATGTGGTAAAATGAGTGTGTCTGGCTTTTGTTCAGCCGCGAGAAGGAAAGCAGGGCACTTCCTGGGGTTAGCTCATACTTCTAAGCTGATGATCTCTAAGCACTTCAGTGAGGCATCTCGCCTTATGGAATCAGACGTAGAGAAGAGGAGTTCCTCCATGGAGCTGTTCTCCACCCTCCACCACCATGAGCATGTAGCAATGTTCCTAAAATTATTTGAACAGTAAGCATATAGCTTTTGGATTTCATTTACAAAAGAAAGATGAAATTAGATACTGTGTTGTCATATCACTGAGGGTCAGATTAAAAAGTCTAATGTAGGGATGCCTGGGTGGCTCAGTTGGTTAAGCGCCTGCCTTTGGCTCAGGTCATGATCCCAGGGTCTTGGGATGGAGCAGGGAACCTGCTTCTCCCTCTCTGCCCTGCTTGTGTTCTCTGTCACTATCTCTCTGTTTCTCTCACGCTCAAATAAATAAATAAGTAAAATCTTAAAAAAAAAAGTCTAATGTTAGGAGAGAGAACCTTTGTCTCGGTCTAATGGGACTATCTGGAAGAGCTACCAGGATATATAGCTGTTGAGGCCACATTCTCAGTCCCAACTCCTACCGTAGAAATTCTTATCTCCACTGAGCGGTAGAACCATTGAAATAGCAAGAATGACTGATTTGACTGAAATAAAATTTGGACTGAATTTAGCAATTTTTTAAAAAATTCTTGCTGAATATATTTGTGGGTGAATCTTTTAGGTAGGGAAATTTTGGTTATATGGAAAGGTGGGGGGGTGATAGTGAGTGAATGGGAGAAAGTTGATCTCTTGAGGATATGAGTCACATGTATTTCTCTCCAAGGAAACGCCTTTCTGGTGCATTCCCATTGTGCATCAACCCAGGAGAAAGTTTGATAAGGAGTACAGCGGAATTCATGGATCAGGGCATTCCTCAGGCATTTATTGAGTATCTACTATGTCCCGGGTTGGAGAGATTGGATATGGAGGCTAGCTCTTCCTTTTGAGTGTTAATGAAAAATGGTCCTGCTCAGCTTAGTCTAACTCAGAGTGAATGTGTCTACCTCCCTTGTCTTATTCCTACCCACTGCCATTCTCTACCTCTCCCCTCACCCCCAGACCACCCCAGCTCCAAGATATTTTGAAGACGGGAAATGAAGGATGGGTTTTATGACCATAGGCTGATAGCCAACCAACCTCTCCTCCTCTTTGTCATCTGCTTGAAAGGATGAAGTGGGGACCCCTTCATGCAAAGTCCTAGAGCAGGAAGGCTCGAGGAGGGGATTCAACCTAGCTCTTGGAATCTGAGGTTGACAAGAAATAGATTTAGGCCCCACACCCTCTTTTTCCTACAGTATAGATCATACCGATATTTTAATAATTTGGCCATTGGACTTAACCATGTGAAGTTTTTCTTGGGATCTGCCTCTCCTAAATTCTTGGTTTACTTCTGTTACTCCTTATGCAACTGTGACTAATTGATTAGTTAACCTGTTTTCGAAGGCATTTCAATTTTTGCTCTGTATTATCCTATAGGAATATGAGTGCCATCGGTGGACTCTAGGGGTGTCTGAAGGAGGCTCTCTTTTATTTGCCCTGTAACAGTTCACATTAAGCTTTGAGGTTTGCAACTCAGGTCTAACATAAATGGATTTGGGGAAGAAGTTCCTCTATTTGAATTCAGTTTTCTTGATTGTATGCCCCAAATATGCCTGAATATGAAGTAAGGAATTTTCCTCCTGAAATTATCCCTCAGGAAAGATAAGTCATCTCATATTCACATTCTCATCAAGTCTCTTATGCTGCAGGAATGCTCACTTTATTTTGAACAGTGTTACTCAAGTAGTTTTCCCAATAGTATGTAAATAAGTATTTGCAGTGTGCAATACCTCTCTTGGTCAGAGCTCTGTAAGTAATCTGGGCTTATACACCATAATTTCTGGTTTTGCTCGAGAATAGAGGTTGATATGCGCTCATACATTACTTAAAATAACTTGTCTTTGGTTTTCTGAATCTCTGTGTTAGAAACTAGCTGTGTTCTCGTTGCTTACAGCATAGGGCAATTGGTTGACCTCAGTCTGTACAGGCTTTCATGATGAGTGTTTTGGCTTTGTTCCTTGTCGTTGGTAGGTTATCTCCTCTCCCCAGGCTTATTTAAGGCAGGGTGGGCGATAGCGATCAGGGCTTAAAGAGTGACGTTAGTGCTGTCGTTGGTGTAGACCCCACACCTTTATGTAAGGTTCATTTTCAAGTTCATTCCACTAAAGGTTGTCTCTGATGAGGGCCACTTATGGCTCTATTTGTGGATAGAAATCCTATTGTTGGAGAAAAGGGTATAAGAAGACCTGTCCAACTTAATTCTTAATCCTAGCCAGGCCCTGTTAGTGACAATCACATGGCTTCTAAATAAGACGAGACATTTCTTTTTACTCAGTAAAGACGAAATCTCTATTAATATATATTAATAGATACACCTGAGTGGGATCCTGCAATTCCATTACATAAAAAACAAGATTTCAGATTTAGAATTATAGAAGGATATATTTGTGTCGGATGTAAACTCTGAATAATCTGTGAATGATATTCTTGTAAAAAAATTCTGAAATGTATTAATAATTTACGGAGTACTTACAATTATATTGCATTCATTCAATAGAATTCTACATACATAGTTATATTCTTATGCTCTCATAGTGATATGTTAATATTAAGATGAAATGAGTCCTTTTTCAGATTATTTTTTTTTTGTACACATTTGTGAACTTTCTCTAGAAAACCGACAGCAGAGTTCTTCTGAGCCATGTTGAATTATTTACTTTATTAGAAACTCCCTAAAGGAGAGTACATTAATTTTGCGTTCCTGTTCCTTTTTTTAGGATCTGAGAATGTGTATGTGTCCGAGGCTACGTATGTGTCTAAAAGCATAGCATGCTTAAAGCCGCGACTGAAGAGTTATGCTTAACTGTATACTTTGCATGCGTTTGTGATTTGCAATAGGAAAAAAAGTCAACTCGGAGACAGCTTGAATGGCATGCTGTCAGTTGAAGCTTCATGAATTGGCAATGGTCTCATTTAAGACCTTCAGATGTGTCTCTGCCTGGACAGAATGAGAACGTTTTGCATGTTCTGGAGGAGACAGCCACTCCTCGCTGCTTCACTACAGGCAGTGGTGCATGACAGTTGCCCTTCATCGCTGGCTTCTTGGAGCTTAACCTCTGACCCTCCACTTAGTCGCTGTGCAGCGGATGGAGCAGGTTGGAGATGTTGGTGAATGACGGGCATTGGCCTGCAATGTGCTTGTCATTATTGGGCTGTCAAAAGGAGCCTGCCATTGGTTTCCATCAAGGCTCCAAGCCTCTGTGCACCAGTCCATATTACTTAACTTCCAAGGCTGTCAACAGCACGATCAAATGTGCATAAAAAAAATCCAAGTGCTGAATATCTCTTCAATCAGGAGATGGGAAGTTTTCCCTCTTCTTTTCTTTTCTTTCTTTCCTTCTCTCTCTCTCTCTCTCTTTCTGTTTTCCTTTTGGTTAAATATATTCAGTTGGCTTTCCACGGGGCCAAGAGGTTGAATCCGTTGCCACAGTGAAAAAGTGAACTGTTGTCTCCTGTGGTCTGAGTTTCCGATAGCTGCTCTGCCAGTTAAACTCAGCGCTGTCTAGCACATTCTGTCAGCTTTCGGCCATTGGTTTAAGGGACGAGACACCAGCCCAGTGGTACCTGGGGTTAGCTGACAGGATGAGATGTTTACTCTGGGCTTTGTGTGATGTTGCAGAGGGATGGAGAGGTCCGTTTATGTGATTTGTGAAGCACGAATTGAAATTTCAAATAAAGAACCCAGGGCGGGGATATCGGTGGTGGGTGACGATTATCCCACTTAAGACTTGCTGTTTTTCTTCTCCGGGTTAAAGAAGTTCAAACACAGGGAGTTTCAGTGGCTGGGACTAAGTCTGAGAGACTTCAACAGTCAGTCTCAGGCAGTATAGTTCTTGGGTATAGAAAATTATGGCTGTGAAAGCCGTCTCTTCCTATAAATTGGAAACTCTGAATTAAAAATCCTCCGAAAGTGGAGAAGGATGAGGGAAAGCCCAACAGCATTCTTAATGTATGTGAAAAGTTCTGGCGACTAAATTTGGTTTGCTTCTAGTGTCATGTCGTAGATGGGGGCGGGAGTCCAGAGGCGTGAATTTTAGTTTTGTTTCTGCCATTTTCCAGCCGTGTCACCTTGGGTAAGTCCGTGAACTCCTCAGTCTCCGCGTCCTCAGATGACGTTAGTACTAGGAATGCTAACTAACATTGGGCTGAGGAGGAAAGGAGATCCTGCTTGAAAGGTCCTCGAGGACCTCTCCAGGCACCACTTGATCTCTTTTTTGTCTCTTTCTTAGCAGGAAAGACATACTAGAGATTTATCAGAGGGCAGACCAGATAAAATCCTTGACCATATAAAATATTCTGGGGACACCTGGGTGGCTCAGTTGGTTGGACGACTGCCTTCAGCTCAGGTCATGATCCTGGAGTCCCGGGATCAAGTCCCGTATCGGGCTCCCAGCTCCATGGGGAGTCTGCTTCCCCCTCTGACCTTCTCCTCGCTCATGCTCTCTCTCACTCTCTCTCTCTCAAATAAATAAATAAAATCTTAAAAAAAAAAACCCTTATATAAAATATTCTGGAACTCATAGCAGTTGATCTTTGCATTTCTACTCCATCATCCTCTGCCCCACCCATTATCCTGATTTTAGTGCAATAATATCCCATTTTAGTCAAGCACTCAAATCACAAATCTGAGCGGCCCGCCTGCCTCCTCCCTCCCTCCTTCCTTCTCTCCTAGTCACTCATTCATTCATTCACTCAACACGTATTTTTTGAGCCCTTATTATGTGCCAGGCCCTGTCCCATGTTGTGAAATCTAGCCATGAACGGGGTCGGCAGCACCTGTCTAAATGGAGCTCAGATGCTGTAGGGAGAGACAGAAAATAAATAAGGAAAGAAATATCTACTTTTGGTGGTTCCAAATGCCATGAAGAAAGATAAAGCAGAGTATGAGGGTAAGAGTCCTTTGGGTTGTCAGGGAGGAGCTCTCAGCCCAGGATTCTTTCCAGCAGACAGAACCGACTGAGGGAAGGAGTGAGAGAGTGCTGGGAAGATGTGGCGAGGGGCTTCCAGAAGAAGGAAGGCGGCTTCTCTCTCCTGCTCCTCATCCAGTTGGTCACTAAGTCCTGGCCTCTGTCCTGATGTCTTTCCAGCTTTCATCTCTTCATCTTCACGCCAGCCCTGTGTTCAGTCCTTAGACCCTCACTTAGCCTGCTGGTTCCATCGAGTTCTTTCTTGCCTTCTTGAAAGGTATGAAGCAGCCATGTCACTGCACTGTTTAGAATTTCTCAGAGATTTGTTCCTGGCTGCATGTTAAAATGCAGACCCCTGGGCTTGCCAAATGAGGTTCCTCCTGTTTCAGTCTCATTTATGATCTGTGGCGCTGACCCCTGCCCCGGCCCTCTTACCTCCGCCACCTCACACATGATCCCGCTGTGAGACGGTGCTGCCTCCCTGGAGACGCCAGCCTTTGTGCCTTTACAGACGCCTTTCTCTCCCCCACCCCTTTTCCTATCTCACTGGCACTGAGGAAAGGAGTAACTGCAACCATTTCTTCCAGTGCCACCTCCTCTGAGACGTCTCTGATTCCCCAGCCCTCAGTGTTTTATGCACTTGTTAGCTTTTACCTCACTACACTGGTTTATCTGTTTGGTTGACTAGTTGGTGAGCGCCTTGAAGACAAGCACTGGGTTTCCATGGGTCTGTTGTAGTTTTAGTACCTGGCCTGGTGTCCGGAAAAAAAAAAAAAAGGGACGCTCAGTAAACTGTCACCTCCTGTGGAATATTCTGCAGAGATATTTAGAGACACATTTATCATGGAATTTAACTGTAATGAGATCAGGCATAGGCCTTTGGAAGAGCTTGTCTGTCAAAGTATGCCATTATTTTTGTTTATTGATTTAAAGAAATATTTTTATTTTTTTTTAAGTTTTTATTTATTTATTTGACAGAGAGAGATGACAAGCAGGCAGAGAGGCAGGCAGAGAGAGAGGAGGAAGCAGGCTCCCTGCTGAGCAGAGAGCCCCATGCGGGGCTCGATCCCAGGACCCTGAGATCATGACCCGAGCTGAAGGCAGCGGCTTAACCCACTGAGCCACCCAGGCGCCCCTTAAAGAAATATTTTTAAAGAATTTATTTATTTATTTGACAGAGTGCAAGCAGGGAACGGGCAGAGGGAGAGGGAGAATGTTAAGCAGACTTCGTGCCGAGTGTGGAGCCGGACAGGGGGGCTCAATCTCACAACTCTGAGCTCAGGACGTGAGCCAAAATCAAGAATTGGAAGCTTAAGAATGAGCTATACAGGTGCCCCTTAGTGGGACTTCTTCCCTTAGGCCCACCTTAAGTAACCAACATAGTCGATAAAGGAAAAGCAGGGTGGAATGCGAACACATTAGAAGATAGGAACAGCCTATCGACCTCCTAGTAATTAACAATAATTCCGGGATATAATGTCCTCTAGCAAGTTAGTCTTCGATAGGCTTAGGTGGATGTGTCTTCTGCCAAGGAAGATAATACTGGATTTAGTATTCCAGTGCTGTAAATAAATTTTAGTTTGTCTATCAATCCATTCATAGTCGTATTTTCTAGATAATACTATATGGAGTTACCATAATTTTTAAACACTTTTTTGTTAGATTAGAAGCATTGTTGCACCAGAGCACAGGGACACCATCGTCTGGGTGTGGTAACTTACTTAACAGTTCCCTGCTGTTGACCATTTAGCTGATTTCATTTGTTTTTATTAGCACAAATCATGCCGTGTGTAACAGTTTGTTCAGCCGTCCTGAGTGTGTTTTTAATGTATTTTTTTATGAATAAATTCCTAGAAAGAGAACAGTAAGTTCAAAAGATAGGAGTATTTTTTAAGGCCCTATGGTGCATATTGCCTTATTACCTTTTGGAAAAGGTATATAAATCTTTGTCAAGATAGGTTGTAAAAAGTATCTGGTTTTATAGTGTGTTTCTTCAATTACCTGCAAGCGAATTTGGGATCTCACTGGGGATTTTATTTATTATGGCTATTTTTTTTAGAGGCAGGAGGTGCAGAGGGAGATGAGAGAGAGAAAATCTTAAGCCGACACAGGGCTTGATCTTACCACCCTGAGATCATGATGCTGGGGATTATATTTTATTAATTTTTAATTTTATTTTAAGGTGTATTTATTTGAGAGAGAGAGATAGAGAGTTAGAGGGAGAGTGTGCATACAAGCAGAGGGAGAAGCAGAGGGAATGGAAGAGAAGCAGATTCCTTGTTGAGCACAGAGCCTGACGCTGGGCTCCATCTCATGACCTTGCGATCATGACCTGAGCCAAAATCAGACGCTTAACCGACTGAGCCATCCTGGCACCCTGACACTGAAGATTTTAAATGTAAGAGGTGATCTCCAGGAACTAATGGCTACCAGGGGCGAAGGAAGATAATGAAGAATAAAATCTCAAGTGTTACCCTGAAATGGCAGTGCTATGGAGGCTTGCAGGTACACTTGGGACCTGGGCACTTCTTGGACTCTGCAGCAGGAGGGTGCGGTGGGCTGAAAAGGGCATGACCCTTTTTTACATTTATACGTTTATATCTTTGGGTAAGATTTCTTTCTTTCTTTCTTTCTTTTTTTTTTAGATTTTATTTATTTATTTGACAGACAGAGATCACAAGAAGGCAGAGAGGCAAGCAGAGAGAGGGAGGGAAGCAGGCTCCCCACTGAGCAGAGAGCCTGATGTGGGGCTCTATCCCAGGACCCTGGGATAATGACCTGAGCCGAAGGCAGAAACTTAACCCATTGAGCCACCCAGGTGCCCCTAAGATTTCTTTCAAATTAATGTTTAAAACTTGAAAAGTTTGGGGGTGCCTTGGTGGCTCAGTGGGTTAAAGCCTCTGCCTTCAGCTCAAGTCATGATCTCGGGGTCCTGGGATCGAGCCCCGCATCGGGCTCTCTGCTCAGCGGGGAGCCTGCTTCCCTTCCTCTCTCTCTCTGCCTGCCTTTCTACCTACTTGTGATCGCTGTCAAATAAATAAAATCTTTGAAAAACAAAAAACAAACAAAAACTTGAAAAGTTTGAAAGCTACTGATTAGCAGATCTCTTAGTTCACTAGTACTGTTTTCAGGCTTGTGATTCAGAATGGACCTTGTTTCTGCCTCTCCTATTTTCTTGAGAAGTTAGTGTTCTCATTTCTTGTTGCCTTTAAAAAAAAAAATGTTTATTTATTTGAGAGAGAGAGTGCAAGCACAGCAGAAGAGGGGCAAAAGGAGAGGGCAAGAGAGAACCCACAAGCAGACCCTGAGATCATGACCTGTGCCCAAACCGAGTCTATAAACCGCCTAACCCACTGAGCCATCTCATTGTTGCCTTCTTAAAGGCACAGTGCTGCTAGCCCAAAGGAGGGAGGAGTGACCTCCTGAGCTAGGCATCTCTGTCATCCCTGCTGTGCCTTACAGCTCTCCCGTTACCTGCTTGGGGTCTGTGTGGTTAAGGCAGTGTGGTGTCAAATCACTTTCCAGTTCCAGCTCCACTGTAGGAACTGTGAAGTATCTGTTTTAGGCTAGGCAGAGGTTTGGGCACCTTAAGGGCAGCCACTTCTTATCTTGCTTTTATTAGTATTGGTGTCAACATGTTCTACAATGTGATGACCTGCTCTCCTTTCTGATAAAAAGAAAATGACCTGCCTGGCATGGATGGAGAGAGAGGTGCCCGAGGCAGATTACATTGTCCCTTCTCATAATAACAGCAGGTTAACACACACACACACACGTGCGTGCACGCGCACACACACGCACAAGAACACAAGCCAGCGGATTGCTCTTTATCCATGGAAATCTTTGACATTTTTGGCTCATGAAATATGCTGGGTCCAGAGGAAGGAATGAATGAGTAAGGAGAAAAAGGAGTCTAGCTTCTTAACAGAGATTTGCAGACACTGAGGGACTTAAATCGTGACCCTGGAACAGTCTGTTGGCAGAGCCTTAAGACCTGAAACTCTAGAGGGAGCTCCTTTTTCAGTCTGGTTTTATTCTAACCTACATTGATTTAGAGCCAAGATCTCAAACATGGCTTGGCTGACTTCTCTAGAGGTGAACTAAATATAGGGCTACCTGTAGAGTTTATAGTCTCTGAGAATATGCCAGTGTGGAAAAATCAGAAAGATAATTACCTACTCCCCAGTGAAGCAGGATTTTCTTCTCAGTTAAATATATTTACTTACATGCTTTTGAGGCAGAGTCTGAGAACTCTTAGAAAAAGTCATAGCTATTTTGAGATACTTGGTGTAATTTAAGCCTTTTTTTAGACAATAATTGTGTGGTTTCACCTGTCATCTTGAAATATAAATTATATAGAGATTACATGAAAAGAAAGTTATATGTGACACTTCTGGTGCCTCAGAAAAAGGTTTCAGTTTGTCTCATGTCTGTCATGGCAGCACTCTTTGAGTCATTATAAAGTATGTTATATAAGGATTTCCTCTATAATTAAAAAAAATTTTTTTTGAAGATTTTATTTATTTGACAGATTAGGAACGTGTAGAGGGTTGGCAGGCAGAGGGAGAGGGAGCAGCAGACTCCCTGCTGAGCTTGGAGCCCAATGCCGGGCTCCATCTCAGGACCCTGAGATCATGACCTGTGCTGAAGGCAGCCACTTAACCGACTGAGCCACCCAGGTGCCCCTCCTCTACAATGTTATTTTATTTTATTTTATTTTTATTATTATTTTTTAATGTCTTATTTATTTATTTGATAACTGAGATCACAAGTAGGCAGAGAGGCAGGCAGAGAGAGATGGGGAAGCAGGCTCCCTGCCAAGTAGAGAGCCCGATGCGGGGGGGCTCGATCCTAGGACCCTGGGATCACCACCTGAACCGAAGGCAGAAGCTTAACCCACTGAGCCACCCAGATGCCCCTCCTCTACAATTTTAAATCGTAAAATGTAACTTCCTTTAGCTGGAATAAAAGTGTTTTATTTTAATGGAAGACTGATGGACACATGGGTAGAAAACCCCTAACAATAGTGGAAATGAAACAACAAAAGCAATACTTAAGCCACATCATATAAAACGCACAGATTCTACAAACTGAAGCTATTTTTTTTTTGGAATTTGTTTAACTCTGTCGTTTGAATCAACTGATGTCAAACCATTTTTCAAAAAGTGTATAGAATGGGAAAAGACATTTAAGAAGCATTTCTTCTTGTAGTGGTATTACCAGGTCAAATCTAACAGGGAAATTCCTTGCCAGACCTCTGTCTCCTCCTCCTTAAGATGTGAAGTTTTGCACTTGTTAACATAATTTGCAAGTGGTAAAAAGGGTGGATGAGACCGTAATGTCGGTTTCTGGATTTCTGGTCTATTATTTAGGCTTCTTATGAGTAAGAGAATCAGTCTCTTATTTTTTTAAAGGAGGTAATCTGTATTCTTAACACTGTCCATTCTGTTCTGCAATGTTATGAACCCTGGTGCAAAATTCGAGAGGAATAGACATTCTGTGGTAATGTAGGGACTCTTTAATATTTCCAAAATGACAGTTCTCTTCTCCCAGAATAGAAGGGCATAATGTTCACTTGACTGCAAATCCCAAATGTCTCCAGTTCAAGTTGGATGGCCATTATCACATTAGAGTGGATGTACATTAACCTATTTCATGCATTTGCTCAGTATGAGTTTGAAAAACCCTACTACATGTAACAATTCCCATTTATCTATTTAAAGATTTTATTTGTCAGAGAGAGCTCAAGCAGGGGGAGCAGCAGGCAAAGGGAGCAGACTCCCCGCTGAGCAGGGAGCCCGATGCAGGGCTCCATCCCAGGACCCTGGGATCATGACCTGAGCCGAAGGCAGACTCTTAACTGACCAAGCCACCCAGGTGCTCCCAACAATTCCCATTTAACGGGGGTGGGGAGGTGGGGGGGTGAGGGGGGGTGTTAACCATGACTTTGCTCACTTGATATGCTGCCTGGAAGAAGGAAGTTATTTTGGAGCCTTGGCTTAATCATTATAATCACTGCACACGGGCACTTTCTGGTTTGCTACTCTGCCATCCTTACCATGCAGACTTTTTGGCCATTGGCTAGTGATCACGAGGTGGTTGTAATAGCGCCGGACATGGTGTCCTCATGTAGCTGTGTTCATGGCAGGAAGAAGAGGGTGGGAAGATGCAATATCAGGATTGATAAGAGAAATAGGTTTGGTCTTCATCCCATATTCTCTGCTCACAGCTCCCCACATCCTTGGGATTTCCTAAGTGGTGAGCCTGATCAAGGTTTTTTTTTTTTGGAATGTTAATGAGGTGATCTTTGGAAAGCACCTAAGGTGGGCCTGAGCTTAAGGTTAAGAGGGTTGGAACTTTCAGTCCCATTGTCCAGTACTAGCCTGGGGAGGGGGCGCAGAGGCATGTTAGAAATGGAGTTTGGTTAGTAATGGCCAATTGTTGATCATCAATGCCTGAGTAAAGAAGCCCCCATGACCTGTTCTCCCCCCCCCCCCCCCAATTCAGAGAGTTTTGGGTTGGGGAACACAAGAGGATTTGGGGCAAGTGGCGCACCTGGAGGGAGTGTGAAAGCTCCAAGGCTCTTTCCTTCTACTTTGCCCTCTGGGTCTCTCCCATCAGGCCGTTCCTGAGTTATATCCTTTTATAATAAGCCTCTAATCTAGTAGGTAAACTGTTTCTGGGTTCTCTAAGCCACTCTAGCAAATTAATTGAACCTGAGGTGGAGGTCATGGGGACCTCTGATTTATAGCCAGTTGGTCAGAAGCACAGGTAACAGCCTGGGCTTGTGACTGGTGCCTGAAGCCCAGGGTGGGTATGGGAACCTCCAGTCTGTAGTAGATTGGTCAGAGACATACACACAAGCAATAATAGCTTGGGCTTGTGATTGGCACCTGAAGTTGGGGGCAGGCGGTCTTGGAGGATTGGACCCTTAACCTGTGGGATCTGAAGTGCTTTGTAGGTGGACAGTGTCAGAATTGAGATGAATTCTCAGGCACCCTGTTGGTGTCCAGAGCACCTGCCACTGGAACCGGTATTAGAACCAAAATAAGAGATAAGAGAGAGTTTTATATTAGGAGACTCTTTCCCACAGGCCTCCTAGTGGACTTCTTATTATGTCCTGTTGGCCAGGTCTGACCTGTCATTCCTGGTTTCACGAAAGCCTAGGAATCTAGAATCTGGCAAAAGGGAATGCGATTTCTGTGTGTCATGGGCTGAATGTTTGTGTCCCTTCACATTTGTGTGTTGAGTCCTAACCCCCAGCGTGATGGTATTTGGTGGTCGGGTTTGGGGGAGGTAACTAGGGTTTAGTTGGGGTCCCGAGGATGGGGCTCTCAAGGTGGGATTAGTGCCCTTAAGAGATGTCACAATGCTCATGTGGTCTTTCTCTCTCATTCCCTCTCTCCATTCTTGCCCTCCCTCCCCAGCCTGTGGTGGTCTTGGGAGCATGCAGTGAAATGGGCTGCCTCAGAATAAAACTTACCTGGTCAGCGCTGATGGACTTCCCCGCTTCCACAACTTTGAGAAATAAGTTCTGTGACACCATCCAGGCTGTGGTGTGTTTTTATGACATCCGAGCTAAGAAGCCTTACCTGGCTTTGAGGGCTTATGACCCATTTCTTGGAATTATGCCCATTGCCTCCCTGCTCATAGGGATGGAGAAGAAAGAGGTGGTGGGCAGTGGCCGCCAGTGGTTTCTGCCACATTCAATTAACGTATGACTGGAAAAAGGGGACTTTTATCTTTCGTTCCAGAATGGCCAAGGAATGTGGCCTTTGTTAACCATATAATTCAACCTTTTGACACAAATACTTATAAAACCAGGATTAGAACTTGGACTCATTCATGCAACACATTTAATTAACACTTGCAGTGTTCCAGGTTGTTGCTCGAAGCTGGGGACGTGGCACTGAATTAGACGGACAGCCCCTGATCTCACAGGGCTTATAGACAAGTTGGACAGAGAGATTAGGAAGGAGATGCTTGCAAAACAGTGGCATAAATGCTTAGAGTGGGGGTAACACTGTTTGCTATGTGGAGAGTGGACGTCAGCTAACACTGATGGGGGGCGGTCAGGGAAGGCTTCCTGGAGGAGGTCCTGTCTTCTCCCACGTCCTGAAGCAGGACTCCATTCCTGTACTGACCACCCTCTTTTTGTGCAGATATTCTCGAAAAAAGATCAAGGCAAAACCAAGGCATGGGGAAGCTTGCAGTTTGGGAGTTCCATGGACCTTCTGGAGTGTAATTGAAGAAACAGCTCAGAACACGGTACAGCACAGTGTAAACAGCATTGTCTCCGAAGCCAGCCAGACAGAAGTTTCTGCCTCTAACTGGCAGTGTAGGAAACAGGCTTTTCCCAAGCCTCAGACTCTGATTTCATAAAATGGAGGGAAATGATACCTCTCCGTGCCCACACCATGTTAGAGGTAGCCAGCGTTGGAGGTGGCAAGTGCACTTTCTCTCACCGTACCTGTTGCTCCTGGGAATCGAATCTTAGCATTACCTCCATTTTAGGTGAAGAAGGCGGGGACAAGAAGGTTAAATACTGCACTCGGAGGTCTGCAGCTGGAAGCAGGGGAAGCTGGGTTTGAACCCAGGCCGTCTGGCTCTGGAATCTGCTGTACGGGAGAAAAAGTCAGTTGGACTCCTGTGTACCCCACTGTAGTGGGCTAAACCCAGTCAGATTTAGTGTCCTTGAAACACTCTGCCATCCATGTAAAATTTCTGCCTGTGCCCAAGTCAATATGGATTCGTTTCTGGAAACCTTGGGATCATCCGCTCTGTTGCCGTCTGTCGTTAGCCACGTCTCAGCCCCTGAGCAGCCCTAGCATCTCACCCCTCTTCCTTCCTACTGCCTCCACAGATCATCTCAAAACACATCCTCCCAGCAAAATTGCAGTAGCCTCCCCACTGGTTTTCTTACCTCTTCTTCCCTTCTCCCCCAGCCTCCGCTCTGTTTGCCGATCCAGCTTCTGCCCAGCTAACAAAATGGTTTTTCTCATTACTGGACTGGTCTTCATTCATTATGGGTCTTGGTTAAATATATTCCCATTGTCCATAGTCTCCAGTCCAAGTGCCGCAGTTGCACAGGTGTCCCTTTTATTCCCAGGCCACCATCTAACTCGCCCTTCCCCTCCCAGCTCTGCCCCACTTTTCCTCCCCCTTCCAGGCTCCTCTGTTTACGATTTATTTTGTCAGAGAAACCCCCTTCAACTTCATCTTCAACTTCATTTGGTCCCTCTAACCCTCTGTCCTCCTCTGTGCGCCCCAGTTGATCTGGGGGCAAGTCCAGCTCCTCCTTGAGATCTAGCTCTGAAGTTTCCACCTCTGCAAATCCTTTCTAACATTGTTCTCTTTATGCTTTACCGTCTTGGTATACTTGGGTTGTCCCTTTGGTGGCGAGTCCCTGGAGTGTTTCTGCAGAGCACAGTGCGGTATTGGAAGGGCTATTGTGATACATATCTTTAATTTTTCATGATGGACACATCTTACTGCTTTCTGCGTGTGGGAGATTCATATGCGGGCGTGTGCGCGCACACCCCCACTTACGCCGATGTGTGTGTATGTTGGGTGCTTGTTGTTATCCCACCTTTGGAGCCTTCCTTTGTTTTGCCTGCGTGGTCCCCTCTAGGGAAACATATTGGTACTGCCAGACTGACGTTATGAGGATAGAATGTGTATTCAGTGATGTCTGTGCAGTTTTGCATGTACTTTTTCTGATGATTTTTTCATCACATTAATAACGTGCTAGAAATCACATTTTACAGAGGGATTAGGATGGGAAATAACAACTCTCACCTTTATTCCTCCGCAGCTTCCCCACTTCGAGAAAACCAGTCTTTCTTTTGTAAAGTATACAATTCATTTTTTTTTTTTTTTGAAAAGTTATTCACCAGGTTGGGGGGCCATCACCACTGAAATCTAATTTTAGAACATTTTCATCTCTAAAAAAACTCCCTTCTGCTCATCAGCTATAACTCCCTACTCACTTCTCCCAACCAACACTGCCAGCCCTAAGCGACTGCGAATCTACTTTCTTTGTTTATAGATTTGCCTACTAGAGACATTTTATATAAATGGAATCAGGAGCACCTGGGTGGCTCAGTGGGTTAAGCCACTGCCTTCGACTTAGGTCGTGATCTCAGGGTCCTGGGATCGAGCCCCACATTGGACTCTCTGCTTAGCAGGGAGCCTGTGTCCCCCTCTCTTTCTGCCTGCCCCTCTGCTTACTTGTGATCTCTCTCTCTGTCAAATAAATAAATAAAATCTTAAAAAAAAAAGGAACCATTTAATAAGTGGCCCCTTGTATCTGGCTTCTTTCACTTAGCCTGGTCTATATGTTTTCAGGGTTCATCCATGTTGTAGACTGTATACATACTTTTTATGGCTGAGTAATATTCCATGGCATAGATATACCACAGTTTATCCATTCATCCCTTGATGAACTTGTGGTTGTTCCACTCTTTGGCTACTCGGGGTGATGGTGCTGTAAACATTAGTGAACGAATCTCTTTATAGAGACATGTTTTCATTTCTCTTAGCCATATGCATAGGAGTGGAATTGCTGAGTTATGTGGTAACTGCATGTATGTGTGTTTGTTTATTTATTTTTGAGAGTGTGGTGGGGGACGAAGGAGAGAGAGCATTCCACGCTGATTCCCTGCTGAGCATGGAGTCAGATGTGGGGCTTGATTTCATGACCTTGAGATCATGACCTGAGCCGAAACCAAGGGTCAGATGCTCAACCGACCAGGCCACCCAGGCGCTCTTGTATGTTTAAGTTTTTGAGGAACCACTAGACTGTTTTCCAGGGCAACCATACTGAATTACATCCCCACTAGTCATGTGAAAAGGGTTCCAGTTTTTTCACATTCTTGCCAGCATTTGTTCTTGTCCATCTTTTTACTGCTCTCATTTAATTCTCCTTGTTCTATGAACTAGCCAAAGAAAAATATTCTCTTATTTTATGGATGAAAACTTCAAGTTGACAGAGGGATGAGATGCCTAGTATGTGTGTGAGTAGAGAGAAGAGACATGAGTAGTTCAAAACAATAGATCACCCAGAAATAATTAAAAGGTTTTTCAACCAGAGATTTAGAGCTATGTCAGGGATTGTATCTCCCTCACCACCTTTTTGTTAAAATCAGTGTGATTGTGGTTTCTTTGCTTGCATTTTTTTTTTTTAAATTGAAGTCTAATTCATATAGCATTGAAATTAACTATTTTATGAGATGATAGCTCTTGCTCGTGGGTATTTGTAATAGTTAAATATAGAAATATTTCATCTTTAAAATCTTTAAAAATATTTGCCTATGTTTAAATTTTTTTTTTATTGTTTATAAAAAAGGAGGGGGAAATAAAGATTGGGTTCTCCAGAGAGCTATTGTAGATACACAGAATGAACAAGAATATGAGGACCAGAAGGCAAACCAAAAGTCACTTGTTTTGAAGTAATTAAGATAATTGGGTTGCCTTTCTCCCATCCTGGAGATAGAGTCTTTTCAAAATTAGAAAGATCTGCCTGCCTTGTAGTCTGACATGAATATTTAGCAGTGTCATCTCTAACCTTAGGATCACACGGTAAATGTTAACAAGAAACACTAGAACTTGTGTTTTTCCTGTCTTATTGTTTTTCTACAGGAATGGTGACAGCTAAAATGGCTTTATGACATTGTGCCTACAAAAGCGAATGTTACATGTGTAGCTACCTGGGTAGGGGGAGAGTGTATTTTTCTAAGAGCTGGACGTTCTGACTGGATGTCATCAGTTACATCTGTTTTGTAATCCTGAAGAATTTTACATATTCTTTGACAAAAATTGCAAAGGATTTTACAATAAATTCTGTTTCCCATGTTATGTTTCTGTGAAGCGAATGGAATATATTCTGAAAATATGAAACTTCTCATGTACACACAGGTAGGAGCAGTGCTTTACACACTATTTCAGGTTTTGTTGTGCTTCTTTCTACTCATTGTAGTGCAGGTTTTTGTTTGTTTGTTTTTTTTTTTGGTGAAGAAACATGCACATTTCACTTCAGGGTTTTTTTTGTTTGTTTGTTTTTTCTTTTTTTCTTATTCTGTTTCAATTCTCTATCTCTTACTGCTTGTTTTCAAATAGAGACATGTTTTCTGTCCACTTTGGAGCATCCTGAGGGTCACTGAAAATGTTATCTGTGGCTCAGCTGACAGTTTTTATTGCTAATCTGGTGGTTACCAGTTCTGTCATTTCTTCAGTGCGTTTTAGAGTCCCTGTGTGTCCCAAGATTCTTTTCCTCCTTCCCCTGCCTGTGTCAGCCTGAACAAAATTGCCCTGTATATTCTAATTATAAAATAATTAAAACATACATTCATCCTTGCAGTGCTGAAAGGTTTCCAGATGAAAGTAAAAGTCATCCTTAATCTTACTTCGCAGACAAACAGAACTACTGTAAAGATTTTGGCCTCTGACACGGGTTAGTCAATTATGGCCTGTGGGCCAAATCAGGCCTGCCCCCTGTTTTCATATGGCCTGTGAGCTAAGAGTAGTATTTGCATTTTTGAATAGTTGAAACAGACTCTAAAGGAGAGCAATGTTTTGTGCCATGTAAAAATAATATGAAATCTGAACTTGAGTTTTCATAAAGGAAGTATTATTGGACAGGGTTGTCCCTACTCACTCACCTCCATATTGTACATGCCCGTTTTCATGATGAGACGCAGGAGATGAGGAGCTGTGCCAAACCAATGGCCTCCAAAGCCCAAGGTAGTTACTCTCTGGCCCTTTACAGGAAAAAAAAAAAAAATTGCTGATATCTGGTCTATAATCTTAAAAATTTTTTCCCTGTGCATTTATGTGAAGATGTTGTATGTGTGGTTTTTAAACAATGGAGTCGTCCCATGTGCTTTTGTAATCCACCCTTTTTTTTTTAATATAATTTTTTATTTTTTATAAACATATATTTTTATCCCCAGGGGTACAGGTCTGTGAATCACCAGGTTTACACACTTCACAGCACTCACCAAAACACATACCCTCCCCAATGTCCATAATACCACCCCCTTCTCCCAAACCCCCTCCCCCCAGCAACCCTCAGTTTGTTTTGTGAGATTAAGAGTCACTTATGGTTTGTCTCCCTCCCAATCCCATCTTCTTTCATTTAGTAATCCACCCTTTTTAATGGAGTATCGTGTTTAGCAGTAACTTCTGTTAAGTTCTTCTTGTTTGGGGGCACTGGGTGTCTCAGTCGGTTAAATGTCTGCCTTTGGCTCAGGTCGTGATCCTAGGATCCTGGGATCAAGCCCCACGTTGAGGTGGGTTGGTGGGGGGTGGCAGCGTCCCTGCTCAGGGGGAGTCTACTTTTCCTTCTGTCCCTCCTCCCACTCATGAGCGCGCTCTCTCTCTCTCTCTCTCTCTCTCTCACACACACACACACACACACACACTTTCTTATTGTCTCTCTACCTAAAAAGAAATAAAATCTTTTTTTAAAATTCTTTTTGTTTGTTTTTTCTACTGAATAGAAATCTGAGAACCACAGCTTTTCCTTTGATGTCTATAGTAAGTAAACCCCTTAGATGTTACCTGGGAAGAGTGCTAATAATAGTGATTGACTGTATCACTTAGAATTGATTTTAATTGTTTAATGATTAAAGATTTTTTTCCCCCTGCCTGACTTGTGAGCTCCGAGGTGGTGAAGCTGCCCAGGAAGGTCATGAGGAGCCAGGATCTTGCTAGCATCCTGGTTTGCCATTCTCAGTAGATGGCATCACTGAAGGATGGTGAATGGACTGTCATTAACTGTGTGACAAATTACCACAGAACTTCAGGACTTGAAACAACAAATATTTATTATCTTACATCTTCTGTGGGTCATCTGTCCAGATAGAGCTTATTAGCTGGGAACCTCGGGCTCTGCCAGGGTTTCTCATAAGCCTATACTCAAGCTGTTGGCTGGGGCTGCAGTTATTTTAAGACTCAAGTAGAGTAGGAGGAGATGTGTTTTCAGGCTCATTCTCCTGGCTGTTGGCTGTAGGCGACATCAGTTCCCTGCCACATGGGCCTCTCCATAGGGCAGTTTCCGGAGTGACAGCTTCCGCCATATTGTTTCTGCATGAGAGAGAAGCAGAAAGGAAGTTAGTCTTTTTGTAAGCTAACCTTAGAAGTAATATTCCATAACTTCTGTAGTCTTCTCTCTGTTAGCAGTGAGTGTCTAGACCCAGCCTGTGCTCAAGAGGAAGAGTTACATCAGGGGTCGAATACCAGGAAGTAGGGATTATTGGGGGCTATCTTAGGGGCTGCTTACATGAGTCAGTGTCAGGTTTCATTTAAAGGTGGTGGATAGGGGCGCCTGGGTAGCTCAGTTGGTTAAGCATCTGCCTTTGGCTCAGGTCATGATCCCAGTGTTGGGGGGAGGGCAGGGGGGACGGTTCCTGCTTCATGGGGTATCTGCTTCTCCCTCTGCCCCTCTCCCTGCTTGTGCTCTCTCTTTCTCTGTCAAATAAATAAAATACTTAAGAAAAAAAGAGGTGGTAGATAGACCCTCCGGCATTGGTCGGAGGTCCCTTCAGGAAGGGAGAAGGTAGAAAGGTTTTTTTTTTTTTTTTTAAAGGAAAACAACAGTAGATTTGGATTTGTATTTCGTCAGGTAGAATTATGCTACATGACTACCCCAGCTGCAAGGAACCCCGGGAAAACAAATTTTATTTGGGGGGGGGGAGCCCATGGTGGCCCAGGTCATAATCAGGATTTTGTTGACAGGAACAGTTGTCAGGATAGATGCTGGGTGGGCAGAAGAGGATATCTACTATACCCACCATCTAAGGTGTTGGAAGGGTTCAGTGTGGTAACAACCCATGCTTGTGTGGTTTATAGTTCGCATTCAGTTAAACAGTAGCTGTCCTTACTGTTATTACTGGGTAGCTCTATAAAGTAGCTTTGGAAGTAACCTTGTTGCTGTAACAGGTTTTCTTGCATGGATACTGAAGGAAGTAGCACCGAAAGAAGAAAATAGACATTTATCGAGTACCTGGTATGTACCAGGCATTGTATTAATAGGCTCGCTGATTTTATGCTCATAATACACCCGTGAAGTAGGGTTATTTGCTCCATTTTACAGATGAGGAAATGAAGGCCTCATAAGGTTGAGTAGATCATTGAAGGAGCACATCCCACCGGTGTGCTTGGGTTCCAGACTGTCATGCTGTGCAGTTCAGCTCCTAGCTCCTGGAGTGAGCAGATGGGGATTGGGACAGCTGGATCCTCCGGGCCCTGTCAGCTGTAGCCCCAGCAGCTTCTTCTAGTTACTCCACCGTGCCTTGCAAATACAGTGTTCTACATGCTTCATGAGGTGGAACAGGCCTAAGAGTATTGCTCTTTCAGCAAGGAGGGACCAGAGCTGGAATTTGAACCCAGGTGTGTATAGGTCCGGAAGCCTTCCTTCCTTCCTTCCATGACTGGAAAGAGTCTTTCCCTATCTATGGAAGTAGTGAATCTTAATTAGGCTGAATTAGGAGTTAAAAATCCAGCTTCATTGAATGCATGAAGTATTGTATTCTCTTCTGATACTTCTGTTTCTCTCTCTCTTATATTTCTTTCTGCCTTATTTTTAATATGTATATGTCGTATATATATGTATGTGTGTGTGTGTGTGTGTATCAGATGCTTGAAGGGGGTTTAAAAAGAGATTAAGGTCTAAGATTATAGAGTTATTTAAGTTAGAGTTATTTGCTGTTTCACTGTTGTCTGAATGGAAACTGACTTGGCCACTAGATGTCTCCTTTTGGTTCTGTTCTTTCTTCTGTGTCACACTCTTTAAAAGGGATATAAAGAAGGTTAGATAATACAAGATTAAAACGTGAATGGGGCCCGGACTGATGTTTTCAGCTGCCTTTTTTGTCTTTTATACTCTGCTTCTGTTCCTCCTTGCTCATGGGCTGATATTGAAGTCATAGATCAATTGTCTGGAAACTTAGATGAGTCTTTGATACCTCCTGCTCGTTTCTGAAAGCATTGTGAAATGGGCAGAAGGAACGTCTGTGCTCTAGAGCTAGACATGCTAAGTAGTAAAATAATTAACGTGTTTGCTGGGTATTTTAGGGACAATTTTAAGAGTAATTTATTCTCATGGAAATATGTGTGCCTAGTAGGCGAATAATGATTGTATTATTAATATAATTTTCCCTGTTCTTTAATAGAGTAATCCTGACTGTTACCTACGTATGTTATCTTCTGTATTTCTCGCAGGGGCCCTATATCTTTGCCATTTTTTCCATTCTTCCCCTGATTTTAGAGCTGAAGAAATCGAGGCTTAGAGCTGGGTTATTAATTTGGCTTCAAGTTTCATAGAACTTGTTTGCTTTCAGATTTTTGTCCCCACCATTTGGAAGGTGTTCATTGTATTTTAGTAGTGGAGATAGTCCAATTTAAGCCAATAAAATTTGAAAGTTCCCAAGAAATCATTCAGCCAAAAACACTTTCGGAACCATGGTTTGGTTGTGAGCGCACAACTCCATTTTCCTGCAAGTTGCCCTGTAGAAGTGACCAGTGTACCCTGAATAGGAGCTCCCTTCAGGAAGGCTACAGGCTCTTGGCAGAATTACAAATCGTGCGCACTCAGGGATCACTTCCTTTCACTTGCCTACAAACGCAGCACCCATTATCATAGACACAGCGGGGCATTTGACAGCTCTGGTTCAGACCCTGTGCTTCATAGAACGGAACATTCTTCTCATTCAATTAGGGCACACTAAAAAGATGGAAATGCAGACGGGCCTAGGGTTTTCTGAGACTCCTGGCTGGCTGGCGTGTTCTCTTTTACCTGAATTTCGATTCTGCATTAATTTCCAGATTTCTCCAATTGTCTTCAAAAAAAAAAAAAAATCAGCTCATGCTAGGTTTTCTTTAGTCTCGAATAATTTAATTGTGCTTAGTATCGCTCTGGTTGACTCCCCAGTTTGTGGTGGTGATTTCTGCAGACCACAGGAAAATGTATAACAAATGTGAGATGAGAGAACGTTGTCAGGCAGGTAGCATTTTCTCTGGGAAGTCGGAGCCGGGAGTGGGAGCGGTCCCCAGCGCTAACAGGCACACCCCCAAGATTTGCCTCCAACACTGTCACTTCTCTCTCTTTGTTCCCCTTCCCGACTCGCTTTCTGCCAGGGATTTGTGACATATTTCGTAGCAGATCAAATGAGCCCCTGACACCTGATTGCCGAGTGCTTCTTGTTTACAGTTGCTTTCCAAGGACACCTAGACAAGATGGAAGGCTTAACGCGCAGTAATTAAATTTGCATCTGCTCTGTGACAGGACTCAAAGGAGTTTCTTCCCCCTCCACATATGAATCTCATTGTAGAGCTCCTACCGGCTTTGACCATACAACATCTAAAACGGCAAGATGTGGACAGGTAAACAAACATTGGTTCAGTCTACTGCCTGTCATTATAATGATGAATATTAAATTAGATCGCTGATCCCCCTTTCTTACCTGACTTTCTACTCTTCACCTACTTGTGTAGCCAGATTTATAACTGGTCTAAAATTTAAGAACTGTAGCTTGGAGGTGATTTTTTTTTCTTTTTAATCTTTTTAAAGGAAAACAAACATTGCTGAACAATCTGGATTGGTTTAACACCCTTTGGATTGTACATTTCTCACAAATGCTAATGAATAATTCAGTAAATACCACAATCTGCTGGTGGTACCCAGTGTTATTCACACTTGCTAATGAATAATTCCCTTTGGCTTTCATAGAGCAGCTCTAAGGAGTGACTTCTGAGACTCAGATGGGTTATTATGGGGCTATTTGTCAGTGTCCTTGGGGCATTGTGAGCCAAAGTCCAACTTGGCTAGCCACTCCACATCCCCTCTCTGATTCTTCTGGGAAACATGCCGCTCTTTCTGTCTCAGCCTTTTAGCCCTCAAATGTTGCTTCGAGAGAGGGGATGCTCGCTCTAACAGGATTCAGCTCCACTATAATTTCATTGAGTCACTTCCTACATTGTTGCATTCAAATAAAGAAGTGTTTATTGAACACCTTATAAGGTACAGACTCCTCAGCATGGGGTTGTGTATGTCCCAAGGTAAAGAGAGATTTTATGTGATAAGTCCTTAAAGAGAACATGGGGCGTTGTTGGAGAGGCTTGGGGCCCCGGAGGAAGAGGCTCAGGGTCTTTTTGTCAAAATGATCAGTTACCGTCAATGAGTATTTGCTGTTGATGGTGTCGTAGGAGGCTTAGGTTGCTTTGGATAAGCCTAAAAATTGATTAATCTTGGGACTGCTTAGAGGAGAAGTCCTATAGCATGATCCCAGAGACAGCTGGGTGCGTCTTACTCATTTCTGCTGCCCTGGAATCAGGAATGTTGTATGACCCGGTGTTACTAGCCTGGAGAGTCTAAGGGTGGTGAATGTGGATTTATTTATGCCTGAGTGGTCTATAGACCGTACCTTTGCAATCAGACTGCATAATGTATAACTGTGAGATCAGTGAGGCACAGCTAGCCCTAGTGAGATTGTCCCTGGCTTCCTGGGTCTGCTTTAGCTTTTTCTCTTCAGCTCCTGGTTTCCTCCTCTTTCTGAGCACACCGGAAGATGATAACTACCGGCTTTCTATAAGTTAGGTGGGATCCTGCCATTCCTTCAGACCAATGAAAGGTAAGAGGAAGTGGCAGGTGTCATTTTCTGGTCAAGACATTTAAGAGCTGGTGTGACACTTGCAGACATTCATTTTCTCTGCCACCATGACCTTGGGAGCTATGTGTTCTAGGTCGTGGGGTCTACATTAGGCTGGGTCCATGAATGGCCCTGTGGAGTAGGGCCCAGCCTCCCCTCCCCTCTACTGGCCTAGATGGGACATAGAACTTGAGCAGTATGAACCTTTGTTGCATCAAGCCCGTGAGATTTTATTCACAGTGAGAGTTTATACACAGTATAGCCTAGACTGCTTGTTTTTTGTTTTTTAACTAATTCAGAGGGATTGGGACAGGGAGAGATGTGTGTACATGTACATGTACGTGTACGTGTTTATGTGTGCTATCCAGGGCCTGGTATTCCGCAAGATTTTAGCCAGCTTTGTGGAATGTAGTTTCAGTTGGGAATTGAAAGATAGACATAATTTAGGCAAAAAACTTTGGTATAAACAGATTCATGGAAATAGGAGAATAATTAGTAAGAAAAACCAGAGTTGCAGCTATTGAAATTCATGTAATTCAAAATTAATGAATTTTAAATTGTGTCTAGCATGTTTAATTAGTAAGATTATAATCCTGTAATTTTTCTCTTTGCTTATAATTTATACCAGAGGGTGGCCCTCAAGCTAAGAAAGATTTTTTACATTTTTAATAGAGCATAGACACAAGAAGAAGGAGGATATTCAGCAGGGCCACAACGTTTTGTTTTTTTTTGTTTTTTTTTTTACAGGAAACATTCGCTGACCCCTGGTTTAAAATCTCTACACACTGGGGATGCCTGGGTGGCTCAGTTGGTTAAGCAGCTGCCTTCGGCTCAGGTCATGATCCCAGCGTCCTGGGATCGAGTCCCGCATCGGGCTCCTTGCTCCGCGGGGAGCCTGCTTCTCCCTCTGACTCTGCCTTCCACTCTATCTGCCTGTGCTCACTCTCGCTCGCTCTCTCTCTGACAAATAAATTAAAAAAAAAAAATCTTAAAAAAAAAAAATCTCTACACACTGTTATTAAAAAGTATTACAGTCCCTAAAATGTGAGCTCCTCAAGAACCAGAAGGCAGGGGTTTCATTAGTCTGTGTGTCTTTCTGCCTAGCACAGTGTAGGGCAACACTGAGTAATCGCAGAACAAGTTGGTTGATTAAATTGCACACAGAACACAAGAGAGAAGACTTTCAGAGGGTGAGCTGGTAAGCGGTTACGGAAAGCTATGGGTTTGAAGAAATAGAAGTTTTCCTCCCTGTTCTCTTGGCTTGTGACAGTTTTGGATTTTTCTTTTTAAACGTAATGTGTATGGACATTTATTTCAGTTTATACTCATTTTCAAACAAATGTCCTATCTTGAAAGGTTTTAAAGGTATTGACATACTCTGGTGTCACAGTTTTGTTAGTCTTGTAAATCTACTCATTGTTGATGGTTTTCTGTCTTTCTCTACACTGCCCCCCAACACCTAATTCTCTCTCTCCTTCCCTTCTTTCCTTCCTTCCCTCTTCTCTTTCCTTCTCTCTTTCTCTCCCCCCCCTTTCTCTCTTTCCCCTCTCCCTCCCTCCCTTCCTCTCTCTCTCTCTCTCTCTTTTTTGTGATAACTTTCATGTAAGTTTCTATAGGTTCACTTACTCATTGATTCATTTGCTCACTCATAGACCCATACCCATGGGAAATGAAGGCATGTCCATGCAAAAGCTTTTACACAAATAGTTGTAGCAGCATGATTCATTATAGCCCAAAAGAGAGACAACCCCAAATGTCCATCAACTGATGAATGGATAAACAAAATGTCATATATCCCCTATGATATATTATTCTGTAATAAAAAGGCATGAAGTACTGATACATGCTACAGCATCGATAAACCTTGAAAACATTATACTAAGTGAAAGCCAGATACAAAAGCCTATATATTGTGTGATTCCATTTATGTAAAGGGTCTGTAATAGGCAAATCCATAGCTACAGAAAGCAGGTTAGTGATTTCCTGAGACTGGGAAAGGGGTGAGGCAGGGGAACGGGGAGTGACTGTTGGTGGGGGCAGGGGTTCTCTTTTAGAGTTAGGGTGAAGTTCTAAACTTAGATTGTGGTGATTGTTGCCAAACTCCATGACTATACTAAAAATCGTTGAAGTGTATGCTCTAAATGGATGAATTTTATGTTATGTGAATTATATCTCAATAAAGATATTAAAGATAATTACTCAGTGGATTGCTCATTTTTTGGTTATGCTGCTGATTATACACTCTCTTATTCAAGAAGCAGTTAGGATCTGAATCTCTTCTATTGTCCCATGCTGAATTAGAGTTTTCTGGAAACAAAAAAATGATTTATTTTCAAATCCCCTTTGACCCAGCTATTTTACATGAATTTATTCTACCTTCCATGCTGGGACATGTGCACAAAGACATACTCAGGAATATTCACTGTGACATTATTTGTAGTGGCAAAACATAAGAAAATTTAAACATCCATCACAAGGGATATGTTAAAATATTAAGGAAGGTGTAGCTGGTGAACTGCTCTAGTCTCAGTAAGAAGAGATGGTTCCATATGTATCAATATGAAACAGTCTTCAAGACACTTGAAGCAAGATGCAGAGTACTTTTTCTAAATTTTTCTAAAATTCAGTACTTGCATAAAGGTAGAGTATCTCTGGAGAGAGTCAAAGCTGCTACCTTTTTAGGAGGCAAAGTTTGGATAGGTCAAGGAATACGACAGCCATAGGCTTTTGCAGGGTTAGACTTTTTATTTTATTTATTTATTTATTTATTTTTAAAAAGATTTTATTTATTTATTGGACAGACGGAGATCACAAGTTGGTAGAGAGACAGTCGGAGAGAGGAGGAAGCAGGCTCCCTGCCGAGCAGAGAGCCCGATCTGGGGCTCGATCCCAGGACCCTGGGATCATGACCTGAGCCAAAGGCAGAGAGGCTTTAACCCACTGAACCACCCATGTGCCCAGGGTTAGACTTTTTAAATATACTTTTCACAGCAGCGTTATTCATAATAGTCAAAATGTGGAAACAGTGCAAATGTTCATCAACTGATGAGTGGGTACAGAGTATGGTCTCTCTGTATACGTGTGGAAGTAGAACAGCTGAGTCAAGGGGGATCTGAATAGAAGTCAGTTTAATTTTTAACGCAAGAAGGTAGTATTTGAGTATTAAAAAATTTTTTTAGAGGCCCCTGGGTGGCTCAGTGGACAGCCACAGTTTTGGCTCAGGTCATGATCCCAGGGTTTAGGCTCAGGTCATGATCTCAGATCCAGCCCCGTGTTGGGCCCCACGTTCAACAGGGAGTCTGCTTGAAGATTCTGTCCCTCTGCCCTTACTCCTCCTAAAATAAAATCTAAAAACAATTTTTTAAAAACAAAGGGATTTCTGTGCTATAGCTTAGCAACCAATCTTGCATATGTTTGTGCATCCTCCTCTTTAATCCACATGGAATAATTTGAAGACTTATCCCCCTCTCAAGTCCCGCCCCCCCACCCAGCCTCAACCACTAATGATGGAGCAATTATGTGGTTCCACAGTAATTTTAACACCATCTTCTAACCCAGCTGTGTGGCAGCAGTCTCTCTGCAGGGCAGGAATGTGGCTTGCAAGGGACAGCATCACGTTGCCCACAATTATTTTAATGTCTCCTGTGAAATGATAAATGAAGTTTATAGTTATAATAAAAGTAAACCCATTTCCCTCAAGGTATAAAGGGTTTGCAAGTAAAATTCCCATAGTCAAATGTGTTGCCACCCCCTGCCCCCTTTTAAAAGACTCCTTCATTGAGGGCTTAAAAAAATCGAGGGGTAGGTTTTCAATGAGGGCACTTACTCATGAAGTCCTATAAGGATGTGAAGTATGAAAATGTTATAGGATTTATGGTTGTATGAAAATGTTACTAGATTTATAGCTGCCCCTCTAGGAACTTACAGTTTCTGTTGTTGGTATAATTGAAAAAATTCCTCCAAGGTTTGTGTCTGTGTGCATGCTTTGTAACATTAACTTCATGTAATTTGCAAAATATCTGCTGGGATTTTTCATGGTCCTAGGAGGTTCTGTGATTTGGCTATAACTCCTGCTTCTTATTATTTGGGGCCACTTGGGTTTGAGTCTTTGCTGATTACTGTAAATCCTCCAGCCAACGCCCACAGTTACTGGGTAAGACCTCCACCTTGAGAGGGGAGAGCTCCTGTCTGATGCAGTGCCCACTGCGGTAATTTAGATGTCTCTTTGAAAAAGAGCTCATTGGGCTAAGTCTTCCCCGTTTTCTGAGCAGGGAAGTGTGGGATGGTAGAAGCAGCTCCCCTGGGGCGCCTGGGTGGCTCAGTGGGTTAAAGCCTCTGCCTTCGACTCAGGTCATGATCTCAGGGTCCTGGGATCAAGCCCCACGTCGGGCTCTCTGCTCAGCCGGGAGCCTACTTCCCTTCCTCCTCTCTCTCTGCCTGCCTCTCTGCCTACTTGTGATCTCTTTCTGTCAAATAAATAAATAAATAAAACCTTAAAAAAAAAAAAAAGCAGCACCTCCCCTTCTCCCTATACTGCAGGTTTCTGCTATCCCAGGAAGGTGGGCCCTCCAGGCTGTCTTCCCAGCTGCTGCAGATGTGGCTGCTGTGTTGTCATTTATTTTTTTTTTATTTTTTTTTTTTTTTTAAATTCTTTTTTTTTTTTTTTTTTTTTTTTTTTAAGATTTTATTTATTTATTTGTAAGAGAGAGAGAGTGAGAGTGAGCACAGGCAGACAGAGTGGAAGGCAGAGTCAGAGGGAGAAGCAGGCTCCCTGCGGAGCAAGGAGCCCGATGCGGGACTCGATCCCAGGATGCTGGGATCATGACCTGAGCCGAAGGCAGCTGCTTAACCAACTGAGCCACCCAGGCGTCCCTGTGTTGTCATTTAATAGAGTCTCCCTTTTTGTTCTGTTCCTGCTGCTTGCTACCTCGTGACCCCCAGCCAGCGGCGGCTCCTGCTGTCCTTTCACCATTTGGGTGACAGGGCACCTTGCTTGGTGCAATTTCGTCTTTAATTTTTATATCTTCTGTGCCTTGTTCATGAAGTGGGTTTGGAAATGTCTATGACGTAAAGAAGCCCTGCTGTGAATCCTCTTCCAAACCCTTTCTCAGGTCCGTCCTACGTGGGAATTTTAGAAGTTGAGATAGATGTTGATGATGATGGTGATGACGATGAAGAAGGAGGGATATATCCCTTACTTTGGGCTTTTTGTAGCGTTTATTTATTTATTTTTTTAATGATCTTATTTATTAGAGATCCAGTGTGTGTGCAGTGGGGGTGAGGTGGGGGTTAGGATAGAGGTGGGGGAAAAGGTAGGGAGCCCGATGCCGGGCTTGATCCCAGGGCCCCGGGTCATGACCTGAACCGAAGGCAGACCCTTAACCGTCTGAGCCACTCAGGCGCCCCCATTTGTACTGTCTAGCCCGTAAGGAGCCATACCACTTTTTTGAGTCAAGCTTGCCTGTAGTACAGCTGAACCATGGTGAAACCCAGAGAATTTGTTCGCTTCTTCAGGATTACTCAGCTGTTTAATTTAGCACTGAATCTGCAAGTTAGAATTTCAGGCCCAGAGCATTTTCCATAAACTAACCTGACTTGCGGGCTCAAAGATACTTTGAACTTCAGGGGGTGTTGAGAAATTTCTGGTGAGTCAGGACACACGGCACTCCATTAAAATACCTCAAGAGCAAACTACTTCGGGGGGAAGAAAATAATGCTTAGGTATTTGAAATTTTATCTCCCTTCATTATAATCAAAAGGAAGTTAACATCTTGTAAAATATTTCTCATTGTCTTTAAGCGGTCTTCCAGGTACTTCTGACTATACTGCTGATGGTGATCTTCCTCTTGACAGTATTGTTCGGTTAGACTGACCAGGAGCTTGTGCTCGAACAGCCGGGCAGACCCGTTCCGATGGCTGTGGGCAAACCAGAGGCCACGTCTTTCCTAGGCAAAGGGGCTGACCTGTTACCATGGCTAGTTGGCGTGTACAACATGTGTTAGGAGAAGTAATTATTTTTAGCCGACTGACTATGACCAAGATTAATAGCTCTTGAAAGAGCTGTAATGAAAGACTGCCCCAACTGGCTTCTACATTATTCTTTATTTATCCTGCTCTCATCCCTGTCACCTTTGGGCATCAGCCAAATGTCATTTATGTGAGATTTGCCCCTTGGATGTGAGAGGCTCCTCTTTCTTAATGATGGGAGGTGACTGGGCTGCAGGGCTGAGGAACTTGGACAGTTGACACGACCCAGAGGAGAGTCCCTCCAGGTCTGTGGGAGTCACGGGAACAGGACACTCACTCCCGAGGGGAGGAAGAACATGAGAATATTCAGCTGTCTGATTCAGATCATTGAAGTATACTTGAGGGATTATAGGAAATTGTTCAAGGCCTCCGCTCCATTGTCAAGTCTGTAGATTTCACTGCTTTTCTTTTTGCAGCATTTGCAAATTTTCTATTCTGAAGAGGATTTTTTTTTTTTTTTTTTTTTTTTTTGGGCTGGAATCATCAACTATTTCCACTTTCATAAAACTTGGAAATCTCCATGTGGTAGAGACTTTGAATAAACTCCCAAACCCCTGTTGCCTTCTCCTATCATGGATTTTCCAGCGTGGTTAGCTACCCAGAATACAGGCTGCATTTCCCAGCGTCCTCTGCGGCTTTGGTCTAACCACGTGACTAACAAGAGCCTGTATTCTGTGGTAGTTTCTGGGATGTTTCCTTAAGAGAAAGGTGGTGTATGCCCTATGCCTTTTTCTTTTTAGGCCCTTTCTTTTATCCTGCTGCCCAGAATGATCAGGACACCTTTGAGATCTTGAGAACAAGGGCCAGCCCTCAGGGTAGCAGAGTGGGTCAGCTGGCAGGGGACTTGAGTCTCTCCAGACAGTAGGAGAATCACCACACCAAGTCTGGTGGAGCCACTGTCCTTTCGGATTTTCTGTCACTTGCAAACCAGACTTGATCCTAGATAACCCATGGTTTGTACTCATTGCCCTAAAAGAAGATAAATCCCAAGCCCCTGGACTCCTACTCTCTTGCTAAATAACAATGTCAAAACCGAAAGCATTTCCTCGACCTTCCTTCTTTCAGTCCTACAAATTAAAGCAACCTCCAAAAAAGATAATGCATTCATTTATTTAAGAACTAAAGACACAAGTGAGAATATGAAAGATACATGAGAGTGGAATTAGCCAGAGGGCTGGACCAGGAGATAACTCATTTAGGGAAATGATTACTGGGACTGGTCTTAGTGGCCCTCCTTAAGACTTAGGTCAGGGAGCCCTCATGACTCCCCAGTGTCAGGCAGCAGCAACAGCTTCTTTTCTCAGCTTAGCAGAGGGCCTTGGGGATTCAGCCTCATCTGCTTTCCTAAGGCCCCGGGGAGCTTTTGAAAATTTCAGGTTTCAAATGTCACATCTATTGAGTGATTTCAGTCCGCTTGTCCGATAGCACTGTTTCTCTTTTGCCTGACTCATTGGTTTTAAGCCACAGTGTTTGCATATGGCTGTCCTTTCTCTCATATTATCCATCTTAGATAAAATGTACTGTACTAGATACAGCACGTTGCAAATTATTATTAACACAACCCATTTAAAAGCAAGGCTGGGACGTGTAATTATTTTTCATGACTTTGAAAACTTTGGAAAGAGAAAAGCAGCTCTTTGGTTCACTATTTCATTAGCATTTGTAAAGTGAACCAAGAGAGAGGTTTTCAGTGCAGTGTTTTTCCTTGCTGTTTCTTGCCTTTTAATTTGGAGAATAGCAGGACCTTGTCTTTTGTTCGCACATGGAAAAGTCCATTCAGCTGGAAAACAGAACAGTGTGCTCTTTTTGTACTCAGAGCCTTTGAATTCTTTTGGTCACACACTAGTTGCTGTTTAACTACAATAAAATTGTGACCAAAGGAGATAAACATTTAAAGGATAAATGACAGGGCTGTTAATCCAAAAGCAGGTTTTGTAGCATTGTTATTTTTAGCTAATAGGTATATAGCCAAGAGTCATGGGGATGACTTTTGAGTTTGAAACTGGTGAAATCGGTTCCAGACAGTAAAAAGAAATGTCACTGGATATTTTAATGGCTGATCATTTTGAGTTTTAAAAAGTCTCTTTAATATGTCTAAAGTGTCCTCCTTAGAAACTTCTAGGAATTTACCTGATGTATTTGCTAAGTTTGGCTCGTGTGTGTGTATGTATATATACAGATATGTATGTGTGTGTGTGTGTGTGTGTATGTGTATTTCTAGATACATATTTACTTTTATAATGCCAAGTGTATTATTTAAGAAAAGAGCCTTCAGGGCTTTAAAAAGTCTATGAATTCAGAACTTGATCCGTCTTCGTGCCTATAAAGCATTATAATTTGCCTGCCCTTTTTGGAGGAAAAGCATTTTTGAGAATTTCCTTTCCCTCTCGGAATGCAAAGGCTAAATCTCTGTTTCTGCACACCCCTGCCAACCCCCTACCGCCCCCGCCAGCTAAAGATCTGGGTCTTCGGCATATGACCCTTTGAGAAGAGCTGATTTTGGTTGTGGTGAGGGTACTCAGGTATTGGAGGACTGTTTATTTTTGAGACGTGAAATATACAGGGTTCCTCTTGTGGTCGCCTAGTGCTGGGATATATTTGCCTTATCCTTCTCTTCCTTTGGATTATTCATCCTTTTTCCAGGATACCTCAAAATAAAATAAATCCAGCTGTATTTTACAAGTATCTTTTCCTTTTATGCATTCATCTCACTGTAGCAGGAATCTTCAACTTTGCCCACCTACAGCGACCGTACAGGGGAAGATGGTTAATGAAAGCGGCAACTCGGTCTCAATTTAGGAGAGACAGCAGGGGCCGGTGCTGCTGAAACTCGGGGTACATGCACTATCCAGAGGGGCCAACCGTAACTGACCTTGAGTGTGTGAACGTAGGCCCCATGTTTGCAGATCCTGATTGTTTTAGAAAGAAGCTCAAAATGTGGATTTTTACCTGAAAGCTCTTTATTGTAAAGTGCTCTCTGTGAATTGGATTTTATGAATTGAATTTATGTGGCCCAAATAAGCCACACTTACTTCCTCAGGCTAGAAACAAACTAGGCCTGTCCTTTGTGATCTCTCTTATTTAGAGTGGTATGTAACTAACGCAGCCAGAAGAGATTTGAGGATTCCTCTTCCAGGAAGTTGACCAGCCCAAAGAAGAATTTATAGGTTGACATTTGGTGATACCTAAAGAAAAGGCCAGGTTTCCATTAGACCACCCCACAGCAAGGCCTACCAACTGACAACCTCAGTTTCTGTACACACAGCTTCCAATTCCATTTATATGACCTCACTTGAACTTATACCTGATAGGTAAGCATCATCAAGTGTGGAGGGATCCCCCCCACCAAAATATGACAATACAAAGCGGAAAAAAAGAGAAGGAATCAGAGGGGAGGGAATACAGAGAAGTAGTACAAGATGGACAGTCAAAGACAAAACTTCAAAACAAATTCTAATTAATATTCTTAGATGAGGAAAGATATTACATGAAATAAGAACAAGATGTTAATCAAAAGGAACATTCATATTATTAATTCTGCTAGTTGTGATAATGTATCATGATATTTTTAAAGGAAAGTTGTTTTTCTGTAGTAGAGGTACATACCAAAGAATTACAGTTGAAAGATGAGAATGTCTAAGGTTTGCTTTGAAGTAATTCAGGGAAAAAATGTAGGGTTGAAGAATAGTTAAGATGAGTAAAATGTTGACAGTTGTTGAAGTTGTGGAGTGAGTACATGAGGGCTTTATTATACAGTTCTCTCTACTTTTATTTGTTTAAAATTTTCCATTGCAAAATATTTTTTTTAAAGGAACATTTAGAGAGCAAGGAAGAAGTCTCAGAAATTTAAAACTACAATAGTAAAAATCAAAACTCCAATAGGATTAGAAAACAAAGTGGAACTCAGAAAGTAGAACAAAAAAAAGCAAGATATAAAAATAGAGGGTCAGTCCCAGTGGGGTAGTATCTAACTTTAGGAGTTGTAGAATGAGATCCAAGATGTCAGAAGAAAAGAAATGATCACAGAAATAAAATAAGCTAATTTCCTTGGTCTAAAAGATAGGAGTGACTTTTGGAATCAGAAGTGTCCGTTTGAGTGCCTGGTAAGTGGGATGAAAAATGATGCCTCCAAGTCCATCATGAGTTTATGGAATCCCAGAGAGAAAAAGAAGGCCCTCAAAGCCATGCAGCCCTCACTCTGTTCTTAGACACCCAAAGGTCCAGACCTTTCTGGGTCAACTACTTTCAGACAGAAAACTATCCGTCGCTTGATCAGGGTTGTGTTGGTTGTTGGGCTATTGGGAGATAAGAGAAAGAATATGGGGTCGAGCTTCTATCCAGAGACTTCTGGCCAGGGTTCCTGTTTTCATCTCCACTTCTGAAATGTGCTTGACATCAGAGGTACCCAGTTCCTGTAGTTCCTGAGCCTTCCTGGAGATGGTGGCATGCATCTGCTCACAACTTAACTGGCCTTCCCTTTTCTCCCCCAATCCTTGCCCTGCCAGCAGGCTTCGACTTTGCCTGTTCTGTTACACTACTTAGCCTTTCTTTTCTATCTTCCAAAATGTGCGGTTGACATTTTTCATCTGCTGATACCTTTTCTCTCATTCTCTTGGTTTCGGGAGGGAGCTCAGTGTGTGCTTTATACCTGCCATGTTTCAATGGAAGTGAGTTTGTTGTGTTAATCATTCATTTGGATATTAGGGTCTCTTTTCCTAAGACTTATTTGGAAATCAAAATAAGAAAGCAAAATTAAATACACAAAAGTAATTTCTTCCTTAACATCTTCCTTGACTACTGTCACTCAAATAGGCTTCTTCTACCTTCTCTGAGGTACGGTGGCCCTCAAAACCTCTCACTCAGTTTATACTGTCTATACTATACCGTTTTAAACCATGAGAGACTCCTAATCTCACAAAACAAACTGAGGGTTGCCGAAGGGAGGGGGGTAGGGAAAGGGGGGTGGGGTTATGGACATTGGGGAAGGTATGTGCTATGATGAGTGCTGTGAAGTGTGTAAACCTGGTGATTCACAGACCTGTACCCCTGGGGCTAATAATATATTGTATGTTAATAAAAAAAATTAAGAAAAATACTATACTGTTTTGGGTCTTACTGTAAGTATTCAGTGTGTAATTTGTTACCCAGCTAGATTTTGTAGCCTCTGAACGTAGAGAAGTGTGTTAGTCTGTTTATATCCCCTGTGGCCACTGATAAATCTGAATTCAGTAAATACTAGCTCATTCAAGTATACTACTCACATTTTTGTATTACTTTGCTTTTGTATGTGTTATATGTATTTCTGTTTTGGTGTCCTCTGAGTTTAGTGCTCAGAGATCAGTAGGAAGGAATAAGGAGATGAGTAGACTTTGGGAGTAATATTGGTAAGTAAAAAATGTCATTGGTGTACAGATTCAAAAGTATTTTACTGAACGTGTAAACTCTCAGCTGTATTTAGGAAGAGGAGACACGGAGACCTGACTGGTCACACCGAGGGAGAGGTGCTCTGGGGACTTGATTTCTGATTTTGGACTTCCGTAGAGGGCCTGTCTCACAGTGTGCTGGCTTAATGACTGTCCCCTGTAACCAGGTGCTTGAGTTTATTTTTAAATTCTTGCTTCTTAACACAGGATAGCTTCAGTCATTCAGGGTATGCCTCTCTAGTTTGAGCAACAATGCTGTCATTTTCTCTAAAGTCACCTTCTTTATTAAAGAAACTCTTTAATAGTTCCGCATACTCTGTAGTTAGGCATTTCTGTGAGTGCTTACCGACCCCAGCAGTGTTTAATAAATTATTGAACTTTGAAGAACCTTTGAGAAGCAAGGGCTTTATGTGACTGAGCAGCAGACATGAAAAAACGCTATCCTCCAGAGTATCTAACAGACAGAAATAGAGGCTTGATCAGACAATATAAGCACCGAGTGAAGGATGGTAATACCATGAAATATTTACAGCCGTAGAGCGTGCGAGGGTGGGGAGCAGGGAGTGTGGGTTTTT
Organism: Mustela lutreola; assembly: GCF_030435805.1. Classification (NCBI taxonomy): domain Eukaryota; kingdom Metazoa; phylum Chordata; class Mammalia; order Carnivora; family Mustelidae; genus Mustela; species Mustela lutreola. Next base: position 29,510,236 of record NC_081305.1, on the reverse strand, counting down.
ATCGTTTTGGGTTGAGCCTGATGCCACACAACTCACCATTCTGTGATGTTAAAAGCAAAACAGAAAGAAAAAGAGAAAGCGAGAGGAAGGAAGAAAGGAGAAGGGAAATCAAGAAGAAGAGTATTGATTTGGTGTTATTTTGTTGTGCGTTGGAGCTTTTCATAAAAGTAAGGCTCCTTTTGTAGACAGCAGCCTTACTAAGAGCCAAGTTTTTAATCAGTCCTTAAAAGAGACTAAAAAGTCCTGGTTTCTTGCCACTGCAAGTTTGGAGTTTTAATTTAATCGATATCTCATGATTTAGCCCTCATTTTATTATCTAAAAACAGAGGCTTAAATAGCAAAAGCACCAAGTAGCCTAATGTGTTCTTACTTTCAAACACAATATGCCATTTATTTATTTTTTCATGCTGTGCCATTTTAAATTGGCTTGTAGAGAATTTATTTAATAATGATCCACAGAGAAAATTAATGTAATGGAAGAAGTGTCTGGATTCCTCAGGAAAGATCTGGAAGATATTTATGTGAGTGGATACATTTAGAGAATTTCTAATATCTTCCAGGAAAGAAAGGGCTAAAATGAACATGTCAGACCAATTTGTTTTGCCCTTCTACATAGAATTTTGTATGTAAATTTTTCTTTTAGAAATAAACCTTTTTAGATTTCCTGGTTTTATGTAGTCTTATTGAAATTATTTATTGTTATGATGAATAAAGTTTGACAAGAAATAATTTGATTTATTAAATTTAATTTTACCCATGATTTATGTAAAAACCCCACAGATTGTGTTTAGGAGGTATTTTAATGTGTTGTTTTTGCTTTTGCTTTTTAGTGGGAGTAGAATAGAATCATGTATTAATAAGGAAGCTCAGATTGACCATAGACGTTGGCCTTTCAAGGGGATCATTTTGCTTTGTGGGCTTTGGTATCTGTCATCAACTCCCTGGATGTTTGGTATGTGCTATGCTGAACTGGGTTATTTGTTCCCCTGATCCACAGTGACAATTTTGTGTCACTCGTAAAGTCAGGACAATCAAGCTGGAAGGGAAGCTTTGGTGAGACATTCCTTTGCATCTGTAATATTTTGTCTGTTTATAAGGGATTATAAGGATTATAAGGGATATAAGGATTTTTGTTTATAAGAATCCTGTTTATAAGGATTATAAGGGAACTTTTAAGGGAGTTTACTGTTTGTAATGTAGGAATCCACTGCCTGCGAAGAAGTTTCTAGTCTAAGGACCCAGTATCAGAAAGGTGATGCGGATCTATTTGTGAAAGGATGTGTTAATTCCCAAATTGAAACCGTAGAAGAAAGATAATATTGGTATGTTTCTTGTTTTATGTTGCTAAAGCAAAGACTTGGAAAGAGTTGGAATTTTAGAGTTCAAATGATGTGGATTTAAACCTTGCCTCTGCCACTTAATTGCTTGACTTCTGGCAAGTCACGGGCCACATTTTCTCATCTCTAAAAATGGGGCTAACTATAATTTACTTAGTTAAAAAAAAAAAAAAGCTTTTGACCATCAGCACAATATTCAGCATGTGGGAGATACTTGATAAATATTATTAGCTCTCCCCCTTCCTCTTCACTTAGGCCACTTTATCGAGGAAGTGAAACTTAGAAGTTCATGATGGATGGAGTGAGGGAGTCAGTGAACCAGAGGCCCATGGACAACCATGTGAGATTGTTGAGAAAAGTGTGTGTGTGTGTGTGTGTGGTGATGCACAGGGAAAGGAAGGAGGATGTGATGTTTGTAATTGGAGACATCCTCTGAGCTTTGCTGCTCAGGATTGGAGTAGAGAGAATGAGCAAAGCTGAGAATTCATTTCTTCCTATCGTCTTGAACAGCGCACTGTTTTCCAATGGAAAATGTTAGAGATGTTTGATCCCATGTGGGGCAGTTCAGATGATTCTCTGTTCTTAACTACTGTGTGATCATAATACTTGGAGTGAGAAGACATCGCTGATACTTGTAGCCAGGCTGGGATCCAGAACAGATTTCCAGGTGCTGCCTGGGTATACATTCAGCAGATACTAGCCGAGGCCCATTTTGTGCTCAGTGTTGTTCTAGACTAGGCGACTTCTCTGATGACAGACCAAAGTCCCTCCTCTCGTGGAGGTTAGCATTCTGTCAAAGGTAGGAAATGAGTAAGCAGTACTAAGGAAGATACATACGTAAGACCCCATCTAACAGCGATGAACAGTATGGTATGATAATGAGTGAGGGGAGGGGCTGCTGTGGATGGAGGGGGCTGAGATGGCTTTCCGTGTGGGATCCCAAGGCTATCAAGGCTATTCATTCCAGCCACAGGGACAAGGCTCTGAGGTGCTGATAAGCTTTGCATGCAGGAGGAACAGAGAAGCACAGTGGCGGAAACTTAAAGGAGAAAGACGCCAAAGGGAGAAAGAATGAGGCCAGGTCATGGTAGAACCTCAGGCTGTGGTCAAGATTTGGTATTTATTCTAAGCATGATGGGAACCCATGGGAGGGTCTTAAGATGGAGGCTGTGTTTGTGGAGTGCCTGCATCCGGTTTACATTTTCCAGAGCTCCCGCTGGCTGCTGTGTGGGGAATCTTGGAGGGCCAGAGCACAATGAGGGGGAAACATCAGGAAGAGAGAGGCACTCAAGGCTTGGCCCATGTGGTGATGATGGAGGTGGAGAAGGAGAGGGATTTTAGCTGTATTTTAGAGGCAAAGCTGACAGGGTTTGAGAGAGTTTTGAAAGAACAGAGGAATCAGGGATAACTTCCAGGTTTTTTAGCATGATCCCCTGGATTGTGACCTCGTACTTAGACCAGAAGGCTGCGGGGGGGAGCAGGTGCTGGTGTGAGATCAGATGTTCTCCTATGGACAGTCACTCATCTGGTGCCTGTTTGGCCTCCAAGGAGCCGGAGAATCTGGAGCTCAGGGCTGGAGGTCTAATTTTGCACAGTCATCAGCCTGGAGCCGGTGGGTTTAAACCTCCGAACTTTCTTGAGGATTCCTTGCTGTCCTGTAGATTCTAACGTATATTTAGGCCCCAGCTTTCCAGAGCCAAAGTGTTATTCCTTCACCTTTCCTATTATTTCTGGATTGCCGCGCCAGACTGTCTCCAAGTCCAACAAACGCGTTCCTTCCAGGCAAAAACAGATGACACACACCATGAACCAGATTTTCCATGACAGACTTGTAAGGAACAAGATAATCTCATTGTTCCTCCTGCTACTTAAAATAAAGGTAATATTGATTTTATAGTAGCAGTTCAGGTCCTAAGGCATGATATTGATTAAGCGTCTGTCGAGACTTTGCAGGGTAGCCTTCTAGACCTACAGCTACAGGGCATCCCCCCACTGGGTCAGGCCTCTGCGCTGACCCGCTCTGTTATAAGTGGTGTTTTGCTTAGGAATTCTTGGCCTTTTTAGTCTAGGCACTGTCCAGAAGCATTTATTTTACCAGATAGATGGCTCAATCTAGCCTATTACTTTAATCTGACCTTAAAGATGGGAACTCTTTTGTTCTTAGGAAAAATGAAGACTGCTTTTGACATGTTTTAGAGTTATTTTCTTCATCAGTAGCAGTAGATTTCATGTTGAATCTTTTTGCTGGGACACTTCAATTAAAAGGCTATAATCTGACTTTCCTCCTTTTTTTTTTTTTTTTCTTTTTTCTTCAGTTGTTACTTTGGACAAGGCTCACTTTATACATTTTTTTTTTTTAAATGGGATGGTACCTCTTTTAAAGGTGCCATTATTAGGGACTCCTCAATTTTAATGTTGCATCAAGAAAGTAATTTCCTTGTGGTTATTGTGGTATGAAGCATTCAGCATACTCCATTTATAGGTTAGGCTTTCTAACGTTTACAGATCAGGTTCTGAGGATATTTTGAACAATTTAATAACAGTCAAGGGATAAATTGTTTACTGGCCTAAAGTATATAAAGAATCCCCAAATATCCAAAAATAACCGTTTCATAGAAAAAGTTTTGATTTTCTACTGTAGTAAGACTCAAATACCCCCCCCCCCCCCCCCGTGTCGAAATTCTGACCGGATTGTTCACTGGGTAGGTTTGAGGTTTAAATGAGATAATGCAGGTTAAGGCCCTTAGTATGGTATACTGATTGCTCAGCTGAGCTTCATGAGTATTTGCACTGTTTGATGACGGGAACTCCTTTTCTGTGGGCCACAGTACCCAGCACAGGCTGAGGAACCTAGCATCTTTAGTTAGATATGTTCTCAGCGACTGATAGATGTTTCCAGCATTTGGGAGCTACTTCCACACTGGCAATATCACAGTTTTATTTCTTTTCTCAAATGGTCTAAGTAGGTGTTATCTTCTGATCCCGCACACGGTAATGCTCAGAAGGGACAGAATGAATTTTGACCATTTCCGAATCTGCCTGTCTTCTTTGTTAGCCTCCAGATAGAGCTCCGGTTTTAATTTCTTTGCTGTTAGAAGAGGTAATAAATGTTAATATTCCTAGTACGATATCAGGTGCAGAATAGGTAAATGCCGTTTGACTCAGCGTCGTCACTGCCGGGCGTGTCTGCCTTTAGGGAGACAGTGCTGAAAAGTGGGGTTGTGGCTCCCTTTCAGGTAGAAGGTGAAATGGTTATTTGCTAAGTTAGCAAATATATTTTTTTTTAAGTAATAATTAAAAAAAATTTTTTTTATTTGACAGAGAGAGATCACAAGTAGGCAGAGAGGGAGAGGAGGAGGAAGCAGGCTCGAGGCTGAGCAGAGAGCCCGATGCGGGACTCTATCCCAGGATCCTGAGATCATGACCTGAGCTGAAGGCAGAGGCTTAACCCACTGAGCCTCCCAGGCACCCTAAGTTAGCAAATATCTTGATACCAAGGGAATCTTAACGCTTTCTTTTTAAAATGCTCTGATTGTTGCACAAAGGGGCAATTCTGTGTCGTGGAACCTTGGTGGAATGGGTGGGCAGCTTTGGAAATGGAGAAATGGCCTCTGTTTGGCTCATGAGCAGAGTCATTTTGGGAGTGGTTTATGAGTCATCCAAAATATGCATTTAATCTAGACTTGCGGCCTGCTGGTGAGGCTGCTGCTTTTTTATGATCTCGAATGTCTTGTCCATGTCAAAACTTGCCTTGTTTCTCTGTTTACTTTGAACCAGGAAAATGGTCATGACCACATTTGGAATTCCTCCTCCGCTGCGCATTTGCCCACATCACCCCTGGCTACCACCGGTACAGGACTGTTTATTTTGGATGTCCTTTTCTGATGTTCAGCTAATTTAACCCACAATGAAGTTAATCCTTACTTCTTTGGAAAAGTACAGATATCCTTATTAGCCGCTTTCACAGACATTTGCATGAAAGGGAGCCTATAATTCCACCGACTTTTGGACCCATCTACCCACATGGGCAGCGGATGCCTTTTTAGTCGGGATTAGGGAGAGCATTAAATCATAACTGTCCCGAGTTATCTGAAGTCCTCTTTAAGGTTAATAATGAACATGAATGTGACAAACATGGGCAGGTATTTGCTTTGGTCCGTTTATCTCGCCTCCTTGTGAACGAGAGAGAAGATCAAGCTCTTTTGGAATTCAGGTTAATAGCTCTTTACTCGTGTGTGTAGCCTACTGACTAAACAGCACGGAGGCCGCATCTGCATTGCCTGGGCTTGAGTCCTGGCTCCGCCAGTGACTGGCTGTGCAACCTGGGGCAGGTTACTTACTTTCTCTGGGCCTCAGTTTCGTTTTCTCTCAAGCGAAGACAGTTATAGTAACTACCGCTGAGAGTTAGGAAGACGAATGAATTTATGGAAAGCATTTAGAGCTGATATAGTAAACAACTAACTAGTAACTAAACAACTAGTAACTGCTATACGGTGTTAGCTGTTGTTTTTTATTGCCTGTTAGTCATTGCACCACTCAAAAGGTGAAGGTGTAAGCCATCATTTAGGGCCATTTATCAGGGAGATACTTTAGGCATTGTGTCTAGCCCTGTGGGTTTTTATTGGGTAGGCTAGGTTACTGCAAAAACAAAAACCAAAACCCCCCAAAACATATCAGAATACTTTATAATGGCTTGAACATAGTAAACACTTGTTTCTTAACAGCAACAGTAATATGTAAGCAGGTTGGTGGGATGGCTTCCTCTGTGCGTTCACGTAGAGTTGCAGATGGAAGGAGTTTTGGTCGTCTTCAGTACATTGCCTGTAAGGTCACCTCAGGTTATCTCCATTCCGGCCTGCCACAAGGGGAAGAGATGTGTTTAGGAGTTCTCTAGGGCCAGGCCTGGAAGTGGCACTCATCACTCCAGCTCACATTCCAATGGCCAAAACTCAGCAGCTGCCGGTCTTGGCCACCGGTTTTCAGGGGGCTCTTCAAATGTATGAGCCCTGAAAAAACTGTCTTGACTCCAAATCTGAACAAAAAAAAAAAATTTGCAGAATTGAAGTGAATCACTGGTGAATTTTAAGTGTTTATGAAATGTAGTCTTATATTAGCTTTGTAAGTTGTTATATTTAGTATTGTTCTTGCATTTGAGATTAATTTGTATGTTAGGTTTTCCAACTTCTCAAGAATTTCCAAGTATACCCAGTGATTACTGAGAAATTACAGTCCATCATAAATGAGTTTCTCAAAGCTAAATAAATTCTGGGGCAAAATTATACAAATCCACTCATATTTTTCTATTGCAAAGAAACTTTTTAATGTAAAATGTGGGTTCAGTTTAATGTTTATTTTGATGTTGAGTGGGGCCTTTAGGAGTAGCGAGGATCCTGGCTTACGAAAGTCTTTAAACAGTTCTGTTATTGAGTCTTAGTCTATGCAGGCACATTTTGGTTGCTTTGAAAAGATGTGTGGTGGGAGTGACTAAACACATTTTGCATTTTGAGCTCAGGTGTCCAAGCACCTATATCCCGTGCCAGGATCCTCTTTCCCCCTTCTCTGCTCTTAGTTTCTTATGGATATTTGCTGCTAAGAATGTAAATTACCCTGCATTTAATAAGCCAGGTTCTTGGTCTTGGAGATGCCGGAGAGGAAACATGCCCTCTCTTTTCACCTGTCATCTTGGAAGGCTAGGGTTTGATTGATCTTCCTTTTGAGTCACCCCTGGCCTCTTGGACCATGGTTTCCTCTTCCTGAATTCTCTTATTCTTTTAAAGTGAGGCACTTCTGAACGGACATTTGGGAAATGTAGTTTCAAAAGCCTCTTTTTATGATGGATCTTGTTGGGGGTTATTTAATTATAATAGCTTTTGGTTCTTCTGTTTTTTGGTTAGTCCTGCCAACTGGAATTTGCTTACTAAAGCAAAATATCCATGATAGCTCTGAAGGGACTCTGATGTAGACTGGGGCTTTGGTAGAGCCTTTCTTGAAAAGGATGGGCAAAATAAGAAATAGGATAGTGGCTTCTGATCTAGCATTGAGGGGTCCTTCAAAGTGGAGAGCAGGGAACCCCCAGAGTGGTCCTCTCCGCTCTAGTACGTGACAACTGCATCCTTCTGGTTGCTCAGGCCAAAAACTATAGACACATTCTTCACTCTTCCTTTCCTATTCCACATCTCATTTGCTAGAAAATTCTGTCCCCTCTATCTTCTAACCACTTCTCCTAGCCCCTGCTTGTACCGTTCTTCTTCAGACTTCCAGCGTCGCTGTCCTGCATCACTGCAGTTTCCACCCAACTAGTCTCTCTGTTCCTTTCCTGCCTGTTTCTATAGGCAGCAACCAAAGTTGGTCTTTAAGAAAAAAAATTAAGATTATGTCACTCCTCCATTCAGATATTCTTAGGACTCCTCAAAACATCGTTATCCTATAATCCAGCAATTCCGCTCCTACTTACCCGAGACAAATGAAAACATAGGCCTGCAGACCCCTTTTACATCAGTGTTTATAACAGCATTGTTCATAATATTCCCAAAGTTGAAACAAGCCAGATGTTCATCTGATGTTGAGTGGATAGTCGAATTTTGATATACCCATTCAGTGGACTGTTACTCAGCAATAAAAAGGATGAAGTAGTGATCCATGCTGCAACGTGGATGAATTTTGCAATCACTGTGCTAAGTGAAGAGGCTAGTGATAAAAGGCTCGGTATTGTATAATTGCATATTTGAGACAGAATGTAGATAAGTGGTTGCCAAGAACTGGGGATAGAGGGGTATGGAATGACTGCTAATGGGGACAGGGTTTCTTTTTGGCATAATGAAAATGTTCTGAAATTGAGTTGTGGGCACGATTGTATAACTCTGAATACACATTCTGAATCATGTACTTTAAAAATGGCAAATTGTATGTTACATGAATTGTATTTCAGTGAAGCTGCTATTAAAAAAAAAAAAAGACAAAAAACACAACAAAAACAAAGCAGCACCCTTCTGGCTTTCTATCTGATCTGTCCCCTGACGCCTTCTCTGACTCCATCTCCTGTCATGTTCCTCCTTTCTCACCCACCCAAACTCGCCTCCGTTCTGTTCCTCAAACAAGGCAAGTCCTTCCTGCCTCTGAGCCTTTGTACTTGCTGTTCTCCCTTCTAAGGACCTTCCCCTGCACCCCAGATATGAGCATGGCTGGTTCCCTCACCTCCTTTAGGTCTATGGAAACACTGGATTCTCAGGAGGGTTTCTCTGATTACCCCAAAATAGCGCTATCTCATTGCCTGTGGGTGTCTTCTATTCCTTTGCCCTTTGTTATTTTTCTCTATGTCACTTACCATCATCTGATATCTTATAGATTTTCTTGTTTGTTTTTTGTCTGTCTTCCTCTGTTAGAATAAAAACTCCAGGAAGGGACTTTGCTTTTGTTCATTACTGTATCTGCAGCAATGTAGGCCAGATCTCTTTTCATCAAACCATTAGCATGAGAAAGATGGATTTCTGTGGCAGTGGTGCTGTTTGGGGAATATTCTGTATTTGTGTGGATGTTCAGTATATCTGTCTGATGCAGCATTTGCAGTCAACAGCCTGGAAATAGTCACTATGGGAAAGGTAATTCTGGTTCTAAGGGTGGAATGGAACTTCTGAAAGTTACTCTCATGTGACTCTTGCTACAGACTGAGAAATTTTCCTATTTTTGTCACCATTTGCATTATGCTAATATATTATGTAAAGCATGCTAATTTTTATATCTGCCTTGTGGATTTAAAGCGTTTAGTTTTATTTAGTCTTTAAAAAAAACAAAACATTTGGGGCACCTGGGTGGCTCAGTGGGTTAAGGCTTCTGCCTTCCACTAAGGTCATGATCCCAGCCTCCCGGGATCGAGTCCCGCATCCGGCTCTCTGCTCGGTGGGGAGCCTGCTTCCCCCTCTCTCTGCCTGCCTCTCTGCCTACTGGTGATCTCTGTCTGTCAAATAAATAAATAAATAAAATCTTTAAAAAAAACCAGAAAACAAAAAACCATTTAATTTATTCAGGCAATCTCTCTGCCCAATGTGGGCTTTAAACTCACATCACCAAGATTAAGAGTCACCTGCTTTTCTGACTAAGCCAGCCACACACCCCTAGTTCTATCTAGTCTCAATTTACCACCCCTCCGCTATCTTTTCCTACCTTGGATGCTCTGAAGGTTTAATTTTGAACAAGTTTTACGCAACAAAATACTATTCTGGAAAGCAACTGATTAGTTTGGCCTTTGATGTGAGCTTGTTTTGAGACATACCTATTCTTCCTTAGGGATGCAGAGCTGGGAAGAAAATAAAATTTAATATCTATCTATCTATGCTCATATATATATGTACTTTAAAGAGCAAGTATTTAGTTGCAGGAGCCCTCAAAATCTCATGTCTTTTACCTGTTTCCTTTTCATAAGGACGGAGTTTAGCTTAAAGATCCTTTTGGTTGCCCTGAGTCTGAGTGTGAAAATGTGTGAGTCACTAGGTGGCGCTGGCGCATCACGGTGGAGTCCGCGGAGGCTTCCGGAATCTTCCTCTCGCTGACTGGATCTCTAGGTGTCAGGGAAATTGTTTTATTGGTAAAGGGCATAGTGTAATATATTCATCTCCACCCTAGGCAGCTATTTAATGCCCTGAAACATGCCCCTCTTGTGGCCATGGCCTGTTAACTATGCTTATTTGGTGTAATAATTAGCAGAATTTCTCACTAACAGGGGTACTTACCAACCCCTCACATCTTCACTGTGCTCTTGTACGTGATGGATTGTACATTCTGTGGAAAAAGTTGGGAAGGTCATAGCTCGACCTCTGTCCGACAGGGCTCCTTTCTGCACATTTGTTCTGAATAGGTTTATATTAACTTGCTTTTTGAGCTTCTTCAGAGCAGAGCTGAGGAGGGTAAACATATTTGAGCTTTTATGTAATGGCCGGCTGAAGGTTTGTAAACACAACACTGTTAATTTTCCAACTCTTAAAATGATACAAAAACAAATAGCTGTCCAAATCATCGGAGGACACTTGCTCCTCGGACTGTGTGTGTTGGAAACGTGTCCTAGGAACAGTGGGCCCGCCACAAGCACCACATTTTAGGTTAAAATTGGAGAAGAAAATTACACACGGAATTTTAATTTTTTCCATGGTTGTAAGTTAGGCCCCATTTAATTCTTTGTGGTTTTACAAGCCCTCTTAAGCTCCTAATATTTCTACACCAACAATTTTAACATTTACTTTAGAACATGGTTAGAATGATCTGACAGAAGACCAAACAGGAGAAAATAGGTTTAAAGCAGGAAATACTTTAGTTAGACCACTGACTTACCCTTTGTGACCTTAGGCAAATTGTTTACCTCCTCGGGGCTTTGGTTCTCTCGTTTCTTAAAATCCATTGTACGCAGTGCCAGGTAAAATGAAGGGAGAAGTCTTCAGAATACCTTTGTTCATATACAGAGCTCCAGATAAATGTCAGATGTTGTTAGAATTATTTAAGAAAGTCAAAAGAATTTTTCGTTGTCGATTCCAAACTGAGTTGTGGAAATTTTTAGAGAATGGATTGACACAGTCCTAGGGTCTCCCCAACTGACACGTCCTGGCTTTGTTTCCAAGTTTCAGTTCCTTTCTTCTACCTGTGTACAAGTAGTTTCACTTGGTTGGCCTGCCTTTATTTAAATCTACTTACATGTCTGGATTTAGTTGTAGGAGACGGAGACTAGTAAGATAGGGAAACAGATTCTTATAAAATCGTTGGAGATCGAGCCCTTTAGGGCCAAGTGGGCTGGTACAGTCGCACCGAGCAAGGCTGGAATCAGGAAGCCTTTACTAAAAGTGTTGATTTTTAAGTATGCGTCCCTGTAATCGGGGGAATAGGAAGGTCCTGCCATTACAACCTGTATTTGATAAGCCCAGAGCTGATAGCCAGGTCCTTGGGAAGTCATTGCTGAATCTTCAGTGTTTCCACGACTCTGTTGCCTACAGAAAACGTTTAAACAGCAAGAAGGTGGTCTCCATTTTCTTCCTGCCTTCTAAATCTCACATCTGGCCGTTTAATTGTCGGAACCTATTTCTCGCCCAGAACCCTAACTGCAAAGGAGTCCGGGAAATGTAGTTTTTAACTTTCCATCTTCTGCCACGTAAGGAGGCACAGTAATAGCGGATGGAAAGATACGAGTTCCCGTCTATCTATCCACCCCTTTCCCTCAGTCTGTTTAAAATCACATATCTATCCCCAGATCCATATTTCATTTATAGCCAAGGCACGGCGATCAGGTTAGTAAGCCCTAAGTAGATGTGTCATTAATGCCCTTGACTTCTTTACTTCTCTTTATGGTTCCACTTTTTTTTTTTCTCCTCCAGCAGTTTTGGTACCGTATTAAATTCCAGATCTAACTTCTGGGGTAGTTCTTGATTAATTTCATTTCCATTGCCATGTCGTTATTCAAGACCAGCTCAAGTCTGCTCGGGCTTTCCAGTAGTCTCCGTATGTGGTCCCTTGGACTCTAGTCTTGGTTTCTTTTCACGCAGCCCTATTATTAATAGATCAGTGTTTAAAAGACAAATAACGTACCCCTGTTATATTCCCATCCTTCTCAAAAGCCTTTTGTCGGTCCTCGTTACATTCAGGATAGAACCCAGACTCCTTAGCTCGACTTTTGGGACCTTAGTGTTATCTTTCTTTTTCCCTCCTTGGAGACCGATTTTTAGCCAAAAGGTCTCATTGCAGATGTCTGGATTGTCTTGTCCTTTACCAGTTTTTTCAGCTCTGCTGCCCTCACTGCCTGTGTTTAATTTTCGACTCTCTTCTTCCCATTTCTTTATGCTCTTGGTCACGTTGGTGCACGCTTCTTCTCAGCTTTCTTCACACTCCGACAGCACTGTTTACCCCAGAATTTTTTTTTATTCCTTGTATTGTTCGTTTTCCTTTTATGATTATATATCCTCATTTTTTTTCATGTAGACAGTATAAATATTTGTTATGGATTGACTGACTTGTTGATTCTTCATGGTTTAGACATTTACTTGCTTGGGAAAAAGGGGATGTTGGAGGGTCAGGGTGGGGGTTGAATTCAGCAACACTCTAGCTGTGTGATTTTGTCCTTTTGATTCCTAGTGAAAGGACAAATTAACTATTTGCTTTGAGCAAGCTAATGCTATGTTTTGTGGATTTTAGTGTTTGAAAAGGGCCCTTGGCTGGAAAACCTTGGAGTTGAGCTTCTTATCCCTGTTTGCCAGGCTGGATGAGCTCCTTGTCTATACCACGGCATTGCAGTTTGCTTAAGAGCGGGTTGTGAAATAGCAAAGGAATTTGTCTGTGGTTTCTTGCCAGAGAGGAGGAGGAAGAAAGGATTCTGAGTAAATCAGACATGCAAATTAGCAAGGCCCATGGGCCTTAAAGTAAATTACACAATGGAGTCCAAAGAAATTCAGTTTGTCTTCTTTCTGCTTTTGGTTTGTGCAGGGTGTGTGTGAGAAAGGCAGCTATTATAGATATGCTTTAAGCCAAAATTCTCAACTTTTTGGCTTTGGGATTCTTTTATACTTACATTGCTAAAAATCATTGCAGACCCCAAGGAGCTTTTGTTTTTATGGGCTGTATCTATTACTATTTACCGTATTAGGAACTAAAATGAGGAATTTAAAAAAATATTAATTCATTTAAAAAAATATTAATTCATTTAAAAATAGCAAACAAAGTCCACTACACTTACTTTTTAAATGAAATATAACTCTCCAATACAAAAAAATTAGCCAGAAGAGTAGCATTATTTTTACTTTTTTGCAAATCTCTTTCATGCCTAGCTTAATAGAAGTTGGCTTCTCATACCTCCTTTTGCATTCAGTTATTGCACTGTGTTGGTTTAAGTATATGAACTAAATCCAGCCTAACACAGATGCTAATGGAAAAGGCGAGTATTTTAATTGCTCCCTTAGTTATTAAATGCGGATGTTCTTCTTTGATATTACACCAAAATTCAACAAGTCATACTTTCTTTAGGGTTAGTTGCAATGTAGAATCTTAAACTATGTCACTTATCATTTCCTACTCTGTTATTATCTATTTATCTAGTTTGCACTTTGAGTAGATCTCCTGCTACATGCTTTAGTTATTTGGATAATTATGGGTTCTTTGAATTATGCAGATCTTCCAAATGTTGACATTTATTACACGTTGTCAAAAATCACATTCATTAATATCATCGTTGATCTTATCAGAAGAGTCTTTAAGTATTAGGTAACTGTCAAGTGCAAGATGTCAAATACAGATTTTTCAAATGTTTAGTTTTTGATCGAAAACTCATTTTTTTCCCCCACTGGCAGCAAATATGATAAGTTGAAACAAGAGGCTCATTTCATTAATTTTTGAGAAAATGTCTGTCGTATACCGAAGTCTGATTAGCCATATATAGTGTTCCATGAAAAACGTGGCTAGTTCAGTCTACAACTCAAATAACTGCACAAGTGCTGTCTTTTGAGACAGCCACTGTACTTGGATATTTATCAGAAGTGCTTTCTACTTCCCATTTTGTTGTACAGAGTAGTAAAAAGACAGCTACTTAACATTGAGATTTAATAAGATTAATAATGTTCACTGCTTCATCAGGGACATGGTTAAGTGAAACTAACTTTTTTCCTTTTCTCTCTCTCTCCTGGAACATGTGGTGGTGAAGAACCCAGTGTCTAGTATGCTTCGGTGCTACTGGCCCCAGTTGTGCCAGATCACCTCCAGTTTTACCCGCCCTTCTTTCAAACCAGGAGTGCTAATGTCAACACAATGAAGAAAGCAAATTAATAGGATTATGATGAAAATGGTGTTGCTCTTTCAGACCCTTTGCTGAACCAGGGCCCTAGAGCAATTAGGAGCCTTTGAATCGTTAAACATTCAAAGAATGGAGTAAGGTTGTATCCTCAAGGCCAATTTCCCCTCCTTGCTGGAGCTCTGCTTTCCTTGAGGCAATCCAGAGGAGGGAGTTTCTCTCCTATTTTGGGCTTGTTCTCAGCCAAAGGTCTTATTCCTGGGGCTTGGGGTTTTTTAGTGAGGGAGCACAGGGAAACACTCTACCAGCTTTTGGTGATCATTAATGGTTAACAGATCATTCAGTTGTGTTTTTGTTTTGTTGTCGTTGCTGCTGTTAGAAAAAAGATGAGGTGTACTGTTATAGTGATTGAGATCACCATAGGGACCACCTGTTTGGGGCGTCCATGAGGCAGTGCTTTCTAAAGAACCTTCTTTGGGCCACGCGTGAAAATTATTTCAGTCCCTTGACAAGCTTTGGATCATTTTATTAGTCTGTTTGCATATTTTTTTTTTTTTTTTTTAATATTTAGAGGGCAGATCTTCTTTCTGCTTCTTTAATCACTGTTAGGCTCTCAGATGTCCCGAACAGCATCATCCCTTCCCTGGCATGAGCATGGCCTGGACTTGAGGCAGCAATTAACTGATCATGTAATTGAAGAATCCCAATTTTCCAGTTTCTTTTTTTTCTTTTTGTAACTTCTTGGGTGGTTGGGGCACATTATTGAAACAATTATTACATTTACTCAAGAGTTTGTCTTTTCTATTAAAAAAAAAAATTCCATCTAAGTGCCTCACGGTGAAGAGGAGGAGATTGTGTAACCAAAGCCTCCTCTTAACTGGTCTTTATTGTTAAAGAAGACTGATCCCTTTGTGTTTCAGCTTGGCACGCAGAAACGGTTTTAATTTAACAGTCCAGCTCCTTTAATAGATCAATTCTCTATTGTGTTTTGAATTTGGTGCATTCCCAGTTTAGTCTTGAAACTATGGGCTGCTCTGGAGGAATGGGGGCGGGGGGGTGTCATAGAGGCTTAGTCCTTTTGGGTATGATTTATAGTTTTATCCCAAGCCTCTTATTAATTAATGTTAGACAGGGAAGGTAATTAACATTTGTAAGCGCCGGCTGTGTGTCGGACACTCTACTAGGGCTTTTGTCCATCCTCATCTAATCCTCAAGGTGACTCGGATGCGTGTTGGACCTGCATGCTTTTCTCCCGCTCTGTCCGCCATGCTGCCATCGGCCAAGTCACCATTACTCTTGACTGGACTTCCACACCCCCCTTGGTCTCCCTGCTTCAACTTTACACGGCCCTTTCCTCCTCGTAAACTATTCTCCATGTCAGTTAGGATCGTATCTTTAAAAATACAAATCAGGGGGCGCCTGGGTGGCTCAGTGGGTTAAAGCCTCTGCCTTCGGCTCAGGTCATGATCCCAGGGTCCTGGGATCGAGCCCCGCATCGGGCTCCCTGCTCAGCAGGAAGCCTGCTTCCTCCTCTCTCTCTCTGCCTGCCTCTCTGCCTACTTGTGATCTCTGTCTGTCAAATAAATAAATAAAATCTTAAAAAAAAAATACAATTCAGACTCTGTCACTTCACTCCATAAGGCCCTTCAGTGACACTGCGTCACACACAAAATGAAATCCTTGGACTCTGCCCAATAAAGACCCCGCTTGGTCTGGCCTCAGCCCGTGTCTGAGAACTCATCTGCCACACTCCTCAAGCTCTTCCCCTGGGCTCTAACCTCTTCGGCCTTTCTTCTATCCCTGGAGGCCACCAGCCTCATTCTTTCTCAGGGCCTTTGTGCCTGCTCTTCTTCCAACGTGGATCGCTCTCCCTAGATCCTTCCTCTGGGCCTGCTTGTGTGTTGTGATTTGTGTCTCAGTGGAGCTTCGCTGACCAGCCAAGCTAAGGCAGCCTCTCTCTGTGTGTCATTTGTTTTATTTTCATTAGATCACTCAGTGCCGCGTAGAGCGAGGTTCTGCTCTCAGATTGTCTGGGTTTCCGTCTTTGCCCTTCCACTTAACTTGTGGTGTGTGACTTTGGGCGAGTGACTTAACATTCGAGGGCTTTAGTTTTTTCCTCTGTAAAATGGATATAATAGTACTATCTCCCTTTCTAATGAGAATTAAAGAAGTTAATACTTATTTCTTATAATAGTTTTGGACACACTGTATATGTTCAAGAACCATATTACTATTGTAAGGTGATTAGGGTTGTTAAAATTATTTTACATTTTCTTATTTATTGGGCTCTTTGTCTTCCACCTAAATATAAGTTTATGACGGAAGGAGCCTTATTGGTTACATTCCCAAATGTACTCCAGAGCCTAGAACAGTGCTTGGGCACTCACTAAAAATTTGTTGAGTATTAAAATCTGAAACATCATTATCCCTTATTTTAGAAGTTGAGGAGTCAAGGTTCAGGATGATAAAATCACACCTAAGGTGACACGGCTGTTAAAAAACAGTCTTGGGATTTAGACTGAATCCCGATTCCAAAGACCATGTCCTTTCCATTACACCACCATATATAAGTGGATATTTCTTTAGTTCAAATTCTGTCATGTTTGGCACATGATTTCCAGGCTGCCTTTTTTCTATAAATCCTGATGTGACTCATGAAATGGAAACAGCTATTCATATGACTATGAGGGGTCAAGGCCAAGAGTTAGATCCAGAGGGAAGTTCAGAAAGTGAGATGTACACCAACCCACCAAATAAAGGAGGTGAAATACAATTTCCCCAATTCCTGCCAGTTAGTGACCTTGGGGTTGGGCTGCTCAAGGAGTTTCATATATTTTGACTTCTGAATAGAAAGGATCCCTGAAGTCATAAACCTCTAGTATGGGTTCTTGTACTTCTGTCATCTTACTCTAGTAGGATAGAGGCAGAAGTTGAGAAATTGAAGTCTTAGCTCTTGCAGTTTCTAGGAAATAGGAGGCTTGAATCTGCCTTGGTCATTGGCAATGCATGATAATGGTCCTTGGTCTCTGGGGGCTTCCCTGACTTATTCTTTTAAACAGATATTTTTGGTGGGGGGGGGGTGAGATGAAAACAGTGTGAGAATACATGATACAGGGGAAAGCACAGATTGTGGGGATTGGCAGGTTGGGGTTCAGATTTTTGCTGTGCCACTTTTATCTTTGTCTTTGGCCTATTACTTTCCTAAACCTCAGTTTTCTTATTTATACAGTGGGGATTTGAATGAGAAGTAAGGGAGAGACTTTGCCTAAAGTGTCTTGTGTAGGGTCTCCTATTTGGATCATTGACCCTTTAGAGAATTTAATAAAAGATATGGATTCTCTCCCCAGAAATGTGCTCATACACCCAAAATCTGGCATTTCATTTTGTAAGGTTCACAGAGCCTCTGAAACTCAGGTTAAGAATCCCCACACCGTGAGGCACCTGGGTGACCGACTTGGTTGGGCGTCTGACTCTTGGTTTTGGCTCAGGTCATGATCTCATGGGTTGTGGCATCAAGAGCCCTGTGTCTGACTCCTGGGACAGTGGGGAGTCTGCTTGAGAATTTTTCCCCCTGCCCCTGACCCCGACTCAAGTGCTTGTACGTGTGCTCTCTCTCAAAGAAATAAGTAAATCTTGAAAAAAAATTAAGAGAATCCCCACACCTTTTCTTTTTATGGGAAAAGCCCTTGTTTTCTTTTCTTAGGAATTAGACTAGTGCTTGGCTTCCTGCTATCTGTTATTAATGTTTGTTGAATGAGGGAATTTAACTAATTTCTGAATTCCTTAATCACCTTGAACTTGATATTTGGTTTCCTTTGCTGTAGGGCTTGTGCCAGTGCCAGCTTCATAACTTAGTCTGGGCATGCCAGTAGCCATTGCACTGTGGCAATAAATATCGGAGCCTGTAGTTTTAGTCTTAGGTCAGCTGTAGAGCTGGACTCATGAAACACTTGGAAAATGTTTCCAGTTTACAATAATGTGTAAATGTCAAGAGCCAGCCGTGGAGGGATGGTACCTCAAAGTGTTTGGACACCATCACAACATGTGAAATTTTGCTAATGCTTCTTTATGAATAGAATAGAAAGTCTTTAGAGACCATTTACTCTCCTTCTGCCAGATGAATGAAGTGATTTGTCCAAGGTCATTCAGCTAGTATGGTGGCAGAGCTCAGGACATGGAAGGTTCAACCTTACACACCCTCTTCTATCCTTCATCAAATGAGTGTTCTTCAATGCCTCTGAAGCCAGTAACTTCCACTGATTTCTGTGTGGCATTTTGTTATTTTTTTTTGAAGATTTTGTTTATTTGAGAGACAGAGAAAGGGAGAGCATGAGCGGGAGGGGCAGAGAGAGAGGAGAGAGAATCTCAAGTGGACTCCACGCCAAGCATGGAGCCTGATGTGGGGCTCGATCTCACCACGCTGCGATCACCGTTTGAGCCGAAACCCAGAGTCAGATGCTTAAGTGACCACACAGAATATATGAATGGGAGTGGCTGGGGTGAGGGCACTGGTTTTGATAGGATAGCCAGGTTGTGTGGTTTAACAACCTTTGATACTAAATGTAGCCATTTTAGTTCTGAATAACATTACTGTCTGAAATTGGCTTGTTTGTAAATGTTCATGCCCAATCTCTTCCTGTATTCTTCCCAGATGTAAACCCCACATGGACAGGAATCTTGTCTGTCTTACTCAGGGTAGTATCCTTAGATTCTTATAAGTTGTGTAATAAATTCTGCCTGAATGAATAGGTGTGGGGTATTCCCTGGCAGTTTCCTTAATAGAGTCCAAAGAGTTGGGAGTTCCCCTCATTTTTTCAGCAATTTAGCAAACAGCGATTGAACCTGCTTATATCAGACACTGTACGAGACACAGGAACTAACAAAGTTTGGTGCCTAACTTCAGGAAGTTACAGTTCAGATGAAAAAATAAATCAAATTTGGCTTACAGTCTATTTACTAATTTAATTTGAATGCATGCTTCATTAGTTCCTTTATCTTGGACCTACCTGCTCTGCTCACTTTACGTGCCTAGTTTCCGGTGCTGCTTGAGTATGGATTTTAGGTTCTGTCAGTCAGTGCTTTCTGTGGATGGTTGATCATCACTTCACCTCAGGGGCTTTAGAAATGACGTGCACACACAGGCGTCCAGACCCTACTCTTGGAGATTCTGAATCAGTCGGGCTGGGGTGAGGCATTGCTAGCTGTACTGAAAATCAGGAACTCCTTAAGCCGCTGTCATGGGCTGTCAGGTCCAGCCGGACACCCCTGCTTTGTAGGTGAGTATTGAGCCCGAGTCCTTCCTTGGCCTTAGAAACTGGGCCTGATATTTTGTATTGGCATCTTTCTCTTCCTCAAAAAACTTTTATGTTCTTTTCCCTCCATGCTTCCGTTCCGGGGGCCCTGCAAAGTCCAGCTGTGTGTTTGCTCTTTGTATACATACATGAAAAACTCCCGAGATCATGTAGGTAAATGAGGGTGAAACATGACACAAATAGTATCTGAATTGGTAATAGCCTTGTTTGGCTCTTCTTGTGTGTGTGTGTGTGTGTGTGTGTTAGTTCTTTGACTACTTTCAACATACAAATTGAGTATGGGTTGGTTACTTGGTGACTTTCAAGAGTGTTTTTTTTTTTTTTTTTTTGGTGGAACAAGGGAGTCGGATTTGTGTTTTTTTCCGGGACTCCTGTCCCTAGACTTGGCAGAAAGATAGCCAGGCAGATCTCAGCAGACCTGAAAATAGGTGAGCTGTCAAGGTGTTGGCAGTGATGGGCTCCTCTGGGTGGGACTCAGGGCAGCCTACCAGCAAAAAGGAGAGGGAGCTTAAATGATTTCACATTGGGGCTTTACTTATCATAATTGCTCCGAGTGCTAAATTGGGTGTGACAAATCAAACAGGTCATTGCCAAGTAGGTTTCGTTACCAGCCAATGACAAGCCCTTGACATAGATCATTGATGTTCCTTATGTTAAAAAACTAAACCAAATGAAAGCAGAAGGTAGATTGTATTTGGAGTTAGAATTCAGATAGTACAGATATGTGCACATATGAAAACTGTTTCAGAACTCTGCCAGTTAATTAAGTTCAGTTACTTTTGTCAAGGTTGGGGGCTGCAGAACAGGGAGAAGGGGGCTGGGGTTGTGATGTATGAGAAACTGTAAAAGAGGTTTGGGTTGGTAAGAAGAATTTTTTCTTATAGAAGTACCGTATGTTAGACAACCTTTGCACAACACTCAGCTCTAAATACCTATGTTAGAAGAAAGAATCTTGTGGCTACTTTTGACTCTGTTTTACTTTTGTGGATGTGACCAGTCTCAGTAGATTTCATATATTAGTCACTTGGTTGGGGTTCTGAAAATATTTTTAAAAGGCATACTGAAGCATAACAGTAAAAGTTGAGGATGATATTGCTGCGGTGTTTCATTCATTCAGCAAACCCCTGTTGAGTGTCTGCTTCATACTGGGGATTCCCTGATGAACAGGCAGGACATCAGGGCAGAGAAAAAGGATTTTTTGCCTCCTTATTTCACAACTTAATCCTAGTAACTAGACCGATGCCTCACACAAAGCAGACACACAGCAATTACTGAATGAAAGAAAAAAGGAAGATCTACTTGAGCTCTGCTTTCCTGGCACTTATCCTCTAGTGGAGAGACAGACAAACAGTACGTACAGATAAATAAACAATATATGAATGGGAGTGACTGGGCTGAGGGCGCTGGTTTTGATAGGATAGTCAGGATTGAGTTGGTTTGGAAATAGATTGGAGAGAGACAGTCTTGCAAAGCTGGGGTGTGGGGAGGAGTACCATTTAAGGAACAGAAAGGAGACCTGCATGGCTGGAGAAGGGTGAACTGGGCCCAAGGGGGTGGTGGCTTGCTGGAACTGGTGGAGGTGGACAGGGGCCAGGTCAAACTGAAGAGTTTGGGATTTATCCTCTGTGCATTGGTGAGCCCATTAAGAAGGTAGAATGTTTTCAGCTATAGAATAGCATGAGCTGATGTCCTTTTTTAAAGAGGGGCTTCTGATGGCGGTGGAGAATCTACCTTAGGCAGGGGACTAGGGGAAGACCAGGAGGAAGCTCTCAGAGCCTAGTAGGCAAGAGATGATGGTGGCTTGCCCCAGGGGGGTAGTATTGGGAGTGGACAGCAGTGGAGGAATCAGGAATGTATTTGGAAGAGGAAAAAGCTGTTTAGCTTTTTCAGAGAAGTCTCAGAAAAGGCGACACACACACACACCATCTCTTTCCATGATGAACCTTCTTTAGAAAGTATTTATCAGGTTATGAGATTATGGGCCATCAATGAGAAACCTCCCCATCTGGAAGCATGGGGAGTACCAGGAGAGGAGAAAGTGCCGTGTGGGGACGCTCAAGGTGCGGCCCTGGTGAGGTTGTGTGGTTCCAGGCATCTTTTGCCAGTGTGGACTCAGGGCCGAGCGGCAAAACCCAGTGTGTATCTTTTGGCACATTGGAGCAGAGTGAAAATAAAATCAGAAAATTCAGCTCTGCCTCTTGAGTGAAATAGGAGTCAGAAGAGATCATCTCAAGTTTAATGAGATAATGTGCTTCCTTATAAACACGGGCATCAGTGATGCCTTAGAATGTCTGATGTATTATTCTGGATTCTTTCTGACTACTGTGAACGCAGTGATCCACTTGGATAGTCTCTGTTACGGTGAAGTTTTAATAGGTAACAGAAGCGGAGAGCACAGAAAAGCAAACAAAGGCTAATAGCTGGGACTCTGAAACCATTAACCTGAAGCCGGTTGTTCCCGACCTCACGCTGGAACAGAAGGTGGCAGACGGGCCGAGTGAGAACGAACCCCCGTTCTTTCTAAACCTCTTCCTCCTCCACAGCGTAGACCTGCAGCTGCCAAACGCAGCATTTGCTTTGTAACCTGTGTGTTTCTATGAGGAGCTTGCTGTCCACGCCACCACGACCTTCCAGATCAGAGGGAAAAGTCAGCTCTAAGGTTGGAAGAGGCAAAGCAGGACAAGGGGTTCCTTTTCATGAAAATTACAACCCGATCTTTGCCGGCTTATTTTGATTTTGGTAGTCATAAACTCACCCCAGAAGCGGCCCTAGCCAGAGGCCATCTGGTACCACACATTTTACAGATAAGGAAACTAAGGGTTTGCCTGACATGAAACACCAGGTACCTGTTGGCCCAAGGAAGGTCAGGCAACTGGAATTTGGGGGAAAAAAAAATTTAACTTTCTTTTGTGTTAGGTTTCAGAGGAATTGTTCGTAGAAGAGACCTGCTTGTTCATTTTAGACTGACTCATATGGTTGGAGCGGATTAAATTTGAGACCTACTGTTGAGCAGAGAGGGGAATGACATAGGTGAGAATGGATGAGATTAATGCTATGTTGGCAGGTGAAACTTTTTCCCGAGCTTTTGAGTTCCCTGCCCCCCCCCACCATTTTATCTCATCTGCAAGTCTGGTGTATTTCACTAATCCCATAAACAGCTTTCATCTTAGACTGCAGAGTGTGTCCCTGGCAGACTAGGTGAGTCAAGTGAAATTATAGGTAAATCAAGCCAAAAAACAGACTATCAGAGGGAAGGCAAAGGAGCCTAGACTCCATAGTGAGCAGTGGAGAAGGATCAGAGCAGTCTAAGACCTGGAATGATTTACTGTTGCTGGTTTATGACAGAGCACACCCAGAGATCTGTTTCCCTGATTCTGTGTGACTGGCTAATTCCAGGGCTGGTCCCTTTGCTTCCTGTCCCACGTGAGTCCCCTTCCTTCATGTAACCATGAATTGTGGGTCATGCTTTTGTTCAGAGTGGCAAGGTCGCTGGCAAGAGCAACAAGAAGCCAACGGGGCCATGTTTCTTTCCCAGGAAATGACGTTCTGTCAGGATTTACAGAATATGTGCCCCGGATTGGGGGTAAACTGTATAGATTCCTGAGTTTAGGAAATTATAATCTGAGGAGGCTTTTTCAGAGTTAAGCCTTCACTGAAGTTTGTAAATTCCTTCTCTTTCCTCTTTCATTGTCCTTGACCTCCTGTTCTGTTTACCTCTCTTGCTATGTGCTCTTCTGCTTATGATACAGAATTGACCTTACGTGTACTCAACCTCCATTTCCATTTTTTTCTTTCTTTTGGGAGAATACCTGGTACCAGATGCTGCCTTGGTCTCACAGGGGTTCTTACCTCTCCTGGGGAGTGGGGAGGCCTTGGGTATGTGCCTCTTACTTATATATACATGGTGCTCTGTCAGTAAGTGTGCAAGTAGCTCTTGTATTTTCCCCTCCCAACATATTGTATAAGTAGTAAGAACCAGGTATTTGAATAAATTAATCACATGCCAAATTTCATTTTGAAAATGGGATACTAAAGTGTAAGACTGGAGTACCTTTGTAAAAGCTGTACTGTATCAGTGATGAAAGCATCTTCAAGTCTGTCATAGATGTGTGCTTTAAAATTATTGCGACCTGTATTTTGTGTGGCATGCCCACGTGTATACACACAAATAAGTATATGAGTATGTATGTGCTCGTTTGCATACATGCAAATATAAAGATACTGTCTGAGCAAGGGCTTTGTGTGCCAGAGTTTAGCCTGAATCGAATTTTGTGGGTGAGAGAGATGCCCTGAAAATGGAACCATTGGCATAAAGTCATGCGTACTCTCCCTACCACTCAGAGTTCTAATGGCTTGCGACATGAGCTCAAGATCTACAATATCCTCATAGAACATGGGCACAGTGTTTTTCCCCCTTATTAGCTAGATTGTATTCCCAAAGCCACAAGGGCTACTTGTCTTTTCAGAGAGCTATCATGGAGCCTTAAGACTCTGTGGTTTAGACTCAATGTGAGTAAGTCTCCCCTTCACCCTCAGCCTTGAAAAGCTATAGTGCTCTTGGAATTCAATGGAAGTTTCCTAACTTCGAAGCTAGAGAAGGCTCTCATTTCTCATGAGACAATTGTCAACATTTTTTTTCTGGTCTAATTCCATGATGTCAAAAAAATCCTGCATGGTTACTTTATCTGGAGAACAGTATTTGGCCTTGGACCCTTAAGATCATGGACTTAACTGCATGTGTGTTTTGGTCTTTTCTCTGCAGCCTTTCTGAACGTTTTAATTTCTTCAGATTCTCCATGTTCTTATTTTGCTTTCTGACTTCCACAGTGCTGTGCCAAAGGTTTGGAACAGTTTTTTAAAAAAAATTATGGTAAAATACACGTAACGTAAAATTTACCATTTCACCTGTTTTTAAGTATATAAGTCAGTGGCATTAAGTACATTCTGATAGTCATGTAGCCATCACCACTGTTGGTCTCCAGAACTTTTTCATCATTCCAGTATGGACAAACTGTCCCCATAAAACACTGACTTCCCATTTCCCTCTCTTCCCAGGCCCCAGATACCACCATTCTACTCTCTGTCTCTATGAATTGGATTGTTCCATGAACCTGTGAATTGGAGTCATGCAGTATTTGTCCTTATGTGACTGGCTTAGTTCACTTAGCACAGTGTTCCTCAAGGTTCGTTCATGTTATAGTGCGTGTCAGAATTCCCTACCTTTTAAAGGATGAATAATGGTCTATTGTATGAATATGCCACTTTTTTTAATGTACTCATCATTGATGGTTACTTGGGTTGCTTCCACTTTTGGGGCTTTGTGAAGAATGCTGCCATGGACATGGGTGTACAAGTATCTTTTTGAGACCTAACTTCCAGTTTTGGGGATACGTACTCAGAAATGGAATTGCTTAATTTTTGGAGAAATGTCCAGACTGTTTTTCACACTGACTGCACCATCTTACATTCTCACCAAGAGTGCCCAAGGGTTCCAGTTCTCTACATACGTGCCTATACTTTTGGTTGTTGTTGGTGGTAATAGTCCCCCTAACTGTTGTGAGATAGTATTTCTGGGACCCTTTTGACCACTGTTTCTCTCTGTTTGGCTCATACCCACTGATGTTTAAATTCTCAGATGCCACTTCTTATGGAAAGCCTTCCCCAAGAGCTCCCTATCGTATCTTTCACGTTACTTGCCACAGTACCACTCTTTGCTTCCTCTATCATGGAACTTTCTGCATTAGATTGTAGCTTGCTTGTTTAATTGTCTGATGCTTCTCTCAAGCTCTGAGTCCCATGAGAGCAAGAATATATCTGTCTTGAGATCTCTATCATGATCACTGTTATCTCCTTGGGAACTGCCTCTCAGTATAGGTGGTGCTTGGAATGTATACCTTTAGGTTTAAATAAGCATTTCCGGTGTACTGTGCAGCCTAGGCCTTGTAGATAAAACAGGTAACATCAAATCCCAGGTGTGAGAACTACTAGCTTCTGGATTTTGAACCAGGTTTTTATCTGTCCAAGTCTTAGGTTTCAGTTCTTTGATAGGGGGATCATGATATCTGCCCCATCCTCATAAGATTTTCCTAACAATGAACAGAGTTAGTGTAGACTGAAGACTTGGTTACTGCCAATTAGCATGAATGAGATGAGTGAGAAGAAATAGGAACAGAACTTTCAACATTGTCAGTTTGGTGGGCAATGCCATGGATTGAAGACTAAAAACAGGAGAAACAGACTTCAGGAAGGTAGGAAAGGAGAATTTTAACTTTGATTTGGGGTTATTGAATTGCAGGTACTGGGGGGGACTTGTGTGTTGTAATATCCCAGAGACCGTTTTAAATACAGGTTTGGGCTGGGAATGAGGATTTGAGCATTATTTTAAAGATGAGATTGCCTAAGGAAAGACTGCTTTGAAGAGGAAGAAGGGTAGAGAATGTCTACTATGAAGGGTAGAGGAAGAAAGACCAGAAACAGGAGAAGGAGGGAGCTTAGGCTAGAGGAATATGAGGGAGAGGGGGAATGTTATTGAAACCAAGGGAGATGAGGATTTTTAGAAAGAAATGCAGGTAGCTATGTCCAGTGCTTCCCAAATGACCAAGAGGATGATGCTGAATTTTAGTAGGTAGAGTTGGTCATTGCCCTCAGAAGAATTGTTTTGGTAGAATTGGCAGTGGTAGAAGCCACATCATAGTAGGGGGTCAGGGCAAAAGAGGCAGTAGGACTTCTGGGCATCCATCTTTCGTGGTTCTTTGGGAAGTTTGATAGGGAAAGGAAAGAGGCAATGGGATGTTAGCTGGAGTGGTAAATGGGAAAAGCCAACCAAGGAGAGTTTAATTAACCAATTAGTGAATTAATTTTTTAAGGTGGCAGGATTTTTTTTTTTTTTTAAGTTTGAGCTAACTAAGTAAGCACAAAGGATGAAGAAGAGAGACCCAGGAAGTGAAAGGGAGTTGCTTGGTGATGTCATATAGAACTGTGGTAACTGACAGATAACCCGAAGGTTGGCAGGAAGGAATGGGCCCATGAGGACAGGCAAAATTATTTATCTTTTTAGTCAATTTCTAAACTTTCATTAAGTATAATTAAATAAAATGTGTTAAACACCTGGGTAGTGTTTGTTTTGTAATTGCACACACATTTATTTCATTACAAATAATAACCCATTTGATTTAATCTTCTTAACAGCCTTGTGAGGTAGGTATGATTTCTGTGTCTCTTCTGTAGATGGGGATATGGAGGCACAGGGTGGTTAAGTAACTTAAGCCCACACAGCTAGTAATTGGCAGAGGTAGGATTTGAACCAGTAAGGTCTAATTTTAGAGCCTGAGCTCTCAACCGTTATTTTAAGCTATGCCCTCCTGCCTTTTTTCTTGGTGTTCAGAGGCTACTTAAAGAAATACCTAGTTCATCTGCAGATAAAATCTGAATAACTAAGTAGAAAGCCTGGTTTTCTGGTTATTATATCTCTCAGTGGAGTTGTGTATTTTATAGTATAATGAAATTATACACGTGATGGTTAGATTAGGTTGCAAGCCTTAGCATATTTGTAGAAGCATAAGTTTAGGATTATTATCCACTTTTTAAAAAATATTTTATTTTCGAGAGAGAGTGCACTTGCATATTAGGGGAGGGAGAGGGACCAGCAGACTCCTGCTGAACCAGAGCCTATTGTGGGGCTGGATCTCATGACCCTGAGATCATGACCCGAGGCCAAATCAAGAGGCTGGGGCTCAACCAACTGAGCCACCCAGGAGCTCCTGTTACTCACTGGCTATCAGAAAAGCCAGCAATGGTAATATTTCAAGAGTGATATAATTGGAAAAGGAAACTTGTAAATGCACATATCGAAATGGGATTAAATGTATGCTGAGGGAGTTAGAGAGTTTCATGCAGTGCTTCAGTCACGAAACTTCGATAATAAAGAGTGTGGGTTGGCTTTCTGGAATCCTGAGAATGGATAAATGAAAACAAAAAGAAATAACTACTTTGTATTATACAACTAAAATAGTTATTAAATAACTCATTCTTTCAGGTATTTTTCTTTAACTTTTTATAACTGTGAGGCAGAACTAATAGTTGATATGGCTCTGTCAGCAGCTAAGAGATTTTTGTTGTCATTGTTGTTAAAGTAATATATCATGTCTTGTATAATTCACTTGTGGCTACACAAGGGAAAGTATTTAATGTCTGATTATGCGGCACTTGCTGTGTAAAGAGCAGGGAGCCAGAAAGGGACAGTAAAGAGCTAAGGATCATTTAATGGACAGTCACTGAGGTCACTTACTGATGTCTTTACTGCAACATCATATATATCTGCTTTCCCATGGCAGGTTGTTTGATCATGGCTTAATAGTTAAAGCTTTGTAAAATAACAAAGAAGTCAGAAATCCTACTGGTCTCAAGTGTTATTATTTACAATTGGACGGCTAGCAAGAGAGTGCTTAGTTTGATCATACTAATGCTAAACTGGGCAAGACACAAGGTGAAATCTCATGGAGTTCTGTCCTCTGACCCTTTGAGTAGACTAGTAAGGTATGAAGTCTCAAGGTGGAAATTCCCTGGAGATTGAAATATGATTGAGGGAATGTGACTTTTTCATCTAAACAGGTATGGCCAAGAGGAGAGTTGTTCTCCTCTTGGAAATGTAAGAGGTGAATTATTTAGGTCCTTGAAGCTAGAATATAGGTACAGTAGCAGTGAAGGACTTTTAATTAATCTGTTTCTCTCTTTTTGTGGTTTGGAATTGTATTGTCCTTGTTCTTGTATTTGTCTGCAAAATTGTGGGCAGCATTTTGATTGTGAAGAATCTTGGGTAAGTGATTGTCTCTGTTGGAGATAGTTGGAGATGGCTCAGGGAAACTGTAGTTTACAAGGTAGTTTGCTCAGATGAAGTCAAAAGAAGTTAGAATTGTTCCTTCTAAGCCATTATCCTTGAGTAAAGAATCCAGCATTTTATTTTGTTAGAGATACTTTTTGCTTTGATTGTAATAATATATTCTTCAGATATGTAAAGTACCTTTCTCCCAAAGTTCCAGTCCTTTCCACAATCATACCCCAACCTTTACTTCTTTTTAGATCTTGTTTAGCTGATTTTCATCATAGGAATTTTTTTCTTCATGAAACTTTTTTTTCCTTTTGAAACTTGGACTACATTCTTAAAATTGATGATTGTAGGTGGTTGGAACTTAAGATCAGGTTGGTGAGACAAATAGATTTTGATACTCAAATTATTGTCTGAAGAGCTGAAGTATATATTTTTTTATGTGTGGTTTCACTTACGAAAAACATTCTTGTAAAAATATTTCTTGTCAGAGTAATTTACAAGAACAACGAATGCTATTGCTAACTCTGTGGAATACTTGGGAAAGTATGAATTACAGTGAAAGGTGTTGTCTTAGGGAGGATATTTTAAAAGTGCTGAAAAGTGTAATGTTACAGCTTGATGCAAGAGATGAACTCTATTAGGAACTGAATAATTTATTAGAAAGGTGCTCATACTGAAAGAAGGAAAGAGAAATGAGAATTCTAACTAATGAACTCATATAATGCCCAAATTTATTGTCTTTACATGGACACAAAGTATAGATTCTTAGATCTGGAACAGGCAAAGATAAATAGCCCAGCAAAAAATGGACAGAAGTCATGAACAGGCATTTCACAAAAGAGCTGCTGCAGGTGGCACTTAACATATGAAAAGTTACTCAGCCTGATTATTAATCAAAGACATGTAAATTAGACTGAACTTGTTTTTTCGTTTATCAACTTGCGAGAGATCGAAAAGTTTGATAATAATTGATGTATGTGTGAGTAAATGAAGAAATGGGTATTGTCTGTTAATGGCTGTGGAATGGGTATCGTTTTCCTGGAGGGCAATTTCACAATATGAATCAAGAGTCTAAAAAGAGTATACCTTTTGACCTAGTGAGTCTACTGCTAAGAATTTTTATCTTAAAAGAAATCATCTGTGCCTTCTTGTCAAATGGTGGAGTAAGCTTATAGCTTATGTATGTCTTCTGCTCCAAATACATGTCAATGATTGCTAACACATTAAAAGAATGAAAGATAAAAAAGAGTCATAGGTAGGCTTACAGGCAAGATATTGCTGTGGACCAGAAAGAGAACTAAATGTAAAAGGATAAGCTGGATTGAGGGCATGATCCTGCAAGGGCTTTGGGTATGGAAATAAAAAGTAGCAGTTGTGAATTTAGGTGCTATGGGATTATGGGAACTCAAAGTTTACTCCTTGAGATGGACAGAACCAGGTTCACTGCATTAAGCCAGAAGTGGAGGTGAAGTTGTATTTCTCATAAAGGGGAACTCAAAAAAGACCAAGAAGTTAGGGGAATAGTATATATGGAGTGATGGGTTTTGAGGAGCAGGAGAAGAAAGATAAACCTTCAAGTACAGAAACTCAATCAGTTTGATTGGTCATGGAGTAATGGGGGGAGAGAATGTGGTGCTTCAAATCCCCATAAGAGATTTGGCCTTGGACTGGTGGTATAGGGAGGCAACTATAGAATTACTATGGAGGGAAAGGTAAGCACAGAGGGAGAGAGAGAGGAAGGGGGAAAAAACAAAGCAAAACAAAACAAAAAGCAAAACAACAACAACAACAAAACCCAAAAGCCAAGGACAAAAGAGCCATCCACTTAGAATTAGCCTTCAAAACAAAATATCAAAAAAACCCAACCAAATAAACAAAAAACAAACCAAACCAACCAAACAACAACAAAAAAAAAACCTTAAAGAAAACAAATGCATGTTGTGAATGTTAAATGTAATATAAGTGATGGATCACTGAATTCTGTTCCTGAAAACAGTATTACACCATATGTTAACTAATTAGATTTGAAATAAAAATATGAAAAGAAATAGTTAACAAACTCAACAATGAGAACGAAGAATTATTCCAGGTGAGATTAATTCAAAGACAGATTTATTTATTTATTTATTTATTTGACAGACAGAGGTCACAAGTAGGCAGAGAGGCAGGCAGAGAGAGAGGAAGGGAAGCAGACTTCTTGCTAAGCAGAGAGCCCAATGCAGGGCTCAATCCCAGGACCCAGAGATGATGACGTGATCCAAAGGCAGAGGCTTTAACCCACTGAGCCACCCAGGCACCCCTGAGATTAATTTTATAGAAAAGTCAAAGACTGGGGTGCCTGGCTGGGTCAGTCAGTATACTATGTGACTTTTGATCGTGGGGTCATGAGTTCAAGCCCCACACTGGGCTTAGAGCTCACTTTAAAAAAAAAAAAAGAAAGAAAGAAAGAAAAAAGAAAGAAGAAAAAGAGTAAAAAAAGTCAAACTAAAATAAGCATGCTCAGATGTCTAGGAAATTCAACGGGATAAATAGATGCATCACAATAAAAGTGAAAATTTAAAAAGCCCCCCAGATATGCACAAAGGGAATAGGAACAGCTGTATCTGAAAAATAGCCAGATCTAAATTTTGGAAATTTAGGAAACGTTAGAAAAAGTAATGTCATGAAACAATAAACTCAATAGATGGGGTGAACTTTAGATAGAATTAAAGCAAGAATTGGTGAATTGGAGGAGAGCACTAAGGAATTCACCCAAAAGGCAGCATGAAGAGACAAAAGATTAAGAGAGGAAAGAGAGAATGAGAGAGAGGGAGAACGAGAGAATGAGAACATGCATGTAGCAGACTTGAAGGATATATTGAGAGGTTCCAACATATGTTTGTTAGGAATATGAGAAAAAGATAATGAAAGGCATGATGGAGAAGCAAAATGTGAAGACCTAGGAGTTGAGAATTTTCCTTATATAATGAAAGATACGACTCTTCAAATACTTTGGGCAGGACCATCATTTTGAATCTGTAGAATACAAAAAAAATTTTTGAGATTTGCCCCTCTCCCCAAATGCAGATTATTTACAAAACAGTCTCATTAGCAACAGATGCTGGGAGATGGGAGAGTAAAATCCTCAAAGTGCTAAGGGAAGATTATAATTAATTTCAGTTTTAAAAACTGATGAAAAAAATACAGATATTTTCAATCATAAAAAAGGATGAAGAGGAGAGTTATCATCCATGGATTGTTACTGGAACTGTTACAATTTAGTGAGAACCAAAGTGAATCCAGAGGGAAAGTTTTTAATACAGGAAACAAGGGTCACCGTAGAAATGGATGGAAAGTTCACGTAATTATTTGTTTAACATACTACTTTTCTGTTTTAAAATAATACAAAATGAACACTCTGAAGAACCATAATGAGCATGTGGAAAAGCAAATCCTGTGTGATCTGGTATTAAGGACTCAAAAGAGGGTACACAACTGGCATTCCTGATTTCTAAGAATGATAAATAAATATGATACATTTGAGAGCTAACTTACATGAAATGGACACGTATCTTGAAAAATATGCATTACTTAAATTGCCTCAAGAAGTAGTAGGAAGTTGGACTAAAGTGATGAAAGAAACTGAATAGTAACCAAAAGTCTATGCTCTAAATGACGACAGGCCCAGTTTTGTAGGCAAGAGATGCCCTATTTCAGTAATCCTCACTTTCCCTCCTCTCTTTTTTCAAAACCAGTTTATTGAGGTATAACCAACCTACAAAAAATGGGCACATATTTAAATTACATGACTTGATAAGTTTTGACACATGTCTAGACTTGTTGAATATTACTCATTACCCCCGTAGTTTCTTGGTGCCTCTTAGCGATGCTCCCCTCCTCTTCCCTCCTGCCCTGGCCCCAGTCAACCACTTGTCTGCTCTTTGTCACTATGGATTAATTTTCATTTTCTAGAATTTTACATGAATGGACTCCTTCAGTATGGTACTCATTTCAGCCTGGCTTCTTTCACTCAGCGTAGTGGTTTTGAAATTCATCCATGCTGTTGTGTGTATCCGTAATTCATTCTTTTTTATTGCCAAGTAGTGATTTTTGTATTGATACACCACAATTTCTTTTTCTTTTTTCAGTAGACTCTAGTTTACTTATTTGTTCACTTGTTGATGGACATTTTGATTACTTCCAATTACGGGCAATTACAGATAAAGCTGTTTTGAACATTTAGGTACGCGTTTTTGTATGGACATGTGCCGCCATATTGTAGGCCTATATCTAATTTTTGTCAGAAATTGGCAGATTGTCTTCCAGACTGGTTGTACCATTTTATTTTCATGAGGGCAATATATTAGAGTTCTAGTTTGAGTGTTTTGAGAGTAGAAGTTCTCGATGAAGTTTATAATTTTTTTTCTTTTATGGGTTGTGCTTTTGGTTTCATGTTTAAGAAAACTGCCTTGCCTTACCTAAAGACTTAAAGAATTTATGTTTTCTTCTACTAGTGTTATAGTTTAAGTTTTATGTTTATTTATATAGTTGGGTTTTACACTGATATGTTCAGTTAGAGATAATTTTATATATGATACAAGATGTGGATTAAAGTTCTTATTTATGGGGCACCTGGGTGGCTCAGTGGGTTAAGCCGCTGCCTTTGGCTCAGGTCATGATCTCAGGGTCCTGGGATCGAGTCCCGCATCAGGCTCTCTGCTCGGCAGGGAGCCTGCTTCCTCCTCTCTCTCTCTCTGCCTGCCTCTCTGCCTACTTGTGATCTCTCTCTGTCAAATAAATAAATAAAATCTTTAAAAAAAAAAGTTCTTATTTATTTATTTTTATATAGATACCTACTTCTTCAAGAATTATTGATTGGAGGATTTTTTTTTTCTTCTGCCATTGAGTTAACTTTGAATCTTTCTCAGAATCCATTGACCACAAATAGGTGTGTCTACTTTGGGATTCTGTTTTGTTCCATTTATCTGTTTGTCAACTTTTATGCCAGTACCACACTGCCTTGATTTCTGTAGTTTTATATTAAGTCTTGGGAGGTAGAGTGATGTCCTTCAACTTCATTCTTCTTTTGCAAAGTTGTTTGCCACTTTAGATCTTTGCATTTCCATATAAATTTTAATTGTGTTAATTTTTACAGATAAAAAACTGCAGGGATCTTGGATTGGGATTGCATCATTTTGGGGACAGTTTGACATTTTATGGAGTCTCCTGACCATGAACATAGCATATCTTTGCATTTATTTAGAAATTCTTTAATTTCTCTTAACACTGTCTTCTTCTTCTTGTTTTTTCTTGTGTGAGTTTGGAACACACTTTGCCAGATTTATTCCTAAGTAGTTTTTAATTTTTGATGTTACTGTAAGTGATATTAAAAAAATTAGTTACATTTAGTTGATTGCTGGTATTGCAGAACTGATTTTTGTATATTGATTTTGTAACCTTGTCCTGTAGGTTGTGTCCTACAACCTATCGAATTTAGTAGTTCTAGTTGCTTTTTTGGTCGAACCTATATGGTTTTCTGTATGGGTGCTTGTGTTATACACAAATAAAGACAGTTTTATCTTTTCTTTATTTCTTCCTAGTCTGGATGCCTTTCATTTCTTTTTCCGGCTGTATTGTACTGGCTAGAACCTTCAGTACTATCTTGAATAGAGGAATGACAACAGACCTCCTTGCCTTTTCCAGATCATACAGTGAAATCATTTAGTCTTTTCATCACTAGGTATGATGTTAGCTATATGGTTTTCACAGATTCCTTTCTCAGGTTGAAGAAGTTTCCTAGTTTACTGAGTGTGTTAAGTAGGATTGATGCTGGGTATTATCCTTTGTTTTTATTGTATCAATTCATATCACCATATGGTTTTTCTTTCTTAGTCATCAGTAAAGCTGATGATTCATAATATGAATTATGTCAGTTTTAGAATGGAATTATACAATTCCTCATTTGTGGAATAATACTGGTGACATATTATTCTTTTATGTGTTGTCACATTCAGTTTTCTATTTTGTTAATAATTTGCATATTCATATTACCGAGGGATAGTGGTCTATAATTTTATTGTAATAATTCTGCTTGGTTTGGGGAATTTCATTAGTTTTTTGGATGAGTTTGTATGGAATTGATACTTCTTTATGAAATGTTTAATAGAATTGGACAGTGAAGTTTCTCAGGTTAGCGATTTCTTTGTGGGAAATTTTAAAAATACAAATTCAATGTCATTATTAGATATAGGGCTATTCAGGTTATCTTCTTTTTTTTAAAAAAAAGATTTATTTATTTATTTGACAGATACATATATATAGAGAGAGATATCACAAGCAGGCAGAGAGGCAGGCAGAGAGCGGGAGGGGGGAAGCAGGCTCCCCGCCAAGCACAGAGCCCAATGTGGGGCTCGATCCCAAGACCCTTAGATCATGACCTGAGCCTAAGGCAGAGGCTTAACCCACTGAGCCACCCAGGCGCCCTATTCAGGTTATCTTCTTGAGTAAAACTCAGTAATATGTGTCTTCAGGGAATGTTTTTCATTTTGTCCAAGTTCTGCAGTTTATTCTCTTAAGTTCATAATACCTCCTTATTTACCTTTTATTTGGCATATTGAGACTGCAGTGGGTTTTTTTTTCACCCTAATCAGTATAGCTAGAGATTTAAAATTTTTTTTTCTCAAAGAACTAACTTCTGATTTCTTTGATTTTCTTTACTTCTCTGTTTTCTATGTCATTGATTTCTACTCTGTTTTTTTATAATTTTATTTCCTCTCCTTACTTTAGGTTTCTTTTGGTCCTCTTTTTCTTTTTCTTTTTCTCCTCCCGCCGCCCAGGCGGAAGCTGAGGTAATTGATTTGAAACTGTTTTTATTTTTATTTTTTTTTAAATGTAGGCTTGTAACTACAGCTACATCCTAGAAATTTTGAATTTTTTTTTTCATTTTCATTCAGTTTGACCTAGTTTTTAATTTCTTGTTTGGCTTTTTTGACCCATGGGTTATTTAGAACTGGGTTATTTAGTTTCCAGCTATTTAGAGATTTTTCTAGATCTATTTCTGCTATTGATACCTAATTTCTTTTTGTTATAGCACCATACCCATCCCCGAGGTTTACTGAGGTATAATTGACATATAACATTGTGTAGTTTAAGTTGTAAAATGTGATGATTTGATATATGTAAATATTGCAAAATTATTACCACAATAGGGTTAATTAAAACCTCTGTCATCTCACGTAATTCCTTTTTTTTTTCTTGGTAAGATCTTTTAAGATTTGCTCCCTTAGCAACTTCCAGTATTGTTTGTTAGCTATTGTCGATTAGATCCCTAGAACTTCCTCATCCTATAACTAGAAGTCTGTACCCTTTGACCAATATCTCATTTCTCCTCGCCGCCCAACCCCCCCCACCCCGCCCCCAGCCCCTGGCAACCACTGTTCTGCCTTCTGTTTTATAGTTTGGCTTTTTTAGATTCCACACAGAAGTGAGATCATCCAGTATTTGTCTTTTATCTTTCTGACTTCGCGTAATGCCCTCAAGGTTTATCCATATTTTCCCAAGTGGCAGGATTTCCTTCTTTCTCACAGCTGGAAAACATAACATTATATAGATATATCATCTTTATCCATTCATCCGTAGATGGACACTTAGGGTGTTTCTGTATCTTGGTTATTATGAATAATACTGCAGTGAACAGGCAAGTGTGGATACCTCTTTGAAATCCTCATTTTATTTTTTTGGTTTTCGTTTTTGGACATATACCTAGAAGTGGGATTGCTGTACCGTATGGTAGTTCTATTTTTAATTTTTTGAGGAACCTCCATATTGCATTCCACAGAGTCTGTATATTCCTGCCAACAGTGCATAAGAGTTTGGATTCCCTTTTATCACCAAGATTTATCTCTTCTCTCTCTCTTTTTTAAAAAAGATTTTATTTATTTATTTGACAGAGAGAGACACAGTGAGAGAGGGAACACAAGCAGGGGGAGTGGGAAAGGGAGAAGCAGGCTTCCCTCTGAGCAGGGAGCCAGATGCGGGTCTCAGCCCTAGGACCTTGGGATCATGACCTGAGCTGAAGGCAGCTCAACAATTGAACCACCCAGGTGCCCCTTCTCTTTTTCTAACAGGTGTGAGGTAGTACCTCATTGTGGATTTGATTTGCATTTTCCTGATGACTAGTGATGTTGAGCACCTTTTTATGTTCCTCTTGGACATTTGCTTGTCTTCCTTGGAAAAATACTTATTCACGTTCTTTGCCCTTTTTAAATTCAGATTTTTTTTTTTTAATTTTGCTGTTGAGTTATATGAGTACTTGATATATTTTGGATAATAACTCCTTTTCAGAGGTGGTTTGCAAATATTTTCTCCCATTCCATAAGTTGACTTTTTATTTTGTTCATTGTTTCTTTTGCTGTGCGGAAGCTTTTTAGTTTGATGTAGTCCCACTCATGTATTTTTGCTTTTGTTGTTTGTACTTTTCTTATCAACCCCCCCCCCCAAATAATTGTGAAGACCAATGTCAAGGAGCTTTTTCCTAAATTTTTTTCTAGGAGTTTTATGAGTTCAGGTCTTAAGTTTAAGTCTTTAATTCATGTTGAGTTAATTTTTGTGACTTGTGTAAGGTAGGGGTCCAATTCCATTCTCTGCATGTTATTATCCAGTTTTCCCAGCACCATTAATTGAAGTTACTATTCTTTCCCCTTTGAGTATTTTTGGCTATTTTGTCAAATAGTAATTGACCACATATAGAGAGTTTATTTTTTGGCTGTTGATTCTTTTTTTTTTTTTTAAGATTTTTTATTTATTAATTTGACAGAGATCACAAGTAGGCAGAGAGGCAGGTAGAGAGAGAGAGAGGAGGAAGCAGGTTCCCTGCTGAGCAGAGGACCCTAGGATCATGACCCAAGCCGAAGGCAGAGGCTTTAACCAACTGAGACGCCCAGGCACCCTATGGACTGTTGATTCTGTTCCAGTGCTCTCCATGTCTGTTTTTATGCCATTTACATAGTGTTTTTATTACTATACCTTTGTAGTTTAGTTTGAAATCAGGAAAATGTGAAGCCCCCAGTTCTGTTCTATCTCAGAATTGCTTTGGCTGTTTTGGGATCTTTTGTGATTCCTGTAAGTTTAGGATATTTTAAAAATTATTGTGAAAAAAGCCATTGGAATTTTGATAGAGATTGCATAGAAAGTATAAATGGCTTTGGTGGGTAGTTATGCACAGTTTAGCAGTACTTATTCAATCCATGAATATGGGATACCTTCTCATTAATTTCTGCCTTCATTTTATTTTAGCAAAGTCTTATAAGGTATACAAATCTTCCATCTCTTTGATTAAAGTATTTGTTTATGAGATTATTACAAATAGAGCTGTTTATTTTTTTATAGATATTTTGTTGTTAGTGTAGAGAAACAACAGGTTTTCATGTGTTGTTTTTATGTCCTGCAACTGTGCTGAATTTGTTTTTTCTAATAGTTTTTTGGTGGAACCTTTTTAAGATCATTCTGTAGATAATATATACCATCTACAGCCAGAGACAGCTTTGCTTCTTCCTTTTTTTTTTTTTTAAGATTTTTTTAATTTAATTTTTTTAAAGATTTTATTTATTTATTTGACAGACAGAGATTACAAGAGATTTATTTTTTTTAAAATTCATCTGACAGAGTTCACAAGCAAGCAGAGAGGCAAGGAGTGAGAGAGGAAGGGGAGCAGGCTCCCTGTGCTGAGCAGAAAGCCCAATGCCGGGCTAGATCCCAGCACCCTGGGGTCATGACCTGAGCCAAAGGCAGAGGCCTCAATCCACTGAGCCACCCAAGTGCCCCCCCGCTTTTTAAAAGATTTATTTATTTATAAAAGAGAGAGGAGAGTGGGGGGCAAGGGTAGAGGGAGAGGGAGAGAAAGTCTCAAGCATACTCTGCACTGAGCACAGAGCCTGATGTAGAGCTTGATCTCATGAGCCTGAGATCACAACTTGAGCTGAAACCAAGAGTCACATGCTTAACTGACTACACCAGCCAGGCACCCTGCTTCTTCCTTCCTGATTTGGGTATCTTTTATTTGTTCTTCTTGCCTAATTGTTCTGGCTAGGACTTGTTGTAATACATTGAATAGGAGTTGTGTGAATAGATAGATACCTTTGTCTTGATTTTAGAAGGAAAGCTTGGGCCTTTTTTCATTGAGTATGATGTTGGCCGTGGGCTTGGCCTATATGACCTTTATTAAGTTGAGGCACTTTTTTTTTCTACAACACGTTTTTTAAAAGAGTTTTTTTTTTTTTTTTTTTTTTTTTAAATCATGCCAGAGTCATTGTATTTTGTCAGATGCTTTTTTTTAAACATTTATTGAGATGATCATATGATTTTTATGTTATATTTTATCAATGTGGACTATTACAGTTACTGATTAATGTATACTGAGCATCCTTGCATACCATGTGTAAATACCACTTGATTATGGTGTATGATCCTTTTAATATGCTATTGAATTTGGTTTCCTAATATTTTTTTGAGAATTTTTTTACATCTGTATTCATCAGGAATATTGGCCTGTAGTTTTGCTGCTGTTGTTCTGTTTTTTCTTGTAGTACCTATACTGGGCTCTGGTCTCCGGGCAATGCTAGCCTTGTAAAATGAGTTTGGGAGTGTTCCTTTCTCTTTAATGTTTTGGAAAATTTTGAACAGGATTTGCAGTAATTTTTCTTTAAATCTTTAATAGATTAATCAGTGAAATCATCTGGTTTTGGACTTTTCTTTGTTGGGAGGTTTTTGATTACTCATTGAATCTTTTTATTTGTTACTGGTGTGTTTAGATTTTCTGTTTCTGCATTATTCAGTCTTAGTAGGTGACCATTTCAAGGGATTTATCAATTTCTTCTAGATTATTCCATTTATTGGTATCTAAATGTTCCTGGTAGTCTCTTCTAATCCTTTCTGTTTCTGTGGCATCAGTTATAATGTCTCCTTTTTGTTTTCTTTCTTTCTTCTTCTTTTTTTTTTTTAAATTTAGTTGAGTCTTCTTTTTTTTTTCCTGGTCTGTGAGTTAAAGGTTTGTCAGTTTTGCTTATTTAAAAAAAAAAAAATTGGTCTAAAGTATAGTTCAAGTTTAATGTTTCCATGTTGATTTTCTTTCAGGATGATTTATCCACTGTTCAGATGGGGTAGTGAATTCCCCTACTAATATACTTTTGTCTGTTTTTCTTTTCAGATATGTTAATATTTGTTTAATGTATTTAGGTGCTCCAGTGTTGGGTGCTTATATGCTTATTGTTATATTCCCTTAATGAGTTGAGCCCTCTATCATTATATAATGACCTTTTTGTCTCTTGTTAAAGTTGAATTAAATTCTATTTCATATATGTAGAGCTACTCCTTTCCTTTTTTGGTTTCCACCTTGCATGGACTATCTTCATTCCTTTACTTTGAGCCTAAGTGTGTCTTTAGATTTTAAGTGAGTCTTTTGTAGACATTGTGTAGTTGGGTCTTAAAAAAAAAAAAATCTACTTAGCCACTCTATATCTTTTGGTTGGAGAATTTAATCCATTAACATTTGGAAAAATTATGAATAGGAAACGACTTACTAATGCCATCTTATCAATTGTGTTTTGGCTATCTTGGAGTTCCCTTATTCCTTTCTTCCTCTCTTGGAGTCTTCCTTTGTGCATTGATGATATTTTATAGTGGTATGTTTTGATTTTCTTTTCTTTGTGTTTGTGTATCTACTATAAGGTTTGGATTTTTGGTTTCCGTGAGGCTTCCATAAAAGATTTTTTACATGTAAGAGACTGTTTTATGCTGATAACAACTTAACTCTACCTGCATACAGAAACTCCACTGTTTGTTTTTATTTATTTTTTAAAGATTTTTATTTTTAAGTAATATCTATACCCTTTATGGGGCTCAAACTCAAAACCCTGACATCAAATGTTGCATGCTCCGCCAACTGAGCTAGCCAGGTGCTCTAAAATTCTCCCCTTTTATTCTTAAAAGTTTCTGATGTCACAATTTATCTCTATGTTGTGTATCATTAACAAATTATTGTAACTATAGTTGTTTTAATGCTTTTGTCCTTTAACCTTTTTACTAGAGATAAGTAATTAGCACATCACAATATTACATTATAACTCCAGCCAGGCACTACACCATGTACGAATTTTACCATGTACGTTACCTCTATGTTGTATATTTTCATCCTTTGAATTAAATAGCATTCTTTCATTTCAGCTTGAAGAATTCTCTACTTAGCATTTCTGCAAGGCATATCTAGTATGGATGAACTCACTCAGAGTTTGGTAAGGTCTTTATTTTTCCTTCATTTTTTTGGAGGACAACTTTGCTAGGTAAACTATTTTTGGTAGTTTTGGTTGGCATTTTTTTTTTTCAGCACCTTGAATATTTCATCCCACTTTTTCTTGGTCTCTGAGGTTTCTGCTGAGAAATTCACTCAGAGCCTTGTATGAGTTCCCTTATAGGTGACAAACTTCTCTTGCTGCTTTTAAGATTCTTTCCTTGTCTTTAATTTTTGACAGTTTTATTATAATGTGTCTTGAGTTAGACTTTTTGAGTTAAATCTGTTTGGGAGTTCTAAAAGCATTGTGAATTTGGATGGCCAGATCCTCCCCCAGATTTGGGAAATTCCCAGACATTATTTTTTGGAATATGTTTTCTGTGTGCTTCTTTTTCTTCTATTTTTTGTCCCCCTCCTTAGACTCCAGTAGTTCCTATTCTGCTTCTCTTTATGGTATCTCTCAGTTCACATAGGCTTTCCTTCCTCGTTTATTTATTTATTTTTCCTTATTCTCCTTTATCTGGGTAATTTCAGAGGTCCTATTTTCTCCATCACAGATTCTTTCTTCTGCCTGATCCATTCTGCTGTCCATACTGTCTATTGTGTTTTTTATTTCATTCATTTTGTTCTTCAGCTTCATAATTTGTTTGGTTCTATATCATTTCTGTCTCTTTAACTTCCAATTTTGTTCATGCATTGTTTTTCTGATTTCATTGAATTATTTTGATGTGTATTCTCATAGCTTATTGAAGTTCCTTAAAATAGCTATTTTGAATTCTTTTTTGGATAAATCACAGCTCTCCATGTCTTTATAGTTGGTTATCAGAAAATTATAGCAATTCCTTGATAGTGTCACATTTCCCTAATTTTTTCATATTCCTTGAAGTCTTTCATTGCTGGCTCCTTCAGTCTTCACTGACTGACGTTCAGAGAGAAATATCTTCTGTCAGCCCTACTGGGGATTCTGAGGCTTTCTCAAACCTGTGAATATCCCTGTTCCACACTTCTTGCTGCCTTTTGTGGCAGAATTCTTAAGCTTGTAAGTCTTCTCTCAGTTTTGCAAAGCACCAGATAGAGTACTGACAGCTTGCCTTTTGCAGGCCGTGTTAAATGCTCAGGTTTATAATCTCTGTTTGATCTCCTCAGATTCAGAATGGCTGTCTGTGCATGCTCAATAGTTGTCTGGAAAAGCATGCTCTTGTCAGCTTCCTGCTTGCTACAGAATGGGGGTTTGTGGGTGAGAACTGTGGAGCACTGGGTGGGTATTCTTGGGCCAGTTGTAGGGATCAGATCACTGGGTGGGGTGATGTCAGCATCTTGTTGGTTGGCTTTCTAATGGAGCCCATGGTATGGTTAATAGGATATTTGTCCTTTTAACATGTATGTTTTAAGCCTTGCCTGTTGTTCTCCTGCCAGTCACTACCCACCCTCCCAGTTGTGAAGCTTATGACTTGGTACTCTTGATGGGATGAGAGAGAAATGGTCCTCTTCGGCAGCATCCCATACAGATTGGGAGGCCAGGTGCTTACTCACAAAATTTCACTTTTAACCATGGGAGAAACATGGGTTAAGAAGGGTACTGGGTACTCTGCACACTAACATGTGCCCCCCCCCATAGGAGAAGTAACATGGATAAAGTCAA
The DNA here is from genome assembly GCF_030435805.1 of Mustela lutreola. Taxonomy (NCBI): domain Eukaryota; kingdom Metazoa; phylum Chordata; class Mammalia; order Carnivora; family Mustelidae; genus Mustela; species Mustela lutreola. Next base: position 29,468,105 of record NC_081305.1, on the reverse strand, counting down.
GTCATTCCTCTTATCCTCCCAACATGTCTAGTCATGGATTTTTCTTGCTTATATGGTGTGTGTGCTGGAACTTATCCACTGGATTCTAACACTTCCACATGGGCCCTCTTGTCTGTGGATAGTTGTCTAAGTCAGTGTTCTCCAGGATTTCCTGGACCTTGGCTTAGACGGGCTGGAGTCAGTAGTGGATCTAGGTTTGTACATCTAATACTTGCTATTCAGGTGGGTGAGACACCTTTACAGTCCCTTAGTGTATGGTGCTGGATCCTACAGCTTATGTCTATGCATGCCAATTTGTTTTTGTTGAGGGGGGCATACAGCTGAGCGATGTCTTACTCAGTTGTGCTCCTGACGTCATTCTCCCCCAGAGAATGTATTTTTTAATGATATGAACTTTTAGAAATATATTGATACTAGATTTGGTCTGTCTTGCCAAACCTTCTGTGTGTATTTGAGACAAATGTGTATTTTGCTGTTGTTTGGTTAAATATTGTATAATTGTCAGTTTATGTTGGTTTATAATATTGTTCGTCTTCTGTATTCTTACTGAGTGTTCTGTCTGCTTATTGAGAGGGGGATATTTAAATCTTTGCCTGTAATTGTGAAATCATCTATTTCTGTTTGCTGTTCTGTTAGTTTTCACTGCATGTATTTTGTAGATCTGTTGTTAGTTGCATCGATATTTAAGATTAAATATCTTAATTTAAGATGAATTAACTCCTTTATCATTATGAAATGACAGTCTTTACTTCTTATAATATTCTTTGCTCTGAAACTCATTTTATCTGATATCAATATAACTACTTCAATTTTTTTTGATGAGTACTACTGGTGTAAATATTTTTTCCATTCTTTCTTAAGTCATTTTTTTGGGTGTGGGGAGGTCACAAAATATGTGTAACATTAAATTTTACTATTTTAACCATTTTCCAGTGTATAGCTTTGTAGCATTAACTATGGTCATATTATTATATCCATTCTTCTCCTTTTAACTTTGAAGTTGATTTGTTATAGGCATCAGAGAGCTGGATATTGATTTTTTAAAAATGTAATCTGGCTATCTCTTTCAGTTAAGTTGTTTAGACTATTTATATGTAATGTGATTGTTTATATGGTTGGGTTTAATTCTAGCATTTTACTGTCTAACCTTTGTTCTCCTTTTTTCTCTGTTTCTCCCTTTTTGGATTGATTTTTCATGATTCCATTTTACCTCTCTTGTTGGCTTATTACCTGTAACTCTTATTATCCATAACTTGTTTTAGGGTTTCTAGCATTCATCTTTATCTTAATAGAATATTTCTTTAAGTAGTACTGTTTTAGTTTAAATATATTTTAAGAATCTTATAACAATATACTTCTGTTTCTCTTCGACCATTGAGGTATCGTTACATGTTTCACTATTTCATATATTATAAACCCCACTATGTACTATTATTTTTGCCTTAAATAGTTAATCTTTCATACAGATTTTAATAATGAGGATAAAGTCTTTTATATTTTCAGTGTAGTTTCTGTTTTTGATTTTCGTTATTCCTTTGTGTAAACTCAGATTTCTATCTAGTGTGATTTTTTTCTTCTTGGATTTCTTTCTTTATCATCTCTTACAGTGAAGTTTTGCTGATACTAAGTTATTTTCCTTTTTCTTTATCTGCAAACATGTTTATTTTGCCTTTGTTTTTGTAAGGCATTTTGGCTTGCTATAGAAACCTAATTGACAAGCATTTTTCTCTCAGTTATTTGAAAATATTTTTTCTCTGTCTTCTGGCGAACATTGTTCCAGTGAGATAGTCCATGTAATGATTTGTTTCTCTGTACAGACTTTCTTTTTCTCTGTTTTTAAGATTTTCTCTTTTCACTGATTTTAAGTAATCTGATTATATTGTGGTATAGTGTTGTTTCCTTATTTTTTTTTGTGCCTAGGGTTCTGTGAATATTTATCTTGAATCTGTGGATTTATAGTTTTCATAAAACTGGGAAAAATTTTGGCCATTTCTTTTTCTTTTTCCCATTCTCTTTCATATTCTTTGGTGACTCTAATTACATGTATTTTACTGCTTAATGTCCTCTCACAGCTCACTAGTACCCCGTTAAATTTTTTTTAACCTGTGCTGTGTTTTGGATAATTTCCACTGATGTGTTTTCATGTTCACTGTTCTTTTCTTCTATGACATCTAATCTGCTTTGAATCCTGTCTTGTTTGTATTTCATCTCAGACATGTCTAGAAACATGAATTAATTTTCTTTATTCTTCTGTTTCTCTACTTAGGATGTTCAGTCTTTTTGAGCTTATGAACCAGAGTTATATAACTTTTTTATTTTATTGATTACATTATTATTTTTTAAAGATTTTATTTTGTTTATTTGAGTTGAGGGTAGGGGCAGAAGAAGAAGGAAAGAATCTTCAAGCAGACTCTGCACTGAGTGTGGAGCCTGACTGGGGCTAGATATCATGACCTGAGCTGAAATCAAGAATTGGATACTTAACTGACTGAATCACCCAGGCACCCCTAGTTTTTAAAATGTACTTCTAATTCTGTCATTGGTACCATTTTAAAACCAGTTTCAGTTGATTGATTTTTCTTTCCATTACTTTGCCTTATAGTCTTAACTTGCTTTCCATGTTTGTGGTTTTGGTTAGAAATAGCTTGATCCTTTTAGTCTTTTTTTTTTTTTTTTTTTAAAGATTTTACTTATTTATTTGAGAGAGAGAGAGCATGAGCAGGGAGAGGGGCAGGCTCAGCAGGGAGCAGGATACGGAGCCTGATCCCAGGACTCTGGGATCATGACCAGAGTGAAGGCAGATGGTTAACCGACTGAGCCATCCAGGAGTCCCGGATTTTTTTAGTCTTGATTTAAGAATTTTTAGTAAAGAGCAGAGCCGCAGTGTAGCGTCACTTTTTTGTTACTACTGAGGCAAAATCCTCCCAAGATTTTTTTTCTGATATTTTGTGGATTATGAGATTATTTTGTCTGCTTGAATTTTTGGTCTGTAATAGCGTAGGCTCCCATTATTGGAAACAACAAGAAATGCTAAGTAAATTTCTTAAAAGAATTTCCTGAAAGCATTGTAGAGTTATCAAAGCAGCCAATACTTGGGTGTCCAAAATTAGTGCTGTAAGCATTTGTTTTAAATTTTAAAAGTAGGATTGCTTTTAATTAAAATCATTCAAGATTTTTGTATTTATATGTTCTTTTTAAGTTAAAAATTGAACAGCTGTTCAAAGATAAAATTTCTGTTGCCTCTGAGTTGGTGTGGTTAGAGTATAGTGGAAATGACCTCTACTTGGAAAATGAGAGTATGAGTTGTGATTTTCTTATGACCAGCCACATAATCTCTTGCCAGTCACCTTATATCTCTGGATGGGCTTTTGTTTCTTCACCTGTTCTAAAATTTTATGACAATTTTTATTTTTATCACCAGCATAGCTAATTGAGGCATTTTATATATATAAAATTTTATGGAGAGCTTTTACATGTTTTTGCTGTAGCTCACCCAGGTAAATTAATATCTGAATTTCTCATGTAGCATGAATTTATGGCAGAAAGTGTAATTTGTTGGGTTACACATAGATTCTTTTATAGACAATTCGTAATACTAAATAAAACTCATTATCCAGAATAAGAGAATAAATAACAGTAAGTGGTTGCCAGAGTGTATTGAGGGTTTTTTATGGGCCAAGCCCTATTCTTAGATCTCTGTATGTGTTCATTTATACCTCACGTGGAGATGAGAGACTAGTTCCAAATTGTATTATCTAGACGGGTAGAACTGATATTAGAACTAACTTTTGTCTTCTTAACTCTTGCTTTGTTATGCAAGCCCCACCCCCTAGTTGAAAGCCATTTCCTTAATATCTGCATAGGTTATCATTTGTGAAATGTACTAATATACATAACTGATTTTATTTAATCTTCGTAGCACTCTTTGAAACAGTGTTTTACAGATGAGTAAACTGTATAACATATGTGGGAAGTGATGAGTCTGGACTGAAATTCTTCTCTTTTCCTCCAAATTCTGTTTATTTGCACCGTGCCATTATTTTCAGCAAGCATAGGAAAGTGAATTCCGAGTTTCTTGAAGTGGTCAAAGCACTTTATTTTTTCCACTTTCATTTAAAGCAAATGTGGCATACATGTATATAAGATATTTATTTATACTTATTTATTTATACTTATTATATTTATTTATACTTATACTTATTTTGGCTTAGCTCTTCGTTTTTACTCATCTTTGTGGCATTTCTCAGGGGTTTTTTACTTACACTCAATGCCCTGCTTAGGGACTAGGTCAGTTTTCCCACTTATTATTTGAAACCCTCAGAAGATCAGGTGATTGTTTTTACACTAAACATTCATAAGCCTTTATTTGTGACTTATTTTGAAAAGAATCAGAGAACAAAATTAAATTTTTATTGAACCCAACAAAATATGATTCATAGGTTAAAAATCATGTGGAAAATGAACAAAGGATAAAGAATAAGAGGAGTTAGCAGCATAATCTGAAGAAACTGAAGAAAATATATTTTATTTGTAGGTGAGATTTCCCCTTTTATGAAGAGTCATAATCTGGCTAATCTTCTTAATATAATAACTGTACGATTCTCAAACTGCGTCTCTCTTTGACAAGATGGGCAAGCTCAGATAGAGCTTAACTTCTCACAGCAAGTCAGAGGCTTAGGGTTCACGTTCAGTCTCCAACTTGAATCCTTTATGGTTTTGAATGGCAGTGTGTTTTTCTTAAGGTCTTGTGCGTGTGTGTTCTTTCCTTGCTAGAGCTCTGGAAAGAGGCGTAGTCCTTATGTGTTCCTCCTACTAGGTGGGAAGGCTTGGGTTTTGCACTCTCTGGCTTCTGTGGGGGCATTTGTGAGCTGCCTGATGTATTTGACATCAGCGCGACAGCAAAGAAGTGTGTGAGCTGAGCAGTGTGTGGTAGGGCCCAGCTGTGTGGATTTACCTGTATGTCAGGCCAAGGAGCAGCAGTTAGCCAGACCTGACAGTCAAACACTGAGCACCTTCTACCTCCACTCCAGAGAGCATTTTAATGTTCTGTGTGTTTATTGACTAGTTGGCATTTGACACAAAAGAAGTTGTCAGAGCTGGGTTGTTTTTTTATTTTTCCCCTCTTCACTCTTTAGTGCGCTGGTCTATGAGAGTTTCCCCCAATACATACTGCATATCCCAAAGATACCCATTTTCTAAAACAAAGTAATGAATCATGGCGTCCGCATTTTTATACTGAATTTTACATTAAGAATTAGTAAGTAATATTTTTGTTAATAATAGGTAATGTGTTGGGACGCTTGGGTGGCTCAGTTGGTTAAGCAGCTGCCTCCGGCTCAGGTCATGATCCCAGCGTCCTGGGATCGAGTCCCACATCAGGCTTCTTGCTCGGCAGGGAGCCTGCTTCTCCCTCTGCCTCTAGCCTGCCACTCTGTCTGCGTGTGCTTACGCTCTGTCTCTCTCTCTCTAACAAATAAATAAAATCTTAAAAAAAATAATAGGTAATGTGTTGAATAGGCAATCTGTTGACCTTGTATAAAAATGAAAATAGTACACCGGGAATGTTTTGAATAGCCTTGTTTGACCCATACCCCTTTCCAGTCATTTCCCACCTCTACCTCATAGGCAACCATGGTGGTCACATATCTTTTATGTTTCTGTATGCACATGGAAGCAGATAGCCTGTCTCTTGTCTTCTACTTCCTGAGATATTCTGGAGAGCTCTTCCTTTTGCTAAGGGAAGCTTTCTTATTCTTGTTAACCGTTGCAGTGTATCTCATTGTTTGTACATTGGATGTACCATGGTTTATTTTGCTATTCTCTGTGGATGGACACTTGCATTGTCTCTAATCTTTTTGTTGAGTTGAGATTACATTTACATACCAAAATACTCATTCTTTTAAAGTGTACAGTTAAGTGTTTCAAGTATGTTTCCAAGCTTTATTCCTACAAATAGTGATCCAGTGGGTAAAACTTGCACATACATTCTTCTGAACATCGTACAAGTATATCCAATGAAAAAAATCCTCAGAGGTGGGATTTCTGAGCCAATGGGCAAACACATTTATATTTGGATAGGAATTGTCGGTTGCTGTCCGTTGGTATTGAACTAATTTGCAGTCTAGAGTCTGAGAGGACTTTTCTCCATAGTTGTGCTTGAAGTGACTTTGCCTTTTTATAAAGCAATTTTAATTCTTAAGAACTATGTGGAGTTCATGAACTACCAGTTTAATCTAATCTTAATTCCTGATTGAGTTCACCAAGGTGGAGATGACCCAAAAGTTCTTGTTAAGTCCATAAGTATTATTGTTTATAATTGATCCCATTAGTTAATTGGTAAAATTGTAGGCTGTGAATGTTGATACACAGAATAGATTACAGATGTGTGGTTTTAGGTGGAGTGACATCTGGATCCGCATTCTTGCCTGCCATGTAGATATAATGATGCTCACAGTATCAGAATTAAAATTTCCAGTGGAAAGAGACCATTTATATTCTCCTTGTCCTATAGTAGGGACATTCCTGTAAAATTTTATCCTTTTGATACAGCCTTCCAAGTTCTAATGTTTTATTGCCTGTCTGATACACTGGACTTCAACTGAGCTCGGAAGTAGGTTGTTTTTGTAATGATATAGCTTAAGTATTAATTATAAATAGAATTTCAGCCTCCAGTGATACATTTTGATCTGTGGAACAGGTCTCTTGCTCTTTATTCTCATTAAGATAGAGTCTTTAATTCCTTAGAGGTGTTGACCTTTGTGCTCCTTTTTATACGCAGATTAGCCTTATAGACTTGCCTGAAGAGATCTTCAGGTGGTATCTATCTATTTATTTATTTACTTATTTTAAGGTGATATTTTTAAGGCTTAGCCATTTCAAGTTTTGAGTTTTCATGTACATTTGAATTATTCAAGGATTTTAATAATGGGTTAAATTCTGTGAGGGGGCATTTAAGTATTCTACCTATAAAAAGGACTGGTAAAAGATTCATAGGAAAATACAGGCTTTCCTGAGGTCGCAGTGACAATTGCGTTATAGTTTTGATTAAATTTATGATGAAGTGTATAAATACATAAGTATATGTATGAAAATATCATTAGTTCTTTCTATGCCCCAAATAATAGCTGATGTTGAAAACAGATAGGTCACTTAACCAATGAATTTATCTAAACTAATGGTTTCTGTTCGTATTCTAGGTTCTTCATAAAGGAAAACTATTAGTAGTTTAACTTTTAAGCCAGTCTTACTATTGTAGATGAGAAAATACCTTGAGTCCAAGCAGAAAGCTTTCATTAGATAAATAGATCAGACTTCTGTATGAATAAACTCGAGTGTTTTGCCTCTCTTAGATCAACCGGTTGCTATATTTCTATTCCTTTTTTCTTTATTTACTTGAGATAATTTGCAAAAAGATACAGAAAGATTTAAGTTTGGCCCAAAGATTTAAGTTTGGATTACTCTGTGATAGGTCTGTGAAAGAAGGCTGCTTTATTGGGATAGGAGAAGGTGATGGGTTCCCTGTATCTGGTTGAGCAGGTTGCTGACTCATATAAAGACAGTGTCCATTGGAGCATGTGGGGGCTAAATTCCAGTTTGTGTTCCTCAAGCCATGCCCCATAGAACAGGGCTACAATGAATCACACCAAGGCATACCATTTTGTAATTCTTACAAAGGTGTTGATAACAGCCTGAATATGTGTCTTTTTATTTATTTGAAAATCAGTTGTTTCCACCTTTTCTGTCTTTTCCCCCTTTGAGAAATTTTCTGTGGTATATAGATAATTCCTCTACGAGTGTGTGTCTTCATACACATACACACACATAATGCCATGTATATGCCAGGTGGACTCTTTCACTCTCTCTCTGTCGTGAGTACACACACACACACACACACACACACACACACACACATGCGTTAGGTATTCTTTGAAAAAAAATCCCTCCGAAGGAGGATATCACCATATATATATTCGATTCTTTATGAAATAACTTCATAATATGGGGTCCTCTCTTAGTCACTTTGTTTGAACAGCATGGTACTGTTCTGGGAGACTTGGAAATGGCCTCAGACAGTGCTAGCGGTGGATGTTTGAAAACGTTTCTTCATAAAATTGGAAAAGAAAAGAAGCGAAGATGCTTAACACGGATTTAGCACTTATTCTAGAAATGAAAGATCACGTTAAAAAAGTAACATGTAAGTGGATACTGTATCAAATAAACATTTATAGGATGAATAAATCTTCCAAATATCCTGACATTGTGTAAATGGATACTGTGGTTTGATTTGCTATCTCCAGTGTTCGAGTGATAGAAGCATTCAGAAACTGCTGTGTCTCAAGAAGACTATACAGACAGGAAGGTTGCTCTGAAAAACTGTATAAGGTTTCTCAAAGAGTAATTCTAGTGATGGAAAAGACCCTGGTGTCAAAGAAACATGTCAACATTGGTGAATCAAATTGTTCATGGAATATGAGAGTGAATAAAACCATTATTTCTGAATTAATGCTTTATACAATGTGTAATTTAAATGTATATAATTAAATTAATACATTTTATAATAGGCATTTGGCTAATTTCTATCTCTAAAAGTTTCTACCTTCAGGTTGGCTAAGTTTGTCTTGATACTGTCTTACTGGAAAAATTAGGGGTTGTCTTATATTCTGATGACTTTATATTCAGTCACCTATATTCATAATTATTTCTAAACAGAAACTGAGGCTCCTGGAAGAGCTTGAAGATACGTGGCTTCCTTATCTGACCCCCAAGGATGATGAATTCTATCAGCAGGTAAGATCTTTTCATATTTGTATCAATTCGTATTGATTTGTTCTGATCTGTGAAGCAGCTGTGGTCTGGAGAGGTTAAATGAGAATGAAATGGTCTGATTTGGGCTTCCAGTTCACTCTTCACATCCCAGTTTCTTCCGATCTGTTTTCTGCTGTAAACTTAGGGCTTTGGCACAGCAGACTACCTTCTTTGTCCCCAAACTTTCCATGCTTGCTTCTACTTTCTTACCCCCACTCCGTTCTGTTTCTTTTGCACAGAATATCCTTTTGCCCCTTCCCTCATTGCCAGATGGCTAAGGCTTCACTTACACATTACCTTCTTTGTGAAAGTTTCCTTAACTTACTTTACCTAAAGTAGAATCGGCCACACTCTCTTCTGTGCTACTTGGACCTTGTAAATACCTCTGTCATGACTATCACATTGTATTGCAGTTATGGAGTTCGAAGTCTCTTTCCCTGAAGTAGTGGTAAAAACCTCAACAAACTGATTGTAGCAAAAGGGGAATTTTATTGACTTCCTTTAACTTAGATATCTAGGAGTACAGGGCTGAGTCCAACTTCTCAAAGGATATCATCTGGATCCCTGCTTTTCTCTGTGTTGTGGTTTGGCTCTCCCCTGTGTGACTCCATGCTGGCTAGGCTCTGACCTGCTAGCGTACCTAGGAGGAGTCTGACAGCCCAAGGGGTATGTGGTCTTAAGCACATGGGATCTTAGAAGAAGGTAGCCATTTCTTTTTTTCTGGTTCCATCTGATTTTCCTGGGAGTGATCTTTGGTTAGAATCCTGTGCCTATTCCTGAACCAGTCATTGCGTTCAGGAGTGTGAGATAGACTCCCATTTGCCCAGTCTCGTTCATGCACCCCCTTGTGGAGCTAAGTTCGGGTAGGACCATGTCCACTCAAACTGCATGGACTGTGAGTTGGATATGGATGGTTCCCCACAGGGAAATTGGAATCCAAGAACGGAGGGGAAGGCATGTTGGGTGGGCACTAATAGTCCACATTCATCTATTCTTTCCTACCAGAATGTAAGCTCTTGGGGATAAGAATTGCGCCCCTCATCTTTGTTTCTCCAGCACCTAGCAGGCACTTGTATATGATGATTCTCGGTAACCGTGGGAGGGAGACAGGAACGAAGAAGTTCATCCATCTAGCATTCAGGTCCCTGGACCTCCAGTTTACTCTCAGTTCCAGGACGCGTCTTTCACTGGATCAGTCCTTTTCTGGATTGCTCTGGTTTCTCCTTTTTGTCCCTCTTTCTTAATCCTTAGAGCTATAGCCCATTTTCCAACCAAGACATAAATCTGACCATGTCACCCCCCTGCTTCAAACCTGGCAGGGGCTGCTCCTTGCCTGGCTCTTGCCTTTCTAGTCTTATGTCCCCAACTCTTTCATCTTGTTACCTGCACTGGTCTTTGGCAGGAGCTCAGACTAGCCAGGCAGTCTCCTATTTTGGGCCTTCATGCTATATCCTCTGCTGCCTCGCCTCCTCCCTCCCTTGGTGAACTGTTACCCGTGAGCAATGTGTCACCTCTTGTAGGATGTCCCTGACACCTCCGCAGTGTGGAGACTTGTCTCTGCTCCCTCTTGTGTGCATCCGTAGCACTTTACATGCGCCTTTATTATCTCTGTGATTTTATTTTTACGCTTGTCTCCCCCATGCTCTGTGCTTTGTTTAGCGCCTGGCAGGTAGGTGGCTGGTGGGTGTTGCATTAATTTCCTTGGATGGGTGCGTGAATTAATGCATACATTTGTTAATTTAAAAACCAAGTTATGTAATAATGTTTTGTATGCTTTTAATTTTGATTTTATACACACATCCCTCTTCCCCAGGGAGGTGGCATCGGGCAAGGTTTGCAGGGTATATACAGAAATGTCGTATGCCAGCATGGTAGGGTTTTCTCTTTTGAGCTTTTCTGTTTTTCCAAATTGTCTTAAATGAACATGTATTCTTGGTAGTCAGAAAAACAAAACAAAAACAGTTATCTGAAGGACCCTTAAATAAGCCCACAAAATATGATCAGTTCTTAAATCCTTATTACTATTTTTATAGATAGAAGCCATCTGGTACGTGGTTGCACATACCGTTGTAAAGCAGCTTCTGAGCCTTTTGGCTTTGGTAGGGTGCAAGTAGTGGTAGTACATGAAGAATTAAACACAGAGGTTATCAGCCACCGTGCGCAGAGCCAGTCCTACACCGGGGGATAGAAGCAAACTCAAAGGCCAACAACAACTATCAAGGCTGTTCTTTTACCTTTCCAAGACCCACAACAAGTCTGATACCAGTATCTAATCCCTTTAAGTGCATCTTGTAATAAGGGTTAGTGTTTCAAGAGACCTTTAGTAAAGGAAATCTATTCTCTTGAAAGACAAAGTGAAAATACTTTTTTAATGACATGAATAAATAGAAAGTTTGGATTGACTCGGGGTCCCTTAAACAGGCCCTGGCCACAGGAATGCCCATCCAGCTGCCAGGCACGAAAGCAAGACTTTTTCGCAGCTTCCTTTTTGGGTGTGTGTGTTGACCCTTACAGTGTGGAGTTCAGTCCTCGCAACTCGCTTGTGCATTTATGCCACAAATGTTCATTCGGTCACTGCTCTTCTTTAGGCTTTCAGTGTTCGAGGTAGGTATGATCTTCCTCTTCTAGAAATTTCTTTTAGATCCACACAAAGCTCTGTGTCTGAGCAGCAGAGGTGGCCCAAGCCCACCTCTGCTTGTCCAAGCAGGGACTCTGAAGGCCCCTGCTCTTTCTGCTCTGTTGTGTGCCTCCCAGAATACCATGCTCAAATTCAGAACACCTTCAGAGGCATTTTTTGGTTTCATCTGATAAGACCATGGAGAAAATAATGAAACAACAACAAACCCGAAATAGAAAGTAGAGAGAACTTCTGTATGTTCACCACAGAGCACAAAGAAATGAGGAACTTATAGATCTGGGCTTCCAGATCTATAAGTGCTACCTCTCGCATCCAGAGAAAACGCCTCTCTCCTCAGTATGCCCCCTTGCTTTCGATTACTGTGTACTTTCCACGCACTGTGTTGTTCTGGCACTGCTCGCTTTTGTAGATGCTTGTAAGAAGAATGTTCTGGACGTAGGGAAGAGCAGAGCCCCGGAGGTATCTGAAGAGGAGCCCCCAAGGCCAACACGCCTGGAGCAAAGCGAGAGAGTTGAGAACAGAAGGGATGAGGTCAGAGAGCCGTGGCCCGATGATAATGGGAACTTGCCGTCTTTGCCTAGTATGTCGGCTGTGACTCTGAATGACACGAGAAGCTGTGAGACGGTTTGGAGCACAGGTGTGACAAGTTCTGAGTCACATTTTGGTGAGGATCCATTTTCTAGGATCTCCTGCTGTTCATTCTCTTCTCCAGGGGCAACCTTCCTTGTGCTGTTTACTGAACAAGAAATCCTGCTGTCTTCCCCTTCCATTGCTTCATCCCTCATTCAGGTGCCGGACCCTGGCAGGTCTGCCTTTTCATAAGCCCTCAGAGTGTTTCTTCTTTTCATTCAGGCCCTCATTTATCATCTTAGACCAGCACAGTTTTCCTGTTCTACCTGGTGGTCCTTGTGCCCTCTCCATTACCATCAATATTGTGTTCCTCTTAATTTGTTTGACTTGTCACTTCTTACTTTATAAATTTTGCTCAGTCCCTCTTACCTGTAAGGTAGAGTTCACCCTCCTCAACGTGACCTCTAAGGCCACTGACCGTGTGACCCTAGACTACCTCTCTGTCTCATCTCTACCCATTGCCTAACATGGAGAGCGACCATAGACTATCCTGCGGAGTGTCTTGCTACATCCTGGGTCTGCTCCTATCTTTCATCCTTCCATGCCTTTGTGCATGTTATTGCCTGGGCGTGGAGCACCCTCGTCCCCTCTTCTGTCTGGCCAGCATCTACTCACCCTTGAAGACATTGCTGATATATGACCACTTTGGTGAAGATACTGGCAAATGCCACCTGTTTTATTTTCAGAATATATTCAAAATGCAGCCACCTCCCTGCACCTCTGGCATCTACCCTGTGGCCAGAGCTCCCATCGTCTCTTCCTGAGATGTTTGCAAAGCCTTCTGTCTGTTTCCTCACAGTGTCTGTTGCAGTGCTCTTTCTGAAACCTTCATCAGCTTATTCTTCTTTATTGCTCAAAAGGGCTTCCCATCGTGTTCAGAGTAAAAGCCGAGGACTTCCATTTACCCACAAAGCACAGGAAGAGCTGGTTCCCCACTGCTTCTCCCAGCTCGCTCCCTGCCTTTGTCGCGCCTCCTCTCGCCACCCTGAGCAGCAGGCAAGCACACTGCTGCCCCCCCCCACCCCTCTCCACCCGCCTCCCCCCCCCCCCCCCCCCGGTCCTTTGCACTGAATGTTCCCTTTGCCTGGGACTCTCCCCTGCCCAAGGTATCCACGGGGCTTTTGTATCTTCATTTCTTGAATTTCTCTGCTTGGAAGTCATCTTATCAAAGGCCCTCTCCGACTAGCCCGTGTGAAGCGGGAACATCACCACTGGCATTCTTATCCTACCTATCTGGGATTTCTTATATTCCATAACCCTTATCATAATCTAAAGACTATTTTACTAAATAAATAAGTCGATAATAAATTTATAAAATACTATGGATTTGATGAGCCCCATATATCCTATATATTTTTATACCATATACATGAATATGAGCTCCTGGAGAGCATATCAGAGTTTCGTTCTCTTCTGTGTTTGCAGCGCCTCATGCTTTGCAAATAGTATATGCTCAATAAATACATATTGAATACATGAGAATTTTCCAGATTCCCTTCCTGCTCCTTTATTCCCTACTCCCACAATAGTGTTTTCATACTTCCCTCGTGATAAGTCTTTCTTTAGCTACTGGTTTTAAATTTTATTTGTACTGTTAAATTATGAGATGCCTTGAAACAGGAGCTACCTTGTTTTTAAACATTGTATTTATGGCACTTAATGCAGTATCTCGTAGGGAACAGATATTCAGTACATTTTAAATAAACAAAAAAATGAACCACTGGATTGGGGCACCTGCGGAGCTCAGTCGGTTAAGTGTCCGGACTCTTGATTTCAGCTTCGGTCTAGATCTCAGGGTCATGAGTTCAACCCCCCGACACTGGGCTCCATGCTGGGGATCAAGCCTACTTTAAAAAAACAAAACAAAACAAAACAAAACTGCTGAGTGAGTGAATGAACGAGCAGACATCTGTGGGTAACTTTGTAGCAAACTACATGTTATCCCAAGACTCAGCTGTGGTAGCTGTAGCAGGGTGGGTAGAGTGACCTCAGACTGGAGAGCCTGCTTTGGAGACAGCTTGGCATCAGGCAGCAAAAGGTTGGCTGGTTAGGCCAGATGTATCCAGCCCACTTGTCTTGGGATGGCTACCAAGACATAAGCATGTTACAATGAAAATTGTATAGAAAATGTTATGACTGTTAATGTATACCATTTACCAGCGAAATCTATTAACAGCCAGACTAGAAATAGAGTCCCTTGATATCACAATACTTTGTTTGTTTTTTGTTCACTTACATTAACATATAATATATTATTTGCCTCAGAGGTACAGGTCCATGAATCATCAGGCTTCACAGCATTCACAACACTTTTTAAATGAAGTACATTTCCCAAGTCAGTTGAAGATTTTAAATTTAATTTCACTCTACTGAGAGTTGAGTTCCACTGGTCTCATTTAGATGAGTCCTGTATAACTGGTCTCTTATCCATTTAGCAACATGTCTGTCCTCTCTGTATGGTGAAATTCTTTCAGAACCATCCCTTGATATGAGAGCAGAAGCAGTAGAATTTTTATATAATGGCTTAACATAGGTGGAAAATAAAGCTTATTCTCCAGAAAACCTAGCATTCCACATGTTTTGGCCATCAAGAAAGGCCTGGCGTGTTGGTGGTTTGTATCTAAAATACCTTTCCAACTGCTTATTAAAAATCTTCACTTAGATCATGAAACATTTTGTAGATCTCAAAAGATATATTAGGTGACCAGACAACTATTAATACAATTGCATGACTCTATACTTGGCAAAACTTGAATGGAATTCAACAACAAAAAAATTCTGACATATTAGAAAATCTGCCAGCAGCCGTTCCAATTTCTTGTATGATATCTGCTGTTTTAAATGTACCTGTCTAAAATGGAAAGGGAACTTACTTGTTTGCCAGAATGAATTAATATTCAATTATTTAACGTTCAGCTCTTTTCCAGAGTTACTTGTAGTTCTCTTTAAAGAAGTACTACATGGTACTTTTAGGGATCAGGCATTAGTCTAATTACTTGCTAAATAATTAGAGTGGGCATTTAGGATGGAGGATTTTCTTTTCTTTTCTTTTTTTTTTTTTTTTTGAGATAGTGACCAAATTCACCAGTTCTTATTATTTGTATTTCTTGTGTTAAAATCATAATTTCCTAGAGCATTCAGCAGCATTACAAATGAGATTTAAATTAGAACCAGAAGTTAATATTGAAACATTTTGAAAATTCAGGGTCATCGAAAAGAATCTCCTGGCAAATGTAAGAAATGTAATGGAAATTAAGAAGTTTTGAATGCAACATCTTTTCCCTGACTTTCTTTCTTTTTTCCCCCTGATTTTCTAATTTAAAAAGCTTTTTATATTTACTTCAGCACATTTGAAAAATACATAGATGGCTAAAAAAGAAAATTAAAATTATGCCCAAGTTTGCCACCCAGAGATAACCACTATAAACTCATGACCATATTTTTTCCCCCCAGTTTTCTTTTCTGTATTTATCTGCAATTTGTTTTCACTTCAAGCTGAGATCCTGTTGTCTCAATATCTGGTTACTAATTTCTTGTTTAGTAGTACTTCGTTATTTACATTTTTCACAGAACAGTGCATAAATTTTTCTAAAGTTTGTTACTTTAGTATTCCATCCCATGAATGTACCATTTTACCTCTAATCCCCTGTTGGACATTTCTGTGGTTTTTAGCTCTTAATTATTATAAAAAAAAAGTATGACGAATGTCCTTGTAATCTTGGTACATTTCTCTATTTCCCTGTGATAAATTCTTAGAAGTAGGATAACTGGATTGAAAGATATGCGCATACTTAGGTTCTGGTGAATTTTGTCCAACTAGCCGTAAGCCAGGTTGCAATAATTTGCATTCCTAATTGTAGACTATCAGAATATTTGATTTTGCCTCACCAGCAATGTGTATTACTATGATAAAATTTTTTTTTTGCAAATTTTATAGGCAGACTAAATTAAATGCAATTTAATACCAATTATGTTAATTTACATTTTTTCCTGACTTCAGTGCAGTACATTTTTTCTATATTTAGGAGTCTTCTCCGTTAATTTATGTGAATTTCTCTATTGATATGTATTATGTATGTGTGTGTGTATACATATATATATTTATCTATTTATATATATATTTAAATTTGGAAAGGTTCTTTATTAAGAATATTAAGACCATTTTTGCCATCTAAATTGCAAATAGTTTTTTCCAGTTAGTGTTTGCCTTCTTATTTTATAATTCTTTTTATGCAAAAGTTTAAAATTTTGTACATTCAAATGTATCAATCTTTTAAAAACAGTTTAGTGGTGAGCTGTCTTTATGTACAGTTTACATACCATAAAATTCACCTTTTAAGATTATACAGTTCAGTAGTTTTTGGTAAATTTGTAGAGTTGTGCAACCACCACCACAGTAGTTTTAGAATATTTCCAAACCCCCAAAAAATCCCTCCTGCCTCTTTTGCATTTGTTGGCTTTCTTTCCCATTCCCAGCCCAGACCCTCACTAATCTGTTTTCTATCATCTTAGATACTTTTTTATTCTCTTACTCTTAGAAACAAGTCTGAGCATTTATATTTGGGCCAGCCAAGGGCTTGGGGATATAGTGAAGAATAAAATTGCTACCATGTCCTCCTCCTGGGAGATTCAGTCTTGTGGGACAGATGATTAAACAAATAATAGTTCAAAGAAATATGTACTTACAGATTGAGAAGTGCTGTGAAAGAGAAATGAGACGTGTGTGATGCATGATAATGGGGGATACGTATTTGAGGAGGGCAGTGCAGGGAAGGATTCTTTGAGAAAGCGGCCCGGAGGATGAGAAGGGCCTGGCAGGTATAGATTTGGGAGGAAGAGCCTGTCCTGAAAGGAGAGGTGCTGAATGCTGGCCTCTTGAGGCCTGTGGGAAAAGAGGCCCTTGTGGTCAGAGGGGAAGGCACTTCAAAGATCAGTTAAAAAAAAAACAGGGAGGGCGGGGATACTTTCCCATGTCATTATTATTGTTTTATTTTTAGAATGTTCTTTTTAATGTCAAGGTATTTACATGTGATGCTCATACGGCTATGTGAATTTCCCAGGTCCTTCGAGTTGTTATTCCCCTGTGTTAAATCCATCTACCACAGTCTCCTGCCCCTCTGTATAGGGAATGATGACTGTAAGCTGTGTGTAGGAGTGTGTGTGTGTGTGTGTGTGTGTGTGTGCGTGTGTGTGTCTATCTGTATTATCTCCAGTCTTCCTCTTTTCAGTCCCAGAGGGAGTGCATTCCCAAATAAAGTTCTTGGGAATTATCTTACTTTTCATTAATATTTTATACTGAGGATTATTTAAAGAACCCCAGAATCGTTAAGGAAGTATGGAGACATTTTCTTCTTAACCACTGCCATCGGTTAGACGTGCTTTAGGTGTGCTGAGGCCTCAGGGACTTGCTCAGAGAATAACCAGTTTAGTGATAGAATTAGAGTTACTGCTCATGGCTCCAGAATATTCCATTGCTGCTAAATAGATGACATTGCTCTCTTCATGAGCGGCATAAACAGGAAGTAGGATATTTCTCTTTTTATTTTTCAAATGGGATAAACGAGTATAGAAGCTATAAATCCTAAATGCTTCCCTGACAGTCCCAATGGCCATTCATAGTGGTGTGCCGCATAACTCTCCTCTCTGTCACTTTAAATTTATGATCACACATCTCAGATAGTCACTCTGAGAAGCAAGGCAATCCTACTGCGCTTTCCTAGTAAGATCATTTTTCCATATGCAGCCTTGATGACTTCATTTTTCTTCCGCGTGCATAGACGTCCCGCGTCCTTTCTATTTCCTGCATTCTGGAGCAGGCAGAATGGGCTAGATAATGCTGTAGTAACAGACATCCCTCAAATCTTCCCCCTGCGCTATTTTTTCCTCATTCTACATATCATTTGTGGGTTGGCAGAGAATCGCCACCCATGAAAGTAGTAACTTGGAGATCTATGTAGCTACCAGCTGGTGACTAGCCAAGAAGAGCGTTTCAGAGGGTGTGGTACTGGCAACGAAGCGATAGCCATCATTTTTCTGGACACAAATAGTCACATGTTTCATCCAACATGAGGGGGCTAGGAAGCGTAATTCCCCACATTGCGTCCAAAAAGCTGAGTGATGGCAGAGGAGTCCAGAACTGTCTGGCAAGCAGTTCATGTGACCAGCACACATTCTTAGCTAGTGATTTGTTTTGCATTTTCACTGCGAAAAATTGGAGTGCTCCTCTCTCTATCCCTCTAAAAACTCCCTGAAACTTTTACCTGTTTGCCTATTACCAAGTTTACAGTCCTCTGTGAATTTAGATGTTAATTAATTTATTTATTTATATTTATTTATTTTTTTTAAAAGATTTTTATTTATTTATTTTACAGAGAGATATCACAAGTAGACAGAGAGGCTGGCAGAGAGAGAGGGGGAAGCAGGCTCCCTGCTGAGCAGAGAGCCCGATGCGGGGCTCCATCCTAGGATTGAGATCATGACCTGAGCCGAAGGCAGAGGCTTACTTAACCCGCTGAACCACCCCTCTCCTTCCAGTTTATTCCAATGTAGGAAATATCTTTCTTCTGATCCAAATGGTTTTTGATCATATAGTCCTGTCAGTAACAAATGTGAAGCGTATACAGTGGTATCCTACTAAGTGTTTAAAAATGGGCTGTTTGGGAAGAAATAAACCAGCCTCGATTTTGAGTGTTTCCTGATGTCTGTGATATAAATACTTCTTCATGGCCGATTTCAGGCTACCGTCTTCACATCACTGAATGTAGATGGGAAGAAATGTACACAGCAGGTTTCCCAAGGGGATATGAAGTGACTCCAGCATTCTACCGATAGTTCTCCATAAAATAGATGTATTATCTGTTTCCTTGTGTCTGTTTTATAATTGACATGTGTATGTGTCTGTATATATTAAATGTGTGTATGTGTGTGTATATATCGCACATATATGTACACATATTTTAGTAAAGCTTGATTTTTTTTTTCTTTAGGTCAAAAACAAAACAGTTCTGCTATCTTCTCCCCACCACCTCTGGTGGGTGGTCACACGAACCCCACATGATTTATTCACATACTTGCCTTGGGAGACTCCTGCTTTGGCCGCTCAAGGATTTTGCTCCTGTAGTTCATGACCCCGTGTCCTACAGCATCCTCCTCTTCCCAAGAATATCCTGGCAGGCTCTGTTGTGTCCCCCCCCCATCTTCCAGCGCTGAAGATGGTCCCCCAATCCGGTATCGGCCTTCATCGACAGCTGCGTTTTTCTGTTCCCCTTTGGAGCGTGACGCCCGAGACAGACATTCAGAACACGGCGCCTCTGCTGCTGCTCTGTCATGCCGTCTGCAGCTGACTCTCATCTGAGACTCTCATCGCCCCCACTCTGCTGAAATGGCTCTTGTCATGGTCATCAGTGATGTCCACGCTGCCACATCTCGGGGAGCGTGTCTGTCCTCATCTCACGTGGCCTCCCAGGGGCGGTCGCCTACTCCATCCTTCTTGAAGTGCCCCTGTCTTGTGACTCCTGCATTAGTACTCTCCTAGTTTTCTCCCTCAGAGATCTCTGCTCCTTTCCTCTGTGACTCAGGAAATGGCCGTCGGCCCCCTTCTGGGTTCACACGATTTCCCTGGGAGGGCCCATTCATTTTTAGGTCTTTAAAAACCACAGCTGTGTGGGGCGCTTGGGTGGCTCAGTGTGTTAATAAGCCTCTGCCTCCGGCTCAGGTCACCATCTCAGGGTCCTGGGATTGAGCCTCACGTCGGGCTCTCTGTTCAGCAGGGAGACTCTTTGCCCCCCTCGTTGGGCTCCCCCTTCTGCCTGCCTCTCTGCCTGCTTGTCATCTCTCTCCATCAAATAAATAAATAAATAAAATCTTTCAAAAACAAAAACATACAAACCCACAGGTGTGCTGACACCTGCCACCTGGATTTCCAGGTGTGTCTGTGCAGTGCCTCCTCCACCTCCCCCTGTGCTTCCACCTGAAGATTTCGTAGGTATTTTAATGGTTACAGCTCCAAAATGGAGCTCCTCATTCCTTCCAATTCTTCCACTAGCAGCCCTGTTTTATCCTAGTCTTTCTTATTTAAAAAAAAATGGAGGAGTGCTTGGGTGGCGCAGTTGGTTAAGTGTCCAGCTCTTGGTTTCGGCTCTGGTCATGATCTCGGACTCTGCACTTAGCATGGAGTTTGCTTGAGACCCTCACCCTCTGCCCCTCCTCCTCGTGCATCCACACATTCTCTCTCTCTCTCTCCAATAGATAGATAAATCTCAAAAAAAAAAAAATGGTAAGCTGTTTATTCAGTGATTAAATCCAAAAACCTGAGAATCATCCAGAACTGCTTTCTTTTCTTTGCCTTCACGTTGAGTGAAGCACTCAAGTTAAGCGGTTAAGCACTGCCTGTGCTCTGCCTATAAAATACGTATTTCACCTTTCCATTTATCTCTGTCTCAGATATGGACCATTGTCGCTTTTCTTCTCAGAGATTCTAATAGCACCTGACAGGATTTCTGCTTTCACATTTGGCTCTTTCCAGTCTGTGCCCGGTATCGTAACTTAAGAGTGATTTTTATAAAATGTAAATCGAATTACTCTTCTCCCCTTGGTTCCTGTAGCACACTTCGAGTCAAATCCCAATTCCCTGCTTTGACCTGCCAGGCTCTGTGTGGTCCAGCTCTGCCTTCCCTTCAACCTCACTACGTGTCACTCTGCCTTTGGCTCTTTTGCTCTAGTAAAACAGGCCTTCTTTATGTTTCTAGAATAGTCTGGTCTCTCTCCTCAGCCACTTTGTGGTTTTTTTGTCCCTTTCCCAGGAAACTTTCTCCCCAGCTTGTCACATGGCTAGCACCTCCTTTTCCTGAAGATCCCAGCTTAAATGCCAAGTCCTTAGAGAGTCTTCCCTCATCTGTGACATATTTCTTGCTGGTTTGTTTCTGTCCTAGTACTTAATGCAATTTGAGATCGCTTTTCCTTATTTATTACCTGATCTGGTAGAAGGCTCTGTGAGGGCAGGAACCTTATCTCTGTCTCATGTTTGGTGGGTACTCTGGAGACATACATTGAATGGAAAATAAATGTATGGAGGAATAAATAGTCTTGCCTTGTTTATCATATAAACGGTAATCATTGAATGAAGATATAGAAGGAACGAGTCTTAAAAAATGGTGGGCTGTACAGGACTGTGGAGGTACCGATCAGATTAAACTTTACAAGGGTAAAAGGTAAAATCCTGTGCTTTGGTTAAAAAAAAAAAAAAGTCCATTTCATTGTGCAGAATCAGGGAACTCTGGCTTGTCACCCGTTCATAAGTCCTAGGAGACAGAAGTGGTGGCTGAACAGGTAATGAAGAATTTATTGCCACTTTGGCAAGAAATCTGTGTTTCCATATTAGAGGAGGGACCATCTGACAGTATTCTCCTCCAGTGACACCAATAGAATGATCACAGCTTTCTCAATCGCAGTGGACCACCCCCTTTATGCACTCATTCATTCAACATTTACTGAATACATTCTGGGCACTCGTATTATTGTTGTAAGCAAAATTCTCCACGCTCTAGTGTTCATGGGATTTGGTAACTAATTCCCAATGAGAAGTGACTTCTCCTTCAGGGAAAGTATCAGAGGAGATAGAAGTTCGTTGTTGATTGGGAGGCAGGGCGATCTTGTGGTTTAGAACTCCCGCCCTGGAACCAGACTCAAGCCCAGAGGCTTCAAAGCCCAGTTCCACTGGGTACCAACACTAGACTTTGGGCAAGTGTTTACAATGTCTCCGTGCTTCCAGATTCTCCTGTAGCAACCGGAGACAGTAACAGTACCATCACACAAGGCTGTGAGTGGCAAATGAGTCCATGTGTCTAAATCAGTTAGAATAATACCCGGCCCTTAGTAAGCACTTAATAAATAGGCAGTAAGCCATTAATTAGTAAACTTGGGGTGTCTGGAGGGCCAGCGTTTGGAAGACTGATGGCAGGGAGAAGTGGCTGTAGACGGAGCCGGGCAGATCAGAGCACAAATGATTATTATTTTGTTTATAGTAAAGATGAATCCCTTGAGCTGGCACTTGAAAATCTTGACCGCATGGTCAATGGCCTTTGTGTCACATGACCTAACATGTGAGGCTGGAGAGATACGGGTCCTGTTCAGAAATGTTACCTGCCGGTTGTTTGTTTGTTTGTTTGTTTTTCTCCCCTCCGAAATGCTGACAGAGCATCACAGTTCTGGAAATGATAAACTCCCAGCACTCCATGAGCCCCTCTTTTTTTTTTTTCTTAAGATTTTATTTATTTATTTGACTGACAGAGATCATAGTTAGGCAGAGAGGCAGGCAGAGAGAGAGGGGGAAGCAGGCTCCCCCCAAGCATAGAGCCTGATACAGACATGACCTGAGCTGAAGGCAGAGGCTTTCACCCACTCAGCCACCCAGGCGCCCCTGAACCCCTCTTCTTGCTTCGGTTTTGTTTCAGTGGCAGCTGAAGTACCCGAAACTGATTCTCCGCGAGGCGGGCAGCGTCCCCGAGGAGCTTCACAAGGAGGTGCAGGAAGCCTTCCTCACGCTGCACAAGCACGGCTGCTTCTTTCGGGACCTGGTCAGGATCCAGGGCAAAGACCTGCTCACGCCCGTGTCGCGCATCCTCATCGGCAACCCTGGCTATACCTACAAGTACCTCAACACCAGGCTGTTCACGGTGCCCTGGCCGGTGAAGGGCACAAGCCCCAAGTACGACGAGCCGGACATCGGGGCCGCCTGTCAGACCTTCCTTAAGCTCAACGACTACCTGCAGACAGAGACGGTCCAGGCTTTGGAAGAACTCGCATGCAAGGAGAAAGCCAACATCGATGCCGTGCCCGTGTGCATAGGTCCAGACTTCCCCAGGGTCGGGATGGGGTCCTTTGACGGGCAGGATGAGCTGGACATGAAGAACAGAGCCGCCTACAACGTCACTTTGTTGAATTTCATGGATCCCCAGAAAATGCCCTACCTGAAGGAGGAGCCTTACTTCGGCATGGGGAAGATGGCCGTGAGCTGGCACCACGACGAGAATCTGGTAGAACGCTCGGCGGTGGCCGTGTACAGCTACAGCTGCGAAGAAGGTACAGTGCACTCCGGGGACACGCAGCCCTGGAGGCTCCAGAGGCATGTGTGTGTGTGTGTGCACGTGTGTGTGCGTGTGTGAGAGTGTGTGTACACGTGCAAGGGTGTCGCGTGTCCTTTCTCAGTTTGCCACCCCCAGGTATCTGCAGAGTGCACGTCTTTCTCATCTAGCGCTCTTACCTCGCTCATTGCCACACTGGGCTCCCATCGAATATTTCCGAGTGTAAGCACTGCTGTCACTTCATCTTTCTCATTGCCCGGGAGAGCCACGTCTTGGTTTCACACAGCTGCCTCTCCGTACAGCTCGGCGTACACTGTACAGTTGCTATAATTAACTTGCTGATAAAGGGCTGGGAAAACAAAAAATCTGTCAAATCTTTCCAGGTTCCCACAGGTGCACATTTCCAGCCTTGCCAAAATACTCTATTGTGGTTGACATCACTGTCTTGATGGGAGTGATTTGTCAAATACAGACTTGTTCTTGGCTTCACAGAGATTTGACTACTGTCCTTCCTTGCCAGAAACAGTCGAAGTGGGTTCTGTAAGCAGACAGTTGCCTGTTTTTAAGAAACGCTCCAGCCTCCGTCCCCCCCCCCCCCCCCCCCAAATCAGCTCTGCAGTTTTAGACCTAAAAGAGGTGCTGTGGGTTAACTTGTTCTTGAAGTTTCTGAAATTTGGCCCCCTTGGAACAGAGATCAGAGGCTACCTTTTTTGTGGCGTCCTGGAACTTTTCTCCGTCTTTTGTTCCATTTCTGTGTGTTTAGGGTCTCCATTGTTTTTCAGCCCCGGGGTATAAAGAGACAGTTGAGCCAATCCAGGGCGCGCATGACCATTGCTGACTTTGTTCTTTGCCTGATCATTTGACAGAGAAATACAAGACACCAGTATTAGCTTTGTTGTCTCTTTATCTCTTCTACCTGTTTATTGAAAGATGCTTGGAAAACCAGAGTTCTAGACATCCCATCAGGGAACGAACTGGAGCTTTGGAGGGTCTGTGCCTTCTGAAAAACGGTTTTTTAATTGGAGGTCATTATCGCTTTGTATGCTTTTTGTTTATGAAAATGACTGCTTTATGAAAGGGGTTTTTAAAAAGAAGTTTTCATGATTCTCTTTACATTTCTTCCCATTTCCCCACCTCCGACATTTCCTCAGGACAGCTAAAATATCTTCTAGCTTTACCTCACGTCTTCGGCCCGGAACAAGGAACTAGTTTAGCAGTTGGAGATTTCGCCAGTTTCCCTGGCACCTCAAATAATGATGCTGACCTGAGAAAATTGCTTGAAGGGGATTTGATGCTGTCCTAATGGAAAGAACTGAGATCCTCTGATCTTTACTAAGGCGTTGCCAGGGATTTAAGAACGATCACATCCAAGAACTCTGGTGGGAAGGAACAATGGATCCCGTTTGTTAGTTTCCTTCTGAAGGAGGCAGCTCTCTGAAGCCAAGGCCGTTGAGGCCGTGGTATGTGATAGCTCAAACCATGACAAAGATGTCTTTGTGCTCCCACCTCCTCTTAGCCCTACAGTTTAATAGTCCTTTTGTACTCCCAGAGCGTGGGTGATCGAGTCTTTTTTGAAACCTAGAATATCGTTCAGAAAGGAATTTAAATTTTGAATGAATGCTTTCTGTGGTCGGGAGTAGTTAGGACTGATAAAGTATACAAGTATACATAAACACATAAAAGTTTATCCTTGCAACTGTCATCGGGAGGAGGAACTGAGGAATTAGAATCCATAAGAGCAGCAGGATTCCTTTGTTCTCTTAGAACAAATCCCAGAGAATCCCAGAACTCTATCTAATAATAGTAAGTGCAGTGCTGGGGGGGGGGTCTCATTTATTGAGCACTTATTCTGTGCGGGGTGTTGATGTAAGCATTTACACGTATTAACCTGCTTTCTTTTTATAACAGCCCTGTCCATCACTACTGCTATTTCCTCATTTTACAGATGAGAGCACTGAGGCACAAAGGGATGATTAACTTTTCCATGGGTATGTAGCTAGTAATCAGCAGAGGTGGGATTCGAACCCAGACATTCTGGCTTCAGAGTTCTAACAGTTAAGGCTAACTGCCTTATGAGCAGATTTTCCTATTCTTGCAGCATGGCTCCCTCTGGCATTTGGGTTTTTAAAATACCCACTTCTGGAAAGTTGAGGGGAATGTTCTCCTTGCTCTTGCTGTAGCAGGTCGAGTATTCTCTGCCCTCTGCCTGCCACCTCTCTTCTCTTCCCCTGCAACATCTGCTTGTAGCTTCCTACACATGCTCTCGGGGTTGGAATGCATTAGATAAGCTTATTCTGTGAAATGGAACCTCTTTCTGGGTCTCCAGTTGTGTGTGTGACATTGAGTCAGATAATTTCCAAAGCAAGTGCCTTGAAACTTTTTGACAAGTGATAGGTTTACCTCCCTAGCCTCCTTGTAATCCTGCCAGAGGTATGGTAAAGGTAGCCTCGAAGAGAGCCATATGGGTTAAAAATTATGGTCGGGCTTAGGAACGGCTTAAAGCTGGCAAAGAGAATGGGAATTTCAGACCACGGTGCTGTTTTCTGAGTCTCTGAACATGTTTGCCAAGCAATTGCTGAGGGAAGTTCAGTTGGCTGTTCTAGACAGTAGGGAGGCTCCCGAGGTAAACCGAATGCCCTTCTTGCCTTGAAAGGACAGGTAAAGTGTGCTCCTGTGATTGTAATTGAGCCATCAGGAAATGTGAGACCTGGAAAGAGACTTTTTGGAAATCATCTTGTTCAAGCATCTCATTTTATAGATGAAGACACTCCGGTAGGGAGAACGGCAGTGACGTGTCCAAGGTCACGGAGTTCCCTAGGGACAAGGAAGTGTGACATGCCACAGGAGTTCACGTAAAATGCATTGGGAGTTCAGAACAGACGAGATTACTTCCTGCTGAAATTAAATTCAGGTGAAGCTTAAGATCCTTCAGGACTTTGCTCTCAATACCTTTTCCCATTGAAATCTTTCTGTAGATTTATAATGAGCCAGTCATCCCTCTTTGGTTTATTTCTGTGAGTAGAGGTCATTGAGAAGTAATTTGTATAGGATACGTGTAATTATATACTAAATTCATTGGCTTCACAAGCAAAGCTAGTTAATAGATATCCCCAGTAAGAAGATTGAAATGGTACAACATTTAATCAGGAATGGCTTCAGGGAATCGTGTGTAAATTGGCAGAGTATTTGATTTTCCAGTGCTGGCTTTGCTGGCAATGCTTGTTACTCTCAGATCTTAAAAACCAAAAAACCCCAAACATATACACACACATGTGCACAAATTCTATCAGAGAAGACATGAACAACTCCTTGTTTAATGTACTCCTACACCTTATTCTCTGACTTGAATACCTTCAAAAGGACCAGGTAAATAATTACTGGTTACTGTTTTTTGTACATTTGGAAGGAAACGCTTTCTGCAACATTGTCTTTCTAGGAAAAGCAATTCTTAAGAATTTTCACTAGGGCCACGTATTGCAGATTCTTCGTATCGTTTCCCAGATTTCCCAGGGAGGGTGGAAGGAGGAAAAGGGAGAGCGGCCAGTCCATGGTTGTGAGTACGCGGTTCTCTGGTCCTGCTGAAAGCAGGGGCTTCGTAATAATTTTCTTAGATTCTAGGACTCCCATTTCATGTCTTTGACTCAGGAAAAGTCGAATTCATTTAAGGCAAAAAATTCGTTACCAGACTTTACGTTGAAATGAGTAGCTTCATCTTCCTTAGCTCATCTTTGACAGCCTGGAAGGTTAGACGGTAACTGCAGCTAGGAGTTTGGGAGCATTCGTAAATTTTTTTTTAAAAATGCTGTGATATTTAATGTTTTCCCATGATTCCCGGCATCCTTGTCTGAGGTCTCAAAGCTCGTTTGACTTTGCTTCATTGTATCATGCCATGTGCTGTTCTTTTTGTTTTGTATTTTTAAAGATTTATTTATTTATTTTAGAAAGCAAAGTCGGGAGGGGCCGAGGGAGAGGGATAGAGAGAGAAAATCTCAAGCCAGACTTTCCACTACAATGTGGAGCCCGACTGACTCGGGGCTCATAACCCCGAGATCATGATCTGAACTGAAATCAGCAGTTGGATGCCCAACCGACTGAGCCACCCAGGCGTCCCTGTTTGTTATTTGTGAAGTCACTTACATTGTTCAGTAAAACTCGTTTGGTGGTCTAAGTCACATTTAATCCCTGTGGAAGTATTTATGCATTGAAGAGTAAGCATCTGCTGTTTGGCAAGCACTCTTCTAGATGCTGAGCTTATAGCCACCAGCAAAAATCCCTGCCCTCACAGAGCTTATGTTTTAGCAAGGAGAGAGAACACAAATGAACAAGAAGGTTGTAAATGAAGGGGAGGCATGGGTGTACAGTTTTAAGTAGGAGAGTAGGCTTCCTTATGAAGGTCACGTTTGAGCTAAGCCTGGAAGGAGAGAGTGAGCGGGAGGAGACCAGCCTGGGTAGAGGGAATATGGAAGGCCCAGAGATGGAACGGGATGTTGAGATATTTCAGAAGCAGCAAGCAGGGATAGAATTGAGTGAGAAGAGGGGGAGTAACAGCAGTGAAGACGGAGAGGAACGACTAAGGGTGCAGAGTGGGCGGAAGCTATTACAGAAGTAGTACTGTAACACAAGTACTGGGCTTGTCTGTGCCATGGCATGAAATAGGAGCCATTGTAGTTTTGAGTAGAAGGAGGGAGGCAGCGCTGGCAGTAGGAGAAAGAGGCGATTGCCGTCACCCAGAGAAGGGGGGCCAGATTAGAAGAGGCAGAGGTGATGAGGAATGTTTGCGTGATGTTACCCATCTTTTCACTGCTGAAGAGTGGCAGTGTTCAGTGCTGGTGAGAAAAGAAGACCTCCAGTGCCATCTCCCAGTTGTCAAGGGAAGGCCAGCCAACAAGGGGATGGCTGATTTCCTTCCCGCTCCCTCAGTAGTTTTATTGTGGTATAACTTACATACAGCAAACGGTACATATTCAAAGTTTAGTTTCCTGAGTTTTATTTATTTATTTTTTATTTTTTTATTTTTTAATATTTTATTTATTTATCAGAGAGAGAGAGGGGGAGAGAGCGAGCACAGGCAGACAGAATGGCAGGCAGAGGCAGAGGGAGAAGCAGGCTTCCCGCCGAGCAAGGAGCCTGATATGGGACTCGATCCCAAGACGCTGGGATCATGACCTGAGCTGAAGGCAGCTGCTTAACCAACTGAGCCACCCAGGCGTCCCAGTTTCCTGAGTTTTAACACACCTGTGAAACCATGACCACGATCAAGACAGTGAACGTATATCAATTATCCCCTGTAGTTTCATCCTGCCCCTTGGTTGATCGCTAACGATTAATGATGTTGAGCTTTGTTTCATGTGCTCATTGGCCATTCATGTATCTTCTTTGGAGAAATGTCTCTGCAAGTTTTGTTGGTTTCTTTGTTTTTAAAGATGTATGTATTTATTTATTTATTCATTTTCGGGGGAGGAGGGTGGAGGGAGAGAGAGTCCCAAGCAGACTCTGTGCTGAGCGTGGAGCTCGATGGGGCTCGATCCCACGAACACAACCTGAGCGGAAACCAAAAGTCAGACACTGAACCAACTGCACCACCTAGGCGTCCTTGTCTCTTCAAGTTTTTTGCCCATTTTTGAATTGTGTTGTTTTTTCAGTTGTTGAGCTTTTGGAGTTCTTTGTATATTGTAGGCATTCAGTCTCTGAACACATGTGTGATTTGAAAATATTTTACCCAAGAATGGCTGAATTTTTAACGATGTATTTGTGTGATGAGTAAGAGATGAGGACAGATTGGAGTGGAATAAGCTTTATTATCTAGGACATTAATTGGGCAATTGAATCCTGTATTGCTGAATGACATCATTTATGTTAGCACCCCAGATATGCTTCTTTCCAGTGTATTTTTTCCCCCAGCAGTAACTACTGTCCTGGCTTCTGAGGCCAAACATTAGTTTTGTCCATATTTAAATTATGAATTGGAATTGTAAGTTCCTTGAAGGTGTGGTTTGTATCCTTCTTTGTATGTGCATATAGTGGTAGAAGAGTATTTTTTGCCTAAAGTCAGTATTTTTAGTTTTGAGTGGCTTATGCTATTTATCTATGTTCTTGCTACTGTCCAATAACTGATTTCTGCAACTACGATACCTAATGTTTAGAATTAGGATTCTTTTGATTGCAAATAGCAGATACCTGGGCTAAACAGGCTTAATTTAAAAAGATAAAGAATTGGCTCATTTAATAGGAAGCCCAGAGGTCTCACTGGCTTCCGAAAGTGGACCTCATTTCAACAGTTAGTAGTGTGGTCAGTTTCAAGTTTCTTTCCCTTCATAGCCCTTCTTGAGCTATTGCTTTCCTCCCTTGGGGCAAGCAAATTTCTCGAGGCCCCTAAATGCCTATCCCCAGCTGTTGTGGCCACACCTTTTCTTTTTTATGGCCTTTGAGAAGGACAAAAGCTGGGTGTTGGACAGGTGCCTTGAACTCTGGGTAAAGCTTTGCCTGAAGCTAGATGAACAAATAATTATCCTTTTTTGATTAATCTAGTTTGATTCTACCTTTTTACATTATTTACAATGTGATGTTTTCTTGTAAATCTCTACCACCCTGTCCTTTCCTGAGGCTGCCCAAAGAGTTACAAGCTCTATTGTTAGAAGATCTTGTTTGGAGAATGTATTATTTGACAAGTAACTTTGCTCCTTTTTTTCATTTCATATTTTACTTCAGATAATGTAATGGTTTTGAAGCTTTAGCCAAGAGCCCCCAGAACAATTTTTCTCTCCTTTTATCACTTTTGCTTTTTCCTCCCAAGTCCATGAAACGTGATATAATAAGGTTCTCCTATATATGTGAATATATCTTTTTTTTTTTTTTTTTCCCCTAATGCTTAATCTGAAAGCTGAAAGAGCCAGACATCGTGTTGAAAGGCTTTAGACTTTTTGGGAAAGAGTTTGCAACATTTCTCTTGAAATCCCAGAACATTTATGATTAATTTTATAATCTCTCTGTGTCAAGGGACTATGTTTGACCTGAATTGCTTGTTTCGAGACATCTGAGAGCAGCATCCAGCTTCTTCTTATAGACTATGAACTGCGACTGATTAGGTAGCCCCCCCAACTTCAAACGTCTCTGAATTCATTTCTTGAGACCATTCATTCATACCTCAATGACTGGGAGGGAATTTGCTCTAAGTCTGCAGCAGGCCTTGACTGCTTGTTCTTCCCAACCCATCAAGGAAAGCGTGGTGAAGTTGTAGAAATCTCCCAGGACAGCTTCTCCTTGGCGAACCCTTCTTTTCTTAGGGACATGCCCTTCAGGAGTCTTTCCTAAATGTTCTCTGGCTTACGCCATTTGCCATAACTTTGGAAAACTGTCCAGAAAAATTATGCAAGGTCTGCACACAGAAGTGTCTGCCTTCCAGAGGGATCACTCTGAAAAACTGGATCATAGGATCTGACCTATGAAAACGTCTTTCACGTCTGTCATTGCCCTCAGTCTAAATTCCTGACTGTGGTTCGCAAAGTGTCC
Source organism: Mustela lutreola (assembly GCF_030435805.1). Classification (NCBI taxonomy): domain Eukaryota; kingdom Metazoa; phylum Chordata; class Mammalia; order Carnivora; family Mustelidae; genus Mustela; species Mustela lutreola. Next base: position 29,437,442 of record NC_081305.1, on the reverse strand, counting down.
TGGCTTCTGCCTCCCCACCCCGCCAGCCTCTTCTTTTGCATGACATGTATGTCATGTATGACATAGTATGTCATTCACATGATACACTTGCAACTCTAAAGAATTAATTATGTTCTTGTACACCCATTAGGCCACCCCCCCCCCCGAAGGTATCTTCCCAACCTCACACCTTCTCCTTTTCCCTTCTGACTCTTTACCTTTTTTCAAAACAGATTCTCTGTCCCAGATCCTGGAATATCACAGACTAGCACAGGACCCAGAGAAAGCATCATGAGGTTTTGTATACCAGCTGACTAGCTGCAACTTCTGGGTTTCTCCTGCCTCAAGATCTGGGATGTAGATAGGAAGGGACCTGCTGCTGAAGCCCTTCTGGGTTATGGGGTTCAGGAAACAGAATAGAATTGCTGAGGCCAGAGTCTTAGAAATCTTAGCATTTGGCCAAGGGAATAGGGAATAGGAAACTGGGCTATTAATGTGTAGTGACGATGAACATATATTTACACATCAGGGGAATTATTGACATACAGAATGGAATATGTTATTAAACAGGGGACAAAATTTTAAGCACTGTATTTTATTTGACTGGAACTGTCATCTCTTCCTTCATGCTCAGGTTTCTGTCTTCGTTTCCTATACGACAGTGGTTGCATACAGCTTAAAAAATACAAACAAAATACTGGATGGCATTTATCTTTTCCCAAATGGGAATTAATTGTTCTTCAAAAACTAACATAAAGAAATCGGGGTGGGGGAGTTGGTGTTTTAAACTGGGCATTCTTATATATTTTGTCACATCTTTCACTTCTTTAGCAGTTTAGTTAGTGGGAACTAGAAATGCATCAGGCACACCTGAGACACTCACAGTCCTTTCCGTGTTACTGAGGTTTAAAGGCAAGTAGGGGCCTCTTGCCTCTGCTTGTTTCCAGAATAACACGAGGCAAGAGTAATCAACTGCAGTTGCTCTAGATAATTACAAGTTAATTTTATTGAGAAAGTGAGCAACACTCTACTTATGCAATAAAAAATTTATCAGATGAACAGCTTCCCTCCCTTCTCCGTACCCAGCCCAAGAGGGAAACAAACCCTCAAGAAAACCTTATTTTAATGAGCACATTTCAAAGGTGCTGGATTTATGGGCGGCATCAGGAAACACTGATTGCAATTACCGTCTCTGTCGTTCCAGACTTTACTGGTGCCATATTGGGCCGAGGGGTTTGGTGGGAGATAGAGGGGAAAGTTGTCAACCAGCCCACCAGCCACGCTCTCTGGAAACCACAACAGCTTCCTCGTCATTGTCATTTAGAAACTGTTTTTAAAGTTCATAGTCGGTTTCACCAGAGAGAGAGAGAGACATATGAAAAAACGTCTTAAAATATTTCTATTCTTGGGGCGCCTGGGTGGTTCAGTGGGTTTAGCTGCTGCCTTTGGCTCGGGTTATGATCTCAGGGTCCTGGGATTTAGTCCCGCGTTGGGCTCTCTGCTTGGCGGGGGGCCTGCTTCCCTTCCTCTCTCTCTGCCTACTTGTGATCTCTGTCAAGTGGGTGAATGGAATCTTTAAAAAAAAAAAAATTTCTGTTCTTCCTGGTGCTACTTGCTACCTCCATTGTCAGTAGGAATCTCCAGAAGGAACCCACCGAAAGTCCTAGGGTATCACAAATATAAACACACGATTTGGCAGAGCTGTATTCTTTTGCTAAGTTGATCTGCTTATCAAATAACTTAGCATTAATGACTTTATTATGTTGTATGCTAGTATTAGTCACCTGACATCATTATTTTATTCAGCCTGGCTTCTTTGCTGATACGTGCAGTAGACATTTCTATCAAATGACAATACCGGGATTCTAGAGCAGGGCTGGGCAAAGGTTTTCTGAGTAAGGGGCTGGCCAGATGATGAATATTTTCGACCTTGTGGGCTCTATGATCTGTGTCTTAGCTGCTCGGCCTTGGACAGTGTGTAAATGATGGGCCTGACTGTCTTCCAGGTACTTTGTGTAAGCAGGTGAAGAGGCCCAGTTTCCCTGTGGGCTGGAACAAAGTTCATAGATGTAAATGCCTGTAGGGGCCAGGAGGTTCGGCCAATGCGGGGAAATGGCTGACGGGGACAGACGCTCTCAGAGAGCACTTGCCTCATCTACAAGGGACAGCTGTTTATTAGCTCTGCACTGGCTCAGCGATACCAGATCTTGTAATTCAAGAGTAGCTTGACCTTTGTATTATTATGCAAAGAGCTTCTCTCGGTTCACAGCTAACTTAGTTTTGTTAAGAAAACGTAGAGCAGGTCAAGTTGTATACCTTTTGCCCACTCTTTTCTGGTCGTTAAGATCTAGTTTTGCAAATTCCAGAATTTTCAGGCATAAGTGTATTATAAGTAAGACATGCCTAGAGAATGTCATCAGATGCAAATGGCAAATATTTAGTTTTGCTGGTGCCTAACTCCCCCTTCTAGAGCCAATGACAGATATCAGTAATTGATTATACCACTGTCTCTTTTGAGCTTAGAGAATTCCGGATAATTCTGTACCAGGGCTCACAAAAGCCATGACCAGTGAGTTAGTTGTGTCCTCTGATATGTAAGGTATTTATCATTCCTGTTCTAGAGGGTTCTCCTTTAAATGTTTTTGGGATTAGTGGAGAAAAGTGGCTTTAGACTTTTTACTGTAGGACTTTATTCTTAAAGAAAACTTGCTAAAAGTTGTTCCTAACTAAAGAATGCTTGAGAAAACGGATCAGAAATAACGAACAGGAAAAAAAAGGGTAAGATTCTTTTAAAATGGCGGTATCAGATTTTAAAGGTTATATATTATTTTAGAGAGAGAGAAAGCAGAGTTGAGAGTGGTAGGGGCAAAGTGAGAGGGAGAGAGAAACTCAGGCAGACTCCCTTCTGAGTGTAGAGCCCGATGCAGGGATGCAGGTCTGGAGATCATGACCTGAGCTGAAACCGGGAGTTGGACGCTTAACTCATTGTGCCACCCAGGCGCCCTGTGGCAATATCAGATTTCAGATTCTATCTTAAAGAGCTGAAGAATATCCAAAGTTGGATGTGTCCTTAAAGGTCATTTAGTAGTGTTCCTTCCCTGAATTTCCCAGAACACTGGTCTGTTGTGTTTTTCTTTTTTCCACCATACCTGTGCAAAGTAATGTGAATTAATAATTATAAAGGGGCTTTCTTCCTCTCCCCGCTTCTTTTATTGCCTTTGACCCTTATGCATAGTTATTGTAGAGTGACATGTTCTGATTTAGGAATTCCATATATGGAGATGGGCCATCTGGGGTGCTTGTACTTTTGGTTTATGTGGATGACCTGAATATTATACACCCTTGGTGAAACCTGCTTCCTTGCCCATGTGTTACAGGGAGCTTTACATCTTCTTGGCTTCCTTCAGCATTCCTTACTCTACCCTTTGGGAATCTAGACCGTACTTGGCTTTCAAATTTGATCTTCTCAAAGAATTCTGTTCGACCCATTTGGAACTTCACTAAACATGTCTCTCCTCTAAACTTCTTTACTTCTTTTTTTAAGATTTTTTTATTATTATTATTTATTTGAGAGAGAGAGAGAGAGAAAGAGAGAGAATGAGAGGAGAGAGGTCAGTGGGAGAAGCAGACTCCCTGCTGAGTAGGGAGCCTGATGCGGGACCTGATCCGGGGCCTCCAGGATCATGACCTGAGCCGAAGGCAGTCGCTTAACCAACTGAGCCACTCAGGCTCCCTAAACTTCTTTACTGTAAAAACCTATGCTAAATGAACAGATTCATGCTTTATTATGTTATTTGATTTAATTTGCAGGGTTGCTTTTTTTTTTAAATTCCCCTTCAATTAACAGTTTTCTTTTCCTGCCATCTATCTCAGAAAGGACTGTGAATGGGCGTCAACAGAGCATTTTGTTTTTAAGTAAGCAGTTAAGTACAACTGGATGCCTTCTGTGTGCCAGTGAACAGGGCCCTAAATGGGGATGAAATGGAAAAACGAACCCACCCCTTAAAGACTGGGTCTAGCTTCTAATGGAATTTAAACTCTCCTTTTTCTAGTCATCAGAGATGAACATTTATAACTTCACTAGAAAGAAAGCTTCCCAGGGGCAAAGCTCTTTGATTCATTCATTGATGGAGTCCGAGTGCCCAGGTCAGTGCCTCATATGTAGTAAGTACTTAATAAATATTTCGTAAATGAACTTTTACAAGTTTTTATATAGGGCAGTCCCTGTAGGACTGCCTACATGGCAGAGCACACTTTCCAATTTGTTCATGTGTCTCTGCCCTCCTGTACCCCAGACACATTGTCCTCCCAGAAAGGTCAGTTGCGAGTATCCTTCTAGAGTAGAATATCCTTCTAAAATATTACCTGTACATATATAAACACCTGTGTGTATATGTTTGTATGTTTTACACAGATTATAGCCTGTCAGTTTCTTTCTCTTAAAAATGTTTCAGGTAGTTCTGTATCAGTGCGTATTACTTTTAGTGGCTACATAGTATTTTATTGCCTGGACATCTCATAATTTATTTAACCAGAAGCTTATTGATGGATATTTAGATTGCTTGCTTCCTTCCTTCCCCCCTTCCTCTTCCCCTTCCTTTCCTCTTTCTCCCTCCCTATCTTTCTTTCTCTCTTTTAAGAGAGAGAGTGCGTGGGCATGGATGCATGCACGTCAGCGGGGGTAGCAGGGCAAAGGGAAAGGGAGTGAGAGAGAGAATCCCAAGCAGGCTACATGCTCAGCATAGAGACTGGCTGGCTTGGGGCTTGATCCCATGACCCTGAGGTCAGGATCTGACCCAGAATCAAGAGTCAGATGCTTAACTGACTGAGCCACCCAGGTGCCCCTATTTAGGTCATTTCTGATCTTTTGCTTTCATAAACAGTGGTACACTAAACAGCCTTGCTCAAAAGTCATTTTGCAACCTCTGCAAATAAGAATTTAAGAATACATTGCTAAAAGTGGAAATGTGGAATTCCTTAAAGTTCAAACTGTTTGTGCATTTATAATTTTGGTAAGAATCATCATATTGTCCTTTACAGAGAATGTGAGTATGCCGTTGTGCTGTATTCTTACTGACACTGTGTTTATCAAAATGTTTGTTCTTTTCTGATATGGTAAGTTAGAAATATCCATTGTGGCTTTAATTTGAATTTCTCTTATATGACTAAGTTTGAACATCTTTTAAATGTTTGCATATTTTTCTTTTTTCCTTTTATGTGTTCTGTCTTTGTAACTTTTGCCCATTATTCTGTTTGAGTATTGATCTTTATCTTATTGATGTGCTGTAGTAGCTCTTTATATATTAAAAAGTATTTCTCTGACTATGGACAAATTTATAGACAAATTTAGGAAGAACTGACGTTCCCATGGTGTTCAGTTTTACATCCCAAGAGCATAATACTGTCTTTTCAATTCATTTAAATTTTATTTTGTGTCCTTCAATAAATTTTAAAGTTTTTTTCTTACAGACAATACTCTGTTGCTTGGGATATATTTGTCCTGGTTGATTGGCAGTAAATAATAATATTGTTTGCAAAAAAGCACTTTTTCTTATGAAAAAAACCTTTTTCTTTTGCCTTATTAGGGCACATTTCTTATGCCTCTCCAGAGAGCACACTTGTGTTGGTCATTCCTTCCAGAGTAATGATGAGTCATTGTGATGATAAAGGATACTGTTTCCTAATTCTTGACTTTGGGAAGATTTCTAATGTTTCCCTGTTAAAATATGATGCTGGCTTTGTGGTTGAGAGAGCTCTGTATTTTATTGTGTTAAGGAACCTGGCCACCTGATTTTATTGATGTTTTGATTATAGAAGGATGTATTTTATTGAATATGTTGTATATCTCTGGTGACTCTTTGTTTTCATCTAAGAATGTGATTTTGTGTGTGTGTGTAAGTATATGTGTATAAGCCTTTGCATATTGAACTATCTTTGTATTCCTGTGATAAGTTCTACTTGGTCATGGAATATTATTCTTTTAATATGCTGTTAGATTTGGGTTCTCTTTCCCTATATTTAAGAATTTTGCTTTGATTCTCAGATACGAGGGGTGTGCGTGTGTGTGTGTGTGTGTGTGTGTGTGTGTTTGGATTTTGATACATATTATTCTATCTTCAGGAAAAGAATTTGGAAACTTTTCTTTTTCTATGCTCTTAAACAATTTAAAGTATATGGAAATAACCCACTCGTTAATTGTTTGGTAGAATTCTTCTTTGAAACTCTTGACACCTGTGTTATCCTGAGAGAGTTCTTTGACAACTTCCTCTTTACCTTTTATGGTTTTACTAGCTTTTCTCCCTTCTGGGGATGATTTTGGTAGTTAAAAAGTTCCTTAAAAACTGTTCATTTAGGGGCGCCTGGGTGGCTCAGTGGGTTAAGCCGCTGCCTTCGGCTTGGGTCGTGATCTCAGGGTCCTGGGATCGAGTCCCGCGTCGGGCTCTCTGCTCAGCGGGGAGCCTGCTTCCTTCTCTCTCTCTGCCTGCCTCTCTGACTACTTGTGATCTCTCTCTGTCAAATAAATAAATAAAATATTAAACAAAAACAAAAACAAAACTGTTCATTTAATCCATATTATTTATTTGTGTGGAATTGAATAAATCATCTTTTATTGTTCTTGGTATCTCTGTGGTTATTTCCTCATCATTTAAATATTTGTTTGATTAAAGAATAAAGGATGTGTTAAAAATAATTGAAAGAATGTGTTTTTTCACAAAATATGATAGAAAAGGATATAGTTTATTTCCTGTCCATTTTTTATTAAAACTTAATATTTTCTGAGCTAATGATTTTAAGACCCAGAACCTGAGGTGAGACATTTCCTTTCTGATCTGGCTCTTCTGTTTCTGACAGGCCCAGAAGAGGAAAGTGAGGAAGATCCTCAGCTCGAAGGCAGAGATCCGGATATTTGGCATGTCGGTTTTAAGATCTCGTGGGACATCGAGACTCCTGGCTTGGCAATACCCCTTCACCAAGGAGACTGCTACTTCATGCTTGGTAATTAGGAGGGTCAAAGCTGCATCAGTGCTCTCGTGTCTAAGTTTTAGATTACTGGCTACGTATTTGGAATGTGTCTTTTTTTTTTTTTTTTAAGATTTATTTATTTATTTTAGAGAGAGTGTGTGTGGAAGTGAGTTGGGAGAGGCAGAGAGACTCTCCAAGCTGACTCCCCACCAAGTGGGGTGCCCACCGTGGGGCTCTGATATCACGACCCAGAAGATCATAACCTGAGCCTTAACCGACTGAGCCACTGAGGTGCCCTTCGAATGTGTCTTTTGAAACAAGCTCTTTAGGTATTTTATAGTGATTATGAATCTTCTGCCTGGAACCAGTTTTTTTGTTTGTTTTAAATCCCTCATTTTTCTACGTATTATTCATTTGTAAAAGTTGCTTTTATTTTCTCCCCGACACGGAGTTCCCCACATGTGCTAAAGAGTTTTCAGGACTTCTCGTCAGTTACTCAGTCATCCGGATGAGCTTATCAGTGTGAAGTATTCGGATGATTTCCCCGTCTCTGTCAGTCCTTAGTGAAAGTTTTTTCCGTTTGGAATTGAGTTTCTTCTCAGGCGCAGCTGACCTGTCTGCAGGGCCTTCCTTTCCACTGAGTGTCGCTGAGTTCTCTGGAGAGCAGGATTTCCGCTGTGCTTGGGCTGACCGAAGCCGTGGTGTTTGTGCAGCTTTTGCTATTGGTGCTTCACTATAAGCGTTTTGTTTGGGTTTTGCACTTTCTGCCCGTTTTCCAGTGCGCAGCACAGAGACGGTATCCTTTCTTACTCACAAAGCCTCTCTGGGTTTATTCTGTCATTGGCTTTAACTCCTGATTATCCAGTGTTTATCTCACGCTTACTGGCCTGGAGGAATCTAATCACTATTGGCTTTAGAACTGGGGAGCGCCAAGGCTCAAAGTGGATATTTATGAGAAGAGTTATTTCTCAATTAATTGAATATATATAGAGGGCCCGCTGTGTCCTCCATGCTGTGTAAGGTTCTGGAGGATGGATAAAACTAGGTCCTTGCCTTCTAGAAAATCACAGTATGGATTAGCTCTTTAGGTCATTACTGCATTAAGCATTTTCCAAATTTCAGTCATTTACACGTCAGCCTCAAGGTTTTTGCCATATCCCTGTGCTACCTATGCTGTTAATTTATGTATTATTTTTCTCTAAATAAATTCACTTTATATTTTTGTGAATAAATATAAATAAAATGAATAAATGAATAAAATTAAAAATAAAGTGAATAAAATAATAAATAATAAAATAATAAAATAAAAATAAAGTGAATAAAATTCACTTTATATTTTTCTCTAAATAAATTAGCTCTAAATAAAATCACTGAAGTGGATTTACTTTAATTTTTTTTTTTTTTAAGATTTTATTTATTTATTTGATAGAGAATGAGTGAGAGAGCATGAGAGAGGAGAAGGTCAGAGGGAGAAGCAGACTCCCCAAGGAGGTGGGAACCCGATGCGGGACTCGATCCTGGAAGTCCGGGATCATGACCTGAGCCGAAGGCAGTCGCTCAACCAGCTGAGCCACCCAGGGGCCCGTGGATTTACTTTAGAAGGAGATTTTATAACACTATCTTAAACAGAAGACCAGTATCACTTGGATTATGAAACAGTATTAAGGACCTGCTACTTTGGTTTGCTGAAGATCCTGAGTCCTGTTCTGTCTTTGTTAAAAGAGACACATGTCACTGTTAGAGAGGTGTTAACTGTATAATGTTACCAGTCGGAGACTTTCTCCTTGTTTGTTCAGGACTTTCTATTAGCAGTTTGTAACTTTGAAAGAAGTGAGTCATTTGGTGCCATTCTAAATAGCCATATTAATTTTCTGCATGCAGAAGTAGTAACTACATTGTAGAAGTTCACCTGCCATCTGTTTATTTAAGAATATTTTTTATGTTCTTTGCTGATTATGAAAGTAAAATACATGTTCATTGTACAGAAAAAAAATGCTGAAAAGTATGAAACGAAAGAAGAATATGAAAATCAGGTTCAGACCTGTTTTGGTCTTTTTTTCTGTGCATATATGTATCCAGAATAATAGTAGTATGTGAATAACAACCACAGTGACTGGGGACTAACAACAACCAAGCATTCTTTTAATCATCTCCATAACCCTAAGAAATAGACGATAGTTACATTGCACAAAAATCAGTTCAGGTTAAATTGATGTAGTGACACAGCCACGGTTCACAGTTAGTAGGGTGCGTGGATTGGAACTTGTTCTTTAATCTCATCTGGGCTCTGACACCCAGGTCAAACCACCCCTTCCTCCTCCTACTTGGGTGCTAACCCCCGCCCTGGGCTCCGGGGCCCTCCTCTCTCCCTCACCATGATGCCTCTGCTTCACCTAAAGACTTCGGGACCAGATTGTTCAGGAAGGAAAGAGAAGAGCATGACGAGAGTGTTCTGTGTGCTTTTTTCTTTGCCCTTTGTTTTTAAAGTTATGTTTCCTTTGCCTCAGAAATAGATTAGTAATGAGAATATTAAATAATTACCTTGTCCTTTTTACCATATGTTATAATGAATATGCATTTTTAAATATACATTTGTCCTTTTAGCTACTGTAGGTGCTAAACCAAAGTAAGTGCTGTTACTTTCTGGGAGCTGATGTCCAGGACCTAATATCCATTCCTGATTTCCCAGCTCCTGCATTCAGATATCGGGGAAATGGCTGGTACCTTCCTGATCGGGGCCAGGCACAGCACAGTGTACCCAAAGTGTGCTTTTAGAATATCTTCATTTAGAATATATTTTCTTTATTCTTTATTATAATTAAAGAAAATTACTCTTTTCTTGCTAAAGTTGTCACAGTCAGTTTCTGAAAGGAACTTTTTTCCATCTCCTCTTAAACAAACTCAGACAAAAATAATAGCAACCATAGTGTCTTGCTGCCTTTTCCTCTTTACTTTCTCGAATCCAAATACTACAAGGAGCCCTGTGGAGGGACCTCGGCCGTGTGCTGATATCTGAAATCTGAACTTCATAGCACTTATGAAAAGGAAACAGTTTAGCTCAATTTATAATAATATATTGGTCTGCAGAGGAAGTGCAGGCTGAACCCTGCTGTCTCAAGTAAATACTCCAGGGGTGTCTGATGGGGAACGTGTCGGGTGCTTATAATAAATCCGCTGCCTGTGGACGTGAGTGAAGGCCCTGCTGGCACTGCCCGAGGACACGCTTAACTGAGGTTGTCACGGTTTTACTTTTAAATTGGAATCTTTGCCCTAATCTCAGAGTTAGACATGACCGGATTTGCAAACAGATTTACAATTTTCACTAATTTTCCAACCAGGACTTCAAAACACACACTTAGAGGGGGGAAAAAAATACACCCTGGTCTTTCTCCAAGTAGGATGATTTACTTTGCCACAGATGTTTTCCATAGACTGAATGTAACCAGGGAGTTAGGGACTTAAAAAGTGGCTTGAAGACAAACTGTGGGTTTGTTTTTTGTGGAACAGATTATACAGTTCAGGGGACATCAAGCAAATTATGTTCATTAACCGGGAGCCGGGTGTGGAGATGGGCTGTGTCAGGACAAAGGTGAGGGCTAGGCAAACATTTGGGGCAAACCTCCTTTTTTTTTTTTTTAAGATTTTATTTATTTATTTGACAGAGAGAAATCACAAGTAGTCGGAGAGGCAGGCAGAGAGAGAGAGAGGGAAGCAGGCTCCCCGCTGAGCAGAGAGCCTGATGTGGGACTCGATCCCAGGACCCCGAGATCATGACCTGAGCCAAAGGCAGCGGCTTAACCCACTGAGCCACCCAGGCGCCCCGCAAACCTCCTTTTTATCTGCTCTCCCCCGCTTCATTTATTACTTTTTCCTTGTCACTTTTCATGACTCTGTTCTCTCTGGCCTCTCTATTTTTGTTTCCCTCAATCCAAATTAAATCTCATTTTCAAATAGTTATCTCAAAGCTTCAGTTGCCAAGTAAAATGTCCATAGCCAAAAAAAAAAAAAAGAAAAAAGAAAAAAAAAGGCAGTGTAAATTGAAATGCATGCTGCTGCTTTTTTGGTTTTGCTTTCCTTCACCCACAGTCTGGGGCCAAATGCTGAAAGGCTGTTTCCTATCAGGTGACCAGGTTCCAGACTCACGGCCTTGTCTATTGGCCATGCGCCGTTCATCTCTCTCCCCAGTCTCTGCCTCCCCCGGACAACCGCTGTTCTGCCTGATACTCCCTTCCCAGGGTTACTGGGAGGCCAAACAAGAAAGTGCTTTGCATGGGGAGGGGGTGGCCATGAACATGGGGAGCTGGGCCATGGCACTATGGGAGAGCTAGGTGAGGCGAGTGGGTGACAAAAGGGCACTGAGTATTGTGTTCTTTTTTTTTTTTTTTTAAAGATTTTATTTATTTTTTTGACAGAGAGAGATCACAAGCAGGCAGAGAGGCAGGCAGAGAGAGAGGAGGAAGCGGGCTCCCTGCTGAGCAGAGAGCCCGATGTGGGACTCGATCCCAGGACCCTGAGATCATGACCTGAGCTGAAGGCAGAGGCTTTAACCCACTGAGCCACCCAGGCACCCCGAGTATTGTGTTCTTATCCTGCTTCGGGCCCCCAGTTCTGCCAGGTTGGCACGTCACTGTGCTATACCTCTATTTCCATGACCACATAAGTGCACCCCAAGAAAGGGCCATCTCACTAACTGCTTCTTGAGGGGTAGAAGCGTCAAATCAGAGCTCTGGGGTAACCATGCTCTGACCTTGGCCAAGGGCTAAGTTTACCAGCAGAGCCTGGTCAGCCGTGTTTTACGGATTAGTTTCACCTTCTTTGAAATACCTGTGGCTCTGAGCAGCCAGACCCAGAGCACAGTGAGCGTTTGATGTGGTAGAACCTGAAAATACGTCCTGCTTCTACTTTTGGCATCAACACGAGCACTCTGGTCTGAGTCTGTTGCCCTGTGAGCAGGGAGAACAGAGGCTTCTAGGAGTTTAAAGTCTCTTAACGGGGGCTCCTCTGGGACTTCACTTGGAGACTGTGGTATCTTTGTATCTTTGTATCTTTGTAAATCGTCCAGGTGTCCCTCAATCCTGCCCCGGTTCAGACATTTTATTCGAAGGAAAAGGCTTTTGTTATTTCTTCCTCTGACCCCGTTCCCTTCCTCCCCCAAGTCCTGACTGACCAGCTGAAGTAAAAAGTACCTATAATTTATGGCTTAATCATAAATTCTCAATAATTATACTTTATTACCTCTCATGGGTCTTGAAACGTAGGTGCTAGGTTCTGCTTTCTGCCGAGGCAAGGGAATAATAGAGAAACAGCAATAAATTATAACTTCAGGCTGCAGTCGGTAGGCTCGAGGAATTGCCATTTCGGTGGAAAGTGCTCGAACAGCCAAATGAGCACCTGTCATGTTTATTTTCACTTTGAAAAGCAGAAACGTGACAGCATAGTTTCAACTGTTCTTCCAATATGACCTCGTGACGCTCTTCTTACCTTCTCAGCAACTACGGTG